>NC_140693.1:6247500-6847500 GCF_054131305.1 Coturnix japonica | reverse complement strand
AGTATTGCAACTTTGTAAAACCTACTATGGTAGGAAAGCTACGCCTTCTAAGAAGGACATTGCAGTCGTCATTAGTTGTCTTGAAAAGGAGAGGGAGCTTTCCTCTCCTCGGGTGATTTTGGATCACAATAAGTGGGACTCTTTAACTTTTTCGCTCTTTGAGCGCGCAATGAATGAGCAAAAAGCTTCTGAGCTCAAAACGTGGGCATTGGTGCTACGGGCATTGAAAGCGGCTCGGAAAGAGGGGAAGACTGAAACTCAGGTTGGGACGGCGGAATGTGGGTCGGGAGGCTTTTTCTCTTGCAGATGTGAGGATTTGAAAGACAAAGACAAGGTGGCGGGAGCCATCCAGACCGCACCCATCACTCCGGCTGAACAACGAGCAGATGGCCCCGTCCAGCAGCATTCCACACATTCCACATCCTTATCTCTTGACCAGGAGAAGCCTTCCTCGGAGGCCCCATCACGGTATCCAAAGCAACCTGCGTTCCTTCGCCCATCCTTGGGGGTGGGGAAGGGGAGTGAGCAGGGGCGGGAGGATGGGTCCCTTCCTCGAGATGGGATGTGTTGTGGGTGTGGTTCCGCCCCGGGGGGCGGGGTGGATAGGACTAACCAAGATGGAAGCCAATCCGCATCAGCGGGGGCGGAGGCAGAGGCGTTCCTAATCATCATAACCCCTCCCCAAGAGGGTGGGCTGCTGGTCCAGCTCTACCTGGGGGGAGGGAGAGGGGAGAACAAGAGCGACCAAGTCTCGGATTGGTCAAAGATAAGGGAAGCATTCCTTTTTATCGTTAATTGGGGGCCCGGTCAGGGGGCCCCGGGCTCGAGTGGAGTCTCTGAAGCTGAAACAAGATCAGCTGACGAGCGAGCTACTTTAGCCCGAGTTGGAGTCGGTTAAACTCCTGCTGACAACTTGGAGGAGAGGAAGAATGCTTAGGATAAACTGTATTGATTATTGTCACTGTCGTTGTGATTGTTAAAGGTTTATGGTATATGAAAGTATAAATGCAAATGGTATATGGAACTGTTAATGTTATAGGGATGTGTAAACATGAATGCTATATGGAAGTGTAATTATTAATGTTACATGGAAGTGTAATTGAGGGTACGAGTAGTGGAATTGTGAAAAACAAAAAAACGGGAAAAAGGTTACAGAAGAATAGTGAGTTAAAATACTGAATGTGATCTGCTCTAGCCAGAAAAGTTTAAGTGCCAGCAAGAGAACGCAAACCCCCGCGCTGCCCCCCCTCACTGCTTACCCCCCCCCACCCTCCGCCGCTTGTGAAAGTAAACAAATCGTTACTTCTGAATGGGGACAAAAGCAAAGCATTCTGAGTGCTCGTGCCCCTGGTTCAGTGTTAATCACTTCCCCTTCTGGGATCCGTATTACAGACAAAGTTTTCTCCCTCTTTGTCTGCAGTGCTGTTTAACCTCGGAAGATCTCTTGCTAGTCGGAGCAAGAATGTCTTCATTTTCTCCCAATAATATACACATTTAGGGGACTAGGGTAGGGACTTGGACAAATTTGTTGATGGAGCTTGGAAATTGTATGGAGGGGGAATTGTGGTGGTGGAGTTGGATGGAACGGTGGCAGCCGTACTAGAGCAGGATCTGAAGATCCCAGGATGAGTTTTGCCCGTAGTGGGCTGAATGCAATGTGCTCACAGCAGTGCAAAGATATTTGTTTTCTGACAGTTACAGGTGCATCTCACTCTATACTGCATCAAGAATTACTATACTACCCATAGATGATTTTTGTAACAATAGTAGAATTAGGTCAACAAGAAAAGGCTTACCAATTAAAAGAAAAAAGGGGGAGCTAAGGGTGAAGCAAGTAACAATAGAAATAAGTAACTATAGCTGTAAATAACTTTCTGTGAGTAGTTTGTATTGTAGAGAGATCTAATATAGTGGTTTGTTATCTTTTAAGAACAGGTGTTTCATCTGGGCTCTGTATCATGCACTGGCCATGCATATATGGAGTACATGTGAAAAAAAAAAACCTGCACAGGAGAGAATCTGTGATGGGTGAGAAAGGCAAAGTGTACTTTGAAGCAGGGGACTCCCTGCAGGCACTGCCTATCGCATCCACCACTACTGTGTTCCTTCTCTCTCCTTTTGGTGGTTTGCCACCTCATAGTTATCGATAAGTAATAATACATTAGCTTAGAAATTTCCATTTATAGAATAGTCTAAAATGAATGCTGGAATGAGTGTGTATATGTCAACTCAAAAAATTATGACGTTACATGTAATCTTCTGTTTAGTGTATTATCAGTGAAGGTTTTGATTGAGTGATGATTATGTTAACATTTAAGTCCCCTGCAGCTCAGAGACACTGGGCCACTGCCATCGTGGTCCTTGGTGTGCTGCGACATATCAAGACAGACAATGGCTCGTACTTCATCTCGAGATCTACTCAAGGAGCATTGGGGAATATCTCACTCGACAGGCATCCCTGGGAATTCCCAGGGACAAGCATTGTGGAAAGGGCCAACCGTCTCCTGAATGACAAGATACGTGTCCTTGGGGACCGGGAAGGTCACAGAGAATAGAGCTGCAATAGATTTCCTGCTGCTGGCTCAAGAGGCACAGGTGCAAGGACTTTGAATGAGAAAATGGAGTTCCAGCGGATATATGAGAAGCTTTGAGCAGAAGGATGAACTGTATAATATAGCCCAAGATGCCTTGAAAATACTAAATACAGAAGCACTAACATTATTACACACTGCACCACATACCTCTGCATGTTTACGTCACTTTTTAAATAACTCACCACAAAAAAATTATATAAGTACTAACTTTTATATACTAGGATTAGGATCGGCGCTTGCGTTGTAACGGGGCATGGTTTTGTTAAGCATGGGGAGAGGGAGATGTTGTATTAGGCGAAATCGGACCCTCGGGATGTAACGTGATAGGCCCTCCCCTGCTGGGTCATGCATATGTAAAAAAGATAAGGATGAAACTGGATACCTATATAAGGGACCCTCACATTCCAATAAAGGCCATTTTACCGCTGACCATATTGGTGTAACAAGCAGCTGTGACTTGGTCGGGGCCGTCGATACACATTCACAAAGGGACTTGACTTTCCAGGTTACCAGATCGAGGTAACACCAGGGTTTCCGTTCATACTTGGTATTGAGGATACCTCAGAAGAGGGCATTTCAAGGATACTAAGGGGTATCACTGGGCCTTTGGAATCGCTGCTGTAGATATGGACAACATTAAGCAGCTGTCTGTTTTGCCTGGCCTGTCAGAGGACCCGTCTGTTGTGAGGCTGCTACGAGTAAAAATAAAAGAGCAGCAGGTACCGATTGCTACAAAGACAGTGCACAGACGGCAGTATCGCACCAACAGGGATTCCTTGCTCCCCATTCATGATTTGATTCGCCAGTTGGAGAATCAGGGAGTGATCAGTAAAACTCACTCACCTTTTAACAGCTCCATATGGCCAGTGCGTAAAGCCAGTGGAGAATGGAGGCTGACAGTAGACTACCGTGGCCTGAATGAGGTCACACCCCCACTGAGTGCTGCTGTGCTGGAGAGCAAATAATTCAAATTCTTCTATGAGCCAGTTTTGCTATTAAGTGAAGCAAAGTAAAAGGGCCTGCCCAGGAAATTCAGTTCTTAGGTATAAAGTGGCAGGATGGATGTCATCACATCCCAACAGTGATTGACAAAATCACTGCCATGTCTCCACCAACTAGCAAGAAAGAGACACAATCTTTCCTGGGTGCAGTGGGCTTTTGGAGGATGCACATTCCAAACTACAGCCTCATTGTAAGCCCCCTTTATCAGGTGATGCAGAAGAAGAATGATTTTGCATAGGGCCCAGAGCAGCAGCAGGCTTTTGAACAGATTAAACAGGAGATAGCCTGTGCCATGGACCTGGGGCCAGTACGGACTGGACAGGATGTAAAGAACATCCTCTATACTGCTGCTGGAGAGAAAGGTCCCACTTGGAGTTTGTGGCAAAGAGCCTCAGGAGGGACCCAAGGCCGACCCCTGGGATTCTGGAGCTGAGCGTACAAGGGGTCTGAAGAGTGCTACACTCCAACTGAGAAGGAGATCTTAGCCGCGTATGAGGGGGCTCGGGCTGCTTCCGAAGTAGCTGGTACTGAAATGCAGCTCTTTCTGGCACCTCGACTGTCAATGATGAACCGGATGTTGAAAGGGGAGGTTCTCTCCACCCATCATGCTACCGATGCCACCTGGAGCAAGTGGATTGCACTGATTAGACAACAAGCGCGGATGGGGAACCTCAATCGTCCAGGAATTTTAGAAGTGATCATGAACTGGACTGAAGATAAAAAGTTTGGAACATCACCAGGAGAAGAGGTGTCATGTGCTAAAGCGGCCCCACCATACATCGAACTACCAGAAAATGAAAAGAAATATGCTCTTTTCACTGATGGATCATTTCATATTGTAGGGAAGCATCGGAGATGGAAAGCTGCTGTTTGGAGCCCCACACGACAGGTCGCAGAGGCCACTGAAGGTAAAGGAGAATCAAGTCAGTTTGCAGAGGTAAAAGCTGTCCAGCTGACCTTAGATGTGGCTGAACGGGAGAGGTGGCCAATGCTTTATCTTTATACTGACTCATGGATGGTGGCAAATGCCTTATGGGGGTTGTTACAGCAGTGGGAACAAAATAACTGGCAACGGAGGTGTAAACCTATTTGGGCTGCTGAACTGTAGAAAAACATAACTGCTCAAAAAAAAGATATGATTGTAAAGGTGTGTCACGTGGATGCACACTTGCCCAAGAGTCGGGCTATTGCAGAACAACAAAACAACCATCAGGTAGGTCGAGCTGCCAGAATTGAGGTGGCTCAAATAGACTTGGACTGGCAGAACAAGAGTGAATTATTTCAAGCTTGATGGTTCCATGAGACCTCAGGCCATCAAGGAATGGACATAACATATAATTGGGCTAGAGACTGAGGGGTGGAC
Organism: Coturnix japonica; assembly: GCF_054131305.1. Lineage (NCBI taxonomy): Eukaryota > Metazoa > Chordata > Aves > Galliformes > Phasianidae > Coturnix > Coturnix japonica. The sequence goes on along the minus strand of NC_140693.1, from coordinate 6,842,541 downwards.
TTAACTATGGATGCTATTGCACTGGTTATTCGTGACTGTGAATCATGTGCCATAATTAAACAAGCCAAGAATATGAAGCCTCTCTGGGGGGAAGGCCAAGGCAAAAGTATAAATATGGGGAGGAGTGACAGGTGAATGATGTCACCTTGCCAGGATCTCATAATGATAAGCGTTTTGTGCTTACCATGGTGGAAGCAACCACTGGGTGGCTTGAAACATACGCAGTACCCCATGCTACTGCCAGAAACACAATATTGGGTTGTTAGAAACAAGTCCTATAGAGACATGACACCTCAGAAAGAACTGAGTCTCATAATGGGACACATTTCAAAAATTCCCTTAATAAATACTTGGGCCAAAGTTCATGGCATTGAGTGGATTTATCATATCCCCTACCATGCACCAGCTTCTGGTAAAATTAAAAGATACAATGGGGTGTTGAAAACTATGTTGAAAGCAATGGGTGGTGGAACACTGAAGCACTGGGAAAAGCATTTGCATGTGGTGCAAGGATGCTGTTAAAGTTCATATCCCACATGTGCCCTGTGTCTCATCACAGGATGTGGGGTGTGAGAAGGGCCCAGTCTGAACAAGCAGTCAATCCCAGTGAAACTCTGAACTTCAGATCTCTCAGTTCCAGTGCCCTCCTGTGCACACTCTCCCATAGTTTGATGTTCTTTATGTTCTGCATTGCCCAGAAGTGCACCCAGTGCTCCAGGTGAGGCAGTAGCAATGCAGAGCAAAGAGGGACAAACCTTTCTCCCACCCAGCTGGCAATAAATTGCTTGATGCACTTTAGGGGACTGTTGGCCTTCTTGGCTGGCTGGGCACACTGCTGACTCACTTAAAATTTTATGTTGAGCAGGACCCCCAATCCTTTTCAGTCAGACGTCTCTCATGTGTCCAATATACAGACAGTGTTTATGTCCAGGGTTGCCCATACCCAGGTGCACAATCAGGCACTTGTTCTTGTTATACTTTATGCACTTGGTGCTTAGTACCAACTGGTACCCACTTCTCTGACTTGTCCACATCTCTCTGCAAGTCCTCTCCACCCTCAGTGGAGGCAACAACACCTCCTCATCTGGTCTCATCAGCAAACTTGCTCAGAACATCTTCTAGTCCTGCATGCAAGTCATCTGCATAAACATGAAAGGAAACTGGCCCTAAAATGGAACCCTGGGGAGCTCTGACAGTGACCATCTACCAGCCCAATGGAACCCACTGACTATAATCCTTTGGGACAGAACTACTGGCCAACTGCTCACCCACCACTGCTGGTGAACCTGAAAGGCAAAATGTCAGCGTGCTGGGTCAAACAGAGAAACACCAATATAGTTACATATAGCTGCATCAATTTATTGCCCGAAAGCCAGACTTTTATAGGAGACAGACAAGGGTGTCCAAAAATCACACACGCTAATTGGAGGAAAGCTACTGCAATAACAACCCTATAACCCCCCTTCAAAGCCACGAGCCATTCATTCTTTTCCTAGAGATGTCCTTTGTTCTCATGCTGTTTATCCTGCTCCGCAGCTGCTGCTCTGTGAACTCCTTATCTCAATCCATGGCTGCTGCTCTGTAAAATTCTTCTTGTATTACAACACACCACGTTCTGTTTCTGTCTAGCTGTATGCAGGAATTTCTGTCCAGAAGGGTGCTGGAGAAATAGTATCAAAAGCTCTACTGAAATCCTCAAGGATTACATCAACTGCCTTCCCTTGTTCAGCTCAATGGATAAAGGTGTCATAAAAAGACCTGAAATTAAATAGGACCTTCCCCTCTGTATCTTGTGTTGTCTGTGACCTGTCCTTCAGTTGTTTTTCCATAACTCCCACCATCATTTTCTCCATAATTTTACCAAGCACTGTAGTGAGACTGACAGGTCCATAGTTGCCCGTGTCAGCTTTCTTGCTCTTCCTTACAATGAGACAACATTTGCCAGCTTCCTGTCAACAGGTATGACCCTAGATTTATTAGATGCCATTGAAATGCGAGCCCAGAGCATGCTAAAGTGTCATCAGTGCAAGAACGTAGATGTGCCATAGCTTTGCAATGCCTTGAAATCCAGACTATGCCACAGATGGAGCAGAGAGGAAGATCTGCCTCTTCTGTTCTGAGCTCATCCTTTTGATAAGCTGAATATCACTACATACTCCATGGGGTCAGGTGCAAAAGACACAATGGGTGCCCTAAGCACGTGGCTGAGGTGGTATTTAGGATGGCCAAGAATACCTCCCTTCTGGCCCTCAGCTGATGCTCCAGAAGGAGGTGTCTATCTCATAGATTTTCCGTCACAGTTTACAAGCACTAGCACAAAACTAGGATCACCCAAGGCATCTTGGGCATCACTGAGAGACTGTGTATGAGTAGTGCAGTCCCTGTGGAATAAAAACCAAGGATTCAGATGAGGGACTCACACACAGACACCTCACTGTGCACATCTGAACTCAGCTAGGTGAACTTGTAGCTCCTGTGGTTCTTTGAAAAACTGATCCCAATTCAGCCCCAGGGTTTCCATCTGAGGATGAGATGCCTAACGCTAGAATAAGGATGGGATGGTCTGTTGATAACAGGACAAATGGAAACGGATTTAAATTAAAAAGGGGAGACATAGGTTAGATGTGAGGAACCTATATTTTTACACAGCAACACTGGAAAAAGTTGCCCTCAGAGGCTGTGCATGCCCAATGGATGGGATCCTGGGTTTACTCTGGGTTTACCCTCACGTCAGTCCATGTTTCTACTCATACTTTTGTCTAGGTGAACTCTCACTTTACTCAAGGTTTTACTCACAGTTTACCATCAGGGAGTGTGATCGGGAGATGGGCTGGTGGAGTGACTTACTGGCATCCCCGAGGGAAGGCTGCCATGCAGATACCCCCAGAAAAGTGGTTGACTCCCTGCCCTGTCACAGTCAGACAGACCTGACTGATGAGAAGGGTTGGAAGAGAGTCCCAACTCAACATCACAGGAGCCCCCCCATGCCTGCCTAGCCCTCGACCCCTGATCCATCTAAGCAACAGGTTTGACACTCTGAAATCTGAAGGAGATAAGAATGGGGAGGCAATGGAGGATCTGCCTAGGAGGAAACCTAATGCAAGGCAGTCACTACCAAGCCTTGTGACTTCCTCTGCCATGAAAGAAAGAAGGGTGGCCGTGGTGGGTGACTCCCTTCTCAGAGGAATAGAGGGCCCCATTTGCAGACTGGACCCCAGTTGTCAGTAAGTCTGCTGCCTTCTTGGTTTCAGGTCAGGGACATAATGAGGAAACTCCCAATGCTGGTTAGGTCCACTGATTATTTTCCACTACTCATAGTTTAGGTGGGCAGTGATGAAATTTCTTAGATAAGACTACAAACTATAAAAAGAGATTTCAGGAATTTAGGCCATTTAGTTCACAAAGTGGGAGATCAAGTGATTTTTTGTTCTATACCTTCAGTGGCAGTGAGGGACACAGAGCAGGCTTGGAAAGCAAAGCAATGAACAATTGTCTCAGAGGTTGGTACTGAGCCAGAAACTTTGGTTTCTTTGATCACAGGACAGTTTACTTGGCCCATGGTCTGTTATCCATGAATGGAACCCAACTGTCTCAAAGGGGGAAGTGAATCCTAGCATAGACGGTAGCGGGGCTTATCGAAAGAGCTTTAAACTAGCTACGATGGGGGAGTGGACAAAACAGGGCTTACCAGAGATAAGCCTAGGGAAATGCTGTTTGAGCTGGGAGAGAGGCAGATGCCTCAGCTGAAGTGCATCTACACCAACGCACGCAGCTTGGTCAACAAGCAAGAGGAGCTGGAAGCAACTGTGCATCTGACAAACCATGACCTAGTTGCTATTACCGACCCATGGTGGGACCACTGCCATGACTGGAGTGCTGTGATGGATGGTTACAAGCTCTTCAGAAGGGATAGAGGAGGAAGGAAGGGTGGTGGTGTGGCCCTTTATATTAAAGAGAGTTTTGATGTTGAAGAGCTTGGGCTTCAGAATGAAGTGCATGTTTGTAAGGATCGGGGGAAAGGCCTGTAAGTGTGACATCTTGCTAAAGGTTTCTTATAGACCGCCTAATTGATGGGTGAGGCATTCTATGAGCAGCTTACTGAAGTCGCAAGATTGCCAGCACTCATTTTCTTGGGAGACTACAACTTCTCTGATATATGCTGGGAATATAATAAATAGCAGAGGAATCAGTCCAAGAGGTTTATAGATTGCATGCAAGACAGCTTCCTTACACAGCTGGTATGAAGTCCTACCAGGGGTGGTTCCTTGCTAGACCTGCTCTTCACTAACAGTGAAGGACTGGTAGGAGTTGAGAAGGTTGGGGACTGTCTTGGGCAGAGTGGCCATGAAATGGTAGAATTCTCTATTCTTGGAGATGTCAGAAGGGTGACTAGCAAAACTACTATCCTGAACTTCTAGAGGGCGGACTTTGACCTGTTCAGGACACTTGTAGCACAGGTCCCTTGGGAGTCGCTCCTTATGGGTAAAGGGGTCCAGGAAGCCTGGACACTCCTCAAGATGGAAATCTTAAAGGCACGAGATCAGGCTGTCCCTGAATGCCATAAGGTGAGCCATAGGGGAAGAAGACCAGTGCAGATGAACTGGGGAAAACTATTGAGACTCAGGAAGAAAAAGAGAATCTCCGTCCTCTGGAAGAAGGGGCTGGGTACTTGGGGAGATTACAAGGAAGTTGCTAAGGCATGCAGGGAGGAAGTTAGGAAGGCACATTAATTCCCTGTCCCTTAATCCATGCCCAGAGCTTCTCAGCCATGTCACTGCCAACTGTAAGCTCCATGCAGAGTTCAAGTGGGACACAGAGGGCACAGCCTTCTGCTGGGTGGATGCAAGTGTTGGTGGAACCAGATGGGACAAAGCCCTCCCACCATGCCCTCCTGGGAAAATGGCCACCCCAAGAATGGCAGTCTGCCTCCTCCATGACCCCATCTGAAATGCTCCTGCACTGATTGATTATAGGGCTTTAAACCAGGTCCAAATGGGGAAGGGTGGGGAATTGGATGTGACAGAGAAGGGCTGAGGGATATTGTTGCTGTTGGAGATTGAATGGAAAGCCTCTGAGTTGTTCTATAGGATTGTGTGAGGATTCCTCAGAGAAAGTCTTGTTGCCAATACCCCGTCCTAAATCTTACTGTGTACCCTCTGGGGGTAACCCCAACCTACTGCTGCCCTAAAGTGCCTGTAGACCAGTGCGGGTAGCATGGGAAATAAACGGGACAAATCAAGAGAAAACCACAGAGCTTTTCCTTTCATGCAGGCTGCTGATTCTGAGCAAGGCCCTGAACATCAGTACCACAGTGTAGATGCAAGACCCAGACAGGCTAAATCAAAGCATGCTTCTGGAAGGGGATGCTTTCTGAAGAATCCTTACACTAATGAGAGGACCACAAACATTCACTCAGCGAACTCCAAATCTCTGTGCCTTTGCAGGCCTAGGGTCTTGTTTGGTTCACAGAGACACGGTGGGTTGATTCTCAGCTCTGTACTGTAGCAAATGGGGTACAGATTCTGCATGACGGATGGGCAAGGAAGAAGAGAAAAGGCTGCTGCCATCCATGAGAGGGCACTGAGCTCTGCCTGGGGATGGCAGAGGAGCCAGCTGAGAACTGATGGAAAGGGCTCAGAGAGGAGAGCGGCAGATTCTGTTCCTTGCTTCCTGATCAGGAAGAACAAGAAGAGGGGACAGGCAGGAATCTGAGTTACAGCTGGGATGGAATTGTTTTCTTCAGACTGTCTGCTGTGGTGCAGTGTTTTGGTTCTAGGAGAAAACCATTGATAACACTCTGATGTTTACAGCTGCTGCTAAGCAGTGTTGTACAGAGCCAAGGCCATGGTCAGTGGAGGGCACATGGAGCTGGGAGGGAACAGAGTGAGGACAGCTGACTGATAGTGGCCAAAGGGACGTTCTCTATCAGCTGACAGCAAGCAGAAATTGTATTGAAAGGGGTGGGAGTTCATCTCAGTCTCTTCACTGCTCAGGGCCCAGCTGAGCATCAGTCTGGTGGTGCTGAGCAAGTGCTTGTGCATCAGTTGTTACATACGATTCTATATCAACGGATATATAGTGATTACTATTACTCCTCTCCTTTTATCTCTCTTAGTAAACTGCTTTGTTACAACCCAGAAGTTGTACTCTTTTTCCCAGTTCTCATCCCCATCCCACTGGGAATGGGGCAGTGCACAAAGCACTGTGAGCTGCTGAGCCACATGTTGGGTTCAACAACCACAGTCATTTTGGTGCCTGATGTGAGGCTCCAAGGGTTGTGGTAACAGCACATCTGTCCAGAGCGGACAGGGCTTTGTGGGAGTTGGAGATGTGCAGGCCATGGTGCTGATAGTTTCCCTATTTGTGAAGCTTGCTGAGTCTTCTCATGAAGCTGCATTTCACAGCTCCTTGCTTGCTGCTTGTTTTCCCTGCTGCATCATTTGTCAACTCTGGATGCTGGATTAGGGTATTTATTTTACTATGCTGTTTGACCTTGGTTTGTACCACGATAAAATTGGCAAAGTGAAGTTTTGTGCACATTCAGCTCTTTGGACATCTTTGGGTTTTGGAAGTAATATTGTTGGTATGATTAGGAATTACACATTTTACACTGTCGTCTCTGGGAGACCAGGGGTATTCAAGGAGAGACTGGATATTGTGTTGAGGGACATGGTTAAGTGGGAGCTATTGGTAATAGGTGAACGGTTGGATTGGATGATCTTTCAGGCCTTTTCCAGCCTTGGTGATTCTATGATTCTAGGATTGAGGTTAAACAATTATTCAGGAATATCAGTGAGAGATCTGCCCCAAGGTGAGAAGGCTCTGCATGGCAGGGGGTGTGGGACAGTCTGGGCAGCTGCCTGGAGTGGTGGGCACCCCCAGGGCTTTGGAACTTCATCTCCGAGCAACTGCAGGATCCTGAGAAACTGGTAGAATATTGGAGACAGGTCTGCTGTGGCACTGGTAATCCTAAAAAGGCCCAAATGACTGCAGTGTGCCAGGGCCTGGCCCACACCTACTGAGCTGTGTTCAACACTATTCAGCATCTTCAATGGGAAGAGAGCTGGATCTGCTGACATTGCTGCAGCCTCTGCAACTCCTGGCACAGTCCCTGCAATAGCTCCAAGTTTTTGCTACACATCCTGCAGTTGCTCCAAGCTCTGGACAGATCCCACTGTCACTCCACCCCTCATAAGGAGCTCTGCGGTCACTTATGCTACAGGTCCTGTAGCTGTTCCAAGTATTGAGATAAGAAAATTAAGCAAACCACTGAGTGCTGCTGTAGAGACGACGGGACTGCTGTGAGACACACAAGACCTTCAGGCCTGTAGAAATGAGAGGACTCGAATCCTCTGTGCACTGTATCAGTGTAAAGAGAGGAGGAATGAAAAGAACTAGTTGTGCTTCTATCTGTGGCTGTACCTTCCCCAAATCCAGACAAAGTTGGATAAGAGAAGAGCTAAGGAAAAGCGTATTTTGAACGCTATTTATTTATCTCTTAACCTATTCGGGGAATCTGGTTCCATGTTTACATGAGCTCTTGGAGTGAGAAAATGGATAGTAGGTGTGAAAGAAGTGAAACAAATTTTTATTTATAAGTTCAATAACATTTTTTTGCACGTTGCTATATCTCACATAATCAATCAATCAAAGATGCATAAAAGATGAAGAACCATCACTGGGAATCATGCGATGAAGATGTGCACTTTATTGAAGCGGGAATAGTGAGTATTGCAACACCTTCCGGAGAGCGTGCTTGATCTCCCTGTTCCTCATGCTGTAGATAATAGGGTTCAGTGTTGGAGGAACCACTGAGTACAGAAGTGCCACTGTCAGATCCAGGAGTGGGGAGGGAATGGAGGGGGGCTTCAGGTAGGCAAAAGCACCAGTGCTGAGAAACAGGGAGACCACGGCCAGGTGAGGGAGGCACGTGGAGAAGGCTTTGCGCCGTCCCTGCTCAGAGGGCATCCTCAGCACAGCCACGAAGATCTGCACATAGGACACAACTATGAAAACATAGCAGCCTACGTCTAAACTGATAGTAAAAATGAGAAACACAACTTCCCTGAGATTTGATTCTGAGCAGGAGAGCTTGAGGATCTGGGGAATTTCACAGAAAAACTGGTTGACAACATTGCCTTGGCAGAGAGGCAGTGAAAACGTACTGGCAGTGTGCAGCAGGGAATTGAGAACCCCAGTGCCCCAGGCAGCTGCTGCCATGGTGGCACAAGCTCTGCTGTCCATCAAGGTCCCGTAGTGCAGGGGCTTGCAGATGGCAACATAGCGGTCATAGGACATGATGGTGAGAAGGGAATACTCTGCTGACATGAAGAAGGTAAAGAAAAAGAGCTGTGCAGCACATCCTGTGTAGGAGATGGCCCTGTTGTCCCAGAGGGCGTTGGGCATGGCTTTGGGGAGAGTGGTGGAGATGCTGCCCAGGTCGAGGAGGGCCAGGTTGAGGAGGAAGAAGTACATGGGGGTGTGCAGGCGCCGGTCGCAGGCTACGGCTGTGCTGATGAGGCCGTTGCCCAGGAGGGCAGCCAGGTAGATGCCCAGGAAGAGCCAGAAGTGCAGGAGCTGCAGCTGCCGCGTGTCTGCCAACGGCAGCAGGAGGAACTCACTGATGGAGCTGCTGTTGGGCATCTGCTGTTGTTGGGCTTGGAGTCCTGCTCAGAGTGCAGAAGATAATGACAAGTCCAGACCATTCTCAGAGGCACTACTCCTGCTATACTATGAAATGTTTTAATTCTCCTACAACAGTGTGCATTTAGCACCATTACTTGCATTTAATTTCATGTAGATCAGCATTCCTTAAGCAGAAGCAGCATATGGAGCTCTAACCTTCCTCTTATTTTCTTATCCCTTCTCCCTGGATATTTTCATCTGTTTCATGTCTCATATCTTTACCCCAAGTGCTCTTAGAGCCCCCTACCCGAGCTTCTGTGGCATTCAGTTTCAGTTAGAAAATGCTGCCTGTTTGTAGGATAAGTGAATTATTCATGCCTACAGAAAATGAAGATAATTCCATCCTTCGAGAAAGGGGAGACTGAAAGCACATCATGTGTGAGTGTTCACAAAACAAGCAATTGATTGATGAAAAATTCTCAGAACTCTTATTGCCCCTTTTAGATTTCTGACTCCAAACCTCTTTGCCTCAGAACAGGAAATGGAAACCCCCTGCCTTGGCTCTCCTCTTGCAAAGTGCCCTCAGAAACATTCAGTTGTGCAGTGGAGCTGTGATCCCCTGCCCCAGGCAGCAGCTGTGGCAGCACAAACCCTGCCGGGGGCTCCTTACCCCACACGTCTCCCCGCAGCGCCCTGGGCAGCTCCCCGGGCAGGCTGAGTGCTGAGCCTGGCAGGCGGCAGAGTCCCATACCCGGCACACAGCCCCTGGGGCACAGCAGGGACCCTGCTCTGCAGGACAGCCCTGGGCACCCGTCTCAGCTGGAGCAGAAAGCTTTTTCCACAGTAAAGAAACATGCAGTGCCTGCAGTCAGATCTCCTATGGGATGTCCCAGTTATAGTTACCCCTTAATTAAAAGCAGCTCATGGTCAGCTGTGAGACTTACCTTGTCATGGTCTGTGAGCAATGCTCCTGCAGTGAGTTCACAGCCCGCTCACACCACACACATCCTGCAAGCTCTCTCTCCAATTTCTCTCCTCTCCTTCTGTCACCTGCAGGCTGTGCTGTGCACGAGATCTGCTCCTGGGCACAGCTGTCTCTCTGCAGCTCTGCCCACTTTTATGAGCTTCCTGTGTCCCAGGAACCTGGACAAGCAAGCAGCAGATTATGTCATTTTTATCCTTCCCACTCATTTCCCCTGACATGTCCCTGGGTCCTCATGGCCAACAGCTCCTGAAAGACAACAGCATCATGACTGTGCTTTGAAATCCACTCAATTAACCACCACATGTCCAGTGGTCAGTGACTGATTGGAGACATATGGGGAGTGCTCCCAGAGATCGTTTGATGAAACAATAAGGGCAACCAGACAAGGAAGGCGAGGTTTGGACTTTCCCTGTGCAGGGCAGTGATCCAGCTGAGGCAGCGCAGGAGTCTCATCCCTTGACAGAAATCCTGGAGCTGAAATGGGATTCGGCTCCCCACAGAACCACAGGAGCTGGGATTTCTCTGGTTCAGTTCAGAAGTGCACAAGGAGTTGCCTGCATGTGAGCTCCTGCTCTGAGTCCTCGGTCCTTCAGCTGGGAGGCAGCAGCTCACACACAGACACTGGGTGATGCCCAAGGTGCCTGGGCTGCTCCTGATGTTTGCAAGTGCTTGTAAACCGTGTGGGAAATCCCTGAGATAGACACCTCCTTCCCGGGCATCAGCTGAGGGCCAGAGAGGGGATAGCACCGGCTGTCCGGTGAATTCACTCACAGCTACAAGAGCAGCACAGGGCCTTCAGGAAAGCCATGCCCATGGTGTGTCCGTGCTGCTACGTCACCTCCAAGACCCACGATCGGTCTAACGTTTGTGTGCCACCTTCTGCACACTGATTCTATAGATGAGCTATCCAGTCAGGCAATGTCCAGTGATGCTTTTCAATTAGGATATTTACTTCTGTGCTTTTGCACTAATGCAAACACCAACACACAAGAAGCTAGAAATCTTGGTAGAGCTGCAGGCCTGAGCTCCTGTTTGGACCATGGGGACACAGTTTAATGGCTTCCACAACTGCACTGTAGCACAAGGGGGATACCGAGTCTTTAGGATGGATGGGCGAGGAGACAAAGAAGGGCGACTGCCCTCTGTGAGAGTGCACTGAGCTCTGCCTGGGGATGGAAGAGCAGACAGGTCAGAGCTAATGGAAATGGCAAACAGAGGAGACCATCAGTGTCTTTTCCTGTCTTCCTGATCAGGGAGAGTAAATGGAAGGTGCCCTCTGCAGACAGATGGGAATCTGATGTTGTCTGTCCCTTGTCCCATTTGGTGGCCTTTGTCACTCCATTATCTGTGGCAGGGACAGCACAGCAGGGCATGTGGCATCCAGCAGATCCATGGAGAGCACAGATGGCAGCTTCTTGACCAAGCAGTGGAGGAACCAAAGAGGAGAGGTGCTCTGCTGGATCTCATACTCTCCGGCATGGAAGGACTTGTGGGAACTGTGAAGGTGAAAGGGGCATCAGGCCATGTGCAAGATGCAAATGTATCTCTTTTAATTTATTTATTTATTTTGAGGCTGTAAGCTTAATAGTTGATCATAAATGTCAATAAAACTGAAACAAATAATTGAAGACAAAGATGGAAATCAATGAAAATGTGTTAACCCTTCTCAACATGAAAAATTCTCATGAGTCTTGTTCCATTTTAAGTTGTAAATATGAATCTTTGAGGTGATTTGATGTCTTTTTTTTTCTTTTACTGAAACTACAATGTTTTCCAGAACTGTGTTCGCTGGACACAAATGCCTTCAGGTTCAGAGACACAGACAGCGGTGCCAGTGCCAATGCCCTGTGACTGTAGCCTGGTGCCCAGCACTACTCTTCCCTGCTGCCTATTTGATGTGCCTCATCCTCCAAGTTTTTTCAGCTCTCCTAAAGAAATGGCCATGGTTAAGGGCATGTTTTCAGCAGGCCATTTGGGCACACACTACTCCCACTGCCCTCCAGATTTCTCCATCCCTTGCTCTTTGTTCAGTCAGATACCTCCCAATTATCTGTCTGATTTCTGACTTTCAGGGGGATTACTGGAATTTGTTCCATCTCCCCAAAGTCTGATGGAATGTGTTGTCAACTCCTTCACTGTGATTTGATCTATCCCTTCCTATCTATTCTTTTTCTTTTTCTTCTTATACTTTTTCTCAATCACTGTCTCTTTTTTATTAAGGCACGAAGTCTGAAAGATGTTCATTAATGTCAGTAAAAGTGAAAAACAGAGTTGGAGACAAAGATATAAATCAATGAGAATGTGTTAACCCATCTCAATGTGTGAAATACTCACAAGTCCTGATCAGTTTTAAGCTGATACCTCTCAACTACCTGGCTGATCTATCCCAGGAAGATTACTGGAATTTGCTCCATCTCTCAGAGTCTGATGGCCTCTGTTGTCAACTACTTCACTGTGATTCAATCTATCCTATCCTACCTCAGAATAAATCATTTCTTTTAAAAATATTCCATATGAAAGACAAACTTCAATAGATGCCGCTTGAACATGGCATGCAGTTGATCACTGTGTTTTACTGTTCATTCAATTGCATCACCTTTCTTTCCATTTGCTGGCCAGATAAAAAAGAGAAATCTTTCCTTTTCCATGTGTAGCTGGTTCTCTGAGGAAAGCCAGTGGGAGTTGGTGCAAAGCAGTTTTAACACTGAGCGGATGAATGCAGAGGAGAAGAGTGATGTGAAGAAAAGTGATGCAAGTCCCATAGGTCCATTGTGAGCAGAAATTGGGTGGGGAGGTTGAGAAGGACCTTTGTCAACACAGTAACAGTACAGAACTCATTGGGACATCCTGGATTGGTATCAGTTGCACAGTGCTGCTTTAATGTCTTCTTTAAACCCAACTATAAATAAATAGACAATAAATTTATACTGGATTCTTTAAGCTCTCTCCAGATATCCCTCCTTTTTGCTGAACAAGTTCTGATAACCTGAAGAAGATAACAAGATGGCATAAGGCACAGGAGATTCTTTAGGTTATAATGGGCCCCAGGGTGCATTTGATGCTGAGTTCATCAGCCTCTAGTGCAGAGAGAAGTTTGCACAAAGTGCTCAACAAGACAAAGTCGGAAGTAACAGTGAAGTTTCTTGGAGTATTAATGGGCCCACTGAGGGCCATTACCAAGTAAGCTTCCCAAGGGACTTGTTAGAGAAGATAACTGGAAGCCATGACTACAGGCAGGCAAAGGCACTGGCATGCTAAGAAACCTCTCCTTTGCCTTACGAAGCAGACAGGTCAAGCCCTGATTGCAAGACCAGTGGTAGAGAGATCCTGTCTCTCATGTTGGCTCCTGGCATTTCCTGGGGCAATGGGTTGGAGGTCCGTATGATGTTAAATGAAAGACATGGGGACAGAAGATCCCAGGCTCTACATGTGGTGCAAGGACGCTGTGAGGTTCATGTCCCATATGAGACCTATGTTTCATTGCAGGATGTGAGCAGGGATGTGAGAAGGGCCCAGTCTGAACAAGCAGTCAATCCCTGTGAAACTCTGAACTTCAGATCTCTCAGTTCCAGTGCCCTCGTTTGCACATTCTCCCAGAGTTTGAAGTCCTTTATGTTCTGCGGTGCACAATCAGGCACTTGTTCTTGTTATACGTTATGCACTTGGTGCTTAGTACCAACTGGTACCCACTTCTCTGACTTGTCCACATCTCTCTGCAAGTCCTCTCCACCCTCAGTCGAGGCAACAGCACCTCCTCATCTGGTCTCATCAGCAAACTTGCTCAGAACGTCTTCTAGTCCTGCATTCAAGTCATCTGCATAAACATGAAAGGAAAGTGGCCCCAAAATGGAACCCTGGGGACCCCGACAGTGACCATCTACCAGCCTGATGGAAAAAACTGACTATAATCCTTTGGGACTGACCTACTGGCCAACTGCTCACCCACCACATTGTGTTTCTGTCTAGCCATATGCAGAACATTCTGTCCAGAAGGTTGTTGTGAGAAACAGTATCAAAATCTCCACTGAAATCCTCAAGGATTACATCAACTGGCTTCCCTTGGTCAACTAAACGGATAACTGTGTCACAGAATGAGCTTAAATTAAACAGGACCTTCGCCTCACAAACTTGTGTTGGCTGCAACCAATGACAGAATTGTCCTTCAGCTGTTTTTCCATAACTCCCACCATCATTTTCTCCATAATTTTACCAGGCTCTGGACTGACAGGTCCATAATTGCCCATGTCATCTTTCTTGCTCTTCCTTACAATGAGACAACATTTGCCAGCTTCCTGTCAGCTGGCATGACCCTAGACTTCTTTAGATGCAATTGAAATGACAGCCCAGAGCATACTAAGGCGTCATCATTGAAAGAAAGTAGATGTGCCATAGCTTTGCAATGTCTTGAACTCCAGAGTATGCCACAAATGGAGCAGAGGGGAAGATTTGCCTCTTCTGTAGTGAACTCATTCATTTGGTAAGCAGAATAACACTACCTGATACATGAGGACTGTGTCTCTGCTCTGCTCTGCTCAGCTCACAGGGCAGAGGTTCAGGGTGTTGCTCTCATGTCAGTGCAGGTAAACTCACTTTAACCTTTTTTCTTCTGTAAATGCTTCCTCTGTTTGTATGCTCAGATACACTTCCACATTACCTCAAGTACACTTCCATATATCATTAACAATTACACTTTCTTATACCATCAAAACTGTTTGTCAAACAGTACAGTTCTTCAGTTCACATTAACTCCCTTAATACAGTCTGTATTCTTCAGTTATAAACACTGTGCCACAGAACCAGCACTGATTGAACCACCTCCCTCACACACTTCCTCGCAAGCAGTACATAGTATTACATAAATGGGTTGACATTCATTGGTCGGGTGGAATGTACAACTCTCCTCAGGACAATCTTACTAATCTACAGAGTACAAACTCCCGTCTTCTTACATACAAGCAGAAAGTACTTATGAGTGGACACACAACACAGTCTTTCACTTTGTCCGTGTCTGGCCATTTCCCTCACAGGAGGAAGGAAACATGGATCGGGACTCGGCACTCACCCTGCAGCTGTTCTGTGTCTCACTCACACCACACTCACTCTGACATTTAGATCAAAAACCATGGTTTATTCATACTACACAATGCTGACAACGTTTTCTAGCTGGAATCTTAATAACACTCATACTCTGGTCGACCAGTTGCAAACGTTAATGTTTTTCCCAGAGTCGGCTTGACACACGGTACCAAACACTTAAAGCAGATGATAATATTGAACATACAACCTATAACCCCCGTGATTACAACTTGGAGAACCCAGGCTACCATTTGACAGGCTATCCACTATATCCCATACCCGTAGGAGAGACCAACCTAGGTCCCTCCTATTGTCAACTACCTGGGAGAGAGTATTTGTTCTTGTTTCCATTCATATGACATACAGTTCCCTTTCATAGGAACTCACCCAAGGAGTCTTCCTACCCAGCTGGCAACCAAAGCCATGAGCTCACCTCCCTGGGAGCAGCACGTATGGCTGTAAACTGTGTAGGATGTCTCCTCAAGACATATGGGCTCCACTTACCATACACATACCTGGTCCACCTATGGGTGGTCCTTGTCTGTCCCTGCAGTGATCAGGTGAGGAAGGGAGTCCTTCAGAGAAATCTCAGGGTGCGCCAAAAGTGTCTCCCTCTCAGCTGGTCCTGCAGCGAACAGAGCTGGTCCCACCTGGGCTGCCAAATTGACTACAGGAATTGAACTCTATAACCTCTATAACTGATACAGTCTCCCATGACATACTTATACCAAAGCTGAGGAAGTATGGGATAGGTGATTGGACAGTGAAGTGGGTCGAGAACTGGCTGACTGGCAGAGTGCAGAGGGTTGTCGTTGGCGGTGCAGTGTCTGGCTGCAGGGCTGTAACTAGCGGCGTCCCCCAGGGGTCTGTGCTGGGTCCGGTCTTGTTCAACATCTTCATCAACGACCTTGATGAGGGGATAGTGACCACCCTCAGCAAGTTTGCTGATGACACGAAGTTGGGAGGATTGGCTGACACGCCTGAAGGCTGTGCTGCCATTCAGCGAGACCTGGACAGGCTGGAGAGCTGGGCAGTAAGACACCGGATGAGGTTTAACAAAAGCAAGTGTAGAGTCTTGCACCTGGGTAGAAATAATTGCATGCACCAGTACAGGCTGGGGGAAGAGCTGCTGGAGAGGAGCTCTGCTGAGAGGGATCTGGGCGTCCTGGTGGACGACAGATTGACCATGAGCCAGCAGTGTGCCCTTGTAGCCAAAAAAGCCAATGGCATCCTGGGGTGCATTAAAAAGAGCGTGTCCAGCAGGTCGAAGGAGGTGATCCTCCCCCTCTACTCTGCCCTGGTGAGGCCTCATCTGGAATATTGTGTCCAGTTCTGGGCTCCCCAGTACAAAAAAGACAGGGATCTCTTGGAAAGAGTCCAGTGGAGGACCACAAAGATGGTGAAGGGCCTGGAGCATCTCCCCTATGAGGAGAGACTTAGGGAACTGGGTCTGTTTAGCCTTGAGAAAAGAAGGCTGAGAGGGGACCTGATCCAGGTCTATAAATATTTGAGGTGTGGGGGGCAAAGAGGTGAGGCCAGACTCTTTTCAGCAGTGTGTGGAGGAGGGACAATGGGAAACAGACAGAAACTGCACCATAGGAAATTCTGCACTAATGTGTGCAATAACTTCTTTACGGTGAGAGTGACAGAGCACTGGAACAGGCTGCCTAGGGTGGTTGTGGAATCTCCTTCTCTGGAGATATTCAAGACCTGCCTGGATGCTGAGCTGTGCAACGTGGTGTAGGGAACCTGCTTTGGCAGGGGGACTGGACTCAGTGGTCTCTGGAGGTCCCTTCCAACCCCTACAATTCTGTGATTCTGTGAATATCATGGAGTTGTTTGGATGGGGAAAGACTACCCCTTTGAATGACCTTTTGTCAGGGCATGTCCTGGGATTCCTAGGATCCTCAAAATGCAGCACTGCTTCTGTCACTGAAAAATGGGGCCCTGTGTGGGACGGAGGGAGGGTCCATGAGTCCCTGGCCCACCTGACTGAGTATTTCCATGGTCTTAGCAAAGACATACTTACAACTTGAGAATGACAGTTAGCTGTGTTCATGGTGGCATGGCCACTTTTAATGGCCTTGAACTGTCTGAACATAACTGAAGAGGCTCAGGCTGATGCAAATCAGCTATTGAATGATAGTGTTGAAAAATTGAAAGACAGGTGGCAGTTTTGATGGGAAACAACCTAATTCAATCATTCTCCTATGGAAGATCAGTAACAACTGTCTGGAGGACCATGGGGGCCCTGTACAAGGGAATCTGTATAAAATGGACTCTGTAAATGAAGGCACTAAAAGGTCAGATTTTGAGGTTCAATTTGGACTAGATCTATTTGAGATCTGACTGATTGTAACCCAAAAATGAAAAAAAAAAATAAAAAAAAATGCAGGATAGGCTGGTGGGAGTGCCCTGACCAGTGTCCACCCCCCAAACCCTGCTGCCCATAATACAGCAGCTGAACTGATGGATATAGTACAGTGGTTTAGACAGAAACCAAGAGAGCATGCCAGCATAGCTGCTCTGGTTATGGGACATGGAGGCAGAAAGCGCTGTGGTGAATGGACTGGAAATTTCAAAACTGACATCCATTACTACTAACCCTGCCCTCAGGCAAAGACTTTATGCTCTTGTCTGGAGGGCTTATCGCAATAAAGATTGGCGGATTTGCTGCGTAGACCGGTCAGAACTCAGATCTGCGTTGTGCTTCCTGCGGCACCAAACGCCCAACAGTGGCAGTTCCGCTTATTGGCCAGCAGATGGCAGCAGAGACCACGGAAAGAACGTCTGCGGGACAAACCCTGGGGATCCGTTCTTTTGATTATAGGGGAAGAACACAAAGATGGAAGAGGAGGGAAGGGGGAAAAAAAAAAGAAAAAAAAAAAATCAAACCACAGCAAACAAATAAAAACTTCTCCAAATGTAGCAAACGTGAATGTCTGTCAATAAATTAATGAGTAATTAAATTGATATCCCTTTCCCGCCCCCCCCCCCCCCCAACTTCTGAGATGAAAAAAAAACACTTCTTTTAGAAAAAAACAGAGTAGTAACAACTTCTGTACCTACATTCACCACTCTGAGATCCTGTCTGGGTCTCCCAAGGCTTGTAAATAACCACTGGGTCGGTTCTGATGTCGCGTGATTTGTTGTCAGTTCTCTCATGGTTCTCCGGTCAGTTCTCCGGTGCCAGGATCTGCCACAGGGCATTCTGACCACGGGCATCATGTTTCTACGCTGCCGCCTGCATTTAACAGGCAATGGGACTGCCCAGCATGTGCAAGGCAGCACCTCTTTCACACCACCAGAATGTTTAAGGCTGTTGGGATTGTTGTTAGCGTCCCATTAACACTGAGGCTAGAGATACCCTTAGGATTGACATTACTATTAGCAGTACTTTAATGGTGCCCTATCTGGGTCATTTCCAGGGGATGTCAGGAGTAAGGCACAGTGTCAGGAGAAAAAGAACAGACTCTGTTACTTTATAAACGTGATAATAGAGAGAGTTCATTGGAAAAAATACAACTCTTAAATAATGCAAAGCATGCTTCTGATTGGATGCAGGCATCATCTGGGCTCTGATTAATATTACTCTTAAGGTAAAGATTATTGTTACCATAATGATTTTTTTTTTGGATTATGATCAGGGTTAAGGTTCCTTTTGCTACAAACTTCTAGCATCATTTTTGTTGTTGTATTTGGAGTTAGGGACGATTTTAGAATCAGGGTAAGGGTTAGGATTAGAGTTACGTTGCTGGTTAATGCTGTTATCTTTACAGCTCCTGTGAGGGTTGGGGTCTGGGTCAGGTGTTTAAAAATGAAATGAAAAAAGAATTAAAAAAATATATTGAAAGCTTCAGATTTCCTTAATCTTTGTGGGAATCATATAATGTGCAACTCAGATCTACCTCTTCGTGCAGTGACTGCCTGTAAATTTGCTGGAGCCTAATATAATATGGCCTTGTGCTTTCCACTAACTCACCTTCATTTCATTTTCATTACATTTGCTTGGTAGTCAGATTTTGGTGTGTGGATATTTTAAAACAATCTAACTGACATTAGCAAAAAATTAAAAATAAAATTAAAAAAAATGCACAACAGCATCGTATCAATTTTTATAGATAAGATAAAGAAGAGCAGTTTCCCTTAGTTTTCTGTGCCTCTTTACTTTCTTACCCTCTCCCCTTGTGTGAGAAACTCTCAGAGTCAAAGATTTCTAGTTAGGCAAAGATGGCAGCGATAGCAGCAGTGCTTATTCATTATTGCAATACTGCGCGCACATCCCCTATTGGCAAGGGAGAAACTGCACACCAGTCAGTGAAATCAATTCTGTTCTGTGCCCTAAACCCACTGCAGGTGATGCTCTCATGGCTCTCATTGGTTGAGCATCTCAGGCTCACAGACTCCTCGAGACTGTGGCTAGGATTCATTTCCATAGAAGGTCAATTACCAACCTCTTGTTTTTAGGTCTGCCTTGTACTTTTCTGCGGACAGAGAAGGGCAATGTTTCCAAAAGTCAGTACATTCATTCTGTCCTGTGCTGGGCTCTACCCACCCTGTATTTATCTTGTGCTTGTCTCAATTCTCCCCATGTCAGAATGCCCCCAGTCTGAACTTAATTCTGTTCAGCAACTTTCTTGGTGCAAAAACTACTTATACAGCTGTTTTACAAGAGGGTTATACATTCAGTTAGGGCCTACACTATGTACTGAAAATACTGGAAACTTCCACTGCAAAAACACAATCTACCTCTCCCATCTGTGCAGCCTTGCAGACCCAGAGCATGCCAGGTTATTTCTGCTTTCATAGCATTTGCATGCTGTAGGGTGAGCACAAGGTTCTGCTGCTTGATTCTTCTGCAAGAGCTGCCTACCGGCAAATGGTTGCAGGGATGGAGGATGTGACAGAAAGCATTTGTCTCCACAAGAGCAGAGTTACATTCAGTGCAGAGTGTGAGAGTCAGGTTGGTGTGGAAAAGCACTGACACGCTGGGGATGATGCAGTGCTCACATGTCTAACACTCACAGACATTACTGTCAGAAGGATGGTGCTGTGTTGTGCTTCTACCTTTGGCAGCCCCTGGAGAAATGCTATGGCACACAGAACACCTTTGTATTGCACTGACTGCTGCCATGCAGCATGGATTTAACACACCAAATCCAGAGGAGCATGACTGCATCTAACTGCCCTGAGAAAAACTACTGTAGCTGAAGAGATGAGGAGGCAGCTGCTCATCTGCAGAACAAGCAGTACTGCCAGACATTGGGCCAGGTGAGCACCTCCTGCTGCAGCGTGATGATGACAGGGCTGGAGATGATCTGCAAAGCCAGCTTAAAAGTGGGAGACGTGAGTCAACATGGCAGGAGGACAGAGGTGTTAGGGAGCAGCCAAGGCATCAAAGAGTATCAGAAGGCTTTGAAAAGTATCACAAAGTGACAGCCAGGAAGACTGGGATTATCATGAGCAGCAACCTGGATGCTAGAGATTATTTGCTCCCATACAAAATGGTAGAGATCTTGCTGCAGACATCCCAAAGCCAGGCAAAATGGGAACCCAGAGCTCTGCCTGCACGAACCCCACAGCCATAGCATTGCAAGCTGAGCTGCCTTGCTGTTTGTTGCATTCATCCCAATCCCTGTGATTGAAGACTCAGAATGCAGTCGAGGCGATGACTGAGCATGAGAGTGACTTTATTCAATAAAAGACAGGAGGGCTTGAGAGGTCAAGGGTGAAGATGGGACTCCTCTTGTCAAGATGAGAGTGGCTCAGAGCTGGTGCTGCTGCCTGGTGCCTGGGACTGGCAGCCTGACTCTAAGTCCCCATCTAAGATGCTCAGCTTCACCTCACTGATGCTGCCCTGCTCCTGCATGGTGGTGCTGCTGCTGGGACACTCGGGCTGTGCTTGGGATGGGCAGCACTGCAAAGGCGCTGGGTCACAATCCAGGCAGGTGACTGCTGTGTCTGGCAGGCTCAGGTCACGAGCTTCAGCAGAGCCAGGAGATATGAGAGCATGAACGTGGATGAGCCCCTTGTGTCCATCACTGTTACCATGTGGAAGGCTGTCATCCGAATTGCAGCGATTCATGCTTAATAAGAACTCTCCATTGATGGAAAGACACTGCTTGGTTTGGATCTTTGGGGTTGACAAGGGCTCGAATCACCTAGGAAGGCATAGAAACACAAGGGTTAGTTTCAAACATTTGCAAGTTGAATCATGAAAGGTTGTTGATACTTGGTAATAGAGTGGCGGCAGGAAGAAGCAAGTAGGCTTGAAGCAGCATAGCCACTGTCTTGAAAGTGATCCTCATTCAGGTCCAGCTCGTGTGTTGTTTCACTGTAATCTGCTTCTTTGGGTCTACCTAGTGGGCAGCAACACTCGAGCTGTT
Source organism: Coturnix japonica (assembly GCF_054131305.1). Taxonomy (NCBI): domain Eukaryota; kingdom Metazoa; phylum Chordata; class Aves; order Galliformes; family Phasianidae; genus Coturnix; species Coturnix japonica. The sequence goes on along the minus strand of NC_140693.1, from coordinate 6,821,469 downwards.
ACTGATATCATTGAAAAGAACTGGAGACAATTGTTCTATTCCTAAGAGCTTCAAGGTGCCTAGAAGCACAAATAGAAACCAGCAGTATTTCATCACTTCACCAAAAGGAAGGTCAAACACCTGAGCTGTGAAGAGCAGTTACAGAACCTATGCATAAGATCACACCAGACATACTTTGTTCTAACAACAGTTATGGCACATAGTCCATTTCCTTCAATATTCCCAAAATGAAATGATGTGGAGCATTACAGGGAAAGAAACACTGCACACAGACACTATGACCCTGATTAGACTCAAGCAGCAGACTTAAAACAAGTCAGAGTTTTTGATTCCAGGATATTTCAGGACCTATCGTGTGAAATTCAGTTACACAACAGTGCCTAGGTGCCTGCGTTTCAAGCAACTTTCAGATCACAGCCATGTAAAATAAAAACAAATTCAGTGCAGAAATAGCAAGCCTGTACCTTAATACTCATGAGATTATCCATTTTTTACTGCATTCTGACTAAGTTCTAAAACTTGCTCATCCCAGTTCACTTCAACAAGTTCCACCAGTTCAAGCAATGCAGTTCTGAGATCCGGTGTATGTTAGGCAGATAGAATTGAACAGTGCAGAAATAATCTCTGACAGCTTTAAGAGCTCTGTTCTGCTTACAAACTCTCAGTCCAAAACTATTCTCAGTTTTAAGGAAATGAACACCTGAAGCAGTTGGATCATCTGCCATTTGCCGCATTCTGCTTCTTGGCATCATGATTAGCACAAAGGGTTTTCTGCTGTCCTGCAGAGATGGACAAAGTCCTGCTTACAAATGGACCAGGTTTCAGTGTACAGCAGAGTTTGTACCAGACTAACAAGCCACGTCATTCAATTCATGTGCTCAGGTTGTTATGCACTCCGAAAGGAAACAGAACTAACTGTTGGATTCTGAAGGCAATCTGTGGGGTCCTACATTACCTCCTGATTCTGGAAGAGGAAATTCTAATAGCAAATGCAGAACTTTGATCTTTGTAGACATGAGAAGAGCTGGCATTTAGGAACATTCATTTCAGGGAAATCAAATGATGTGTCTAAATTTTTACTACAGATAGTATAGGGAGCAGCCAGTTGAAGAACCAGATACAAAAAATCCAGCCCATTGGCAAGAAAATACTTCTCCTTAAATTCTGTATGCTATCATGGTACAGAATTAGGCTACAGTGCCACATAGGCCAACCAAGCGTAGAACCAAATCCACAAAATACTGGTAGACAAAGCAGCAAAAACAGGGACAATATTCAGCAGACTGTGCTGTGGCCTTTCTACCCACAGCTCAGCATGTTCTGCCATCCGAAAAGCAAGGCCTCTTGTCAAGCTCAGCTATTTCCCTTCTCAGTGTATTCTAGCACCACTGATACCCACTGGTATCCTCCTGTAGAGTGCCATCATATTGTCATCATCCAAAGGAAAAACCCACACAGCAGAGCATACAGCACTACACCCATGCTCCAAATATCCGCCTGAAAAACTAAAAGACAAGCTTACAAACCTGAAGCACCTCAAATGGCTTCCTGACAGACTGGATTGTCTGCCCTTGCCAAAGCCCACATATAGCCCATGAAAAGCTGGCTCTTTCCCTCAGGAAATAAAACCTTATCGTCCCAGAGAAAGCATATAACCCTCATTCAATTGCCCTTTCACTCAGCTTAGAGCACTACTAAAACCAGCATCTTCACCTTAGCTCATCACACTGCTGCAGTTCCTTTTACAAGGATTTCACTGGCAAAAATGAAATCAAAGCCGTCACAAGGGATTTAGCACAGTTACATGTTACTGGCTACGAGAGCTGTCAGCACAGTCACCTGTCTGGCTTTGCTGCTGTTCGGTTCTCTTTCTGTAGAGGCACAACAAGGTTCAGACACAGTGCAGTTCTCACTTTGACTGTAAAGAAAAAGGAGGCTTGAAAAGCAGCGTGTGGAAAACAAAGAAACAAGAATTAGAACAACAGTGGGGCCATGGCACTTGTAGGAATTGCTCCGCCTTTAACAACGATTCAAGAAGTACGAGGGCATCCCAAACCAGACCAGTTTGGACAGATTAACAACTGCAAGTAGTGGGTTCCAAAATTCCAGACATGAAATCAAAGCTGGAAAAACTCTTCACATTTTCATCTCTCAATTTTTAGTTCATTGTGCATTACAACGGAAACAATTCTTCACATACAACTTGGAAGCTAAAGACAAGTCTGACAAAACAGACTGCACAGAAATGATGGATAATTAACAGAGCAAATTGCTCTTTCAAACACTTAGTAATAGAAAGAGATCTCTGAAGTTGCTGTTCTGTAGAGCCCCAAAGCAGTCGCTTGAGGCAGTTCAGGATTAGCCTGAGACAAACCAGCCAGCTGTGTGAACTGAGACCAATTGCACTTTTCTAGTCTGTGGCCACTGACAGCTTCTGAGAGCTACCAAGCGATGCAACCTAGCAGAATTCAGAAGGGAAACCAAGAGAGCCTACCTGAGCTCCACTGCCTTTAAATGCTCTGTGGAGAGGGAAGGGAAAGAGGGGAAAACAAACACCGCTCTACACCCCTCTGAGCCAATAGACACTTTGCCCTGGATTAGCTCTGGTGCTGCATAAGCTGGGCTTCCACAGCATGTGTTCAGGCGGTAATCAAGGCCTGCCTGGAATAACACAAAAAATAGAGAGAAACGTTTGCTTTAACAGAGTTTATGTCTTCTGGTCATAACACTTGAGAAGCCTCAGAGGCTTCTTCTCCTGTGCATATTTTCATTCATCTTAGAGTTTGCTTTCATTCAATGTGACCTCTCTAGGCAAATATTGTCTAAGACCATGAGCATCACATAAATGTGCAGATCTCAAGCTGCTCACTTATCTAGTACCCTTTGCATGATGCTTTATTTTCCTCAGCTGATCATCTAGATTGTGTCTGTTGATTGTGCAACAACAGCCTGTTGATCTCGATTACCTGTGAGAGGCTCTAACTTTGGCCAGGAAAAATCATTTGAGGATAAGTAATTATCTGGGACTCAGTAAGTCTTCCCATGCTTTCATAACAGCAGAGATACACACACACACAAACTCGTGGAACCCCACTGCTTTGCACAATCCTGTGCACACTCACGTGTGTCATGCACTGATTTCCCAGCCAGTCCTCATAGGGTCTCTTACTTAGGACGGGAGTGTAGGGGAGCAGCCAGAAGCTGTTTGCATTCCCTGCTGTCTGCTGGGCAGCTTTGCTGGAGATGCTTGGGTTGCTTTGTTTTTCCTTGGGAGGTGGGAAGGAGCTTTGGGTTGGAGGCACATCCCGTGCCAGAGCATCCCAATGGCACGTGTGGGGCACTGATCTGCAGCAGATGAAGGGGAGGAGGTCCCAGCACAGCTCTGCACCATGCTCTGCCACACTGGGCAGCTTGTTCCTGGCTCAGCAGCGTCATCAGACAAGAAGCAGGGAAGGAAATCAAGGATGGGGGGTACCATCAAACGCAGTTAGTGCATGCCTGTGCAAGACAAACAGACCCAGAGCTTGCAGGTTGTTCCTGCTTTTGTAGCATTTGTGTGCTGTAGCTGAGCAAAAGGTTCTGCTGCTTGAATCTTCTTCTGCAAGAGCCACCTACCGGTAAATGTCTGCGGGGATGTACTCGGTGTGCACGTCTGAAGCCATTTGAGAACCTAGTCGTTCTTGCTGCAGGACCCCTGTCTTCTGTTAAAAGCTGAACGGTCCCCAGAGCACCTGTTTCCATCAGCTACCACCATCCAAAGCAGCCAGCCTTCTTACAGTCACCTGGCCCAAACATCCCTTTTGCTCTACACTTGATTCCTGCAAGAGATGGGAGCTCGGCACGCACACCATCCTTCCAACACCCCATCCCTGCAGCAAGGGATCACAGCGCTGGCACAGCTGAAACAAAAAGGGTGTGCGAGTTTCCTGTTAGCACTCAGTGTGAACCAATCTACCACTGAGCAACACCGTGAGTCCCCACTCACCTCAGCACAGGTCAACCTGTAACCCCAACCTTCCCCTATCCATGTGCACACGCACACCCATTCACCACCCTGCCTGCTTTGCACACCCCCATGCACACTCTGCATCGTGTGCCCTCCTTTGCATTCACAGACGTGTGCAAACCATCCCTGGGAACACCTACGTGCCTACACCTTCCACAAACACCCCTTTGTGTGCACCTGTGTGCAACCCAACTCCTCAGCACACGCACGCGTTTGTGCCACCCTGTCCATGCACTCACCACGTGCCCTCCAGCAACCAAGGATTGCAGAGATGCTCCAGACTGTGCCAGAGATGGAATCTCAGAGTGCTGGGACATTATTGATCACTAAGGAAAACACTTGGAAGCATATTCAATCTGCAGAAGCTGTAATTACTGGGCACAGTTAGCTTTCCTATGGCTCAGCTGGAGGAGGCGGGTGCTCTCATACATCTGAGACACTCGCACAATGTTGGGATCATTCTGATGGAAACTATGTCTTCAGATATCATGGTTAAAACCATCCAAGATGATCATGCAGAGCCTTAGCTCTTGAGCAGCACTTCCTCCCCACCCTTCACTACTCCAAGCAGCTCCAACAAACTTCTCAGAAGAAATCCAGGCCAGCACAGACCTGGCAGACCAGAACCAAGTGCAGCTTGTGGGACGGCAGTGCCCACTCCTTGCTTCCACCCTGCTCCAGCAGGTTAAGGAGTCTGAGCCTCACTGACCTTTGACAACTCAAGACTTTCAGCACCTCATGCCAACATTTCTCACTAAGATACACCTAAGGCATTGAATTCTCTTCTCACTACCTCCTCCCAGTCCTCCCCTAGGAACAGAAACAATTCAGATTCTACAGCAAACTACAGCATCTGCACTGCAAGAGCACACTGAACCACCTGCAACAATGAAACATGGTTTTGGAGAGTGGGTATGAAAACACACCTTTAGACAGCTGTCTCCCTGTAGCCAAAAGGAAACCAAGAAGGAAAAGTCCAGCCTGAAACATGCCCATGCTACTAGCCCAGGTTTTTCACAGTCAATGCAGAATCCATCCTGTTCTTGAGGTAACAAACGACCAGTGAGTCTCCCGTTGCTCCACCCCTTCTCCTTCAAAGCCTGAAAAAGAAAGAATAAACAAGCAGAAGAAACCCAGACGTACCTTTCCACACACAGAGCAGAAAGTGGAACAGCAGTTGTCTCCTTCCTGAGACATGGTGGGGAGCATCCCAGAGGAAGCCCAAGTTCTTTGCTTCTCTCCACAGGGACTTCAAGCACTCTTGGCAAGAGCTGCTTTGGTTCTTTCTTCAATTGCTTCCATCACCAGAATCTCCTTTGGAAAAGGAACCCGAATGAAAGAATCAGCAAATGAAAAAGAATGAGCAATAGCCACTTTACCAGCTTTCTTCTGACACTCAATTTAGACTCTTGACTCGGGCAAGGTCTTAAAATCAGCTGGTTACAAGAACTGTCCCAAAATATATCCAGCTTCTGTACAGCTGCCATTCTTTCTGACAGCGAGTGTAATCACAGAATCATAGAATGGCCCGGGTTGGAAGGGACCTCAAGGATCATGAAGATCAATCACCTCCCTGTCCCTGCTGGCCATCCCCTCTTCTGATGGAGCCCAGGGGACCATTTGCTCTCTGAGCTGCAAGAGCACGCTGATGGCTCACGTTCTGTTTTTCATCCACCAGGACCCCCAGGTCCTTCTCTGCGGGGCTTCTCTTAAGGACTGCTCCTCCCAGTCTGTAGAAATGCCTGGGATTCCTCCAGCCCAAGTGCAAAACCTTGCACTTTGCTGTGTTCAACCTCATTAGATTCACGTAGGCCAACCTCTCGGTTGAGCTCCCTCTGAATGGCATCCCTTCCTTCCACTGCGTCAGCCGCACCACTCAGCAAACAGCAGAAGGTGCACTCCATTGCATCATTGGTGTCTCTGATAACCATGTAAAAAAGCACTGGTCCCAAGACAGACTCCTGGATGACACCACTTGTTATCGGCCTCCACCTGGACATAGAACCATGAATCACCACCCTCTGTCTGTGGCCTTTCAACCAATCCCTTATCCACCAGGTGGTCCACCTGTCAAATCCACATCCCTCCAGTTTAGAGATAAGGATGTGGTGGAGGGCAATGTCAAAGATCTTGCTCAAGTCCAGGTCAATGACATCTGTTACCTTCCTTTTGTCCACAAATGCCGTCACTCCATCACAGAAGGCCACCAGACTGGTTAGGCATGGCCTTCCCCTGCTAAAGCCACGCTGCCTGTCTTGGATCACATGCTCATTTCTTATGTGATCAAGCATGTCTTTGAGGCAGATCTGTTCTTCACCATCTACATCAGTTACACATTTGAATCAAATAATTGGTGTTCCTGTCACCAAGAAAACCTCTTTGTCTTCTACTCCTGCTGCACTTCTGTGCTTTCATCAGAAGCAAAGGAAGAGACCACCTCCTAGATCCAAATTTTAAGAAACCAACACCCAATAGGTGTCATCTGAAGTAAAATAGCAGAGAAATTAAGATGACTCTTCTGCATCCAGCTTGGATCACTCCCTCACTCAGGCACACCACCATCAGATCAAGGAGATGCTGCCTTCAGCTTAGAGACTGTATGGGAAATCACAGCTTGAACCTCTGATTAATCAGCTGAGGCAAGTATTGGGTCAGCTGCGGGAGCACAGGTGAGAGTAATCTAGCTGTGCTCCCAGAAGGGGTGGACCTCGACTCAACCTCCTCTGAGACCTCATTTAAAGGCTGACCACCACTGAGACAGCATGTCTTAGAGATTGCTCCCTAGTTGAGGCTGCCTCAGCTTTCTAGTCAAGGTATCGATATTGGTGAGTTTCCCTTTGCTAATAACCTTAGGCTATTTACCACCATCTTGGTTAATATCTTTTTATTAACCACCCTTACAGAGACCATAAGGGTTTGGGCTTCCAAACTCTCAGCAAGCATTTGGATCAGCCAGCTTCCTGCCGAGGAGCCCCCTGCATCACTGCTGCCTATTCTGGTACCGGACCCGCAGATGCTTCAGAGCTCATTAGCATGGACTTCCTTCCTCCCCTCAGCAGCTGCTCCTGCACTCACCTTCATTCCTACTCAGATACCGGCCGCTTCCAGCACCAGCTGACCTGCAAGACACAGAAAGGAAAGGTGGGAGTCATGCAAACGCACAAGCCCAAGGCTGTGTCACCACCACACATGGCAGCCTCGGGAAGTCAGCTGAAACTACAGCCTTTGTCAGAATGGAAACAGGCACCGTCAATTAAGTGTGACCTCTGAACTCATTGCCACCATCAGAAATAGGCACTGAAATCGCTCACTTCACTGCAGCTGGTTAACTCCAAATTCTTTTGCTTTTGGGAAAATGCGGACACGGAATTGAAGGACACCAGAAAAACGACATCTACTTCATTGTAGGTGGTTAAGCTTGGAAGCAGGACTTGAGCAAGAAATGCTTCTCAGCTCCTTGAAAGGCACTAATCCTGACCTCTGCCACAGGTGGCTGAGTGACACAAAAGTTGAGCTGCCCATTCAGAAGCACATGGAGCAGGCCATGGAGCGGTTACATACCAACACATGAACAGGCACTTTCCCATTGGAAGGGAAATCCCTTCTCCCTGCCATGCCATGCCCACACCGCTCCTCAGGGCTGCACTGACAGCACAGACAGAATTGAAACATCTTTTGTCATCATTGTGGTTTTTCACAGACCCAGACAATGAGATACTGGGTTGCTGTGTGGGTTCCCAGGCGGCACTGCCATTTCCAAGCCATTGCTTCCTAGGGGCACAGAAAGGAAAACGCCTGAACAAAATTTCACCCAGAGATTGCTATTTTACCATTCTTCCATGCAAAACAGGAGGACAGTACAGCGGATTTGTGCAGCTGCATCAACACCCTGGGTGCTAAAGGAATGCAAAGACAGAAATATCAAAACTACAAGGAGGGAAGCTATGTTTAGTAATGTCTTTTCTCATTTACAACAGGCAGTTGGCACTACTAAAGGAAAATCCCAGGCTTCAGGTTCTGACAGTGCGACAATCTGGCACGGACTCAGATGTGAGTGATCCAAATGGTTTATTCCAGGTTCTAATACCACTTCTGTGAATTCACACGTTTTCTCTCTTAACTTTCCCACAGCCTTCACATGTCCACAGAACATCCCACAAACTCTCCTTTACGGCGCACGTAGGCACTCATCCCACCAGAGCCATCAGTCATTCCTAGCCATGTGCTTCTCCTCCAGTCACGGACAGTATCACACGGCCATCATGCATCTTAAATGACTTAGTTTTTCTGTTCTTTCTGGAGGTGTCCTTGGTTCCTAGCCTTACCTTCTCATGCCGTTCATCTTCCTCTGCAGCTCCTGCTCTGAAGAGTCTTCTTATGTTCCCACATGACAGAAAGAAAATGAAGACACAACCCCTGCCACCAAGGTCAGCTCTGCAGCACACGTTACCTGAGGAGCACTTGGCTACTCATGCAAACTGCACAGTGCCAGGAAGATTGTTACATGTTGCACTTCTTCTTCTCCTGGCTCAGAAATTAAATTTTCTACCTAGAAAATGGAAAACAAACAAACAAGCAAACAAAAAAAAACAACAAAAAAAAACACCTCACCTGACATAAAGGAGACATGATTGTTACTATGGAATTCCGGAGGGCAAGGTATTTGCCCTCTCTATGAAGAAGCTGACTGCAAAGGACTAAGAACAGCCACGATCACGTTGAGAACTTGCGGGTAAAATTCGGGACTGAACCAATAATGGGCTTCTGGAGGTGAGGGTCTGCTCCAGGCCGCCTGGTCAAGGGAGCCTGTTGATGGGCCCTGCTTACTGCAGCTACCAGAAGCACCGCGCTCACTGACTCTCAACTTGATGGGGATTCCAGTCAGGCTGGGAAATCAGCATGGCTGGCTGCAAGCTGTCTGAGAGACTGCTGGACTGCACTGGGAATAACTTTGTGGGCCAAGCATTAAGCACACCAAGCAGAAGGGAAGGTATTGGACAGACCGACCAGAGGTCAAGCGTTGCTGGACCTGCTGCTCACCAACGCTGAGGAGATCATCAAAGGCGTCAAGGTTGGAGGCTGCCTGGGCTCCAGCGATCATGCCCTGGTTGAGTTTGTGATCTCAAGCGATGTGGGCCTGGCAAAGAGCAGGACCAGGATGCTCAACTTTAGAAGAGCAGACTTCAAGCTACTCAATGGAATGCTGGCCAAGATCCCCTGGCGCGCTGCCCTCAAAGATAAGGACGTTGAGGAGAGCTGGCTACTGTTCAAGGATGCCCTCCTGGCAGCACAAGAGGTCTCCATTCCCCTGATTAAGAAAGTGGGCAGGAGAGGTAGAAAACCGGCATGGCTCAGCAAGGACCTGCTAAGAGAACTGAGGGTGAAGAAAGGGGTGTACAAGCTCTGGAAACAAGGCTGTGTCACCCGGGAAGAATACAGGGATGCCGTCCGAACTTGCAGATGTGGGATCAGGAAAGCCAAGGCTCAGGCAGAACTGAACTTGGCGAGGGATGTGAAAAACAACAAGAAAACCTTCTACAGGTACATTGGCCAGAAGAGACAGGCCAAAATGGGCGTGCCTACTCTGGTAAATTTAAAAGGAGAAATGGCTTCAACAGATGAAGAGAAAGCTGAGGTGCTGAATGAGTTCTTCACCTCGGTCTTCACTGGTGGCCAGGATTCTAGTCTTTTTCACGTCCCTAAGTCTTGCACCCCCATACCTCCATGTGGGGACCAAGGAGGTAAATCCCTCCCCACTGTAAGGGTAGAGCAAGTCCGAGAGTGCCTCCTTAGACTGAATGAGTATAAGTCTATGGGGCCAGATGGCGTGCATCCCAGGGTCCTGAAGGAGCTGGCTGAGGTGGTTGCTGAGCCGCTCTCCATCATATTTGAGAAGTCGTGGCTGTCAGGTGAGGTCCCGGATGATTAGAGGAAGGGTCACGTCACTCCCATTTACAAGAAGGGGAGCAGGGACGACCCGGGTAACTACAGGCCGGTGAGTCTCACCTCTGTGCCTGGGAAGATTATGGAACAGATCCTCCTGGACAACATGCTTGATCGCATAAAGAACAAGCATGTGATCCGAGACAGCCATCATGGCTTCACCAGGGGAAGGTCATGCTTAACTAATCTTGTGGCCTTCTATGACGGAGTGACGGCGTTGGTGGATGAAGGGAAGGCGACCGATGTCATTTACCTGGACCTGAGCAAGGCCTTTGACATGGTCCCCCATCACATCCTCATCTCCAAATTGGAGGGAGGTGGATTTGATGGGTGGACAACTAGATGGATAAGCAATTGGTTGAAAGGCCGCAGACAGAGGGTGGTGGTCAATGGCTCTATGTCCAGGTGGAGGCCGGTAACGAGCGGCGTCCCTCAAGGGTCTGTCTTGGGACCGGTGCTCTTTAACATCTTTATTAATGACATCGATGAGGGAATGGAGTGCACCCTCAGCAAGTTTGCTGATGACACCAAGCTGAGTGGTGCAGTCGATACGGTGGAGGGAACAGATGCCATTCAGAGGGACCTTGACAGGCTGGAAAGCTGGGCTCGGGTGAACCTAATGAGGTTCAACACAGCAAAGTGCAAGGTTTTGCACTTGGGCCGGAAGAACCCCAGGCACCTGTACAGGCTGGGAGGAGTTGTCCTTGAGAGCAGCTCGGCTGAAAAAGACCTAGGGGTCCTGATAGATGAGAAACTTAACATGAGCCAGCAGTGCGCTCTGGCAGTCCGGAAAGCAAATGGGATCCTGGGCTCCATCAGGAGAGGGGTGGTCAGCAGGGATAGGGAGGTGATCGTCCCTCTCTACTCTGCTCTTGTGAGGCCCCATCTGGAGTACTGTGTCCAGGTGTGGAGCCCTCAGTACAAAAAAAGATATGGAAATTTTGGAAAGGGTCCAGAGGAGGGCCACAAAGATGATCAGGGGGCTGGAGCACCTCCCCTATGAGGACAGGCTGAGGGAGTTGGGTTTGTTCAGCCTGGAGAAGAGAAGGTTGCGAGGTGACCTCATTGCAGCCTTTCAATACCTGAAGGGAACTTACTCCCAGGAGGGGAGTAAACTCTTTGAAAGGGCTGATAATAGCAGGACTAGGGGAAATGGTTTTAAGTTGAAGGAGGGAAGATTTAGGTTGGATGTTAGGGGAAAGTTCTTTACTAGAAGGGTGGTTAGGTCCTGGAACAGGCTGCCCAGTGAGGTTGTGGATGCCCCGTCCTTGGAGGTGTTCAAGACCAGGTTGAACAGGGCCCTGGGCAACCTGATCTAGTAAATGTGTATGTTTGGTGGCCCTGCTAGGCAGGGGGGTTGGAACTACATGATCCTTGAGGTCCCTTCCAACCCGGGTAATTCTGTGATTCTGTGAAGGGAAGCATTACTGGACATGCTGCACAGCAGGGGTTAAGACTGGAGGTGGTCAGGGCTGTAGTGACCATGCCCTCCTAGAGTTCCTCATCTCAAGGAATGCGGGCCTGGCAAAAAGCAAAGTCAGGACCCTGAGCTTCAGGAGAGTCAGCTGCAGGCTGTTCAAAGAATTCTTGGACGAGAGACACTGGAAAACTGTTCTTAGGGGCAAAGGGTTCAAACATCCCTTTGTGTGCACCTGTGTGCAGCCCAACTCCTCAGCACAGCCCTGTGCAAGCACACATTTGTGCCACCGCATCCACGCACTATCTATGTGCTCACACACACTCACACAACCACATCCCTTAGTGCAGCCCTGTGCGCACACACACTCACACATGTGTAACCCCTTCCTTTCACTCCCAAAGTGCACGCACACACCGGTACAACAATGTCCTTGTGCAGCTCCAACACTCTGCACACCCCTGTGCACGTACATATATGTGCATGCTCGTCCTTGCACACATACCCACAGACCTACACACACCTGAGCAACACCACTGGTTTGTACACTCATGGACACAAATGTGTGTACAACACCATCCATGCACAAATACACACACACACGGATCCCCACTGCTTTGCACAATGCTGTGCACACTCACGTGTGTCATGCACTGATTTCCCATCCAGTCCTCGAGGGGTCACTTACTTAGGACAGGAGTGCAGGGGAGCAGCCAGAAGCTGTTTGCATTCCCTGCTGTCTGCTGGGCAGCTTTGCTGGAGATGCTTGAGTTGCTTTGCTTTTCCTTGGGAGGTGGGAAGGAGCTTTGAATTTGAGGCACATCCCGTGCCAGAGCATCCCGATGGCACAAGGGGGATCAGGGCCCCTCTATTGGTTACCTCGGTGGCTTGCAGCAACTGGAACTTTTTGCCTATTGAGAAAGCTAAAAAGTGTGAGTTCCTCCTGACCCATATCAACAAAAATCTCAACCATAAAAAAGAGACGTCTTCGTATTCAAGCAAATGACAACAGTAAGACCATGCATGTTGTTTTGTTGTATTTCCTCTGTAATCATGGGGAGGATATGAAGAAGTGGTATAATTAATCCACTTCTGCACTTCAGGCACAAGTTCCTTAGAATTGGAAGAGACCCTTAAAGGCCATCTAGCCCAGCTCCCCTGCAATAAAAAGGGACATTCACAGCTAGATCAGGTTGCTCACAGCCTGGTCATTAGTCATCCCAGAGGCAAAACACACACTGAATGATCTCTCCTCCTGTCATAAATCCTTGGAGACAACAGCATTGACACTGCATGTTACTGAAGCAGTAAAAGAAATTGCTCCTGTAACTCTCCTTGTGTTAAGTAAAATGATGATAAAAAGCAATGGAATGCTTTGGCAGGACACCAAAACCATCCTCCTTCCTTGATATCTGCTGCAATGGAACCTTCCACTGGAAGAAAGCCTCTGATGACTTGTCACCCCAGAGAGGTCAGCTTTAGAAGCAGGACTGCTGCACAATAGAATGAACTGGAGCTCCTTAGCATCTCTTACATCCAGGAGGGGTGTGATCAGACCCACCTATCACCTTCAGGTGCGCTTTCTGACACTTTGTCTGACTTCACTGTCACTGTGCCAGCATCCTCAGGCTTAACCTGCTTCATTGTCAGTGTGCAGCAATTGCCAACGTTCTTGATGTCATTGTAATTGTTGGTGTAAAGGAGGTTGCCATTCAGGAACCATTCCACGTCCTCGTCATTATGGGACAGCTCACAGGAGAAGACAGCAGAGCTCTCTTCTTCAATTTCTACATCCTGCAGGTGCTTCGTTACTTCTACATTGCGGGCTGTGGGGAAACAAGGTGAACTGTTACCACTGTTACTATAAATCATACTGGGATGTGGTAGAATGGTTGGACTAGATGATCTTTGTGTAATCATCTATGTGAAGATAATACATGTATAAAGTTAGCAGGAGAGAACGGCAGAAGTCAACCTCAAGAAGAGAAATCTGAGGTGAAATAGGACATGGAAGAGGCCACCCTCCCTGCTCATACCTTCAGCTGTCAGCGTGGCCTCAGTCTCTGCAATTCCTGCCTTGCACTTGTACACACCAGCATCATCGGGCTTCAGCTTCAGAATTCTGAGCTCTACTGAATGCTTATCCCTCTTGATCTTGTACTTCTCAGAGGGCTCGATGGGTGTGCGGCCCTTGAACCATTTCACAACCTTTGGAGAAGGCCTGAAGTCACAGGACAGGATGACAGAATGACGTTCCAAAGCTGTCTTGTCCTCCAACTTCCTGGTGATTTCTATATGGTAATCTGCAAAGCAGGGGTGGAAGAGAAGAAAGGATGAGGACAATTGGAAGAAGAGGAAAGTCTCTTGCGTGTATTCCATTCCAATTAATGTCAAGTTCACAATGGTTCTTTGAACGACTCTAAAGATAAAACAAACGATTGTCTATAGGGAATGCCATTGACTACATTTCTATGAAGTAATACTGTACAGTATCTACCAAATGCAAGGTCCAGCTCTTGTTCTGTGCTTATTAAATTGCTCCCAATTGTTGAGGCTTTTATTCAAATAAGAGTGAGTTGAAAATATAACAAGTACTTTAGGATGTGAATGGATAATCTTACGCTGGGGACAACAGCAGATAAAAAGCCTGCAAGTTTCTTTCAGATGAAATCAATGACAAACCGCACCAAATTTAGGTGCTACCAAACTTAAACTTGTCTAGTTCAGAAATACAATTAATTTCACCTGATTTGACTTCTTTGCTATAGCCAAGGACAAAACCTCAGCTCTGTAAATCTGAATAGTAAGCACATCACAGCTATTCAAACACATCTTTTACTGAGATGCAGCTGTCTCATTTAGTGTCCAACGACTTTGAACTGGAAATGGAGCAGACCAAAGCAGAATCTAAACATGGCTTCTACAAGGACTGATCAAATGCGGCCACCGTCAAATTCAAAGTATCTGATACAGAAGGATCACACTCACAGTCAGACAAAACCTCTTTGGAGAGGTGAACTGACTGCCCTGTTCACCCCCACTTTGGAAATAACTGCACTCATTTCCTACCTGCTCCCGGCAGTGTGGGATGGTGGGATAGCATCACACTTCCCACACTAAGCATCCCACCATGTCACTTGTTCCACCTAAACCTCAGTCCCAAAACAAAAGGGGAACTCGCTTCTGAACCCTCTTCACTTCATTTCAGATGTCTTATATGCTTGATCTCCAACCCACTCCCCACTCAGGAGAAAGACCCCCCGCTTACACCCTACCATCTTGTTGCATTCTGATGTTGTCATCAGCCTTCAGCTTGTTGTCCTCTTTGTACCACTGGGTCTGAACCTCATCGTGTGAAATCTCACAGACAAAAGATGCACTCCCATATTCATTCACTTCCACATCTTCCAGTGCTTTAACAATCTTGATATCTCCAGCTGTGAAACAGTAGAGATATATTTGTCAGGGTATTTCCAGAACTGAGTGCAGCATCTTTTCCTTACACATATTTGCATAGAAAATAAGTAGGATTATGTTTTATTCTAAACCATCATCCATTCCTGAGCCATTTCTCTCTTCAACACAGTCAATGCATTATTGCCCTTGAACTTAAAGACAGACCTACTAGCTACAATGGAGCTCCCTGCAAACAGTTTTCATGGAAACCAGAATCTCATTTATTCTAAAACCTTTCAAGCAAAATTAAGGGTAGAAAAACAATAGAACTGACTGAATCTTTAAGGTCATTTAGTTCCAGTCCCCCTGCTATAGGCAGGGACACCTCCCTCCACACCAACTCTTCTCCTCAGGGTCAAGGCTTCTCTCAAATCATTCTCCTCTAAGCCTGTGCCTGTGCTTGGGATTGCCCTGACCCAGGTGCAGGGCCTTGTACTTGGCCACACTCAAGTTCATGAGGCTGCCAAGGGCCCACCTCTCCAGCCTGTCCAGGTCCCTCTGAGTAGCATCCCTTCCCTCTAGCACATCAACAGCACCGCTCAGCTTGGTGTCATCTGCAAACTTGCTGAGGCTGCATTTGATTCCACTCTCCATGTTGCCTACAAAAATGTTAAATAACACTGGTCCCAACACCACCCTCCACCTGGACACTGAGCTATTGACTGCAGCTCTCTGAGTGTGACCATCCAGACAGTTCCCTATCCTGCAACTGGTCCATCCATCAAAACCATTTTTCTCCAGTTTGGTGACCAGGATGTCATGCAGGACGGGATCAAATGCTCTGCACAAGTCCAAGTAGATGATGTCAGTTGCTCTCCCATTATCCACTGATGCTGTTACTCCATCATGAAAGGCCACCAAGTTTGTCAGACATGGCTTGACCTTGATGAAGCCATATTGGTTACCACCAATTACCTCATCTTTATTTTCCAAACTATGCCAAGGAGAACTAGACAGAACTCTACAGTGTTGTGTCACTACAAACCTGTCTGAACCATTGGCTTCTCTGCATGCTCATCACTAGTCTCTCCTTAGCTTGTGTGCCTACAAACAATGTATGGGGAATGTCAGCCACAAATCTTACCTAGGGGACATCTTTGCTTCAAAATCCTTTGAACATCACACAATCCCTTTTAACTCTCCAGGTCTGCATTTAGTTATGTCAGAATCAGGCCATATTTCTGTGCTGCTATATCCCTTTCCTTCTGAAGGGCCTGGATACAACTTGGATTAACCTCAGGAGAAGAGTTCCTGCATAGAATCATAGATTTACCCAGGTTGGAAAAGACATTGAAGATCATCAAGTCCAACCGCAGCCTAACCAGTACCCTAACTCTAAAAACCCTACACTAAATCATATCCCTGAGTACCACATCCAAAAGGCTCTTAAACACAACCAGGGATGGTGATTCAACCACCTTTCTGGGGAGCCTATTCCAGTACCTAAAAAATCTCTAGTATCTAAATCTCTCTAAAAGAGCACAGGTATTAATCTGACCAGAAAGGTTCCTGTTTGTTCATAAAATGAGCCTTTTCCGCTCCATCTTGCATAGGCCACTGGGCACAGGGTAGCTGGGAGACCACAGAAAAAGTGGTTCTGTGAGCAATAGGGAAACTACTGCCTAATCCAACTCCTCCAATCTCTGCGCTCTGCCAGCATGTCTAAATAGGGTGGCAGATACACACAGGAGATAAATATTTCCACTTCCCTCAGCCAACACTGCTCTGAATTTCTATGGGACACACAGTTAGATGAAAAGGCATTTGACAAAGAAGGAAATGAAAGAGTTTAATCTGCTGTGTCATTCTCTCGGTAGCCAGAATAACTAACCCTCGCCAGTGTTAGTTCAAAGAATAGGCAGATTTTATCTCCTGACATGAGCAGTAATTCAAAGAAGCTGGTATATGATCCAGTATCCTGCATATTCACTGCAGGCAGGAAAAGACATTATGAGATAAGGGAGATCTACACATCACTTGTTATGAACACCTCATAAAGATAAAACCACACACAAGAGGAGAGTTTAGGAAGAGGACCACTCTTGGACTACTTTCCAAGAGGCATCAATTAGTAACTCTCTTCGCTCATTTTTCACACTACTCCACAGTGTCCTCCTGAGCCCCCTTACTCCTGTTGCCAACTGCTGATGCAGGGAATCCTGAGGAACCAAGGATTCATAGTTGTTCCATCAGTAGTCCTTGGTCAGCTCTCCCTCCCTGCCCCTTCTGTTTTGATCCCACTAACCAAATTTTAGTTAGTCTGAAAAGAGGATGGAAACCTCCGCAGCAATTAGTTTCTAAATATCTTGCAATGGGCAGCTTGTAGGAGCCCCATCTCAATGCCCACAGCACAGGAGGCAGGACTGCTTAGCCCATGCACTAGTGCATTTACCAGCACAGATGTAAGCCCAGATCTATGCACACCAAATACAGGCTCTCAGTTTGCACAAGGAGGCATCCATGGAGCTGAAGTATTAGGCAGATATTGTGGTGGGGCAGCAGTTATTGAGACGCCAGACAGAAAGGACACAGATAACGTGGCAACTCAGCTTTACCATTATGACTGATGATGGAACATCTAATTTCACTGCTCAAAAGAGAACTTCCATATAACTGGAAAGAATGAAATTCACAGGGGAAACCACACACAGACACACACAAAAGCAATACAAAGGAGATGAAGGATGGTTCACATACTAGTGATTCACTCTGAGACGCAAGCAAATGAAAGAGTATCCCCAACCATTTGCCTCCTGAAATGCTAAGTATATAAACTCATTGCTGTGATAACTCTGCCAGACGTGAGTCATACACTGTAAAACCTTATGGGGTCAATCAGTTTAACTTCATAAATTCATTACACCAACAAAAACAGACCATCGTGTCCAGGCTGGTTCATTTCAGCTCTTCAAAGCTGTTGGTAAAACTGCCTGAGAGCTGAAATGCTTACCAGCAAAAGCTAAAAACTGTAAATCAAATGTAATAGGCTGGCTTTGTCTACTGTATAGAAATGATGCCTGAAAAAAAGAAAATAAAAAAGAACGTAAACCAGAACAAATGGAATGGCTACATAAAACAGCCAGTACTGAAACAGCAACCCAACCTGGTTGCAGAATGAGAGAGAAAATGAGAGTTCACCAAAGTCATGGGACAGGACACATGTTCATGTTTATGCTAACACTGAACCCAAGTGGCCACATGAGGACAGCATCTAGTAGGAAATCAGAAAAAAGCATCCTTTCATACGTCCCTTGGGAAGGTGGCATCTACCAGGGCACAGCAGACCCGTGTGTTCAGTAACAAGTCTGATGCTTCAGAGCCCAATGATGAGCTACAAACTGGGGTTTAACCAATGCAACACATGGAGGGAAAATCTGTCTTGAGCATAAAGAAGAAAGAGAAAGGTATCCAAAAGGACTAACCAAGAAATGCCCAAACTGCCCATGAAGCATTTCTTCCCGTGGTGCAAAATACCACAAGAGGATTTATTTGCTCTTTCAGTTAAACATAAAATGAACCTTTAGGGTAGCTGATGTCTTGTCTTAGGCTGCTCAGCATGTGGATGTTCCCTGATCTTCATATTCACACTTGTGAATAATGAGACTTCTCTTATTTCCCTGGGAAGTAATGCCCACTTTTTTACTTTGACAGAGCTCCTTCCCATCCTAGAAGGGAAAATATCAAGTCAGATCTCCATTAGTCCTTCCATCTCTGTACTGAGCAAAGGGAGCCTTCAGATCTATGCTTAATTCACCCACTCCCCTAGAATTAATGGAACTGTGCTTACTGGAACATATGCTGAAGCTTAAGCACAGTGCAGTGTTTTCAACATGAAGGAATGGCTATAGAACATGCATAAATTCTGGCTGACCTATGACAGCTTAAAGCACTGCGGAGGACTGTTAACAAGCCTGTTTGGACATCACCTTGAATAAATGACGTTATCCCCAAGTAAGGGAAGGAACAGCTGAGCACCGGGGAGGTACACAAAGTGCCAGAGCAAATTCTCACACTGTCAGGTGCAAAGAAAAGTGAGATTTCACCCCAAAAACCCAGTTCACAACAAGGCTACAAAATCCCGGCTGAGAATTTCTGTGTTAGACTTGAAGCTCAAGACTGTACTGTAGTTCAACCAACAATATTTTGTGCAGCATGACCTAAAAAGTTCACAATAAAACCAAAACAAACTTCAATTTCAACTTGATAAATGAACTCAGGACATAATAACAAAGAGTGCTGATCTGGGCAAATAAAAGAGCATAAAGAAAAGAGAGCAGTGAAAAAGCTATCAAGGAAAAGCTCAGACTCGCATCCCTTGGAAGTGAAATTAAAGGCTCTCATTCATTTCCAGAGAAGTCAGAAAGGAAAATACCATTACATGCCATACCTTGAACCACTTGACGTCCATGTTGGGCCTGGACAGCTCACACTCAAATGTGACCTTGTCCTTCTCAATGACGCTACTGTCTGCCAATGGTTTGCTGATTTTCACAGGCAATTCTGAGAAGGAGAAAGAAGAATGTGGATTTAGTTGGGAACTTAGTTTTGTTCATAACCAGGTCCATGGGTGCTGTTAAATGGATCCTTCCAGATGGAAAAAACATTTCAGGTGGCCTCCTAGATTTTACCCCTTTTTGTGTTGCACGCAAGACTGAAAAAAAAAATTACTTCTGCAAAGTTCTTCTTGTCATAAGGAAACAAATATTTGGGGAATGGCAGAACCAGGTAAAATTTTCCTTCACGTCAAGAAAGTATAAATTTCACTCTCATGCTCTTGGTGTGGTTTCTGCTATGATTATTTGGACTAATTAAGCTTCTCCCTGATGAAAGCCTAGAAGTATATCACAAGAAGGACCAACTTACCCGTGACCTTTTATTTGTCTTACTCAAGCATCTCCTCCTGACCAAAACTGACAATAAAAGATTCAGCCAGACTACAGGTTTGAGCAGCTGAGTTGTTTCTAGGATCTCCTGCAATCTCAAGCTTGGAACACACACTTGTCTTTTGACTAAGTGTCTCTTATAGTGCAGTAAAACAACAGGTTTTCACACGGCGATTCCTCATTTACCTTGATCTGAAATCATTCTCAAACCATGTGGGATCAGTCCAGGGAGAAGGGGAGGAGAGGGGAAGGGAAAGGGGAAGTCCACAGTCCTCTAAAATCAGGCTTCTTAGCCTAAAGCTCAACAGCAAATACCAGTCCACTTCCCCACATTGCTAGACTCCGAGCATTTAAAGAACATCAGCTGACCTCATTATGAGCTCTAACATAGCCAAAGGAATTCATATATTCAAATATTCTCTTGAGTGATGAGAAATATGGAGCATAACTTCAGACTTCTGCTGTTAAACTCTCACTTCTATCATAAACCAGAGTAAGAGTTCAATGCTGTTTTAGATGGAGGACTCATATTTTAAATAACTCATCTCATTAAGGCTTGGATTCCCTACTACAATTAGTTAAATTCCAGTTTGGATCATGCTTCACCTTGGATCACTTAGGGCTTCAGCCACTTATTGGAACTAACTCAATTTGTCTACAGAGAAGCTGTTTTCTATAGCAACAATAAGCTGTGATTGCAACTGGATGTCGGGAGAGCACAAATCCCGCAGTTATCCTGTACCAACATCCTCTCCTTCCATCAGAACAGCAAGTTTTTAAACCAGACTCATGCAAGCTTGCATGACACACCTTGTGTAAAACTGTTGGCAGCCATCAGGACAGCCAGTTGCTTCCTGTATAGACACTGTTCCATCAGTTTTGGTTTTTGTCTCGCTAGAACAACAGCCAGTGTCTGAAAACTCCCACAACTGAAGCAACCACGCTGATATACCGCAGTCACTGGAGGTGCTCAAGAGCCACGGGTATGTGGCACTGGGGACGTGGTTAGTAAGTCCAGTGAGGGTGGGCAGGGGTTGGACTCAGCTATCTCAGTGGTCTTTTCCAGCCTTGGGTGCAACTTGTAAGAGGGAATGAAGCAGCAAACTGCCCAGCACTGAGCTGCATTCTTCTGACACATGGTATCAGTGAACTGCTGTATTTCCCTATCTTCTCTGGAGCTATTGATCTAACCTAACTGAAAAAGTAAGCCTGAACCTAGATATAAATCAGGATCATAGTCACCCATGGTTGCTTATATATTCAGAAAGACACTCCAGAGGGTAATTCAGTGCATCTAGAAATTAAAGTAGAAGTTCCTTAGTCAAAAATATTCCACAGCCAGATTTTCACCTCGCTACCACTACATTAAAAAGGAGAATCCAACTTGTGGTGTGGGTCATTGATGTTGTTCCGGGGGGAATTGTGGCTGTTCCATGCCCACAGGGTAGAAGACAGCCAGTCTTCCTCTAAGCCACATAAAAAGCTGCTTAGTGCTCCCAAAGCGAATGCTCACCAGTTGTTTCCAACTTGAAGGTCATCTTCTGGCCAGCAGCCTCGCAGATGTATTCTCCAGCATCTTTCTTCTCCAGCTGCTCCACAACCAGACGCCGTGTTTTGCCCACAGATTCCATTCTGAACTTTCTGGAGGAGGCAAGCAGTCTTCCATCCTTGTACCATTTTACTTCGGTTGGATCCTGTGCTACTTCACAGCTGAGGGAGGCACTTGCTGCCAGGGCAGCACTCACCTCTTTCTGCACCTGCTCCTGGTTTATAAACACAGGTTTTGGCTCTGAGGGAAGAAAAGAGAAAGTATTGACTGAGGGACCGAAATGAGACCAACTTGCAGGTTTGTATGTACAGGTTGGAACAGGTTTAGGTTACCACTTGTGCCCAAACTAATAGCCTTCACTAGAGAATATCAGCTCTTCTGTTGAAACAAAGTGTCAAATCTAGGCAAGAAAGAACCTAGGAACTGAAGGAACCAAGAGGGTCCTTGAACACCAGTCCCATGGTTGCAAGTCACTATGCAAACATATTGAACCCAAAAGAACATCTGTCCTGCAGGCAACCAAAACCTGAGTTCCTTTTACTTAAGACCCACTGTGAAACATCAAAACACATAAACATGTGATAGTCAAACCACTGGCTGCCTTTTCATGACCCAGAACAGTACTCCTGGCTTCCTGAACAGACTCCTCATGGCCTCTACCATTGCCACAACTGTGACTGTCAAAGGCACAAAGGAAATATGCTCACCAACGCAGTCCTTTGTTCTTTGTGTGTGATTTGCAGATATCTATCTTACTTTGAGCTCTGGCAATAGTCAGCTCTACCAGGTCTCTTACTGTGAGTAGCAGACTCACCTATCCAGATGCAGCCTCCAACATAAAGGCATAGTAAAAAGGCAGTGTACTACTAGGAGAAGTTCCTGCTTCTCCTGCCATGAAAGGCTGCACGTAGAACATGCACTCCAGCCTCACTGCACATACTTATCTTAGTCAAATGTTTAGGTGAACAAGAATTACAGTTTGGGATCTCAGGCACAGGAGAGATTTGAATAATATCTTGAATATTGCTTCCACTGTACATATATTACTAATTATTGCTCTACAGACAGACTGAAACAGGTCTTTGTGTCATACTGAAACCAAATACTTTCTACAAACCCAGGCAATCAAGTATAGGGAAAAAACCTCAGCACAGACTACAGTGATCCAGGTGCAGTATAATAGAAACTAGATTTTACTTTACTGTTCTCTGCTGTATTTCATACAACACCTGTCTTACCTGTGACATGAATCTTGAAGGTGAGTTTCTGGCCAGCAGCCTCGCAGCTGTACTCCCCTGCATCTTTCTTCTCCACCTGGCTCACCACCAGCCGACGCTGTTTGCCCTCTGACTCTACCTTGAACTTCTTGCTCGAGGTGATCAGTTTCCCCTCCTTTTATCACTTGACCTCTGTGATAAAATGTTTGCTCATTAAGACCGGGATGTGGTAGCATTGTGGTGGAGTGCTTGTTCATTAGGACCGGGATATAATGGTGGAATATGGAGGCCACAAAGGTTGCAGAACACTCTAATTTTATGGGTAGATTGTGTACTCTGCGTAGTTACAGGCAAAGCGCGCCCCGATGGATACAAAGTTCCACGGAAGGACCAACCAAGGAACGACACACCAAGTCGCACGATCACAACCGACCAATTAAAGGACAATACGCTCGGGATGGACAATACAAAAGAAGTTGCAAGGGACGGGACGGCGCGGCAGTTGGAGGAACAATAATCCCCCTGTCGCCCAGCGCTGAATTGCCTTTTAGTTTTACCCGCTACAATTAATAAAAGTTTATAATTGGAACATTATTGGCTCATTGCTTATAAATTGATGACAACCTCCATCTTCTCCTGGGCCACCTCGCAGCTCAGCGTGGCATTTTTCTGTTGTTGCAGCCTTCACCACCTTCTGTACCTTCTCCTTGTTTGTAAATACAAATTCTGGCTCTGAAAAGAGAGAGATACATTAGTTTGGCCTCTTGAAAGAAGAGCAGGTTTTGGGGAAGGAGTCAGAAAAATGAATCAGTTCTCCCAGTCTGATGCCCCAAGAGAATGATGTGGAGAGAAGTTGTGCAATTTATGGATGCCCCATCCCTGAAAACATTCAAGTCTAGGCTGGATGGGTGTTAGAGCAACCTAGTCTCAAAGAATGTGTTCCTTTCCAGGACAGAGATTGGAACTGGATGATCCTCCAGGTCCCTTCCAACAAAAGGCATTCTGTGATGCTTCTTGTATGACTCTCATGACTCTTTCGTCCCCTAGCTGCCATTTACTTATGTCTTCAAAACATCAACTTATACAAAACATTCCTGTAGTATTCTCTCCCATGCTAAATGAGCCCTTCCAAGACAAAAACATGTTACATAGAGCACACCCCCTAGTGCTTGACACAAAGCCCCTGTTCTGAGACTTCCTGAGACGCAGCTGCATTGCAGAGTTGTTCTAGTGGTACAGGCACGTGGGAATGGAGAAGTGCAATCAGAACTTTCTTGTCTATGGCCTCATTCCCACAGCAAAAGGAAATTCCTGAAGATTTTAAAAGATGGAGCTGCCTCACAACTGTATTTAGAATAATTTGTTCAATTTCCTCATCAGAAATTAACCACCCCAAAGTTCAGCTCCAAAAATTTTAAGCATAGCAGGGAAAACTTACAAACTAATGACCGTTTTCTAAAACATTCTAGAATGAAAGGCCAAAATGTGTTCTCTCTCACCTGTGACATGAATCTTGAAGGTGAGTTTCTGGCCAGCAGCCTCGCAGCTGTACTCCCCTGCATCTTTCTTCTCTACCTGGATCACCACCAGCCAGGTAGAGTTTGCCAGGTAGAGAGCCAGACTGTTTGCCCTCTGACTCCACCTTGAACTTCTTGCTCGAGGTGATCAGTTTCCCCTCCTTGTACCACTTCACCTCCATCTTCTCCTGGGCCACCTCGCAGCTCAGCGTGGCATTTTGAGTCAGTGCAGCCTTCACCTCCTTTTGTACCTTGTCCTTGTTTGTAAACACGTCTTCTTTCTCTGCAGGGACATCACAACAGTCACACCATTTTGCTGTAGTCTGCTGCAGAGCTTACTCCAGTTCCCCATTTTCATTATACTTGCCCTTCACAGGGACCATCATGATGCCTCATTAAGACAGGAAAATACTTTCCCCTCTATTTTGCCTTGGGAAATGAATAGGCATATCATTTCATATCATATCATAAATCTAAACATTTCGCAGTCTGATAGCAGATTTGGACATGAGATTTAGAACACCTGCATGCACTGCTGAACCTCCTCCCTTCTCTTTGTTTCTTCTGATGTCTCTCTACATTTCCAGTAAATCAGAAGGGAATGGCCCTCTAGAACAGGTTGCCCAAGGAGACTGTGGATGCTCCATCCCTGCAGGCATTCAAGGCCAGGCTGGATGTGGTTCTGGGCAGCCTGGGCTGCTGGTTGGCAACCCTGCACATAGGAAGAAGGGGGTTGGAACTGGATGAGCACTGTGGGCCTTTGCAACCCAGGCCATTTATGAGTCTGATTAGTGGCATTTTCCACCTCATTGTGTCATTCAAATTTTGTAACCAGATCTCATCAAACACCTCCCCTTTTCTCACTCCTTGCATGCCTGGTGTGCTCTTGCACTGTAACCCTGCAGACACCAGCTGACTACAAGAGCTGCACAAGTTACCCTCCTTGCCTATTGTTTGTTGCAGTAATTCATTCCTGGATGGAAAAGCACATGTAGAAAAGTGTTGCTATGACACTAGATGACAAAGAAAGTCCTATAGCCAAAATGTTTTGCACCAGAGAGGCTGTCAGTTGATCCTCCAAATGCAAGACACACAAAATGAAGTGTTCCTTTATC
Organism: Coturnix japonica; assembly: GCF_054131305.1. Classification (NCBI taxonomy): domain Eukaryota; kingdom Metazoa; phylum Chordata; class Aves; order Galliformes; family Phasianidae; genus Coturnix; species Coturnix japonica. The sequence continues at coordinate 6,796,366 of NC_140693.1, read as the reverse complement.
TCTGGGATTCCAAGCATTTTCTCACCTCTGACTTTCACTTGGAATGTTGCTTTGTCATCTTTTGTTTCACAGCTGTAGCTCCCTTGGTCTTTCAGGGTCACATTTTTGACCATGAGCTTGCGGTGCGTCCCCTGGGAGATGATGGTTGTCCTCTGGTCCTGCTTCACCTCTATTTGATCTTTCTTCTATACGACAGCTCCGCTTGCAGCTGACACCTCACACACCAGCTCCAGGTCTTCAGAAGGACTGACTGATATTTCTGGAGTCGTTTTGGACTTGCTGACAAAATTAATGGCTTCATCTGAAGAAAAAAAGAGAAAGTGGTTTACATCCTGACTCAGGCTTATTCAGCACAGCATTAAGATACAGTTAGAACTGATTGTAATGTCTCTGCTCATTACATCTGGGGGATCAAGTTTCACCTCTGGAGGTACTCACATACAAACGTGTGCTTGATTCTCCTGTGTAAGGAAAGAGTAAGTTCTATGCAGACAGTTCTTATTTCTTCTAATCAATTCTGTATTCTGCACATGTTCTTCTGAAGCTAAAATGAAGGCAGCTAAGTAACCTGTTTGCAATACATGAACAAACCAATTCAACACCTTGTCTCTAAGCTAACAAGCAGCGTTTGATGAGCACATCAGTATTTCATGCCCTTCATTCCATCCAGACTGTATTGGCAATAACTATGCTGGTATTAACAAGGATAGCAATTACAAGCAAAATGGTAGAAATACAGAAGATATAAGGAAAAGGGAACTCACCAGAGCTGAGGCAATCCTCCCTGGTGAGCGATCTCCAAGAGATGCTGCCTCAGTGAGGGTCAGCCCTTAAATGAGGTCTCAGAGGAGGTGGAGTCGAACTCCACCCCTCCAGGGAGCACAGCTACATAACTTTCACCTGTGCTCCCACAGCTGACCCCACACTTGCCTCAGCTGATCAATCAGTGGTTCACATTGTGATCTCCCATACACTCCACCCCTTCACAACGTGAACCAATGATTAGGTGAGTTCCCCTTATTACAGAGACCCAATCACGACGCTGATACAATCTCCCGTCGCATTAGATGTTGATATTATTCAAATGATGATGATTGGATGGGTGTTTATGATCTTCCATGGGCCAGTGCTTGATAGATGTTACCGGAGACAAATCATCTTGAAGTGCAGGTCCGTCTGCGTTTCATCAGTCCAGAGTAATGGTCCTAGAGGCTTAGAATCAATCTTAAGGGGAGTAATATAGATGTTTCAAGGGTACTAGGAGGGGAAGATCCGCCCTCCAGGGCAAGATACAGGCCGTATTCTTATCTTGGGTCAATACTTCTGCTTGTACTGGATTATGTCCCGGCCTCCGATACCATACCCTCTGGCCAGATATCTGTGGCTGTATAACTATATCTGGCACCAGAGGAGGAGTCTTGATCTGCCATAGGGACATAATAGGTGTTCCTTTAGCAATAAAGGCCGGAGTATTGACCACGATGTCAGTAGGCCATGTACCTATCACCGAGGGGGTGACTGAACCTCCCACCTCCAATAATCTCCCCCAAGGTGCAAGTAGGCCACACCATTTGGGTCCTACCTGCACCTTCCAAGGCCAATTTATCTTATGGATTCCCGGTTCTAAATTCTCAGGGGCAGGGAGCAGAAGATTATTTTCAGTACCAACCTGCGGTTTTACCTTATTATCGGTGCCTGTAATTTGGATCCTAAGAGGGGAGGCCCATATAGTTTGTAACATTTTCAGGGCACTGGGTCTGCCATCCCGAGGTCTTTCATTCAGGTCCCGCACGGTTTCATATAATCTTTTTGTCCACCCCTGCAGGGACTGAGAGTCTGTTTTCAGGGCAGCCTTAAGGATACCATTATAACGTTCAATAAGGCCTGCCCCTGTTGGGTTATATGGCAGGTGGAATCGCCATTCAATGTTGTTTTCTTCTGCCCAGCGCTGTATCATCACTCCAGTGAAGTGAGTCCCTTGGTCACTCTCGATAACTTGAGGTGTCCCGTATGCAGACATCAGTTTAGTAAGTGCCTTAATTGTGTATGCTTGATTTGCCTTTGGTACAGGATAGGCTTGCAGCAGTCCACTTACAGTGTCAACGCAGGTCAGGGCATATCTCGCCCCCTCAGACCGAGGGAGGGGCCCAATGTAGTCGACCTGCCATCTCTGAAGAGGACTATATCCTCTAGCAATGTGGGATGTTGTTTCAGGCAACGGTCTCGGTCTCATCTTTGAGCAAGCATCGCAATCCTGACATGCTTGAACGATATCAGATAGTTGTACAGGCAGCCCCCATGCTTTAGCAGCTGCCCACATTATCTTCTGTCCAGCATGCCGTAGCTTCTGATGTAACCAACGGGCAATATTTTCAGATTGTGAATTCTCAATCCATCGGATTCGGGCCAGTGTGTCAGCTTCATCATTTCCTGGTGACTGCAAGGGTTGATGACCAGAGACATGGTAGACACATACTGTCCTGTGTTTGACCGTATTCCAAATGTCTACCCACATGTCTTTACCCCAAATCGGTCGGGCGTGGATAGTCCATTCCTGGGTAGCCCATTGCGTAATCCACAGAGTGAGCCCCCGGTACACAGCCCAACTATCTGTACAGATGTTCAGGACGCCGTCACCAGGTTCTTTAGTTATAACCATCCACACGGCTCGCAATTCTGCCCATTGGCTGCTTTGACCATCCCCCTCATCAAACCAGATGGTCTCAGTAGAGGGATGGTATGCTATTGCTCGCCACTTGCTCGGGTTGCCTCTGCTGGACCCATCCGTATACCAGGCATCTTCAGGAATAGGATATCTTCCTTCCTGAACGGGACTCTTCTCTGGTGGAGCAACCATCGGTTCTTTTGATGTATCACTGTGATACGTCACTGGGCCTAGGATCTTCTGTAGTTCTTCTTTAAGTGGAGATGAAGACAGACTGCTTCTCTGGCTTAGATAGGCGACCCATCGTGCCACCGTTTGTGCTTGGGCCACCCCCGCCTTAGGAAGGTGAGTCAAATCTCTCACCCACCCCTGGATTGGTAATGAAGTCTTAACTATGACCTCTGCTGTTTGCGTTATCGGCTCTACTGCTTGTAATGCCGAATAGGCAGCCAATAACTGTTTCTCAATCATGCTATATCGTTCTTCTGCTCCGTGCCAAACCTGAGACCAGAATCCAATGGGGGTTCGAACAGAACTCTGGCGTTGCCACAGGCCCCAGCCAAAACCATCTTGAGTAACATGAACATCTAGTTCAGCTGGGAGGGTCGGATCAAATATACCCAACGCCTGAGCTTGTTTAACTGCCAGTTTTGCCTGTTGGAAAGCATCCTGTTCTATCTTTCCCCAATTCCATGATTGACCCTTCTTTGTAAGCTTGTATAATGGCCTTAATAGCTGAGCTAAATGAGGTATAAAGGAGCGCCAATACCCCAATATACCCAAACATTCTTGCAATTGTTTTGATGTTGTAGGGACTGGAAACGCTTGGACTTTATCTACTACCGCACTGGGTAGTACTTTGGTTTTCCCGGACCAAATTACTCCCAGGAATTTTACAGATAGCCCCGGACCTTGCACCTTCTGTGGGTTTATAGCCCACCCTCTTTTCTGCAGGTAAGCTATCAACAAATCTGCTGCTTGTCTCACCGCCTCTAACGAATCGGATGTTAACAGGAGGTCATCAATATAATGATATAAATTGACATTATTTGGCTTTTCCCACTTAGCCAGATCACGTGCCACTAAATTATGACAAAAAGTGGGCGAATGTATGTACCCTTGGGGTAGGACCTGGAAAGTCCATTGCCTCCCTTCCCATGTAAATGCAAACTGATCTTGCGATTCTTCACTGATTGGAATACTGAAGAATGCATTCGCCAAATCCAAGACACAGTGATATGTTTTGATTTCCCTGCTTAGTGTGTCCATTAGGGAGGCAATATTGGGTACAGCCGCATGAACAGGTGGCGTGACCTTATTTAATTCCCTATAGTCTACTGTCATCCTCCATGTTCCATCCGGTTTTCGCACTGGCCATATTGGGGAGTTATATGGGCTATGTGCAGGCCTTATAATACCCACTCTTTCTAATTCCTGCACCGTCTTTGTTATTTCATCCTGCCCACCCGGGAGTCTGTACTGTTTCACATTAGTAATCCGGCGTGGCTTCGGCAAACAAATAGGCTCATGTTTTGCATGGCCTCTCAATATTGTCTGGATTGCCCGGATACTAATGCATCTCTGCCGCAATCGGAACTCTCCCACTGTTGTATGGAGAGCCAGACCCCACAGGATATCAATTCCTAATATATACTCTGGAATTGGGGCAATGGATACCTTGTACTCCCGTGGTGGAAGACGCCCGACCCCCAGTTTTACCCAGGTTTGGGTGACCGGAATGGTTTGTCCCCCAAAACCTCCAATCATCACTCTATTACCTTTAAATTTAGTTGGGTCTCCATATATTATAGATGTCTCTGCCCCGGTATCAACTAGGGCCATAACCTTCTGTATATTCTTTCGGGACCAGTATATCGTCAGTTCCACATAGGGCCTCCGGTCCCGTCTAGAGGCCCTAGGAGGACTGACATCCCTCGTCAAGCCATGAACTGAGCCAGATTCAAGTCTTTTACCTCCGATACCTCCGGTGTCATAACCCGAGGCACCTGAGGTGGCTTCTTTTTCCTATTTGGAACTATAAAATCTTCTAAATTCCATGTTGTTGTTGGTCGCCGCTCTATAAATCTTATCCCTGGCCTTTTGGGTTTATTCTGAAATTTTTGTTCATCCTTCAGTTGCTTCCACAACTGAAGGAGAACCTGATTGGGCTGCCCATCAATTTTTGAAAACTGAACGCCTGCCCGGAGCAGATCATTAAACATTTGTTTCCGGGATACCCTAACAGGTCCTGCCCGAGAAGTTCGCGGGGCCGATCTTCTGGCTCGCACTATTGGAAAAGCCTCGGCATCCTCAATCACCCTGATATTGCGCTTAGCTCGTAAGCGCTCAGTTTCTCCGAGGTCTGCTACCAATTGGGCGGCTTGTTGGACTACTGCCTCTGCGGATACTACTGGATTAAGTATGGAAACCAAGGTTCCATACATATGAGAGGGTGCTTACTGTAAAATTAGGTCCCTCATTCCCGCAGAAAATTTAACCATATCAGGGCTATCGAATGTGTCTTCGTAGATAGCCTCTCTCATACCTAATTCGCGTATATAATTTTGAAGGTCTTCCATAGAAGACCACATCCCTGTGTTTACTGGCATGTCAGTTTTATTTGTCCACACCATGCGGCAAGCAGCCATTATCCATTCTACAATTGAATGGTTTTCTTCAGGGAACTGAGTCCCAGCATACAGTCTCTGCCGAAGGGCAGGATGTACTGTTATTGTGGCCAACTTAGATACTTCGGGGCCACTAACCAGTACGCTATCTGCCCCTGAATCCCATAACCGTAATAACCAAGCCGGAACACTTTCCCTTGGCCTTTGCCTAAATCGTTGCACTAGGTCCATGAGTTCAGTAGGCGTATATGGACGGGCTGTTACATGTAAAACAGATTCGGCAGGGGGCCATTGATCAGGAGGCACTCCTGCTGGTCGATCTTGAATTTTCTTTGTTTTTTGAGTTATTACTGGACGGACTTCTAGTGAGTCCGTCTCAGATGGTTTTTCTAGATCAGATTTAGTGATCTTATTTTGATTCATTTCTTCAGGATCTTGATCGTCATTAAATGAAATGTATCTAATTTGAGGGTTGGAGGAAGAAAATGACGGTTTTTTTCCTGTCAATAGATTGATCTCACCCTCCAATTTTTCAATACGGGCCTTTAACAATTCATTTTCATGTGCAATGTTGTTTGATTTTATCTCTGCCCGATTTAAAGCATTTAATAATGGCCAGGCTGCCATAGATGCAGCCATTCGCTTTTCTTTTGTAATTAAGATATCTTTTTGTAGTCCTAGAAAGTAATCAGTTAGACAATAGGCGTCCATGTTATTTGGTACTCTTAAAGGGCCCCATTGTTCAATAATTGTTGCTAATTGGTAATATGGGGACGCCTCAAAACCTGGAATTTGTCCAGGAAGGCATGTCCCTAAGGGGGTGGTCTTCTCCCCCTTGTACCAATTAAAGATTTTCCACACAAAGGACATTTTTTTTTTTCCTTATATTTCTAGATGCCAAGTCAGTGGCTCCTGCCTGGCTTGCCAAATGTATTGGCAATAACTATGCTGGTATTAACAAGGATAGCAATTACAAGTAAAATGGTAGAAATACAGAAGATATAAGGAAAAGGGAACTCACCAGAGCTGAGGTGATCCTCCCTGGTGAGCAATCTCCAAGAGATGCTGCCTCAGTGAGGGTCAGCCCTTAAATGAGGTCTCAGAGGAGGTGGAGTCGAACTCCACCCCTCCAGGGAGCACAGCTACATAACTTTCACCTGTGCTCCCACAGCTGACCCCACACTTGCCTCAGCTGATCAATCAGTGGTTCACATTGTGATCTCCCATACACAGACAGAACCTGCCTGAGGAGCAAGCTGATGGCTGTCAGCTACAGGCAGACCTAGCTTTGTACTGCATTTCTTAGAGCAACAACTGTTGCTTTCAGTCACTGAATATACCAAGGCCAATTACTATGCCAGGAACATTTATGGCATCAGTGAACAAAAAATGCGTTAAAAATTGTAATAGACAGGAGCCATTTATTCTTTTATAACTAGGTGACCAAAGAACAACAGTCCTTCTAGAGTCAAGCTGTTAAGAACTAATAGCATCAATCAATATCACATAGATAGATTACTTCCCTGCCCTAAGACCATCTTGCGACCATTTGGTGCTCCTAATTAAGCCCTCTTGATGGCATTTTGTCTGAGCCATGCGACATTTTGTGATAGGAGTTACTGCTAGTGTTCCCTTAACCCTACACCAAAGTAGGAGGTATCCATTCTCAGGGAATCATGCAGGCTTCCTCTGTATTTGATGCTCAGAGACAGCCCCAGAACTTTTTAAATCTTAGCTTAGCTCTCATCCAATAATGTTCATCAAACAGTGCAACTTGTCCTTTGGGGATGCCTTTGTTCTGCATCAACCAGTTCCAACGGAGTCTTCTTGGCTTGTTTTAGATCAGTTTTTCAACAGATAAAGCCAGGGTCTTTGAATTACAAAGTGAAATTGCAGAATGCATGATTCTCAACCAAACAGAACAGCAGGTGGGATGCAGGGTGAATACCTGAACCAACACCACCTGCAAGCAATCCTTCAATATCTTAGGAATCTCTAGCCACCCCAAATCCAGTGTTGTGCTTGATCTATCATCTCTGCTGAGTTTTTAGCTAAGCTGATGGTGAGCATCACGGTGGTGATGGGTGAGCAGTCAGACTAGAGGGTCTTAATCAACCGTAAGGATCCTGTGATCAGAGGAACGTGAATGTGCTGTTAAAGGTCACAAGCGCTGCACTGCAGCATGAGCATACACAGCGAAAGGCTTTCAGTAGAGCTTCAGTTCATAAATGAGGACTGGGTTATGGAAAATAGGCTCAAGATATAAAACAGAAAACAGATCTTAACGCCAGGTTCTGTGAATGCAACCAGCTGAATTTCACAGATATTGAATTTCAATGACAATTTCTTGTGTTATTTTACCCTCCAGCTCCACCCTGAACAGGAACATGTCAGTGACAAGCATTACTCCTCCAGGCTTGACCTAACAGTGCTTTACTTGCACTATGAGCTAATGGCTGTGCTTACAGCACCTCAGGGAGACACCTCAGAGATCACAATGTCCTTCGGGTACAGCAGGAGACACTCAACTCTCCAAATGTGGAGTTTAATTTGTCCAAAGAGGAGACAGGATTCCCATGCTAATAACTTAGGACCATTTCAGTCATAGGTTTAAAGATGATGTAAGTGCTGAGGCAATACATGAACTAGATGAATGAAGCCCAGATGTCAGGGCTCAAGTCGTGACTCCAGCCCCAGCTGGAGCTAAGGCTGTCTTGAATTCATCACAACACAGTTACATTATTTGCTCATACTGTGGATTTGCATAGGGACAACAGGAAGGTCAGAATTGCTTCAATAGAGCTATGCAATCTTTGTCCTAAATACTGGAAACCCACAGCGTTGGACAAATAAAATGAATTAAGTCTGAAGTGCTTTACATGGATTGTGATCCTATGTTTGCCTCACAAACTTACCTGAGACTTTCCAATCAAAAATCAGAGTGTCATCTCCAATTGTGTAGATGTATGTTCCCTCGTCTTCTTTCGTTACAGCTGAAGCCACAAGCTTATGCAGTTTCCCTTTATCTTCCATTGTGAATTTCTTACTGGTCTTGATTTCTTTGCCATTTTTGTACCACTTCACCATGACATTGGCTTCAGAGGTCTCAGAAACAAATTCAGCTTGTTTTCCAGCAACGGCCCTGATTACTCCTCCACTTGTCTCTTTGATTACGAAGTTTGCCAGTGCTGAAACAAAATATGAAGACACAAAATACATATGATGGTAAAGAACTGCAGGGACATTGGTGACCATGAGGCATTCATTTATCATAAGATCAAACGTGCACGTTTAGTCCTAGTTCTAATTGCTAGATTCTAATTCAGAAGCTGGCAAATTGGCAGCTTTTATAAACCACGTGCCAGATTACCTTATCTCCACAAGTTGAAGGACATACACTGGACAGGGGACAGAGCCAAAGGAAGAAGCCCAAGGCTTCAAGAAAATGTCTAAAATAGGAAAACTGAGGAAAGAATTGGAACAAGCAAACTAGAAGGAAATCAATGGAGGGGGTATCTATTACTGCACTGTAACCCCCTGGCAAAGAAATCGAGCCTAAAAGATAGAGATATCACTTAGGACTGAAAAGAAAAACAGAATTCCTTTATGGAAATTAATTGGAGTGCAAAAGTTAGATGATAAAACTGGCCCCTATTAACACACAGTGGAATAATTGACTTCAAAGATTCAAAATCTCACCACTGTCTTAGCCAAAAGTTCAAGCCTAAGTCCACGGTCCTATTTTACTGAGGGTAATTGAGCTTGTTTTCCAACTTCTTGTTAACATATCATTTTAAAACAGCGCACACAACTGAGTTGGGTCTGTTGAGACAGCGCAGTCAGAGCTGCTAAAATCAAAGTCTGGATTATGCATGCATTTGTTCTGCAGTTCCAAGAACACGCATGTATAATACAAATTCAACAACGTTCTACAGAATGCCTGTATTTAGGAGCTCGAGAGCCAGCTGATGGACACTGGGATGACTGAGATCCTGTCAATACATTTAACTCCATCCTATCATACAGTCAAATTTCATTCATTTTTTCAGGAACTGTCTCTTATCATTGTAGTCCCATCACCACTGCTGGATGTGAGCCCAACCACACAAAAGCAGCTGCTGGTTTTCACTGCAGATACTGCAGTAAGGAGAAACAGCCTCCAGACTGGACCAGCTGAGCGTGGCCCTACCAGGATTTGCTCCAAAGGTCTTATTACCAGTAGTGCTTCCCGATGAAATACATGGGGGTCCTCCTTTGATTCCAACTCCAACCCACCCCACCATGCCCCCTGATAACATCCATCAGGGCCACATCTCGACAGCTCCTGAACACCTCCAGGGATCCCACCACCTACCTGGGCAGCCTGTGCCAGTTAATTCTATGGGCAGACCTGCCAGTATGAAATATTATGCTAACATGACAAAGAGAGAGAAGAAAAGCAAAATTAAGACTAGCTGACAAGCCTTGGCAGGAAGTTCTGCTCTCCATCAATTTAGTCCCTGTGACTCTTCACAGGTGTTTTCTACATTTGGGATCACTGCTACAAAAAGAGATGTTGACATCATCTCTTGTGGCCACCCTGACAGAAGAGCAGGAAGGCTGGGATGCTCTTTTTCCTGTCTTTCCCTTGATTTCCTCTATATCTTAGGGACGAATCACAGGACAGAACACAGAAATCAAATGGCTCTACAAAGCAGATTGGCCAGTTCAAGTCAAAACAGCCACTGAAAACACCCCAGATGCTGTCTGACAACAGCTGGACTGTCGGGGAGTCAGGTGAATGCAGTCTGCTGGCCCTGGGCAGGAAGAGGACAGCCCAGACTGTCACATACCTTTCACTGAAAGCTGATAGAGCATTTTATCCCCCTCACAGATGCACTGATAACTTGCAGCATCATCCATTGAGTCGTTGTGAATTTTCAGGGTGTGTTTCTTCCCCACAATTTGCAGTTCATAATTTTCACTGGCCTTGAGCTCCTTCCCATCCTTCATCCACTCCACAGTAGCGCCTGTGTCTGAAAGCTCAGCCTGCAGTTTGGCTTCCTCACGCAGCCAAGCGCAGATCTTTTCTACATCTTTGCTCTTCTTGGTAAATCTCACTGCAGCACCTGTCAGGAGCAAAGGCCTCGTTATTTCAATTTATATCAGGCTAACGTGGTCAATGTTTGCTGCAACATCTCTGAAAAAGTATCACCTTCTGTTCCTGCACTCATCATTGTGTCAGTGCTGAGCAATTCACGATATTTCATTTGGTCTTCTTGCTGGATTTACTAAGTAAAAATCAACCAAACATCTCCTTCTACTGATTAATAATGCTCTAAACATGCTTCTGCAGAGGTTTCCACCCAATGACAAACAGGTCCTCCCATCATGAATGTTTATTTGTTCTACTTTGTCATGCAAAGCTGATTGATAGAGATATTATTGGAATGATTGCTCCCCTACTTCTAAACTATTCCAGTGCAATCAGAAAGGCTGTCTGAACCTGCAGCTGAAAGTACTGCTCTATGGTCATGCAGTGGTAAACCTGGTGACTGAATGCACTGGCCAATAGCTGTGAACTGCAGACATTCATCAGCTGGCATGCTTGCACGTTGTTGTAAGGTCAATAGTAAACATGGCATCCCCTCCAGGTACAGCTTCACCAGTTGTTAGGGGGGATTTCACAGCCAGGACTGGGTCTGAGGAAGAACATGTATGTCTTAATGCTCTTTAGATGCAAGTCTGGTATCTCATTTAGAGATGGAAGATTAAATCATAGGTACATTTCTACTTCTCCCTTTGCATGAGTGCTAGAAGAAGCACTTCTGTGCTTAAGATCTGTTACAGAAAGTTCTGCCTCTTGCACATGTGAGATATCAAAAAATAAGGATATTCATGTCTCTGTCACAGAAACAACTCGTATCACTTTAGTGGTAGCTGGAGGTTGATAGGAGATAGGAGAACTAGGAATAAAGGAAAGCCTTTGGTGTGTTAATGCACTGCTAACCTTAAAGTCAAAGGAAGCATCTTTAGGGAACCAACACAGCTGCTCAGCACACACTGACCCATTTCCATTGGGGTTTTTGTGCTTACCAAGGTGCACACTCCCTGGGAATTCCAGAGACGGGCTCTGTCCATGCGCATTGACTGCAGACACTCGGAACTGATCATCAGCCTCTTCAGACAGATTGCTCACCGTGAACTCTGGGACGGGGACATGAGACTCGTGGCACCTCACCCAGGTGAAGCCAGTTAGTTTCTTGCATTCCACAATGTAGCCATCGACTGGAATGGGGCGGTGCATCTTCGGAGGGGACCATGCCAGCGTCACTGAGGTTTCTGTTTTATTTTTCACCACGGGGTCAGTTGGGGGCTGGGTGGGAGGTTTTCTGGGAGCTGAACAGAAATAAATTTCAGAAATATTAGCATAAGGTCATGTAGGCTGGAAAAGACCTTCAAAAGACCTTCAAAATCAGCAGACTCAACTTTCAGCATGACCTACTGAGTCCCACCATTAACTACTGTGGTACCTGAGGACATACATGACAAGCTTATTCCTGCAGGTATTTACATAGTGAATATATTCACCCTCTGGTTGCTTTGGAACATTTTAGAGGTTAAAATCCCATCAGACTTTTTCACTGTGTGCAGCCACTGATACAGGCAGGAGGCTGGGAATTACCTGATGGGCTCTAGTTACAGACTACTGACACAGTAAAGGATTGATTTCATTTAATTTTGGCCATCAGAAAGTTTGGTGTCTGGTTTCAGTCACCCATCTGGACTCCAATTATAATCATATGGAGAACAGCACATTCAGGAGAACTCATCTCAATAAACCTGAATGAAATCACAGAATCATAGGATCATGGGAGGGCTTGGGTTGGAAGAAACCTTCAAGATCATTAAGTGCTAGATGCCAAAGGTCCCACTAACACAGTATTAAGCCAAAAGCTAGATGCTGGAATCAGATCTCCTGACCTTACCATCAGAAACTGAGATGTCATATTTTGCTCAGAGGTGCCTGCTTGTAGGAGGGACAGCTTCCGAGCTTTTTCTGCTCCAGGAACCAGCTCGAGCTTCAGAATTTAAACAGCAGTCAGAAATTAAACTGAGCTTTGTCACCTCCATCAAATAGAAGGAGTGGTTGGGTGGTACAGCTTTCCAAATCGCTTAGAAACTGTCACAACAATCAGATGCCTACCTTTTCTTTTTTAACTTGTTAATACATAGAGCTTAATAGCATCAGAATGCCCCAAGCACTTCAGACAACAGGACAGCTGTAAACCCTTCTTTAAGGATTCCTTTGTTTAACCACTGAGTAACTGTAATTCAGTGGTGCTGGTAGGAGAAGGGAAGTCCTAATCTTCCCAGATGGTGAACAGAGTTGATGTTCACATGCAGACTGGTGCTGCAGCAGAGCCAGAAACCACTCATTTGGGAAACACAGCACCAAGAAAATAATGGGAATAGCTTCATAAAATCAGGAGCTTCACTCAAATTTCATGTCAGATCTATAATTCTTCCTATTTTCAGGAAGAAATGATTTCCCTTTTTCTTGTAGTTTTATTTTCTTTTCCTTTCCAGCAAGCAGCTTTGTAGCTTACAAATTGTTTTCTAATCACCTCCTGGTGTGGACAAATCACACAGGTCTGACTCCATGTTTTACATAGTTAGCATATTATATTTGTTCCACTATGGAACTGTACAGTCATAGAATGGCCTGGGTTGAAAAGGATCCCAAAAATCATCCAGTTCCAACCCCCTGCTATGTGCAGGGATGCCATCCACCAGACCAGGCTGCCCAGAGCCACATCCAGCCTGGCCTTGAATGCCTGCAGGGATGGGGCATCCACAGCCTCCTTGGGCAACCTGTTCCAGTGCGTCACCACCCTCTGAGTGAAAAACATCTTCCTAAGATCCAACCTGATCCACAACCCCTACACACCCTCAGAGCCCCCTAGAGCCCCTAGTCCTCCTTTTGCCCACCACAGCCCCATATGCCCACTAGAGTCCCCCTCAACTCTCTTTACAGGCCCTGCACAGCTCTATATAACAGTCTTATAGAACTACCTCTAGTAGAAGCAATCTCCACACAGAGATCCTTTCCCAGCACACTGCGCCACGGGGGGAGCAAAACGGGGGGGGGGCACATACACACACAGCGCCGGGGGGGCCCGTAACCGACCCCCACCCATCCTTTAAAGGGGTGGGGGGTCCGTTTTAATGGGGGGGGGGGCGAGATCACCTTCACCCCCCACCCCCCCATCCCCACCCCATCCTTTAAAAGGGGGGTGTCCATTTTGGTGTTGGGGGGCAGTGACAATCCGCCCCCCCACCCCATCGTTTAAAGGAGGGGGGGTCCGAGACCACCCCCCCCACCCCATCTTTTAAGGGGGGGGGTCAGGGGCTCATGGGGGGCAGCACATCGTGCACAACATTGTGGGGGGGGGGGGCTTTAAAAGGGGGGGGTTACAAAAAGCATAGCTCTCAACTATAGATGGGATTGGGGGGGGCTCAATCGATGGGGGGGGGCCCTTCATGCAGGGGGGGCACAGCGTAAGTCAGCGGCTTTGAGGGGGGGTGTTGGGGCTGTTTGGCCTTTGGGGGGGTTATTGTGTGCCCCACCCCCACCACCCCCACACACAATGGGGTGTTAATGTGGGGGGGGGGGGCTTAGATTAGTTGCGTTCCCTATAGCACTGCCCCCCCCGTCACTAACCCCCCCGCTTTATCCTTACGGCTGAGCCCCCCCCCGACAGCGCCCCATTCATCTTGATGGGGGGGGGGGTTTGTCACACGACCCCGGCGCGGCTTACGGCACATTGTCGACCCCACCCCACCCCCCATAACCCCACCCGGGGGGGGAGGGGGCGATGTGGTGAGTGGGGGGGGGGTTCCGGAGGTGGGGGTGAGCAAAGCGCAATATGGGGGGGGGGGTCCTATAACTGGAGGGCAGCGGCTGCACAAAGAGCCCGCGGGGGTCGGAGAGCAGCACTTTGGCTGGGGGGGGTCCACGGGGTCCGGGGGTAATGCTGCCCCACCCCCTCCCCTACCCCCCACTGCCGACCCCCCCCCCGCGTTGCCCCCCCGCCCCAACGTCAGCTCCTGCGGCAGCTCCTCGTCGCTCTCCTCCTCCTCTTCCTCGTCTGGGGGGTCAATATGTGGGGGGGGGGTCCCATCGGGCAGCGGCAGCTCCGCCGGCTCCGATTGGCTGAGCCGCAGTGCGCGGGAGCGGCTGTTGTGTGCCGGTCGGTGGAGGGGAGGCTCTTCATGGAGCTGCCCCGCAGCCAACAAGAGCCTGAATGAGATCCTGGAGTCCCAGACGCTGGAGGATGAGCTGGGAAAGAGCAGAGGCTCCCCACAGAAGGGCAAATCACGTCTGATAACGTGAGTGTGGAGCACAGCCAGCCCCTTCCTCACATGTGTGGGGCTTCCATGTTCCTCTGTGCCCATTGCAATGTGCCACCCCAATCCTGCTGCCCAGCCAGGAGTGGATGGGATGAGCAGGTTGGGATGCACAGAGCAGTGCTCAGACATTGCTGGGACATTTGTGCACTGCTGTTGAGCTTCCCTTTGTGCAGCAGGGGAGAGGATGGAGGTTTACAGGTGGATGGTTGTTATTTCTATGGCATTGCACAGGTGGTAGAACCATGTCCATTCCCAAACTTATTCCAGGGCATGCGGGAATTTGTGCAGTTGTAGTTCCTGAATTGTGCTATTTAAAACCCTCCTGTAAATGGGGATGTTTTGTAATGCCTGCTGGGGCTGCAGGCAGCATTGCCTTCCTCCTTAGGGGGCAGGTTTAATCACAAGCCTCCCTATTTCCTCTCACAAACGTCCTACAAACCATGTCTGGGCATTGCTGTCTCGGCCTGGATCTCAGCTCCTGAGACTGTCAGATGTGAAGCAGCAGCAGCTGGGACAGGGCTGGCTCTGTGTGCCCTCTCTGGGTCTGTGGGCACAGAGTGGGGCAGAGGGATGACTGTGAGAGGGAGGAATTGCCCAGCCACAAGAAAGAGGAAATCAGCTGAAAAGGGGAGATTTGAGAAGCACTGAGGCTGTGGCTGCTTTGACAGTAAGAAGAAACCAAGCTGTCACTGTGCAGATGGGAACTCCAGTAGGAGAGCTGTGGTGGCTTTACAGATGGCAGACAGCAGCTGGAGTGTAGAGCCAAGGGTAGGGGGGGGATCTTCCTCTTAGCAATGCCATGCAAAGAATGATGCAGACTCCTGCAGGGTCGGCTTTGCTGTGTGACCCTGGGTGGAAGCAGCTGGAAGGTCTCAGCCCTTCTGCATTATCCCAGGAGCTGGGGCAGTGCTCGGTCTCATCCCACCTCTGCTAATAGCAAATGCAGAATCCCTTATCTGAGTGCCCTTTTCTCTCATGTAGAGTCACCAACCCTGGGAAGTTCACAAAAAGTTTGGGTGTTGTGTTGAGGGATGTGATTTAACTGGGAAGTATTGGTGATGGTTGGACTGGATGATCATAAGATCATCCAGATCATAAGATCTGAGATCATAAGATCATAAGATCATCCAGGTCTTTTCCAACCTTGAAAATTCTATGGAGTTGTAGCAGATTGTGGGGGTGTAGGTGTGGTATATATATGTACACAGATGGGAATATCCGTATGGAAAAGATAGATCCATGTGTGTTCTGGGCTGCACTGAAAAAGGGGTGGCCAGCAGGAGAGGGAGGTGATTGTCCACTCCTGCTCAGCTCTTGTGAGGCCATATTTGCAGCACTGTGTCCAGGCCTGGGAAGGATGTGGAGCTGTTGGGGGGGGTCCAGAGGAGGGCCACTGTGATGATCAGAGGGCTGGAGCAGCTCTCCTATGAGGAAAGGTGGAGGGATCTGGGCTTGTTTAGCCTGGAGAATGGAAGGCTGTGGGGAGACCTCATTGTGGCCTTTGAGTACTTGAAGGGAGCGTATAAACAGGAGGGGGAATGGCTGTTTATGAGGGTGGATAATGATAGGACAAGGGGGAATGGTTTAAAACTGAGACTGGGGAGGTATAGGTTGGATCTTAGGTAGATGTTTTTTGCTCAGAGGGTGGTGACACACTGGAACAGGTTGCCCAAGGAGGCTGTGGATGCCCCATTCAAGGCCTGCAGGCATTCAAGGCCAGGTTGGATGGGCTCCGTCCATGAGCATTGACTGCAGACACTTGGAACTGATCATCACCCTCTGCAGACAGATTTACAGCCCCTGCACAGCTCTATATAACAGTCTTATAGAACTACCTCTAGTAGAAGCAATCTCCACACAGAGATCTTTTCCCAGCGCCCCTTTGTGACATCATAATGCCCCTTTGTGACATCATAACACCCTTTGTGACATCATAATGCACCTTTCTGATGCCATAATGCCCCTTTCTGACGTCATAATGACCCATTGTGATGTCTTAATGCCCCTTTGTGACGTCATAATGCCCTTTGTGATGTCATAATGCCATTTGAGACGTCATAAGGCTCCTTTGTTTTCATAATGCCTCTTTGTGACGTGATAATGCCTCTTTGTGACGTCATAATGCCCTTTGTGACGTCTTAATTCCCCTTTGTGATGTCTTAATGCTCTTTTGTGATGTCACAATGCCCCTTTGTGATGTCATAACACCCCTTTGTGACATCATAATGCCCCTTTCAGACGTCATAATGACCCTTTTTGACGTCATAATTCCCCTTTGTGATGTCATAATGCTTCTTTGTGGTGTCATAATGCTTCTTTGTGATGTCATAATGCTTCTTTGTGACATCATAACGCCCTTTGTGACGTCATAATGCCCTTTGAGACGTCATAATGCTCCTTTGTGATGTCATAATGCTCCTTTGTGATTCATAATGCCCTTTGTGATGTCATAATGCCCTTTCTGACGTCATAATGCCCCTTTGTGGTGTCATAATGCTTCTTTGTGAGGTATCTGTGGTGCCATTGACAATGAAGTGTGATGAACTGGAAGGCTTTCAGTAGAATTGCAGCCCTAACATAAACAATGACTTGAACTCTGGAATTCTGTGTAAAATCATTAGCTAGCTTGTGGTCCGGGTCTTCAAACCAAAGGCTGTGAGGTGCTGCTCTTGTTGACGCAGGCTGTGAAAGATGACTTGAGCTCTAAGAGTAATTTCCCTTCTGCTCTTTATATGAACGTCAAATCCACAATTAGAATATTAAGAAGATAATATAAAATTTTGTGCTGCTGGACTGAGGACTTCCATTAGCTGTTAGCCATAGTTTGGAACTTGCAAAGCAATCATATTGGAGCCTTGCTGGGCAACCTGCTCCAGTGTCTCACCACACCCACAGTAAAGCATTTCTTCCTAATATCCAATCCTAATCTACCTTCTTCCCATGTAAAGCCATTTCCCCTCATTCTGTTGCTACCTGCCCTTATGAAAAGTCCCTCCCCAGCCTTCCCTGTAGGCCCTCTTCAGATACTGGAAGGCCACTCTAAGGTCTCCTTGGAGTCTTCTCCAGGCTGAAGAGCCCCATCTCTCTCAGCCTGTGCACATAGTAGAGGTGCTTTCAGCCCTCTCTGATCACCTTCATGGCCCTCCTCTGGACCTGCCTGAACATCTCCAAGTCCTTCTTGTGTTGAGGGCTCCAGAACTGCGTGCAGTGCTCCAGATGGGGTTTCAATGAGAGGAGTGTGGAGGGACAGCACCACCTCCCTCGACCTGCTGGTCATGCTTCTGTGCTTTAAGCTTATGCTTTAAGGTCCTATATGCTTTAAGGTTTAGATAGTGCAGTCGCCTCACCTCTTCAGGTTTATCTGTGAAGGTCCCTTCCAAGTGAACCGTGCTGATCCAGACAGTTCGGATTGCTCATTAAAGTGTTTTAGTAAGTTGGGCTGGTCCTACGAAGCAGTATGACTGCAGTAAGCAGTGTACATGGTGCTCTGTGAGTACTGCACACATTCCTCTTGGCAGCTTGTGGAACAGAAACTGTGCATTGTTTGGATTGTGTAAGTATTCCTGTTGGTCTCTTGTGATGCTTACCTTCTTAGAGCACCTTTCCTCGTTTGGCTCTACATATTTTGGTACCTTACTTGTTCTGTTTGGCTTAGCAGGGAAGGTCTTCTTCTGAAGCATCCTCAGTCTTGGTCTGGGCAGCATACTTAGAAATGACATGGACGTTACATGAGTGGGTGGTCAAAGGGGGGAAGAACTCACCTTTCTGATCTGTTTCCTTTTAGAACACAGTCCTGGAGAGGATTTGCTTTCCTTGTTTCCTGGAGACTTGGATTCTTAGATGGTTTTGACTGCAGCTATTTCTGATGTTAATTCCTTTTTCTGTACTTTAGTAGCCAAGTGCAAGTGGAGTGCTTTGGGAATTGTCTGAAGTTGCCAGGTTGCGTGTGATCACATATGTAATGTGGAGTTATGTGTGGTGCCAGTGATAATTAAGTGTGATGAACTTGAAGGCTTTCAGTACAATTTCAGCCCTAATGTAAACAGTGACTTGAACTCTGGAATTCTGTGTAAAATCATTAGCTAGCTTGTGGTCCAGGTCTTGAAACCAAAGGCTATGAGGTGCTGCTCTTGTTGACGCAGGCTGTGAAAGATGACTTGAGCTCTAAGAGTAATTTCCCTTCTGCTCTTTATATGAACATCATATCAACAATTAGAATATTAAGAACATAATATAAAAGTTGTTGCTGCTGGCCTGTGGACTTCCATTAGCTGTTAGCCATAGTTTGGAACTTGCAAACCAATCTTATTTAGACTTTAGTGGTGAAATCTTCTGATGAAATCTTCCTTCTAATTCTGCAAAAGAATCTCGGTGGAACATTTCTGTCTGAAAAGGCTCTGGCATATGAAGATGTGCCAGACTGCAGCCATGTGCCAGATGCGTTTGGATCCATGGAATTTTCTGATGTAGCTTCAGTGTTTGAAGAATCTCCACTCGATCTAAATACTCAGAAAACAAAGCAGGTGTGTGAAGATGTACAGCTAGTTTCTTACAGAAAAAATACAGCTCTTAATCTAGAAATCTGCTTCTCATTGTATCTAGTGCTTACTCCATATCTAAGTATCTAGTGGACCTTGACCAAAGGAAGATAAAGATAGAGCAAAGAAGTATGTTAAGCATAAATTTTGTTGCCTTCTACCTGTAGGCCATGGTTGGTTTGACGTGATCCCTAACTCCAGTGTTTGGTTTGCACAGAAACAGCAAGCAAGGGAACAAGTAAAGGAGTCAGTGAGGATTTTAAAACACAATGGGAAGCGATAAGGCACAGTTAATAAGATTCTGGAGTTAGGCTGGAGGTAGGCAGAGGTTGAAAGGTACCGAAAGAAATTCAATCTTACTGTGTTGGACAACAAAATCCACTGTGATATTATTCAAATTTTTAACTAAACCAAGTGATAATTCATATTTATGTTTAGATAAGCTGGTGAAGGTTAATCCTCAATGGAGAATTGAGATGAACAAATAAAAAAATGGTGTTTGACAGTCTATAAGAAACGAACTTATTCTAGGAGAGAATCAGAGTTTTCAACTGTTTTGTTCAATAGCCAAATAATGTATGATATTTTTATAAGCATTGTGTCTGACCTTCTCAGCTGTTAGAATTTCTTTGACAGTAACTTCTCCGGCTGTGATCAGAAAACCTTTTGTTCCGTCTCTGGCACCATTCGAGGCATGATACTCAACTGGGTGATATGGAATTCACACTGTCAACTCCAGTGACAAGAAAAGTGGCATCTAAGAAGCGTGCAAACACAGAGAATGTTGATGCAGAGTCAGTGTTAAGAAATGAGCTGCCCTTTGCATTTCCTGCTCCAAAGGCCTTCTTTTCGAAGAGCCAGACAGAGAAGCAAGTAGAAGGCATATCTTTTTAGGCGCCTACTTCCAAAGGTATGTTGTATCTAACAAATGGAAACCTAGAACATGTGTAGCTTAGGAATTTTTTACTTTTAATATGAATGCAGTACTTGTAGGTCCTAAAATTCTGAAAGGTTTCAGTGTGGGGTTTATTTGGTCACAGCACATACAGCTGCCATCCTGTACATCTGACAGTGCACTGCAAGCGGTTTAACCATATATCAGGGCATGGTACACGTCTGTTAATGATAGAAGTTCTCACAGTTTCACAAGGAGCATGCCTTGAGATGCATTCAGATAATGAGATAAGTGCTGTGTTCCTAAAACTAGCATGTGTCTCCACTCTCCATCGAGATTTAGTAGATAATTTCTTTAACAATTATGATGAGAGTTTTGTTTTGTTTTTATTTTTTTCTGGGCTATTATTTTGAGTGAAAGAAAAGGGTATGCTTTTATTTAAGCGAGCTTTTGATTGCATCATGCTTCTAAATTAAATGTAACCTACTGAATTCCTCATGATAGCATACGAGTACTTGCGTGTATCTGTTCTCCCTAATAGAGGGAGAAGAGACTCAGTGAACCTGGACAGTGTTACCCAGGGTTGTGAGAACAGCTAAATGATTGTTGAGAACTGGTCAACTCGTGAGCCTGAGACCTGGGATCCTCCATCCTAGGGTGGAACTTTACTGGAGCACGTGGGTGCCACAGCAACAAAAGGACTGTGTACAATAGACTGAGAGTTTGCTGAGTTTCTTGGTTTACAGAAAGCACAACTAACTCAGCAGCAAGTGACGTATTTGGGATAGGAGATGACAGCTGGACTTTGAACCTTAAGGACTGCCAAGAAAGAAGCCATCTGCTCAACCCCTGAGCTGCAAACTGCCAAGGAACTCCATACGCTGCCAGGAATGACAGGAGGGTGCCGACCATGGATACACAGCTACGGACTGATGGTAAACTTGAAACAGCTTGAAGTGAGTAAGGGATATCCAGGGTGCACTGGTGCTCAATATTCAAGAAGCCCATCAATCTACACTGGGCCAAAGGATACCAGTTTTAATATCTCATGCAGTGTTTACTGTATTGGAGGCAAAAGGGGGACATTGGCTTTCACCCCACAGAATCACAGAATCACAGAATTACCCGGGTTGGAAGGGACCTCAAGGATCATGTAGTTCCAACCCCCCTGCCTAGCAGGGCCACCAAACATACGCCTTTACTAGATCAGGTTGCCCAGGGCCCCGTCCAACCTGGTCTTGAACACCTCCAAGGACGGGGCATCCACAACCTCACTGGGCAGCCTGTTCCAGGACCTAACCACCCTTCTAGTAAAGAACTTTCCCCTAACATCCAACCTAAATCTTCCCTCCTTCAACTTAAAACCATTTCCCCTAGTCCTGCTATTATCAGCCCTTTCGAAGAGTTTACTCCCCTCCTGGGAGTAAGTTCCCTTCAGGTACTGAAAGGCTGCAATGAGGTCACCCCGCAACCTTCTCTTCTCCAGGCTGAACAAACCCAACTCCCTCAGCCTGTCCTCATAGGGGAGGTGCTCCAGCCCCCTGATCATCTTCCTGTCCCTCCTCTGGACCCTTTCCAAAATCTCCATATCTTTTTTGTACTGAGGGCTCCGCACCTGGACACAGTACTCCAGATGGGGCCTCACAAGAGCAGAGTAGAGAGGGACGATCACCTCCCTATCCCTGCTGACCACCCCTCTCCTGATGGAGCCCAGGATCCCATTTGCTTTCCGGGCTGCCAGAGCGCACTGCTGGCTCATGTTAAGTTTCTCATCTATCAGGACCCCTAGGTCTTTTTCAGCCGAGCTGCTCTCAAGGACAACTCCTCCCAGCCTGTACAGGTGCCTGGGGTTCTTCCGGCCCAAGTGCAAAACCTTGCACTTTGCTGTGTTGAACCTCATTAGGTTCACCCGAGCCCAGCTTTCCAGCCTGTCAAGGTCCCTCTGAATGGCATCTGTTCACCCCAAAGATTCCCGAAATACCAGGCCATCCTGGTAGAGCAGGGTGATATAGAAATAATTGTAACTACTATTGCCAACCCAGTATCTTTCCTTAGCGGAACTCCCCTGGTGGAGAACCAGGATGACATCACTGCTTTGAAACAACTGATGCTGCACATTACATCCAGTCGGTCAGAGCTGAAGGACGAACCCTTAGAAGATGCAGAAGACGCCTGATTTACCAGCAGCTGCAGTTTTGTGAGACAAGGAGGCTTTAAGGCAGGACATGCAGTAACTGCTACTGAGCAGGGAATGGAAGCACAACCATCAGCCATGGGGACTACCCCTCAGAAGGCTGAAATAACTGCCTTGACGAGAGCCTTAATGATATGGACAGATGCTAAATATGTGTTTGGGGTGTCACATGCTCATAGTACCATCTGAAAAGAGCAAGGATTGCTCACACACAAGGAAAAGAGCGTGATGTAAATGTACCTATGTTGTAGGGCACAGTTCTCTATCCAGGCCCAAGTCTGTGTGGGTGTCTCCTCTATCCACAAAGCTGCTCACACTGCAGGAGGCACAGGCTGAGAGGAGAGGCCAGAGCAGCTCTCCCACTGTGACACGGAGCAGCAGGATACAAGTAAAGGAAGGCCCCACAGCTGTACTGGGAAGATTCCACACAGTCATCAATTTTTCATCTGAAAGGTAAAGAGGAATTCCCTTTTCTGCCCCTATCATCATTGGTCGGGTGAGTAGCAATGATGCCCGGTGTGCTTCCATCAATGGAGCAGAATAGGCGGAAGGCTGGGGTGCAGGCTGACCTCTGCTGAGGTGAGTGGGGGCTCAGGGTGTTGCTCAGTGGTAGATTTGTTCACACTGAGTTCTAACAGGAAACTTGCTCAACATCGAAGGCCTTGCAAAAGTCTGGCTGAGTGATGTCAGTTGCTTTTCCTTTCCCTACTGATGCTGTCACTCCACTGTAGAAGGCCACCAAAGCGACCAGGCTGCATGTCTCCGTTTCCGCTGTTTCTCCATTTCCTTCTTGTTGCTCCCTGTAACCAGCAGGTTCAGCCATGCTGCTTTCCTGCCTCCTCTACTGTGTTTCGTGTGGTCGGGATGGAGCTCAGAGCTCCAGCTCTGAGAAAGGTTTTCTGAGAAAGTTACCATCTCTTTTCCATTCCTTTACCCCTAAAAACAGTTTTCCAGTGTCTCTCATGCAAGAATTCTTTGAACAGCCTGCAGCTGACTCTCCTGAAGCTCAGGATCCTGACTTTGCTTTTTGCCAGGCCTGCATTCCTTGAGATGAGGAACTCTAGGAGGGCATGGTCACTACAGCCCTGACCACCTCCAGTCTTAACCCCTGTTGTGCACCATGTCCAGTAATGCTTCCCTTCTGCTTGGTGTGCTTAATACTTGACCCACAAAGTTATTGTCAGTGCACTCCAGCAGGCTCTCAGACAGCTTGCAGCAACTGGGATTGGTGCTGGGTGGTTGCTGGGAGGTGTCTCAGCAGAAAAGCTGGGCTGGGGTGGGCGTGCTATGTCAGTCCTCATCGCAGCTGGCAGAGAGAGTTAGAGGAGGGTGATGGGTGCTGCCTGCTCTCAGTGCTACTGCACTGAATTTGGGGCACAGCAGCACACTGGTGAGTGAGCTGGGAGGGAGACGGACTGCTGCTGTGCATGGCTAGGCCAGAGCTGGAGGATTGTCAAACGTGAGTCATGCTGGTGCAGCCATTGCAGCTGCAGCAGGAGTAGAAGACAAAGAGGTTTTGTAGAGGACAGAGGGTGGTGATTCATGGTTTGATGTCCAGGTGGAGGCCGATAACAAGTGGTGTCATCCAGGAGTCTGTCTTGGGACCAGTGCTTTTTTACATGGTTATCAGAGACACCAATGATGCAATGGAGTGCACCCTCTGCTGTTTGCTGAGTGGTGCGGCTGACGCAGTGGAAGGAAGGGATGCCATTCAGAGGGAGCTCAACCGAGAGGTTGGCCTACGTGAATCTAATGAGGTTGAACACAGCAAAGTGCAAGGTTTTGCACTTGGGCTGGAGGAATCCCAGGCATTTCTACAGACTGGGAGGAGCAGTCCTTAAGAGAAGCCCCGCAGAGAAGGACCTGGGGGTCCTGGTGGATGAAAAACAGAACGTGAGCCATCAGCGTGCTCTTGCAGCTCAGAGAGCAAATGGTCCCCTGGGCTCCATCAGAAGAGGGGATGGCCAGCAGGGACAGGGAGGTGATTGATCTTCATGATCCTTGAGGTCCCTTGCAACCCGGGCCATTCTATGATTCTGTGATTACACTCGCTGTCAGAAATAACAGCAGCTGTACAGAAGCTGGATATATTTTGGGACAGTTCTTGTAACCAGCTGATTTTAAGACCTTGCCCGAATTGGGGGTCTAAATTGCATGTTAGGAGAAAGCTGGTAAAGTGGCTATTGCTCATTCTTTTTCATTTGCTGATTCTTTCATTCGGGTTCCTTTTCCAAAGGAGATTCTGGTGATGGAAGCAATTGAAGAAAGAACAAAAGCAGCTCTTGCCAAGAATGCTTGAAGTCCCTGTGGAGAGAAGCAAAGAACTTGGGCTTCCTCTGGGATGCTCCCCACCATGTCTCAGGAAGGAGACAACTGCTGTTCCACTTTCTGCTCTTTGTGTGGAAAGGTACGTCTGGGTTTTCTTTTACCTGTTTTTCTTTTTCTGGCTTTGAAGGAGAAGGGGTGGAGCAAGAGGAGACCCACTGGTCATTTGTTACCTCAAGAACAGGATGGATTCTGCATTCACTGTGAGAAACTTGGGCTAGTAGCATGGGCATGTTTCAGGCTGGACTCTTCTTTTGCTACTTGGTTTCCTTTTGGCTACAGGGAGACAGCTGTCTAAAGGTGTGTTTTCAGACCCACTCTCCAAAACCATGTTTCATTGTTGCAGGTGGTTCAGTGTGCTCTTGCAGGGTAGATGCTGTAGTTTGCTGTAGAATCTAAATGGTTTCTGTTCCTAGGGGAGGACTGAGAGGAGGTAGTGAGAAGAGAATTCAATGCCTTAGGTGTATCTTAGTGAGAAATGTTGGCATGAGGTGCTGAAAGTCTTGAGTTGTCAAAGGCCAGTGATGCTCAGACTCCTTAACCTGCTGGAGCAGGGTGGAAGCAAGGAGTGGGCACTGCCGTCACACAAGCTGCACTTGGTTCTGGTCTGCCAGGTCTGTGCTGGCCTGGATTTCTTCTGAGAAGTTTGTTGGAGCTGCTTGGAGTAGTGAAGGGTGGGGAAGAAGTGCTGCTCCAGAGCTATGAGACGTGCAGCTCCTTCTGAAGTGCTCCTGATAAGGACGGAGCGCATTTGCTGCAGCTTTCTCTGCAGATGTGCTCCTCACCTTGAAATCCTCCTGGTTTGTCCTCAGCTCCTGACCACGGCCTGTTCTCTGTTTTGCAGGCTGATAACATGCAGAAGCCGCAGCTGGTGCGTGCTATGTCATCTTTAAACGTACCAGCATTTGCGGCAGCCCATGTTATTAAGAGCCACGTCACCCAGGGGCCAGATGAGCTCTCTCTGGAGGTAAGCAGTTCCAGGCATTCCGTGTTGTCGTGCATAGAAGAGGGCAGTCCTTTCTGCTTTGTTTTCCTACCAGATTTGCTGAATCTGGGATTGATGTTTCAATCTCTTTCAGGTCAGAGATCTGGTGAGCATTGTTGATATGAGGACATATCAACAGGCTGAGCCCCTGGTGGAGAGGCAAGCGTGGCTTTGAGGTAGGCACACGTTTTTGACTAGAGAGCACAACTTCAGTAGAGTTGGGAATCTCAGCTTGGAGCTGCTCTGCCTGCAACGGATGGCTGCTGGATGCAAACAGTTGCCCTGTGTCACTGTCAGTGGACCTTCCCTTTGACTCTGGGCTCGGGCTAATGCTCACCTGTCTTTTTGTTCTAATTACAGGTTGGGCTTTTCCCTGGTGAGTGCATGGAACTCATCAGCGGAAAAGTTCCCGATTCCCTCCTCAATTCATTGCCAAAGCCAGGTGCGTAATTTACATTTGACAACGCGAGTTAGTCAAATAGGGTCAGAACGTTACTTTCAGGGGGTTTGTTTATGCCCAAGTTCAGCAAGCTTAGAAAGAGAACTACAGTAATCTCCTTGGGCACCTCCAGGGATGGGGAAAATCCATTCTTACGTGTCCTTGTTGGGAATGTTCTTCCCGTTGTTACATGCTCTGTCGAATGCATTGCACTCAGCTTCGTCCAACCGAGCCAGGCCTGAAATGAACTGGTTTCTTTGTTTTGTTGCGCAGAGCCAAAGAAATGGGGCAAGCTCATCAACGGCCTTTGTTCCCTGGTGAAGGCCAGCCCCGGGAGAGCAAAGCAGCCTGAGCCTCCGACATTCTCCGGATCCATGTCCTTGCTTGACATCGTTGAGAGGTATTTAGCCTTCAGGACTTGAGGGCTGAGCTGTAGGAATGGAAGCATCCTCTGCTGTTTGAAACAGAGGGCGTTTCTAAGCTGTGTTTCAGCAGAAAGCAGGCAGTGCCCAGAACAGGCAACTTTTGGCCAGGGCTCGGTGCAGCTCTTCCATCACCCTGCACCACGTCTGACAGCATGCTCTGTTTTCTCTGCAGAATGAGTTCTCCCAGGAAGAGGGCAGAGTCAGCAGCTGGCAGTTGGTGTTCCTGCTTCTGCCTGGGCAAACCATCCCCTGTGGCCAAACACCAACTGCAGAGCAGTGCCAGGGAGCCCTCTGAAGCAGAAGTCTTGGTCCTGGCAGGTAAGGGTGCAAGTCCAGCTTACAAAACACTGCTTGTCAGCAACACAGGTAGAATTCATGCTTTCAGTGGGCTTGTACCTCCTTCTGGCGTTCAAGCCCGTCTTGATCCCTGTCTTTCCCAAATGAGTCTCTTGTCAACACAAGAGCTGGACCTGCACGTGGATCACTTTCAAGACAGTGACACTGTTGCTAGAAGCCTATTTGCTTCTGCCCACCACCACTACATAGCCAAATGTCAAGAATCTCCATGGTTCATCTTGTGAACGTTCGACACTAACTGCTGTACATCTGCTCCTTCCTAGGTGACCCGAGCCCTTGTATATCCCCAAGACGCAGGGCATGTTACGATGACGCATCTTCCATCAATGAAGAGTTGTTACTAAGCACAGAATGCTGCAGTTCAGATGAAAGCCTTCCGTATAACATCAGCTATCAAGAGAAGAAGGTCATCATCGTTGAAGCCTTCATTCATCCCATCCCTACTGAAGCTGCTGACCTGAGCCCACCAGACACCTCAGGCACCAGCCTGGACTCAATGTCTCTGCAGTGCAGCCCAGCCCAAGCACAGCCCGAGTGCCCCGACAGCAGCACCACCATGCAGGCTCAGGTCAGCATCACCGAGGAGAAGCTGAGCATCTCGCAGGGGGGCACAGAATCAGGACACGAGTCCCAGGCTCCGGGCAACAGCACGGTCTCTGAGCAGCTCTCATGATTACAAGAGAGGATGAGTCCCATCTTTCCTCCAGACCTCACACCCCCTCCTTTCTCCTATTGAATAAAGGCACGCTCGTGCTCAATCAACGCCTTGACTGAATTCCGAGTTTTCATTCGCAGAGATTGGGATGAGTGCAAGAAACTGCAAGGCAGCTCAGCTTACAACACTCTGGCTGTGGGGTTTGTGCGGCCGAGCTCTGGGTGTGTTCCCATTTTGCCTGACTTTGGGATGCCTGCAGCGAGAGCTCTGCTGCCGTTGTGTATGGCAGCAAATAGTCTCTAGCATCCTGGATGCTGCTCATGAAAACCCCAAGCTTCCTGGCTGTGGCTGTGATGCTTTTCAGGGCCTTTTGATGCTCTTTGATGCCGTGGCTGCTCCCTAACACCTCTGTCCTCCCGCCGTGTCCATTCCTGGCTCTCACCTGTGAGCTGTCCCTGCAGATCATCTCCAGCCCTGCCATCATCGTGCTGCGGCAGGAGGAACTCGCCCTGACCAACATCAGGCAGTGCTGCCTGCCTCTCTCACTCTCTAGACCAAGTGTAACTACGCTGTCATGGAGACAAATGCTTCTGTCACATCCTCCATCCCTGCAGACATTTACCGGTAGGTGGCTCTTGCAGAAGAAGATTCAAGCAGCAGAACCTTTTGCTCAGCTACAGCACACAAATGCTACAAAAGCAGGAATAACCCGCAAGCTCTGGGTCTGTTTGTCTTGCACAGGCATGCACTAACTGCGTTTGATGGTACCCCCCATCCTTGATTTCCTTCCCTGCTCCTTGTCTGATGGCGCTGCTGAGCCAGGAACAAGCTGCCCAGTGTGGCAGAGCATGGTGCAGGGCTGTGCTGGGACCTCCTCCCCTTCATCTGCTGCAGATCAGTGCCCCACACGTGCCATTGGGATGCTCTGGCACGGGATGTGCCTCCAACCCAAAGCTCCTTCCCACCTCCCAAGGAAAAGCAAAGCAACCCAAGCATCTCCAGCAAAGCTGCCCAGCAGACAGCAGGGAATGCAAACAGCTTCTGGCTGCTCCCCTACACTCCTGTCCTAAGTAATAGACCCCATGAGGACTGGCTGGGAAATCAGTGCATGACACATGTGAGTGTGCACAGGATTGTGCAAAGCAGTGGGGTTCCATGAGTTTGTGTGTGTGTGTATCTCGGCTGTTATGAAAGCATGGGAAGACTGCCTTACTGAGTCCCAGATAATTACTTATCCTCAAATGATTTTTCCTGGCCAAAGTTAGAGCCTCTCACAGGTAATCGAGACCAACAGGCTGTTGTTGCACAATCAACAGACACAATCTAGATGAATAGCTGAGGAAAATAAAGCATCATGCCAAGGGTACTAGATAAGTGAGCAGCTTGAGATCTGCACATTTATGTGATGCTCATGGTCTTAGACAATATTTGCTTAGTGAGGTCACATAGAATGAAAGTAAAATAGAAGAAGTGCAATTGGTCTCAGTTCACAGCTGGCTGGTTCGTCTCAGGCTAATCCTGAACTGCCTCAAGCGACTGCTTTGGTGCTCTACAGAACAGCAACTTCAGAGATCTCTTTCTATTACTAAGTGTTTGAAAGAGCAATTTGCTCTGTTAATTATCCATCATTTCTGTGCAGTCTGTTTTGTCAGACTTGTCTTTAGCTTCCAAGTTGTATGTGAAGAATTGTTTCCGTTGTAATGCACAATGTACTAAAAATTGAGAGATGAAAATGTGAAGAGTTTTTCCAGCTTTGATTTCATGTCTGGAATTTTGGAACCCACTACTTGCAGTTGTTAATCTGTCCAAACTGGTCTGGTTTGGAATGCCCTCATCCTTCTTGAATCGCTGTTAAAGGCGGAGCAATTCCTACAAGTGCCATGGCCCCACTGTTGTTCTAATTCTTGTTTCTTTGTTTTCCACACGCTGCTTTTCAAGCCTCCTTTTTCTTTACAGTCAAAGTGAGAACTGCACTGTGAGGTGTCTGAACCTTGTTGTGCCTCTACATAAATAGAACAGCAGCAAAGCCTGACAGGTGACTGTGCTGACAGCTCTCGTAGCCAGTAACACGTAACTGTGCTTGTGACGGCTTTGATTTCATTTTTGCCAGTGAAATCCTTGTAAAAGGAACTGCAGCAGTGTGATGAGCTAAGGTGAAGATGCTGGTTTTAGTAGTGCTCTAAGCTGAGTGGAAGGGCAATTGAATGAGGGTTATATGCTTTCTCTGGGACGATAAGGTTTTATTTCCTGAGGGAAAGAGCCAGCTTTTCATGGGCTATATGTGGGCTTTGGCAAGGGCAGACAATCCAGTCTGTCAGGAAGCCATTTGAGGTGCTTCAGGTTTGTAAGCTTGTCTTTTTGTTTTTCAGGCGGATATTTGGAGCATGGGTGTAGTGCTGTATGCTCTGCTGTGTGGGTTTTCCCTTTGGATGATGACAATATGATGGCACTCTACAGGAGGATACCAGTGGGTATCAGTGGTGCTAGAATACACTGAGAAGGGAAATAGCTGAGCTTGACAAGAGGCCTTGCTTTTCGGATGGCAGAACATGCTGAGCTGTGGGTAGAAAGGCCTGTCTGCTGAATATTGTCCCTGTTTTTGCTGCTTTGTCTACCAGTATTTTGTGGATTTGGTTCTACACTTGGTTGGCCTATGTGGCACTG
Organism: Coturnix japonica; assembly: GCF_054131305.1. Classification (NCBI taxonomy): domain Eukaryota; kingdom Metazoa; phylum Chordata; class Aves; order Galliformes; family Phasianidae; genus Coturnix; species Coturnix japonica. The sequence goes on along the minus strand of NC_140693.1, from coordinate 6,766,204 downwards.
TAGCCTAATTCTGTACCATGATAGCATACAGAATTTAAGGAGAAGTATTTTCTTGCCAATGGGCTGGATTTTTTGTATCTGGTTCTTCAACTGGCTGCTCCCTATACTATCTGTAGTAAAAAATACAGACACATCATTTGATTTCCCTGAAATGAATGTTCCTAAATGCCAGCTCTTCTCATGTCTACAAAGATCAAAGTTCTGCATTTGCTATTAGAATTTCCTCTTCCAGAATCAGGAGGTAATGTAGGACCCCACAGATTGCCTTCAGAATCCAACAGTTAGTTCTGTTTCCTTTCGGAGTGCATAACAACCTGAGCACATGAATTGAATGGCGTGGCTTTTTAGTCTGGTACAAACTCTGCTGTACACTGAAACTTGGTCCATTTGTAAGCAGGACTTTTTCCATCTCTGCAGGACAGCAGAAAACCCTTTGTGCTAATCATGATGCCAAGAAGCAGAATGCGGCAGATGATCCAACTGCTTCAGGTGTTCATTTCCTTAAAACTGAGAATAGTTTTGGACTGAGAGTTTGTAAGCAGAACGGAGCTCTTAAAGCTGTCAGAGATTATTTCTGCACTGTTCAATTCTATCTGCACAACATACACAGGATCTCAGAACTGCGTTGCTTGAATTGGTGGAACTTGCTGAAGTGAACTGGGATGAGCAAGTTTTAGAACTTAGTCAGAGTGCTGTAAAAAATGGATAATCTCATGAGTATTAAGGTACAGGCTTGCTATTTCTGCACTGAATTTGTTTTTATTTTACATGGCTGTGATCTGAAAGTTGCTTGAAACGCAGGCACCTAGGCACTGTTGTGTAACTGAATTTCACACGATAGGTCCTGAAATATCCTGGAATCAAAAACTCTGACTTGTTTTAAGTCTGCTGCTTGAGTCTAATCAGGGTCATAGTGTCTTTGTGCAGTGTTTCTTTCCCTGTAATGCTCCACATCATTTCATTTTGGGAATATTGAAGGAAATGGACTATGTGCCATAACTGTTGTTAGAACAAAGTATGTCTGGTGTGATCTTATGCATAGGTTCTGTAACTGCTCTTCACAGCTCAGGTGTTTGACCTTCCTTTGGTGAAGTGATGAAATACTGCTGGTTTCTATTTGTGCTTCTAGGCACCTTGAAGCTCTTAGGAATAGAACAATTGTCTCCAGTTCTTTTCAATGATATCAGTAACAGCTCGAGTGTTGCTGCCCACTAGGTAGACCCAAAGAAGCAGATTACAGTGAAACAACACACGAGCTGGACCTGAATGAGGATCACTTTCAAGACAGTGGCTATGCTGCTTCAAGCCTACTTGCTTCTTCCTGCCGCCACTCTATTACCAAGTATCAACAACCTTTCATGATTCAACTTGCAAATGTTTGAAACTAACCCTTGTGTTTCTATGCCTTCCTAGGTGATTCGAGCCCTTGTCAACCCCAAAGATCCAAACCAAGCAGTGTCTTTCCATCAATGGAGAGTTCTTATTAAGCATGAATCGCTGCAATTCGGATGACAGCCTTCCACATGGTAACAGTGATGGACACAAGGGGCTCATCCACGTTCATGCTCTCATATCTCCTGGCTCTGCTGAAGCTCGTGACCTGAGCCTGCCAGACACAGCAGTCACCTGCCTGGATTGTGACCCAGCGCCTTTGCAGTGCTGCCCATCCCAAGCACAGCCCGAGTGTCCCAGCAGCAGCACCACCATGCAGGAGCAGGGCAGCATCAGTGAGGTGAAGCTGAGCATCTTAGATGGGGACTTAGAGTCAGGCTGCCAGTCCCAGGCACCAGGCAGCAGCACCAGCTCTGAGCCACTCTCATCTTGACAAGAGGAGTCCCATCTTCACCCTTGACCTCTCAAGCCCTCCTGTCTTTTATTGAATAAAGTCACTCTCATGCTCAGTCATCGCCTCGACTGCATTCTGAGTCTTCAATCACAGGGATTGGGATGAATGCAACAAACAGCAAGGCAGCTCAGCTTGCAATGCTATGGCTGTGGGGTTCGTGCAGGCAGAGCTCTGGGTTCCCATTTTGCCTGGCTTTGGGATGTCTGCAGCAAGATCTCTACCATTTTGTATGGGAGCAAATAATCTCTAGCATCCAGGTTGCTGCTCATGATAATCCCAGTCTTCCTGGCTGTCACTTTGTGATACCTTTCAAAGCCTTCTGATACTCTTTGATGCCTTGGCTGCTCCCTAACACCTCTGTCCTCCTGCCATGTTGACTCACGTCTCCCACTTTTAAGCTGGCTTTGCAGATCATCTCCAGCCCTGTCATCATCACGCTGCAGCAGGAGGTGCTCACCTGGCCCAATGTCTGGCAGTACTGCTTGTTCTGCAGATGAGCAGCTGCCTCCTCATCTCTTCAGCTACAGTAGTTTTTCTCAGGGCAGTTAGATGCAGTCATGCTCCTCTGGATTTGGTGTGTTAAATCCATGCTGCATGGCAGCACTCAGTGCAATACAAAGGTGTTCTGTGTGCCATAGCATTTCTCCAGGGGCTGCCAAAGGTAGAAGCACAACACAGCACCATCCTTCTGACAGTAATGTCTGTGAGTGTTAGACATGTGAGCACTGCATCATCCCCAGCGTGTCAGTGCTTTTCCACACCAACCTGACTCTCACACTCTGCACTGAATGTAACTCTGCTCTTGTGGAGACAAATGCTTTCTGTCACATCCTCCATCCCTGCAACCATTTGCCGGTAGGCAGCTCTTGCAGAAGAATCAAGCAGCAGAACCTTGTGCTCACCCTACAGCATGCAAATGCTATGAAAGCAGAAATAACCTGGCATGCTCTGGGTCTGCAAGGCTGCACAGATGGGAGAGGTAGATTGTGTTTTTGCAGTGGAAGTTTCCAGTATTTTCAGTACATAGTGTAGGCCCTAACTGAATGTATAACCCTCTTGTAAAACAGCTGTATAAGTAGTTTTTCCACCAAGAAAGTTGCTGAACAGAATTAAGTTCAGACTGGGGGCATTCTGACATGGGGAGAATTGAGACAAGCACAAGATAAATACAGGGTGGGTAGAGCCCAGCACAGGACAGAATGAATGTACTGACTTTTGGAAACATTGCCCTTCTCTGTCCGCAGAAAAGTACAAGGCAGACCTAAAAACAAGAGGTTGGTAATTGACCTCCTATGGAAATGAATCCTAGCCACAGTCTCGAGGAGTCTGTGAGCCTGAGATGCTCAACCAATGAGAGCCATGAGAGCATCACCTGCAGTGGGTTTAGGGCACAGAACAGAATTGATTTCACTGACTGGTGTGCAGTTTCTCCCTTGCCAATAGGGGATGTGCGCGCAGTATTGCAATAATGAATAAGCACTGCTGCTATCGCTGCCATCTTTGCCTAACTAGAAATCTTTGACTTTGAGAGTTTCTCACACAAGGGGAGAGGGTAAGAAAGTAAAGAGGCACAGAAAACTAAGGGAAACTGCTCTTCTTTATCTTATCTATAAAAATTGATACGATGCTGTTGTGCATTTTTTTTAATTTTATTTTTAATTTTTTGCTAATGTCAGTTAGATTGTTTTAAAATATCCACACACCAAAATCTGACTACCAAGCAAATGTAATGAAAATGAAATGAAGGTGAGTTAGTGGAAAGCACAAGGCCATATTATATTAGGCTCCAGCAAATTTACAGGCAGTCACTGCACGAAGAGGTAGATCTGAGTTGCACATTATATGATTCCCACAAAGATTAAGGAAATCTGAAGCTTTCAATATATTTTTTTAATTCTTTTTTCATTTCATTTTTAAACACCTGACCCAGACCCCAACCCTCACAGGAGCTGTAAAGATAACAGCATTAACCAGCAATGTAACTCTAATCCTAACCCTTACCCTGATTCTAAAATCGTCCCTAACTCCAAATGCAACAACAAAAATGATGCTAGAAGTTTGTAGCAAAAGGAACCTTAACCCTGATCATAATCCAAAAAAAAAATCATTATGGTAACAATAATCTTTACCTTAAGAGTAATATTAATCAGAGCCCAGATGATGCCTGCATCCAATCAGAAGCATGCTATGCATTATTTAACAGTTGTATTTTTTCCAATGAACTCTCTCTATTATCACGTTTATAAAGTAACAGAGTCTGTTCTTTTTCTCCTGACACTGTGCCTTACTCCTGACATCCCCTGGAAATGACCCAGATAGGGCACCATCAAAGTAATGCTAATAGTAATGTCAATCCTAAGGGTATCTCTAGCCTCAGTGTTAATGGGACGCTAACAACAATCCCAACAGCCTTAAACATTCTGGTGGTGTGAAAGAGGTGCTGCCTTGCACATGCTGGGCAGTCCCATTGCCTGTTAAATGCAGGCGGCAGCGTAGAAACATGATGCCCGTGGTCAGAATGCCCTGTGGCAGATCCTGGCACCGGAGAACTGACCGGAGAACCATGAGAGAACTGACAACAAATCACGCGACATCAGAACCGACCCAGTGGTTATTTACAAGCCTTGGGAGACCCAGACAGGATCTCAGAGTGGTGAATGTAGGTACAGAAGTTGTTACTACTCTGTTTTCTTCTAAAAGAAGTGTTTTTTTTTCTTCTCAGAAGTTGGGGGGGGTGGGGGTGGGAAAGGGATATCAATTTAATTACTCATTAATTTATTGACAGACATTCACGTTTGCTACGTTTGGAGAAGTTTTTATTTGTTTGCTGTGGTTTGATTTTTTTTTTTTCTTTTTTGTTTCCCCCTTCCCTCCTCTTCCATCTTTGTGTTCTTCCCCTATAATCCAAAGAACGGATCCCCAGGGTCTGTCCCGCAGACGTTCTTTCCGTGGTCTCTGCTGCCACCTGCTGGCCAATAAGCGGAACTGCCACTGTTGGGCGTTTGGTGCCGCAGGAAGCACAACGCAGATCTGAGTTCTGACCGGTCTACGCAGCAAATCCGCCAATCTTTATTGCGATAAGCCCTCCAGACAAGAGCATAAAGTCTTTGCCTGAGGGCAGGGTTAGTAGTAATGGATGTCAGTTTTGAAATTTCCAGTCCATTCACCATAGCACTTTCTGCCTCCATGTCCCATAACCAGAGCAGCTATGCTGGCATGCTCTCTTGGTTTCTGTCTAAACCACTGTACTATATCCATCAGTTCAGCTGCTGTATTATGGGCAGCAGGGTTTGGGGGGTGGACACTGGTCAGGGCACTCCCACCAGCCTATCCTGCATTTTTTTTTTTTTTTTTTTTTTCATTTTTGGGTTACAATCAGTCAGATCTCAAATAGATCTAGTCCAAATGGAACCTCAAAATCTGACCTTTTAGTGCCTTCATTTACAGAGTCCATTTTATACAGATTCCCTTGTACAGGGCCCCCATGGTCCTCTAGACAGTTGTTACTGATCTTCCATAGGAGAATGATTGAATTAGGTTTTTTCCCATCAAAACTGCCACCTGTCTTTCCAATTTTTCAACACTATCATTCAATAGCTGATTTGCATCAGCCTGAGCCTCTTCAGTTATGTTCAGACAGTTCAAGGCCATTAAAAGTGGCCATGCCACCATGAACACAACTAACTGTCATTCTCAAGTTGTAAGTATGTCTTTGCTAAGACCATGGAAATACTCAGTCAGGTGGGCCAGGGACTCATGGACCCTCCCTCCGTCCCACACAGGGCCCCATTTTTCAGTGACAGAAGCAGTGCTGCATTTTGAGGATCCTAGGAATCCCAGGACATGCCCTGACAAAAGGTCATTCAAAGGGGTAGTCTTTCCCCATCCAAACAACTCCATGATATTCACAGAATCACAGAATTGTAGGGGTTGGAAGGGACCTCCAGAGACCACTGAGTCCAGTCCCCCTGCCAAAGCAGGTTCCCTACACCACAAAAGAGGTACGAAGAGGTAGATCTGAGTTGCACATTATATGATTCCCACAAAGATTAAGGAAATCTGAAGCTTTCAATATATTTTTTTAATTCTTTTTTCATTTCATTTTTTAAACACCTGACCCAGACCCCAACCCTCACAGGAGCTGTAAAGATAACAGCATTAACCTGCAATGTAACTCTAATCCTAACCCTTACCCTGATTCTACAGGGGACTGTCTGAAACGGACATCAATTCAATTACTCATTTATTTATTGACAGACATTCAAGTTTGCTATGTTTGGAGAAGTTTTTATTTGTTTGCTGTGGTTTGTTTTTTTCTTTTTTTCTTTTTTTTTTCCCCCTTCCCTCCTCTTCCATCTTTGTGTTCTTCCCCTATAATCGAAAGAGAACGGATCCCCAGGGTCTGTCCCGCAGACGTTCTTTCCGTGGTCTCTGCTGCCACCTGCTGGCCAATACACGGAACTGCCACTGTTGGGCGTTTGGTGCCACAGGAAGCACAACGCAGATCTGAGTTCTGACCGGTCTACGCAGCAAATCCGCCAATCTTTATTGTGATAAGCCCTCCACATGGCATTGCGCATGCACTCGAACACGCAACAGGCATAGATTTCTCTTAACTCCTTGAGGAGCAGGCAAGCAGAACAACTGAGCGCACCACTGCTTGTGATTGGGCCACCCCCATCATAGAGATGTGTGTTAGATCTTTTACCCACCCCTGGACTGGCCTTGTTGTTTAACGATAACCTCTGAAATCTGAGCTACTGGTTCTACCACCTGTAGTGTAGAATAGGCAGCCAATAAATGCTTTTCAACTGTGATGTATCTTTATTCTGCTCCATGCCAAACCTGTGGCCAAAACCTCATAGGGGTTCACAAAGAACTCTGGCTCTGCCAGAGCCCCCATCCAGACCCTTCTTGAGTTACATTCACATCTAGTTTGGCTGAAAAGGTTGGACTATAAATACTCAGTGCTTGGGCCTGTTTAACAGATATTTTTTCCTGATTATGCTGTCCATCGATCTTTTTAAACTGAACTCCTGCTCTAATCTGGTCTTTAAACATTTGTTGTCTCAAGACCCTAATGGGTCCAGACTGGATTACCTTAGGGGCTGGACGCCTAAGTCATGGCAGCAGATGGTTCTCTGCCTTTCTCAGACCTTTCCACCACCATTCAGAGCCTGCATCTGGCCGTAGGCACTCTTGTCTCCCCATCAATTGGGCAGCCTGTTGTATTACAGCACCTGAGGGCCACTGGGGGGTTCAGTATGGATAACATAGACCCACACTGATGTAAAGGTGATGGCTGTAGGATGAGATCCCTCGTTCCTGATGAAAAATTTATTGACTGGGCTCTCAAAATCATCTTCATAGATTGCCTCTTTCATGCCTAATTCTCTAATATAATTTTGTTAGTCCTCCATAGAGGACCACAGGCTGATATTTAATGGTATGTCATTCTTATTTGGCCATGTTATATGACACACAGCCATAAATCATTCACTGATCAAATGGCTATCCTCATTATGTTGGACAGAGCATACAGTCTTTGCCTGAGGGCAGGGTGAGTAGTAATGGATGTCAGTTTTGAAATTTCCAGTCCATTCACCACAGCGCTTTCTGCCTCCATGTCCTATAACCAGAGCAGCTATGCTGGCATGCTCTCTTGGTTTCTGTCTAAACCACTGTACTATATCCATCAGTTCAGCTGCTGTATTATGGGCAGCAGGGTTTGGGGGGTTGGATACTGGTCAGGGCACTCCCACCAGCCTATCCTGCATTTTTTATTTTTTTTTTTTTCATTTTTGTGTTACAATCAGTCAGATCTCAAATAGATCTAGTCCAAATGGAACCTCAAAATCTGACCTTTTAGTGCCTTCATTTACAGAGTCCATTTTATACAGATTCCCTTGTACAGGGTCCCCATGGTCTTCCAGAGAGATGTTCCTGATCTTCCATAGGAGAATGATTGAATTAGGTTTTTTCCCATCAAAACTGCCACCTGTCTTTCCAGTTTTTCAACACTATCATTCAATAGCTGATTTGCATCAGCCTGAGCCTCTTCAGTTATGTTCAGACAGTTCAAGGCCATTAAAAGTGGCCATGCCACCATGAACACAGCTAACTGTCATTCTCAAGTTGTAAGTATGTCTTTGCTAAGACCATGGAAATACTCAGTCAGGTGGGCCAGGGACTCATGGACCCTCCCTCCATCCCACACAGGGCCCCATTTTTCAGTGACAGAAGCAGTGCTGCATTTTGAGGATCCTAGGAATCCCAGGACATGCCCTGACAAAAGGTCATTCAAAGGGGTAGTCTTTCCCCATCCAAACAACTCCATGATATTCACAGAATCACAGAATTGTAGGGGTTGGAAGGGACCTCCAGAGACCACTGAGTCCAGCCCCCTGCCAAAGCAGGTTCCCTACACCACGTTGCACAGCTCAGCATCCAGGCAGGTCTTGAATATCTCCAGAGAAGGAGATTCCACAACCACCCTAGGCAGCCTGTTCCAGTGCTCTGTCACTCTCACCATAAAGAAGTTATTGCACACATTAGTGCAGAACTTCCTATGGTGCAGTTTCTGTCTGTTTCCCCTTGTCCCGTCTCCACACACTGCTGAAAAGAGTCTGGCCTCAACACTTTGCCCCCCACACCTCAAATATTTATAGAACCTGGATCCTGTCCCCTCTCAGCCTTCTTTTCTCAAGGCTAAACAGACCCAGTTCCCTCAGTCTCTCCTCATTGGGGAGATGCTCCAGGCCCTTCACCATCTTAGTGGCCCTCTGCTGGACTCTTTCTAAGAGATCCCTGTCTTTTTTTTACTGGGGAACCCAGAACTGGACACAATATTCCAGATGAGGCCTCACCAGGGCAGAGTAGAGGGGGAGGATCACCTCCTTCGACCTGCTGGACACGCTCTTTTTAATGCACCCCAGGATGCCATTGGCTTTTTTGGCTACAAGGGCACACTGCTGGCTCATGGTTAATCTGTCGTCCACCAGGACGCCCAGGTCCCTCTCAGCAGAGCTCCTCCCCAGCAGCTCTTCCCCCAGCCTGTACCGGTGCATGCAATTATTTCTCCCTAGGTGCAAGACTCTACACTTGCTTTTGTTAAACCTCATCCGGTTTCTTACTGCCCGGCTCTCCAGCCTGTCCAGGTCTCGCTGAATGGCAGCACAGCCTTCAGGTGTGTCAGCCAATCCTCCCAACTTCGTGTCATCAGCAAACTTGCTGAGGGTGGTCATTGATGAAGATGTTGAACAAGACCGGACTGAGCACAGACCCCTGGGGGATGCCGCTCGTTACAGGCCCTCAGCCAGACACTGCACCGCCAACAACAACACTCTGCACTCTGCCAGTCAGCCAATTCTCGACCCACTTCACTGTCCAATCACCTATCCCATACTTCCTCAGCTTTGTTATAAGGATGTCATGGGAGACTGTATCAGTTATAGAGGTTATAGAGTTCAATTCCTGTAGTCAATTTGGCGGCCCAGGTGGGACCAGCTCTGTTCGCTGCAGGACCAGCTGAGAGGGAGACACTTTTGGCGCACCCTGAGATTTCTCTGAAGGACTCCCTTCCTCACCTGATCACTGCAGGGACAGACAAGGACCACCCATAGGTGGACCAGGTATGTGTATGGTAAGTGGAGCCCATATGTCTTGAGGAGACATCCTACACAGTTTACAGCCATACGTGCTGCTCCCAGGGAGGTGAGCTCATGGCTTTGGTTGCCAGCTGGGGTAGGAAGACTCCTTGGGTGAGTTCCTATGAAAGGGAACTGTATGTCATATGAATGGAAACAAGAACAAATACTCTCTCCCAGGTAGTTGACAATAGGAGGGACCTAGGTTGGTCTCTCCTACGGGTATGGGATATAGTGGATAGCCTGTCAAATGGTAGCCTGGGTTCTCCAAGTTGTAATCACGGGGGTTATAGGTTGTATGTTCAATATTATCATCTGCTTTAAGTGTTTGGTACCGTGTGTCAAGCCGACTCTGGGAAAAACATTAACGTTTGCAACTGGTCGACCAGAGTATGAGTGTTATTAAGATTCCAGCTAGAAAACGTTGTCAGCATTGTGTAGTATGAATAAACCATGGTTTTTGATCTAAATGTCAGAGTGAGTGTGGTGTGAGTGAGACACAGAACAGCTGCAGGGTGAGTGCCGAGTCCCGATCCATGTTTCCTTCCTCCTGTGAGGGAAATGGCCAGACACGGACAAAGTGAAAGACTGTGTTGTGTGTCCACTCATAAGTACTTTCTGCTTGTATGTAAGAAGACAGGAGTTTGTACTCTGTAGATTAGTAAGATTGTCCTGAGGAGAGGTGTACATTCCACCCGACCAATGAGTGTCAACCCATTTATGTAATACTATGTACTGCTTGCGAGGAAGTGTGTGAGGGAGGTGGTTCAATCAGTGCTGGTTCTGTGGCACAGTGTTTATAACTGAAGAATACAGACTGTATTAAGGGAGTTTATGTGAACTGAAGAACTGTACGTTTTGACAAACTGTTTTGATGGTATAAGAAAGTGTAATTGTTAATGATATATGAAAGTGTAGTTGAGGAAATGTGGAAGTGTATCTGAGCATAGAAATAGAGGAAGCATTTACAGAGGAAAAAGGATTAAAGTGAGTTTACCTGCATTGACATGAGAGCAACACCCTGCCAGACCGCTGCCCTGTGAGCTGAGCAGAGCAGAGCAGAGACACAGTCCCCATGTATCAGGTAGTGTTATTCTGCTTACCAAAAGAATGAGTTCACTACAGAAGAGGCAAATCTTCCCCTCTGCTCCATCTGTGGCATACTCTGGAGTTCAAGGCATTGCAAAGCTATGGCACATCTACTTTCTTTCAATGATGAAAACTTAGTGTGCTCTGGGCTCTCATTTCAATTGCATCTAAAGAAGTCTAGGGTCATGCCAGCTGACAGGAAGCTGGCAAATGTTGTCTCATTGTAAGGAAGAGCAAGAAAGATGACATGGGCAATTATGGACCTGTCAGTCCAGAGCCTGGTAAAATTATGGAGAAAATGATGGTGGGAGTTATGGAAAAACAGCTGAAGGACAATTCTGTCATTGGTCGCAGCCAACACAAGTTTGTGAGGCAAAGGTCCTGTTTAATTTAAGCTCATTTTGTGACACAGTTATCCGTTTAGTTGACCAAGGGAAGCCAGTTGATGTAATCCTTGAGGATTTCAGTGGAGATTTTGATACTGTTTCTCACAACAACCTTCTGGACAGAATGTTCTGCATATGGCTAGACAGAAACACAATGTGGTGGGTGAGCAGTTGGCCAGTAGGTCAGTCCCAAAGGATTATAGTCAGTTTTTTCCATCAGGCTGGTAGATGGTCACTGTCGGGGTCCCCAGGGTTCCATTTTGGGGCCACTTTCCTTTCATGTTTATGCAGATGACTTGAATGCAGGACTAGAAGACGTTCTGAGCAAGTTTGCTGATGAGACCAGATGAGGAGGTGCTGTTGCCTCCACTGAGGGTGGAGAGGACTTGCAGAGAGATGTGGACAAGTCAGAGAAGTGGGTACCAGTTGGTACTAAGCACCAAGTGCATAAAGTATAACAAGAACAAGTGCCTGATTGTGCACCTGGGTAGGGGCAATGCTGGACATACACACTGACTGGATATGGGACACTGGAGAGGATTCTGACTGGAAAGGGTTGGGGTGCTGGTCAGCATCACACTGAATGTGAGTCAGCAGTGTGCCAAGGCAGCCAGGAAAGACAACAGTCCCCTGGAGTGCATGAAGCAACTTATTGCCAGCTGGGTGAGGGAAAGGGTTGTCCCTCTGCTCTGCATTGCTACTGCCTCACTATGTTCTGGGCACCACAGAACATAATGGACTTCAAACTCTGGGAGAATGTGCAAAGGAGGGCACTGAAACCGAGAGATCTGAAGTTCAGAGTTTCACAGGGATTGGCTGCTTGTTCAGACTGGGCCCTTCTCACATCCCTGCTCACATCCTGCAATGAAACATAGGTCTCATATGGGACATGAACCTCACAGCGTCCTTGCACCACATGTAGAGCCTGGGATCTTCTGTCCCCATGTCTTTCATTTAACATCATACAAAATTCCAACACACTGCCCCAGGAAATGCCCAGAGCCAACATGACATACAGGACCTCTCTACCACTGGTCTTGCAATCAGGGCTTGACCTGTCTGCTTTGTAAGGCAAAGGAGAGGTTTCTTAGCATGCCAGTGCCTTTGCCTGCCTGTAGTCATGGCTTCCAGTTATCTTCTGTAACAAGTCCCTTGGGAAGCTTACTTGGTAATGTTCCTCAGCGGGCCCATTAATACTCCAAGAAACTTCACTGTTACTTCTGACTTTGTCTTGTTGAGCACTTTGTGCAAACTTCTCTCTGCACTAGAGGCTGATGAACTCAGCATCAAATGCACCCTGGGACCATTATAACCTAAAGAATCTCCTGTGCCTTATGCCATCTTGTTATCTTCTTCAGGTTATCAGAACTTGTTCAGCAAAAAGGAGGGATATCTGGAGAGAGCTTAAAGAATCCAGTATAAATTTATTGTCTATTTATTTATAGTTGGGTTTAAAGAAGACATTAAAGCAGCACTGTGTAACTGATACCAATCCAGGTTGTCCCAATGAGTTCTGTACTGTTACTGTGTTGACAAAGGTCCTTCTCAACCTCCCCACCCAATTTCTGCTCACAATGGACCTATGGGACTTGCATCACTTTTCTTCACATCACTCTTCTCCTCTGCATTCATCCGCTCAGTGTTAAAACTGCTTTGCACCAACTCCCACTGGCTTTCCTCAGAGAACCAGCTACACATGGAAAAGGAAAGATTTCTCTTTTTTATCTGGCCAGCAAATGGAAAGAAAGGTGATGCAATTGAATGAACAGTAAAACACAGTGATCAACTGCATGCCATGTTCAAGCGGCATCTATTGAAGTTTGTCTTTCATATGGAATACTTTTAAAAGAAATGATTTATTCTGAGGTAGGATAGGATAGATTGAATCACAGTGAAGTAGTTGACAACAGAGGCCATCAGACTCTGGTAGATAGAGCAAATTCCAGTAATCTCCCTGGGATAGATCAGCCAGGTAGTTGAGAGGTATCAACTTAAAATTGATCAGGACTTGTGAGTATTTCACACATTGAGACGGGTTAACACATTCTCACTGATTCTCAGACTTTGGGGAGATGGAACAAATTCCAGTAATCCCCCTGAAAGTCAGAAATCAGACAGGTATCTTGGGAGGTATCTGACTGAACAAAGAGCAAGGGATGGAGAAATCTGGAGGGCAGTGGGAGTAGTTTGTGCCCAAATGGCCTGCTGAAAACATGCCCTTAACCATGGCCATTTATTTAGGAGAGCTGAAAAAACTTGGAGGATGAGACACATCAAATAGGCAGCAGGGAAGAGTAGTGCTGGGCACCGGGCTATAGTCACAGGGCATTGGCACTGGCACCACTGTCTGTGTCTCTGAATCTGAAGACATTTGTGTCCAGCGAACACAGTTCTGGAAAACATTGTAGTTTCAGTAAAAGAAAAAAAAAGACATCAAATCACCTCAAAGATTCATATTTACAACTTAAAATGGAACAAGACTCATGAGAATTTTTCATGTTGAGAAGGGTTAACACAATTTCAGTGATTTCCATCTTTGTCTTCAATTATTTGTTTCAGTTTTATTGACATTTATGATCAACTATTAAGCTTACAGCCTCAAAATAAATAAAAAGAGATACATTTGCATCTTGCACGTGGCCTGATGCCCCTTTCACCTTCGCAGTTCCCACAAGTCCTTCCATGCCGGAGAGTATGAGATCCAGCAGAGCACCTCTCCTCTTTGGTTCCTCCACTGCTTGGTCAAGAAGCTGCCATCTGTGCTCTCCATGGATCTGCTGGATGCCACATGCCCTGCTGTGCTGTCCCTGCCGCAGATAATGGAGTGACAAAGGCCACCAAATGGGACAAGGGACAGACAACATCAGATTCCCATCTGTCTGCAGAGGGCACCTTCCATTTACTCTCCCTGATCAGGAAGACAGGAAAAGACACTGATGGTCTCCTCTGTTTGCCATTTCCATTAGCTCTGACCTGTCTGCTCTTCCATCCCCAGGCAGAGCTCAGTGCACTCTCACAGAGGGCATTCACCCTTCTTTATCTCCTCGCCCATCCATCCTAAAGACTCGGTATCCCCCTTGTGCTACAGTGCAGTTGTGGAAGCCATTAAACTGTGTCCCCATGGTCCAAACAGGAGCTCAGGCCTGCAGCTCTATCAAGATTTCTAGCTTCTTGTGTGTTGGTGTTTGCATTAGTGCAAAACCACAGAAGTAAACATCCTAATTGGAAAGCATCACTGGACATAGCCTGACTGGATAGCTAATCTATGGTATCAGTGTGCAGAAGGTGGCACACAAACATTAGACTGATCGTGGGCCTTGGAGTTGACACAGCAACATGGTCACACCATGGGCATGGCTTTCCTGAAGGCCCTGTGCTGCTCTTGCAGCTGTGAGTGAATTCACCAGACAGCCAGTGCTATCCCCTCTCTGGCCCTCGGCTGATGCCCAGGAAGGAGCTGTCTATCTCAGGGATTTCCCACACGGTTTACAAGCACTGGCACACATCAGGAGCAGCCCAGGCACCTTGGGCATCACCCAGTGTCTGTGTGTGAGCAGCTGCCTCCCAGCTGAAGGTCCGAGGACTCAGAGCAGGAGCTCACATGCAGGCAACTCCTTGTGCACTTCTGAACTGAACCAGAGGAATCCCAGCTCCTGTGGGTGTGTAGGGAGCTGAATCCCATTTCAGCTCCAGGATTTCTGTCAAGGGATGAGACTCCTGCACTGCCTCAGCTGGATCACTGCCCTGCACAGGGAAAGTCCAAACCTTGCCTTCCTTGTCTGGTTGCCCTTATTGTTTCATCAAACGATCTCTGGGAGCACTCCCCATATGTCTCCAATCAGTCACTGACCACTGGACATGTGGTGGTTAATTGAGCGAATTTCAAAGCACAGTCATGATGCTGTTGTCTTTCAGGAGCTGTTGGCCATGAGGACCCAGGGACATGTCAGGGGAGACAAGTCGGAAAGATAAAAATGACATAATCTGCTGCTTGCCTGTCCAGGCTCCTGAGACACAGGGAGCTCATAAAAGTGTGCAGGGCTGCAGAGAGACAGCTGTGCCCAGGAGCAGCTCTTGTGCACAGCACAGCCTGCAGGTGACAGAAGGAGAGGAGAGAAACTGAAGAGAGCTTGCAGGATGTGTGTGGTGTGAGCGGGCTGTGAGCTCACTGCAGGAGCATTGCTCACAGACCATGACAGGGTAAGTCTCCCTGCAGACCATGAGCTGCTTTTCATAGAGGGTCAACTTAATTTGGGACATCCCATAGGAGATCTGGATGCAGGCACTGCATGTTTCTTTACTGTGGAAAAAGCCTTCTGCTCCAGCTGAGGGCTTCCATACTGCAGTATGAAATCACAGCCCTGAGGGCTGCATGTCCCAGCACGGCTGCAGGCTGTGCAGCCGGGGCTGCAGGCGGGTGCCCAGGGCTGTCCTGCAGAGCAGGGTCCCTGCTGTGCCCCAGGGGCTGTGTGCCGGGTATGGGACTCTGCCGCCTGCCAGGCTCAGCACTCAGCCTGCCCGGGGAGCTGCCCAGGGTGCTGCAGGGAGACGGGTGGGGGGAAGGAGCCCCCCGGCAGGGCTTGTGCTGCCACAGCTGCTGCCTGGGGCAGGGGATCACAACTCCACTGCACAACGGAATGTTTCTGAGGGCACTTTGCAAGAGGAGAGCCAAGGCAGGGGGTTTCCATTTCCTGTTCTGAGGCAAAGAGGTTTGGAGTCAGAAATCTAAAAGGGGCAATAAGAGTTCTGAGAATTTTTCATCAATCAATTGCTTGTTTTGTGAACACTCACACATGATGTGCTTTCAGTCTCCCCTTTCTCGAAGGATGGAATTATCATCATTTTCTGTAGGCATGAATAATTCACTTATCCTACAAACAGGCAGCATTTTCTAACTGAAACTGAATGCCACAGAAGCTCGGGTAGGGGGCTCTAAGAGCACTTGGGGTAAAGATATGAGACATGAAACAGATGAAAATATCCAGGGAGAAGGCATAAGAAAATAAAAGGAAGGTTAGAGCTCCATATGCTGCTTCTGCTTAAGGAATGCTGAAATACATGAAATTAAATGCAAGTAATGGTGCTAAATGTACACTGTTGTAAGAGAATAAAAACATTTCATATTATAGCAGGAGGAGTGTGTCTGAGAATGGTCTGGACTTGTCATTATCTTCTGCACTCTGAGCAGGACTCCAAGCCCAACAACAGCAGATGTCCAACAGCAGCTCCATCAGCGAGTTCCTCCTGCTGCCGTTGGCAGACACGCGGCAGCTGCAGCTCCTGCACTTCTGGCTCTTCCTGGGCATCTACCTGGCTGCCCTCCTGGGCAACGGCCTCATCAGCACAGCCGTAGCCTGCGACCGCCGCCTGCACACCCCCATGTACTTCTTCCTCCTCAACCTGGCCCTCCTCGACCTGGGCAGCATCTCCACCACTCTCCCCAAAGCCATGGCCAACGCCCTCTGGGACACCAGGGCCATCTCCTACACAGGATGTGCTGCACAGCTCTTTTTCTTTTCCTTCTTCCTCTCAGCAGAGTATTCCCTTCTCACCATCATGTCCTATGACCGCTACGTTGCCATCTGCAAGCCCCTGCACTACGGGACCTTGATGGACAGCAGAGCTTGTGCCACCATGGCAGAAGCTGCCTGGGGCACTGGGGTTCTCTATTCCCTGCTGCACACTGCCAGTACGTTTTCACTGCCTCTCTGCCAAGGCAATGTTGTCAACCAGTTTTTCTGTGAAATCCCACAGATCCTCAAGCTCTCCTGCTCTGGCTCCTACCTCATGGAATTTGTATTTCTCTTTTTTGGTGTCAGTTTAGGCTTTGGTTGCTTTGTTTTCATAGTTGTGTCCTATGTGCACATCTTCATGGCTGTGCTGAGGATGCCCTCTGAGCAGGGACGGCACAAAGCCTTCTCCATGTGCCTCCCTCACCTGGCTGTGGTCTCCCTGTTTCTCAGCACTGGTGCTTTTGCCTACCTGAAGCCCCCGTCCATTTCCTCCCCACTCCTGGATCTGACAGTGGCACTTCTGTATGCAGTGGTTCCTCCAACACTAAACCCTATTATCTACAGCATGAGGAACAGGGAGATCAAGCACGCTTTCAGGAAGGTGTTGCAATAAGCACTATTCCAGCTACAATAAAATGCACAACTTCCTCAATAGGATTCCCAGTGGTGGTTCTTTATGTTTTATGCATCTTTGTCTGTTTGATTATGTGAGATATAGGAATGTGCAAAAAAAAAATGTTATTGAACTTATAAATAAAAATGTATTTAAATTCTTTCCTACCTAATTTCCATTTTCTCACTCCAAGAACTAATGTAAACATGGAACCAGATTCCCTGAATATGTTATAAGATACCTAAAAAGCTTTCAAAATAGACTTACTTAGATTTTCTTTCTTCCTACTTTGCCTGGATTTGGGGAGGTACAGCCACAGACAGCAGCTCAACGTGCTCTTTTCATTCATGTGCTCTTACCAGTGCTGCAGTGCTCTTGAGTCCTCTCATTTGTGCAGTCCTGAAGGTCTTGTGTGTCTCACAACAGTCCTGTTGCCTCTACAGCAGCAATCCAGGGCTGCAGTCAGTAGCCGGCAATATGAACAGGTCTGTCAGAGCTGGTCTCCTTGCTGGCACTGCCATAACAAGAGGGCCCCTTTAGAGCAGGACCAGAGAACTGGAGGGAGGCCTCTTCCAAAGCTGGTGTAAGGAATATACCTCAGGAGCTGCTCCCTGAGAAAACCTTGAGATCTTCAGGTGCTCTTCACTGTGTGACCAGATCAGATTGAATAGTCCCAAGGAGATCCGTAAGCATCTCAAGGCAGTGCTGTGGTTTAAGGTTTATGGGTTGAGACAAAGAGAAAAAGAAAAGGATAATAATTATGACAAATGTATTTATACATATATAATATATTTAGTGTATTTTCACACATATACAACATATGCAGTTGCAAACATATATGAACTAATCCCTATGCGCATCTGTCTGCAAGTCCAGGATTAGTTGCAGGGGTTTTAACAGCCACAGGGTTCACTGTAGGAGCTGAAGTGGCTGTTGGGCTGTTGCAGGAGTTGAAGTGACCTCAGAGTTCATTGCCAGAGCTGGAACCACCACAGGACCTGTGACTATGTTGGAGCAGCCACTGGGCTCATTGGAGGGGTTGGAGCCACCGCAGGGCTGTACTTCCTCCCTTGGGAGGAATTTGTACCATTTTCTTATTACCATACTTGGAACAGCTACAGGACCTGTAGCACGAGTAACTGCAGAGCTCATTATGAGGGGTGGAGTGACAGAGGGATCTGCCCAGAGCTTGGAGCAACTGCAGGACGTGTAGCAAAACCTTGGAGCTGCTGCATGGTCTGTGCCAGGAGTTGCAGAGGCTGCAGCACTGTCAGCAGATCCAGCTCTCTGGATCTGGCACACTGCAGTCATTTGTGCCTCTTGGGGGTTACCAGTGCCACAGCAGACCTGCCCCCAATATTCTACCAGTTTATCAGGATCCTGCAGTTGCTCGGAGATGAAGTTCCAAAGCCCTGGGGGTGCCCACCACTCCAGGCAGCTGCCCAGACCGTCCCACACCCTCTGCCATGCAGAGCCTTCTCACCTTGGGGCAGATCTCTCACTGATATTCCTGAATAATTGTTTAACCTCAATCATAGATTCATAGAATCACCAAGGTTGGAAAAGGCCCAAAAGATCATCCAGTCCAACCGTTCACCTATTACCTATAGCTCCCACTAAACCATGTCCCTCAACACAATATCCAGTACACCCCCGGACTCACAGAGGCGACAATGTAAATTGTGTAATTCCTAATCATATGGACAATATTACTTCCAAAACCCAAAGATGACCGCAGAGCTGAATGTGCACAAAACTTCACTTTGTCAGCTGCCAATTTTATCGTGGTACAAACTGAGGTCAAACAGCATAGCAAAATAAATACCCTAATGCAGCATCCAAGCACCAAGTAAGGAGCTGTGCAGTGAAGCTTCATGAGAAGACTCAACAAGCTCCACACATAGGGAGCACATCCACACATATCAGCACCATGGCCTGCACTTCTCCAGCTCCCACAAAGCCCTGTCCGCTCTGGACAGATGTGCTGCTATCTCAACCCTTGGAGCCTCACATCAGGCACCAAAATGACAGTGGTTGTTGAACCCAACATGTGGCTCAGCAGCACACAGTGCTTTGTGCACTGCCCAATTCCCAGTGGGATGGGGATGAGAACTGGGAAAAAGAGTACAACTTCTGGGATGTAACAAAGCAGTTTACTAAGAGAGATAAAAGAAGTGGAGTAATAGTTATCACTATATATCCGTTGATATGGAATTGTATGTAACAACTGATGCACAAGCACTTGCTCAGCACCACCAGACTGATGCTCAGCTGGACCCTGGGCAGTGAAGAGACTGAGATGAACTCCCACCCCTTTCAATACAATTTCTGCTTGCTGTCAGCTGATAGAGAACGTCCCTTTGGCCACTATCAGTCAGCTGTCCTCACTCTGTTCCCTCCCAGCTCCATGTGCCCTCCACTGACCATGGCCTTGGCTCTGTACAACACTGCTTAGCAGCAGCTGTAAACATCAGAGTGTTATCAATGGTTTTCTCCTAGAACCAAAACACTGCACCACAGCAGACAGTCTGAAGAAAACAATTCCATTCCAGCTGTAACTCAGATTCCTGCCTGTCCCCTCTTCTTGTTCTTCCTGATCAGGAAGCAAGGAACAGAATCTGCCGCTCTCCTCTCTGAGCCCTTTCCATCAGTTCTCAGCTGGCTCCTCTGCCATCCCCAGGCAGAGCTCAGTGCCCTCTCATGGATGGCAGCAGCCTTTTCTCTTCTTCCTTGCCCATCCGTCATGCAGAATCTGTACCCCATTTGCTACAGTACAGAGCTGAGAATCAACCCACCATGTCTCTGTGAACCAAACAAGACCCTAGGCCTGCAAAGGCACAGAGATTTGGAGTTCGCTGAGTGAATGTTTGTGGTCCTCTCATTAGTGTAAGGATTCTTCAGAAAGGATCCCCTTCCAGAAGCATGTTTTGATTTTGCCTGGCTGGGCCTTGCATCTACACCGTGCTACTGGTGTTCAGAAGATGGCACACAGGTACGAGACCCATTGTGGGGCTCACAGTTGTCCAGTGAACATTGTCACTACCCAGGGCATGTCTTTCCTAAAGGTCCTCAGTGGCATTTGCCAGCTGGCTGGGGGTGTGCTGGAGACCCCAGGGAACTGCCATTCTGTTGTAATACAAGAAGAATTTTACAGAGCAGCAGCCATGGATCAAGATAAGCACTTTACAGAGCAGCAGCTGCAGAGCAGGATAAACAGCATGAGAACCAAGGACACCTCTAGCAAAAGAGTGAAAGGCTCGTGGCTTTGAAGCGGGGTTTTAGGGTTCTTATTGCAGAAGCTTTCTTCCAATTAGTACGTGTGATTTTTGAACACCCTTGTTTGTTTGCTATAAAAGTACGGCTCTTCAGGCAATAGATGGACACAGCTATATTTAACTATATTGGTGTGTGGTTGTTTGTCCTAGAACGCTGACTTTTGCCTTCAGGTTCGCCAACACATGGGGGCCCGCAATGTCATGGGATTTAACTCTTGAACACCTGTGGGATCCCGAGAAACTAAGCCAGTATTTGAGTCAGGGATGGCGCAGCCTAGATAGATCTAAGGGGGTATGACTTATTTGGGGCTTGGCTTGTGCTTACCGTGCTCTATATAACACTGTTCCGAAAAGAGAGAATTTCCGAGCTGAGGTTCTAGCCAAAAAGGGAAATCCCCAAGTCAATTTTGATCAGTCACAGGAGGCACCAGTAACAATATCAGTTGCCCTTGTGGAAGGCAAGAAATGGAAATGGGTGTCCTCACGTCTAGAACGGAAAAAAGAAGTGGAGGAGGAGGCAACAGAAGATCCAGGTGACAGGTCTGGATAAGTACCGAGAAAGGAAAAAGGAAAAGTGTCATGAAGAAGAGAGTGATGAGGAGGAAATCTCTGTTACTGTTTGTCGATCCCTGAAGATGACTGAAATCGAAGGCGTAAGAAAGGAGTTCACACGGCACCAGAATGAATCTCTTGTTACCTGGTTGCTTCGCTGTTGGGACAGCTGGGACGGTAGCTTGTTGTGATGTGACAGGCCCTTCCCCATATTCTGGAAGAATCTTAGTGTAATACAGTGGGTGTAGACAAAAAGGCGTAGGTTATATAAGGATGTGTCTGTTTCAATAAATCGCCATTTTGCCACTTCATCTCCTTGGTGTCACTTGGTAATTGGCCTAGCTGCTGCTTCAGTTGAAGGCGAGAGATCGTAAAGAAATTAACGACCATAAAGCCTTCATGTGTATCATTAAAATTCTCAGCTATTAGACACAAGCGCTTTCCAGATTGAGCAAGGAACAACAGTAAATTGCACTGTGTGTTTCCTTGTGGTGTTACCTACGTGACCACAGAGAAGACACGAGGAAGTGGCATGACCAGCCTACTCCTGTACTATGAGCACGGGTGAGGGAACTACAAAACAGTCCAACCACCAGTACGGCTGCTCCAGTTATCACAGGTAACCAATAGAGGGGCCCTGCCCTCATTCAAGGGAGTGGAAGGGATAATAGAGTTTATTGGACTGTGTGGATTTGATGGCCTAGCACATCAGAACCACAGAAATATAAGGCACTGGTGGATACTGGTGCACAGTGCACCCTAATGCCCTCCAGTCATGAAGGGACAGAATCAATCCATATTTCTGGATATCTCTCAAGAATTGACTGTGTTGGAGGCTGAAATAAGCCTCACTGGTAAAGACTGGAAAAAACATCCTATGTGAGTGGTCCAGGGTTTCCGTTCATACTTGGTATTGAGGATACCTCAGAAGAGGGCATTTCAAGGATACTAAGGGGTATCACTGGGCCTTTGGAATCGCTGCTGTAGATATGGACAACATTAAGCAGCTGTCTGTTTTGCCTGGCCTGTCAGAGGACCCGTCTGTTGTGAGGCTGCTACGAGTAAAAATAAAAGAGCAGCAGGTACCGATTGCTACAAAGACAGTGCACAGACGGCAGTATCGCACCAACAGGGATTCCTTGCTCCCCATTCATGATTTGATTCGCCAGTTGGAGAATCAGGGAGTGATCAGTAAAACTCACTCACCTTTTAACAGCTCCATATGGCCAGTGCGTAAAGCCAGTGGAGAATGGAGGCTGACAGTAGACTACCGTGGCCTGAATGAGGTCACACCCCCACTGAGTGCTGCTGTGCTGGAGAGCAAATAATTCAAATTCTTCTATGAGCCAGTTTTGCTATTAAGTGAAGCAAAGTAAAAGGGCCTGCCCAGGAAATTCAGTTCTTAGGTATAAAGTGGCAGGATGGATGTCATCACATCCCAACAGTGATTGACAAAATCACTGCCATGTCTCCACCAACTAGCAAGAAAGAGACACAATCTTTCCTGGGTGCAGTGGGCTTTTGGAGGATGCACATTCCAAACTACAGCCTCATTGTAAGCCCCCTTTATCAGGTGATGCAGAAGAAGAATGATTTTGCATAGGGCCCAGAGCAGCAGCAGGCTTTTGAACAGATTAAACAGGAGATAGCCTGTGCCATGGACCTGGGGCCAGTACGGACTGGACAGGATGTAAAGAACATCCTCTATACTGCTGCTGGAGAGAAAGGTCCCACTTGGAGTTTGTGGCAAAGAGCCTCAGGAGGGACCCAAGGCAGACCCCTGGGATTCTGGAGCTGAGCGTACAAGGGGTCTGAAGAGTGCTACACTCCAACTGAGAAGGAGATCTTAGCCGCGTATGAGGGGGCTCGGGCTGCTTCCGAAGTAGCTGGTACTGAAATGCAGCTCTTTCTGGCACCTCGACTGTCAATGATGAACCGGATGTTGAAAGGGGAGGTTCTCTCCACCCATCATGCTACCGATGCCACCTGGAGCAAGTGGATTGCACTGATTAGACAACAAGCGCGGATGGGGAACCTCAATCGTCCAGGAATTTTAGAAGTGATCATGAACTGGACTGAAGATAAAAAGTTTGGAACATCACCAGGAGAAGAGGTGTCATGTGCTAAAGCGGCCCCACCATACATCGAACTACCAGAAAATGAAAAGAAATATGCTCTTTTCACTGATGGATCATTTCATATTGTAGGGAAGCATCGGAGATGGAAAGCTGCTGTTTGGAGCCCCACACGACAGGTCGCAGAGGCCACTGAAGGTAAAGGAGAATCAAGTCAGTTTGCAGAGGTAAAAGCTGTCCAGCTGACCTTAGATGTGGCTGAACGGGAGAGGTGGCCAATGCTTTATCTTTATACTGACTCATGGATGGTGGCAAATGCCTTATGGGGGTTGTTACAGCAGTGGGAACAAAATAACTGGCAACGGAGGTGTAAACCTATTTGGGCTGCTGAACTGTAGAAAAACATAACTGCTCAAAAAAAAGATATGATTGTAAAGGTGTGTCACGTGGATGCACACTTGCCCAAGAGTCGGGCTATTGCAGAACAACAAAACAACCATCAGGTAGGTCGAGCTGCCAGAATTGAGGTGGCTCAAATAGACTTGGACTGGCAGAACAAGAGTGAATTATTTCAAGCTTGATGGTTCCATGAGACCTCAGGCCATCAAGGAATGGACATAACATATAATTGGGCTAGAGACTGAGGGGTGGACTTAACTATGGATGCTATTGCACTGGTTATTCATGACTGTGAATCATGTGCCATAATGAAACAAGCCAAGAATATGAAGCCTCTCTGGGGGGAAGGCCAAGGCAAAAGTATAAATATGGGGAGGAGTGACAGGTGAATGATGTCACCTTGCCAGGATCTCATAATGATAAGCGTTTTGTGCTTACCATGGTGGAAGCAACCACTGGGTGACTTGAAACATACGCAGTACCCCATGCTACTGCCAGAAACACAATATTGGGTTGTTAGAAACAAGTCCTATAGAGACATGACACCTCAGAAAGAACTGAGTCTCATAATGGGACACATTTCAAAAATTCCCTTAATAAATACTTGGGCCAAAGTTCATGGCATTGAGTGGATTTATCATATCCCCTACCATGCACCAGCTTCTGGTAAAATTAAAAGATACAATGGGGTGTTGAAAACTATGTTGAAAGCAATGGGTGGTGGAACACTGAAGCACTGGGAAAAGCATTTGCATGTGGTGCAAGGATGCTGTTAAAGTTCATATCCCACATGTGCCCTGTGTCTCATCACAGGATGTGGGGTGTGAGAAGGGCCCAGTCTGAACAAGCAGTCAATCCCAGTGAAACTCTGAACTTCAGATCTCTCAGTTCCAGTGCCCTCCTGTGCACACTCTCCCATAGTTTGATGTTCTTTATGTTCTGCATTGCCCAGAAGTGCACCCAGTGCTCCAGGTGAGGCAGTAGCAATGCAGAGCAAAGAGGGACAAACCTTTCTCCCACCCAGCTGGCAATAAATTGCTTGATGCACTTTAGGGGACTGTTGGCCTTCTTGGCTGGCTGGGCACACTGCTGACTCACTTAAAATTTTATGTTGAGCAGGACCCCCAATCCTTTTCAGTCAGACGTCTCTCATGTGTCCCATATACAGACAGTGTTTATGTCCAGGGTTGCCCATACCCAGGTGCACAATCAGGCACTTGTTCTTGTTATACTTTATGCACTTGGTGCTTAGTACCAACTGGTACCCACTTCTCTGACTTGTCCACATCTCTCTGCAAGTCCTCTCCACCCTCAGTGGAGGCAACAACACCTCCTCATCTGGTCTCATCAGCAAACTTGCTCAGAACATCTTCTAGTCCTGCATGCAAGTCATCTGCATAAACATGAAAGGAAAGTGGCCCTAAAATGGAACCCTGGGGAGCTCTGACAGTGACCATCTACCAGCCCAATGGAACCCACTGACTATAATCCTTTGGGACAGAACTACTGGCCAACTGCTCACCCACCACTGCTGGTGAACCTGAAAGGCAAAATGTCAGCGTGCTGGGTCAAACAGAGAAACACCAATATAGTTACATATAGCTGCATCAATTTATTGCCCGAAAGCCAGACTTTTATAGGAGACAGACAAGGGTGTCCAAAAATCACACACGCTAATTGGAGGAAAGCTACTGCAATAACAACCCTATAACCCCCCTTCAAAGCCACGAGCCATTCATTCTTTTCCTAGAGATGTCCTTTGTTCTCATGCTGTTTATCCTGCTCCGCAGCTGCTGCTCTGTGAACTCCTTATCTCAATCCATGGCTGCTGCTCTGTAAAATTCTTCTTGTATTACAACACACCACGTTCTGTTTCTGTCTAGCTGTATGCAGGAATTTCTGTCCAGAAGGGTGCTGGAGAAATAGTATCAAAAGCTCTACTGAAATCCTCAAGGATTACATCAACTGCCTTCCCTTGTTCAGCTCAATGGATAAAGGTGTCATAAAAAGACCTGAAATTAAATAGGACCTTCCCCTCTGTATCTTGTGTTGTCTGTGACCTGTCCTTCAGTTGTTTTTCCATAACTCCCACCATCATTTTCTCCATAATTTTACCAAGCACTGTAGTGAGACTGACAGGTCCATAGTTGCCCGTGTCATCTTTCTTGCTCTTCCTTACAATGAGACAACATTTGCCAGCTTCCTGTCAACAGGTATGACCCTAGATTTATTAGATGCCATTGAAATGCGAGCCCAGAGCATGCTAAAGTGTCATCAGTGCAAGAACGTAGATGTGCCATAGCTTTGCAATGCCTTGAAATCCAGACTATGCCACAGATGGAGCAGAGAGGAAGATCTGCCTCTTCTGTTCTGAGCTCATCCTTTTGATAAGTTGAATATCACTACATACTCCATGGGGTCAGGTGCAAAAGACACAATGGGTGCCCTAAGCACGTGGCTGAGGTGGTATTTAGGATGGCCAAGAATACCTCCCTTCTGGCCCTCAGCTGATGCTCCAGAAGGAGGTGTCTATCTCATAGATTTTCCGTCACAGTTTACAAGCACTAGCACAAAACTAGGATCACCCAAGGCATCTTGGGCATCACTGAGAGACTGTGTATGAGTAGTGCAGTCCCTGTGGAATAAAAACCAAGGATTCAGATGAGGGACTCACACACAGACACCTCACTGTGCACATCTGAACTCAGCTAGGTGAACTTGTAGCTCCTGTGGTTCTTTGAAAAACTGATCCCAATTCAGCCCCAGGGTTTCCATCTGAGGATGAGATGCCTAACGCTAGAATAAGGATGGGATGGTCTGTTGATAACAGGACAAATGGAAACGGATTTAAATTAAAAAGGGGAGACATAGGTTAGATGTGAGGAACCTATATTTTTACACAGCAACACTGGAAAAAGTTGCCCTCAGAGGCTGTGCATGCCCAATGGATGGGATCCTGGGTTTACTCTGGGTTTACCCTCACGTCAGTCCATGTTTCTACTCATACTTTTGTCTAGGTGAACTCTCACTTTACTCAAGGTTTTACTCACAGTTTACCATCAGGGAGTGTGATCGGGAGATGGGCTGGTGGAGTGACTTGCTGGCATCCCCGAGGGAAGGCTGCCAGGCAGATACCCCCAGAAAAGTGGTTGACTCCCTGCCCTGTCACAGTCAGACAGACCTGACTGATGAGAAGGGTTGGAAGAGAGTCCCAACTCAACATCACAGGAGCCCCCCCATGCCTGCCTAGCCCTCGACCCCTGATCCATCTAAGCAACAGGTTTGACACTCTGAAATCTGAAGGAGATAAGAATGGGGAGGCAATGGAGGATCTGCCTAGGAGGAAACCTAATGCAAGGCAGTCACTACCAAGCCTTGTGACTTCCTCTGCCATGAAAGAAAGAAGGGTGGCCGTGGTGGGTGACTCCCTTCTCAGAGGAATAGAGGGCCCCATTTGCAGACTGGGCCCCAGTTGTCAGTAAGTCTGCTGCCTTCTTGGTTTCAGGTCAGGGACATAATGAGGAAACTCCCAATGCTGGTTAGGTCCACTGATTATTTTCCACTACTCATAGTTTAGGTGGGCAGTGATGAAATTTCTTAGATAAGACTACAAACTATAAAAAGAGATTTCAGGAATTTAGGCCATTTAGTTCACAAAGTGGGAGATCAAGTGATTTTTTGTTCTATACCTTCAGTGGCAGTGAGGGACACAGAGCAGGCTTGGAAAGCAAAGCAATGAACAATTGTCTCAGAGGTTGGTACTGAGCCAGAAACTTTGAGTTCTTTGATCACAGGACAGTTTACTTGGCCCATGGTCTGTTATCCATGAATGGAACCCAACTGTCTCAAAGGGGGAAGTGAATCCTAGCATAGACGGTAGCGGGGCTTATCGAAAGAGCTTTAAACTAGCTACGATGGGGGAGTGGACAAAACAGGGCTTACCAGAGATAAGCCTAGGGAAATGCTGTTTGAGCTGGGAGAGAGGCAGATGCCTCAGCTGAAGTGCGTCTACACCAACGCACGCAGCTTGGTCAACAAGCAAGAGAAGCTGGAAGCAACTGTGCATCTGACAAACCATGACCTAGTTGCTATTACCGACCCATGGTGGGACCACTGCCATGACTGGAGTGCTGTGATGGATGGTTACAAGCTCTTCAGAAGGGATAGAGGAGGAAGGAAGGGTGGTGGTGTGGCCCTTTATATTAAAGAGAGTTTTGATGTTGAAGAGCTTGGGCTTCAGAATGAAGTGCATGTTTGTAAGGATCGGGGGAAAGGCCTGTAAGTGTGACATCTTGCTAAAGGTTTCTTATAGACCGCCTAATTGATGGGTGAGGCATTCTATGAGCAGCTTACTGAAGTCGCAAGATTGCCAGCACTCATTTTCTTGGGAGACTACAACTTCTCTGATATATGCTGGGAATATAATAAATAGCAGAGGAATCAGTCCAAGAGGTTTATAGATTGCATGCAAGACAGCTTCCTTACACAGCTGGTATGAAGTCCTACCAGGGGTGGTTCCTTGCTAGACCTGCTCTTCACTAACAGTGAAGGACTGGTAGGAGTTGAGAAGGTTGGGGACTGTCTTGGGCAGAGTGGCCATGAAATGGTAGAATTCTCTATTCTTGGAGATGTCAGAAGGGTGACTAGCAAAACTACTATCCTGAACTTCTAGAGGGCGGACTTTGACCTGTTCAGGACACTTGTAGCACAGGTCCCTTGGGAGTCGCTCCTTATGGGTAAAGGGGTCCAGGAAGCCTGGACACTCCTCAAGATGGAAATCTTAAAGGCACGAGATCAGGCTGTCCCTGAATGCCATAAGGTGAGCCATAGGGGAAGAAGACCAGTGCAGATGAACTGGGGAAAACTATTGAGACTCAGGAAGAAAAAGAGAATCTCCGTCCTCTGGAAGAAGGGGCTGGGTACTTGGGGAGATTACAAGGAAGTTGCTAAGGCATGCAGGGAGGAAGTTAGGAAGGCACATTAATTCCCTGTCCCTTAATCCATGCCCAGAGCTTCTCAGCCATGTCACTGCCAACTGTAAGCTCCATGCAGAGTTCAAGTGGGACACAGAGGGCACAGCCTTCTGCTGGGTGGATGCAAGTGTTGGTGGAACCAGATGGGACAAAGCCCTCCCACCATGCCCTCCTGGGAAAATGGCCACCCCAAGAATGGCAGTCTGCCTCCTCCATGACCCCATCTGAAATGCTCCTGCACTGATTGATTATAGGGCTTTAAACCAGGTCCAAATGGGGAAGGGTGGGGAATTGGATGTGACAGAGAAGGGCTGAGGGATATTGTTGCTGTTGGAGATTGAATGGAAAGCCTCTGAGTTGTTCTATAGGATTGTGTGAGGATTCCTCAGAGAAAGTCTTGTTGCCAATACCCCGTCCTAAATCTTACTGTGTACCCTCTGGGGGTAACCCCAACCTACTGCTGCCCTAAAGTGCCTGTAGACCAGTGCGGGTAGCATGGGAAATAAACGGGACAAATCAAGAGAAAACCACAGAGCTTTTCCTTTCATGCAGGCTGCTGATTCTGAGCAAGGCCCTGAATATCAGTACCACAGTGTAGATGCAAGACCCAGACAGGCTAAATCAAAGCATGCTTCTGGAAGGGGATGCTTTCTGAAGAATCCTTACACTAATGAGAGGACCACAAACATTCACTCAGCGAACTCCAAATCTCTGTGCCTTTGCAGGCCTAGGGTCTTGTTTGGTTCACAGAGACATGGTGGGTTGATTCTCAGCTCTGTACTGTAGCAAATGGGGTACAGATTCTGCATGACGGATGGGCAAGGAAGAAGAGAAAAGGCTGCTGCCATCCATGAGAGGGCACTGAGCTCTGCCTGGGGATGGCAGAGGAGCCAGCTGAGAACTGATGGAAAGGGCTCAGAGAGGAGAGCGGCAGATTCTGTTCCTTGCTTCCCGATCAGGAAGAACAAGAAGAGGGGACAGGCAGGAATCTGAGTTACAGCTGGGATGGAATTGTTTTCTTCAGACTGTCTGCTGTGGTGCAGTGTTTTTGTTCTAGGAGAAAACCATTGATAACACTCTGATGTTTACAGCTGCTGCTAAGCAGTGTTGTACAGAGCCAAGGCCATGGTCAGTGGAGGGCACATGGAGCTGGGAGGGAACAGAGTGAGGACAGCTGACTGATAGTGGCCAAAGGGACGTTCTCTATCAGCTGACAGCAAGCAGAAATTGTATTGAAAGGGGTGGGAGTTCATCTCAGTCTCTTCACTGCTCAGGGCCCAGCTGAGCATCAGTCTGGTGGTGCTGAGCAAGTGCTTGTGCATCAGTTGTTACATACGATTCTATATCTACGGATATATAGTGATTACTATTACTCCTCTCCTTTTATCTCTCTTAGTAAACTGCTTTGTTACAACCCAGAAGTTGTACTCTTTTTCCCAGTTCTCATCCCCATCCCACTGGGAATGGGGCAGTGCACAAAGCACTGTGAGCTGCTGAGCCACATGTTGGGTTCAACAACCACAGTCATTTTGGTGCCTGATGTGAGGCTCCAAGGGTTGTGGTAACAGCACATCTGTCCAGAGTGGACAGGGCTTTGTGGGAGTTGGAGATGTGCAGGCCATGGTGCTGATAGTTTCCCTATTTGTGAAGCTTGCTGAGTCTTCTCATGAAGCTGCATTTCACAGCTCCTTGCTTGCTGCTTGTTTTCCCTGCTGCATCATTTGTCAACTCTGGATGCTGGATTAGGGTATTTATTTTGCTATGCTGTTTGACCTTGGTTTGTACCACGATAAAATTGGCAAAGTGAAGTTTTGTGCACATTCAGCTCTTTGGACATCTTTGGGTTTTGGAAGTAATATTGTTGGTATGATTAGGAATTACACATTTTACACTGTCGTCTCTGGGAGACCAGGGGTATTCAAGGAGAGACTGGATATTGTGTTGAGGGACATGGTTAAGTGGGAGCTATTGGTAATAGGTGAACGGTTGGATTGGATGACCTTTCAGGCCTTTTCCAGCCTTGGTGATTCTATGATTCTAGGATTGAGGTTAAACAATTATTCAGGAATATCAGTGAGAGATCTGCCCCAAGGTGAGAAGGCTCTGCATGGCAGGGGGTGTGGGACAGTCTGGGCAGCTGCCTGGAGTGGTGGGCACCCCCAGGGCTTTGGAACTTCATCTCCGAGCAACTGCAGGATCCTGAGAAACTGGTAGAATATTGGAGACAGGTCTGCTGTGGCACTGGTAATCCTAAAAAGGCCCAAATGACTGCAGTGTGCCAGGGCCTGGCCCACACCTACTGAGCTGTGTTCAACACTATTCAGCATCTTCAATGGGAAGAGAGCTGGATCTGCTGACATTGCTGCAGCCTCTGCAACTCCTGGCACAGTCCCTGCAATAGCTCCAAGTTTTTGCTACACATCCTGCAGTTGCTCCAAGCTCTGGACAGATCCCACTGTCACTCCACCCCTCATAAGGAGCTCTGCGGTCACTTATGCTACAGGTCCTGTAGCTGTTCCAAGTATTGAGATAAGAAAATTAAGCAAACCACTGAGTGCTGCTGTAGAGACGACGGGACTGCTGTGAGACACACAAGACCTTCAGGCCTGTAGAAATGAGAGGACTCGAATCCTCTGTGCACTGTATCAGTGTAAAGAGAGGAGGAATGAAAAGAACTAGTTGTGCTTCTATCTGTGGCTGTACCTTCCCCAAATCCAGACAAAGTTGGATAAGAGAAGAGCTAAGGAAAAGCGTATTTTGAATGCTATTTATTTATCTCTTAACCTATTCGGGGAATCTGGTTCCATGTTTACATGAGCTCTTGGAGTGAGAAAATGGATAGTAGGTGTGAAAGAAGTGAAACAAATTTTTATTTATAAGTTCAATAACATTTTTTTGCACGTTGCTATATCTCACATAATCAATCAATCAAAGATGCATAAAAGATGAAGAACCATCACTGGGAATCATGCGATGAAGATGTGCACTTTATTGAAGCGGGAATAGTGAGTATTGCAACACCTTCCTGAGAGCGTGCTTGATCTCCCTGTTCCTCATGCTGTAGATAATAGGGTTCAGTGTTGGAGGAACCACTGAGTACAGAAGTGCCACTGTCAGATCCAGGAGTGGGGAGGGAATGGAGGGGGGCTTCAGGTAGGCAAAAGCACCAGTGCTGAGAAACAGGGAGACCACGGCCAGGTGAGGGAGGCACGTGGAGAAGGCTTTGCGCCGTCCCTGCTCAGAGGGCATCCTCAGCACAGCCACGAAGATCTGCACATAGGACACAACTATGAAAACATAGCAGCCTACGTCTAAACTGATAGTAAAAATGAGAAACACAACTTCCCTGAGATTTGATTCTGAGCAGGAGAGCTTGAGGATCTGGGGAATTTCACAGAAAAACTGGTTGACAACATTGCCTTGGCAGAGAGGCAGTGAAAACGTACTGGCAGTGTGCAGCAGGGAATTGAGAACCCCAGTGCCCCAGGCAGCTGCTGCCATGGTGGCACAAGCTCTGCTGTCCATCAAGGTCCCGTAGTGCAGGGGCTTGCAGATGGCAACATAGCGGTCATAGGACATGATGGTGAGAAGGGAATACTCTGCTGACATGAAGAAGGTAAAGAAAAAGAGCTGTGCAGCACATCCTGTGTAGGAGATGGCCCTGTTGTCCCAGAGGGCGTTGGGCATGGCTTTGGGGAGAGTGGTGGAGATGCTGCCCAGGTCGAGGAGGGCCAGGTTGAGGAGGAAGAAGTACATGGGGGTGTGCAGGCGGCGGTCGCAGGCTACGGCTGTGCTGATGAGGCCGTTGCCCAGGAGGGCAGCCAGGTAGATGCCCAGGAAGAGCCAGAAGTGCAGGAGCTGCAGCTGCCGCGTGTCTGCCAACGGCAGCAGGAGGAACTCACTGATGGAGCTGCTGTTGGGCATCTGCTGTTGTTGGGCTTGGAGTCCTGCTCAGAGTGCAGAAGATAATGGCAAGTCCAGACCATTCTCAGAGGCACTACTCCTGCTATACTATGAAATGTTTTAATTCTCCTACAACAGTGTACATTTAGCACCATTACTTGCATTTAATTTCATGTAGATCAGCATTCCTTAAGCAGAAGCAGCATATGGAGCTCTAACCTTCCTCTTATTTTCTTATCCCTTCTCCCTGGATATTTTCATCTGTTTCATGTCTCATATCTTTAACCCAAGTGCTCTTAGAGCCCCCTACCCGAGCTTCTGTGGCATTCAGTTTCAGTTAGAAAATGCTGCCTGTTTGTAGGATAAGTGAATTATTCATGCCTACAGAAAATGAAGATAATTCCATCCTTCGAGAAAGGGGAGACTGAAAGCACATCATGTGTGAGTGTTCACAAAACAAGCAATTGATTGATGAAAAATTCTCAGAACTCTTATTGCCCCTTTTAGATTTCTGACTCCAAACCTCTTTGCCTCAGAACAGGAAATGGAAACCCCCTGCCTTGGCTCTCCTCTTGCAAAGTGCCCTCAGAAACATTCAGTTGTGCAGTGGAGCTGTGATCCCCTGCCCCAGGCAGCAGCTGTGGCAGCACAAACCCTGCCGGGGGCTCCTTACCCCACACGTCTCCCCGCAGCGCCCTGGGCAGCTCCCCGGGCAGGCTGAGTGCTGAGCCTGGCAGGCGGCAGAGTCCCATACCCGGCACACAGCCCATGGGGCACAGCAGGGACCCTGCTCTGCAGGACAGCCCTGGGCACCCGTCTCAGCTGGAGCAGAAAGCTTTTTCCACAGTAAAGAAACATGCAGTGCCTGCAGTCAGATCTCCTATGGGATGTCCCAGTTATAGTTACCCCTTAATTAAAAGCAGCTCATGGTCAGCTGTGAGACTTACCTTGTCATGGTATGTGAGCAATGCTCCTGCAGTGAGTTCACAGCCCGCTCACACCACACACATCCTGCAAGCTCTCTCCAATTTCTCTCCTCTCCTTCTGTCACCTGCAGGCTGTGCTGTGCACGAGATCTGCTCCTGGGCACAGCTGTCTCTCTGCAGCTCTGCCCACTTTTATGAGCTCCCTGTGTCCCAGGAACCTGGAGAAGCAAGCAGCAGATTATGTCATTTTTATCCTTCCCACTCATTTCCCCTGACATGTCCCTGGGTCCTCATGGCCAACAGCTCCTGAAAGACAACAGCATCATGACTGTGCTTTGAAATCCACTCAATTAACCACCACATGTCCAGTGGTCAGTGACTGATTGGAGACATATGGGGAGTGCTCCCAGAGATCGTTTGATGAAACAATAAGGGCAACCAGACAAGGAAGGCGAGGTTTGGACTTTCCCTGTGCAGGGCAGTGATCCAGCTGAGGCAGCGCAGGAGTCTCATCCCTTGACAGAAATCCTGGAGCTGAAATGGGATTCGGCTCCCCACAGAACCACAGGAACTGGGATTTCTCTGGTTCAGTTCAGAAGTGCACAAGGAGTTGCCTGCATGTGAGCTCCTGCTCTGAGTCCTCGGTCCTTCAGCTGGGAGGCAGCAGCTCACACACAGACACTGGGTGATGCCCAAGGTGCCTGGGCTGCTCCTGATGTTTGCAAGTGCTTGTAAACCGTGTGGGAAATCCCTGAGATAGACACCTCCTTCCCGGGCATCAGCTGAGGGCCAGAGAGGGGATAGCACCGGCTGTCCGGTGAATTCACTCACAGCTACAAGAGCAGCACAGGGCCTTCAGCAAAGCCATGCCCATGGTGTGTCCGTGCTGCTACGTCACCTCCAAGACCCACGATCGGTCTAACGTTTGTGTGCCACCTTCTGCACACTGATTCTATAGATGAGCTATCCAGTCAGGCAATGTCCAGTGATGCTTTTCAATTAGGATATTTACTTCTGTGCTTTTGCACTAATGCAAACACCAACACACAAGAAGCTAGAAATCTTGGTAGAGCTGCAGGCCTGAGCTCCTGTTTGGACCATGGGGACACAGTTTAATGGTTTCCACAACTGCACTGTAGCACAAGGGGGATACCGAGTCTTTAGGATGGATGGGCGAGGAGACAAAGAAGGGCGACTGCCCTCTGTGAGAGTGCACTGAGCTCTGCCTGGGGATGGAAGAGCAGACAGGTCAGAGCTAATGGAAATGGCAAACAGAGGAGACCATCAGTGTCTTTTCCTGTCTTCCTGATCAGGGAGAGTAAATGGAAGGTGCCCTCTGCAGACAGATGGGAATCTGATGTTGTCTGTCAGACAACATTGTCTGACACCCTTGTCCCATTTGGTGGCCTTTGTCACTCCATTATCTGCAGCAGGGACAGCACAGCAGGGCATGTGGCATCCAGCAGATCCATGGAGAGCACAGATGGCAGCTTCTTGACCAAGCAGTGGAGGAACCAAAGAGGAGAGGTGCTCTGCTGGATCTCATACTCTCCGGCATGGAAGGACTTGTGGGAACTGTGAAGGTGAAAGGGGCATCAGGCCATGTGCAAGATGCAAATGTATCTCTTTTAATATATTTATTTATTTTGAGGCTGTAAGCTTAATAGTTGATCATAAATGTCAATAAAACTGAAACAAATAATTGAAGACAAAGATGGAAATCAATGAAAATGTGTTAACCCTTCTCAACATGAAAAATTCTCATGAGTCTTGTTCCATTTTAAGTTGTAAATATGAATCTTTGAGGTGATTTGATGTCTTTTTTTTTCTTTTACTGAAACTACAATGTTTTCCAGAACTGTGTTCGCTGGACACAAATGCCTTCAGGTTCAGAGACACAGACAGCGGTACCAGTGCCAATGCCCTGTGACTGTAGCCTGGTGCCCAGCACTACTCTTCCCTGCTGCCTATTTGATGTGCCTCATCCTCCAAGTTTTTTCAGCTCTCCTAAAGAAATGGCCATGGTTAAGGGCATGTTTTCAGCAGGCCATTTGGGCACACACTACTCCCACTGCCCTCCAGATTTCTCCATCCCTTGCTCTTTGTTCAGTCAGATACCTCCCAATTATCTGTCTGATTTCTGACTTTCAGGGGGATTACTGGAATTTGTTCCATCTCCCCAAAGTCTGATGGAATGTGTTGTCAACTCCTTCACTGTGATTTGATCTATCCCTTCCTATCTATTCTTTTTCTTTTTCTTCTTATACTTTTTCTCAATCACTGTCTCTTTTTTATTAAGGCACGAAGTCTGAAAGATGTTCATTAATGTCAGTAAAAGTGAAAAACAGAGTTGGAGACAAAGATATAAATCAATGAGAATGTGTTAACCCATCTCAATGTGTGAAATACTCACAAGTCCTGATCAGTTTTAAGTTGATACCTCTCAACTACCTGGCTGATCTATCCCAGGAAGATTACTGGAATTTGCTCCATCTCTCAGAGTCTGATGGCCTCTGTTGTCAACTACTTCACTGTGATTCAATCTATCCTATCCTACCTCAGAATAAATCATTTCTTTTAAAAATATTCCATATGAAAGACAAACTTCAATAGATGCCGCTTGAACATGGCATGCAGTTGATCACTGTGTTTTACTGTTCATTCAATTGCATCACCTTTCTTTCCATTTGCTGGCCAGATAAAAAAGAGAAATCTTTCCTTTTCCATGTGTAGCTGGTTCTCTGAGGAAAGCCAGTGGGAGTTGGTGCAAAGCAGTTTTAACACTGAGCGGATGAATGCAGAGGAGAAGAGTGATGTGAAGAAAAGTGATGCAAGTCCCATAGGTCTATTGTGAGCAGAAATTGGGTGGGGAGGTTGAGAAGGACCTTTGTCAACACAGTAACAGTACAGAACTCATTGGGACATCCTGGATTGGTATCAGTTGCACAGTGCTGCTTTAATGTCTTCTTTAAACCCAACTATAAATAAATAGACAATAAATTTATACTGGATTCTTTAAGCTCTCTCCAGATATCCCTCCTTTTTGCTGAACAAGTTCTGATAACCTGAAGAAGATAACAAGATGGCATAAGGCACAGGAGATTCTTTAGGTTATAATGGGCCCCAGGGTGCATTTGATGCTGAGTTCATCAGCCTCTAGTGCAGAGAGAAGTTTGCACAAAGTGCTCAACAAGACAAAGTCGGAAGTAACAGTGAAGTTTCTTGGAGTATTAATGGGCCCACTGAGGGCCATTACCAAGTAAGCTTCCCAAGGGACTTGTTAGAGAAGATAACTGGAAGCCATGACTACAGGCAGGCAAAGGCACTGGCATGCTAAGAAACCTCTCCTTTGCCTTACGAAGCAGACAGGTCAAGCCCTGATTGCAAGACCAGTGGTAGAGAGATCCTGTCTCTCATGTTGGCTCCTGGCATTTCCTGGGGCAATGGGTTGGAGGTCCGTATGATGTTAAATGAAAGACATGGGGACAGAAGATCCCAGGCTCTACATGTGGTGCAAGGACGCTGTGAGGTTCATGTCCCATATGAGACCTATGTTTCATTGCAGATGTGAGAAGGGATGTGAGAAGGGCCCAGTCTGAACAAGCAGTCAATCCCTGTGAAACTCTGAACTTCAGATCTCTCAGTTCCAGTGCCCTCGTTTGCACATTCTCCCAGAGTTTGAAGTCCTTTATGTTCTGCGGTGCACAATCAGGCACTTGTTCTTGTTATACGTTATGCACTTGGTGCTCAGTACCAACTGGTACCCACTTCTCTGACTTGTCCACATCTCTCTGCAAGTCCTCTCCACCCTCAGTCGAGGCAACAGCACCTCCTCATCTGGTCTCATCAGCAAACTTGCTCAGAACGTCTTCTAGTCCTGCATGCAAGTCATCTGCATAAACATGAAAGGAAAGTGGCCCCAAAATGGAACCCTGGGGACCCCGACAGTGACCATCTACCAGCCTGATGGAAAAAACTGACTATAATCCTTTGGGACTGACCTACTGGCCAACTGCTCACCCACCACATTGTGTTTCTGTCTAGCCATATGCAGAACATTCTGTCCAGAAGGTTGTTGTGAGAAACAGTATCAAAATCTCCACTGAAATCCTCAAGGATTACATCAACTGGCTTCCCTTGGTCAACTAAACGGATAACTGTGTCACAGAATGAGCTTAAATTAAACAGGACCTTTGCCTCACAAACTTGTGTTGGCTGCGACCAATGACAGAATTGTCCTTCAGCTGTTTTTCCATAACTCCCACCATCATTTTCTCCATAATTTTACCAGGCTCTGGACTGACAGGTCCATAATTGCCCATGTCATCTTTCTTGCTCTTCCTTACAATGAGACAACATTTGCCAGCTTCCTGTCAGCTGGCATGACCCTAGACTTCTTTAGATGCAATTGAAATGACAGCCCAGAGCATACTAAGGCGTCATCATTGAAAGAAAGTAGATGTGCCATAGCTTTGCAATGTCTTGAACTCCAGAGTATGCCACAAATGGAGCAGAGGGGAAGATTTGCCTCTTCTGTAGTGAACTCATTCATTTGGTAAGCAGAATAACACTACCTGATACATGAGGACTGTGTCTCTGCTCTGCTCTGCTCAGCTCACAGGGCAGAGGTTCAGGGTGTTGCTCTCATGTCAGTGCAGGTAAACTCACTTTAACCTTTTTTCTTCTGTAAATGCTTCCTCTGTTTGTATGCTCAGATACACTTCCACATTCCCTCAAGTACACTTCCATATATCATTAACAATTACACTTTCTTATACCATCAAAACTGTTTGTCAAACAGTACAGTTCTTCAGTTCACATAAACTCCCTTAATACAGTCTGTATTTGTTGTATTAGGCGAAATACGGGGATGTTATCGGGCTGTGACGTGACAGGCCCTTCCCCATATTCTGGAAGAATCTTGCTACGTGTAATACAGTAGGCGTAGACGAAGTGGACAAAGGTTATATAAGGTCGTGTGTGCTTCAATAAATCGCCATTTTACCACGCTACCACCTTGGTGTCACTTGGTAATTGGTCTAACTACTGCTTCAGTTGGAGGCGAGAGATCGTAAAGCCATTAACGATCATAAAGCCTTCAAATGGTGACCGCCGACGTGATTCGTCACGATTAGGCGTGATTAGGGACTTTTGGAGCAAGGTAGTTGTCTGCTAAACGGCAGCAGGATCCCACTGCGGTAGCGAATCCTCTCGTCGCGGAGTAGTGGAAGCCCAGGGTCGAAGAGGAGTGGCCATCACTCTTCGACAGGTGGGAGAGCGAGCTCGGAATCCCGGAATCTCGGAATCTCGGGGACCCCCAGGAACCTTCGGGGAAGCGCCAGGGAGCGGCCAGGAGAACTACGTTCGGCCGGGGCGACATGGAAGCCGTTATCAAGGTAATTCTTCACGCTTGCAAACTTCACTGTGGGAAACAGGCTCCTTCCAAAAAGGAGGTAACAGCAGTTCTTTCGCTGCTGGAAAAGGAAGGGCTTTTAACAAACCCGTCTGATTTATACAATCCTGGCAGATGGGATGGAATTACGGCCGCACTATCTCAAAGGTCGCTGGCCACTCGAAAAGTATCAGAATTCAAAGTATGGGGACTTATCTTGGAGGCGCTGAAAGCAGCACGGGAGGAGAAGCTAGCAAACCAACGTGCTAGAGACATTCTGGGTTTGGAGACGGGGGGAGGCCGGGGGGGGAGTCTTGACTCTCTTACAGATTCAGTGCAAGGCAAGATGGCGCCGGCTCCCCCGAACACACCTGTTGCTTCGCCTAAGACAGACATTCCAGAAGGCAGCCCTGAACAGGAGGACACCCCGCCTCCGCCCCCCTATCCTAACTCCTCGTATCCTTCATTGGACGCCTACAGGGATGAAGGGGGAGGGAAGCCCCTCGAGGAATGCGATGTTGCTACTGTACCTGATAAGAACAAGGACAAGGGAGAGAGAAAGGGGGGAGGCATGGTGGTGCCACCAGAGCTGAAAGGAGGAGGTGTGGTCCCACCAGAGCTGAAAGGGGGAGGTGTGGTGTCACCAAGGAAAAGTGTAAGGAGGGGTGGTACTTCTTCGTTGTCGGGTCCTGCCTGTTGCTGTGCGTATGCCGAGAAAGGGGGGGATTGTGCCAACCCATGTGATAGTGAAGGTGAATGTGTGTGTGATGATTTCATGTGGCCCGCCCAAGGGGCTGGCCAAGCCGCCCAAGGGGCTGGTCAAGCCGCCCAAGGTGCCACCCAGGGGGGATGTGGTCCTGCGTGGGCTGCCCAGGGGGCCGCCCAAGGGGGATGTGGCCCCACGGCACCCGTACCGTGGAGCCCACCCACTCTCACTGATTGGGCCCAGACAAGGGAGGACCTCCAGACAGCCGACCCGGAAACAACAGCTTTTGCCCTCCCGATAATAGTGAAACAGGATGGTCCGGCTTGGACCCCTCTGGATTCCAAGGCGATTACTCGCCTTGCAGAGTTAGTTAAGAACAAGGGCTTGCGTTCTCCGGTAACTATGTCAGCAATTGAGGCTCTCATGGCCTCGAGTCTCCTGCCGTACGATGTGGTCAGTCTCATGAGGGTGATTCTTGAGCCCGTGCAGTACACGCTGTGGTATGATGAATGGAATAGATTGCTTCAGGCTGTTGTCGCTGAGGCAGCTCGTAATAACAATCATCCGGCTAATGCGCATACAGGTCAGGGCCGTGGAGCTAGGGTTGAAAGAACTACTCTCTTGCGCCTTCAGGGACTAGCAGATGGTATGGTGGGGTCCCCGGAGGGTCAAGCAAGAGGGCTGAGAGCGGGGGAGTTAGCTGCGCTTACAAAGGCAGCCTTTCAGGCTCTGCTGACAGTGGCTAAAGTTGCGGAGCCTGTGCTCCCGTGGTCCGACATCAAACAGGAGCCTTCTGAGTCATTTTCTGATTTTGCAAATCGCTTGATTCGTGCCATTGAAGGGTCTGACCTCCCGAAGGGAGTCCAGCCTTTGGTTGTGATAGACTGTCTCAAGCAAAAGTCGCTCCCGGACGTTCAGCAGATAATTAGGGCAGCTCCTGGAACTTTGAACACCCCAGGGGAGATTATCAAATATGTGCTAGATCATCAGAAAAATACTCCCTCCAATAATGATGGCTTGGCAACTGCCGTGCAGGGAATGGCTGCCGAAGTCAGCTCTGCGATTAAATCTGCAGTGATGATGGCAGCTCGCACCGGGGATGAGAAGGGAAAAGGTCCGTGTTTCAAGTGTGGGCAGCATGGTCATTTTAAAGCACAATGCCCCAAGAAAGCTGGGCAGAGCAAGCCGCAAGGAAAACGTTGTCAATTGTGCAATGGGGTTGGACATGTTGCGCGTCACTGTCGAAAATTTGAGGTTTTGCCGCAGGGAAACTGGAACGGGAGGGTGCCAGCGGCCCAGGGCCCCTTCCCGCTTCATTAAAATGGGCCAAGCGTGTTGACCACACGGTGGCGCTGACCATGGATCTAGGTGATAGGCCATTGGTGAGGGTCATGATGACGTTGGACCCTGGAGTGCCTACACTAGGTCCTAGGACGGTGTACCTTACAGCTTTGTTGGACTCTGGTGCAGATGTTACTGTTATTGCAGAGCGCGATTGGCCATTCCAGTGGCCAAAGGTTGCAACATCAAAGGTCCTGATAGGGGTGGGGGGTGAAATGACCACCTCTGTGTCGGATGCGGAGGTGGGAATTTCAATCATCAATCGAGATGGCTCAATAGAAAAAACTGTTTTCATCACCCCCAATATAGCTCCGATCAGGGGATCTCTGCTAGGCAGAGATCTTCTTCTTCTCATTGGGTTACGGCTGACAAATTTATCCTAAGGGCCACTGTCCACCGCTTGGCGCTGCAGCATGCGATTCCGCTGCGTTGGAAACGGGATACATCTCCCGTTTGGGTGGATCAGTGGCCCATTCCTGCTAAAAAATTGGCAGCGCTCATACAGCTTGTTTCCAGAGAACTTGCACTAGGCCATATAGAGTCATCGCTTAGCAATTGGAACACGCCCATCTTTGTCATTCAGAAGGCCTCTGGATCGTTTTGGCTGCTCCACGATCTCCGAGCAGTCAATTCACAGATCATTCCCTTTGGTCCTGTCCAGCAAGGGGGACCTTTGTTGTCAGCAGTCCCACAGGGATGGCCTCTGATGGTCATTGATCTAAAGGATTGTTTCTTCTCTATCCCATTGGCTAAACAGGATAGGGAAGCCTTTGCATTCACAGTTCCGGTTGTAAATAATCGAGAGCCAGCTCAGAGGTACCAGTGGAAGGTTCTTCCGCAAGGTATGGTCTGTTCACCTACAATCTGTCAACTTGTGGTGAGCAGAGTCATAGAACCAGTGAGAAAGGCACTGCCAGGATGCCAAGTCGCCCATTACATGGATGATTTGCTGCTTGTTGCACCAGATGATGCTCAGTTGAAAACGTTGGAGGGGCAGATCGTCCGCACCCTCATCTCTGCAGGGTTTGTGATCTCTCAGGAAAAGATCCAGAGAGAACCAGGGATTGAATTCCTGGGCTATAAATTTGGATCTTCCACAGTAATCCCAGAGGGGCTGGAGATTAAGCCTCAAATTACAAACTTATGGGATGTGCAGAAGTTGGTGGGGGCACTGCAATGGGTGAGGAATGCCATTGGCATCCCTCCGCGCCTCATGAAACCTTTCTATGATCAACTGAAGGGATCAGTCCCACAAGAGGAGAGGCATTGGAATCCAGAGATGGAGTCAGCC
The DNA here is from genome assembly GCF_054131305.1 of Coturnix japonica. Lineage (NCBI taxonomy): Eukaryota > Metazoa > Chordata > Aves > Galliformes > Phasianidae > Coturnix > Coturnix japonica. The sequence continues at coordinate 6,724,278 of NC_140693.1, read as the reverse complement.
TGGCAGGAGATACTGTCAGCCTGCTCCACCAATGCCCTTGCCAGGTGGGAACCTGATCGCCCGTTGGAGGCTGCGGTCACTAGGTGCCAGCATGGTTCAGCTGCAGTGATTGGGCATGCTTTGAACTCTCGGCCACGCCCACTGTCATGGTTATTTTCTGCTCAGCCGGTGAGAGCATTTACCACATGGCTAGAACAGCTGTCATATTTGCTGCGAAAGGCTCGCCTCACTGCGATCAGAGCTTTCGGGAAGGACTTGGAAGTCATCTATTTACCAGGAGCTTTTCGAAATGTGCAACCTCTGCCAGATGAGGTGTCATTGGCTGTTTATGACTTCAGCGGAAAGTTTTGCTATTCAGACTCACTGCCAATTTTTGAACTGGCAAAACCCCTCCAGATATCATTGCGACACAGGGTCCTGGACACCCCTGTGAACGGTCCTACAGTCTTCACTGATGCTTCGTCATCAACGGGCCAGGGGGTGGCTGTGTGGCAAACAGTTGAGGGTGGCTGGAGTTACAAGATGATAACAGACAAGACAGCAAGTGTTCAGATGCTCGAGGCTAGGGCTATGGCAGTGGCACTACATCTTTGGCCCACGAAGCCTTGCAATGCTGTCACGGATTCTGTGTTCGTGGCAAAAATGCTGCTATGGATGGGAAAGGAAGGGCAACCGAGTACAGCAGCTGCAGCCCTGTTAGAGGATGCTTTAGCTATCAGGGTTGCACCCGTTGCCATCCTTCATGTTCGTAGCCACTCTGAGGTGCCAGGTTTCTTTACAGCAGGAAACGACATGGCTGATCGGATAGCAGGGAACCAGGTGTGCACTTTGCAGGAAGCTCGTGATCTTCATTCAGCACTTCACATAGGGGCCAAGGCACTGGCTCAAGCCTGTTCTATCCCGATTACAGTCGCTAGGGAGGTAGTGCAAACCTGCCCTCACTGTAATTCTGCGCCAGCTTTAGGAGCGGGGGTTAATCCTCGTGGTCTCGCTCCATTAGACGTCTGGCAAACAGACTTCACAATGGAACCACGGATGGCCCCACGACAGTGGCTGGCTGTGACTATTGACACGTCCTCTACCGTCATTGTAGCCACACAACATGGTCGTGTCAGTTCTACAGCAGCACAACACCATTGGGCCACGGCTATAGCAGTTTTGGGAATGCCGCGCCACATAAAAACAGACAATGGTTCTTGCTTTATTTCGCGTTCGTCCAAAGATTGGTTAGCTCGCTGGAATATCACACACACCACAGGCATTCCGGGAAATTCGCAGGGCCAAGCTATCGTCGAAAGGGCTAACCGCCTCCTCAAGGAAAAGATTCGTGTCCTTGGGGAGGGGGAAGGCTATTCGGGAAAGATCCCAGTATCACAACAAGGGGAAATCTTGGCCCGCGCACTGTATGCACTAAATCACTTTGAGCGAGGAGAAAATTCCAGGACCCCCACCCAGAAACATTGGCGGCCAAGAATCATTGAAGAAGGCCCGCCAGTAAAGATCAAGGTGGATAATGGGTCCTGGGAGTCGGGATGGTCCATACTAGTCTGGGGAAGGGGGTACGCAGCAGTAAAATGCAAAGGCACAGGAGACATACGTTGGGTGCCATCGAGAAAAATTAAGCCAGAGGTTGGTGGTGAAAAAGAAAATGTCAGGGAAATAACAAGAGCTGAGTATCCTCTTCCAGGACCTCTTGATCGGCCGCCCAAGGAATCCTGAACTGGTGGAGCGCAGAAGAAGATCTTTCATCTGGATACCGAAGAAATTCTTGAGACTCAAGAACCCAAAGGACCCAGAGAAACAACCCCTGCTGCCAACGAGAGACACCATTTTGATGCTGCTATGTCTTTTGTCTTTATGTTGGTCGCCGGTGGGGGGTGTTCACTTGATCCAACAACATGGGAATCTGTGGGTTACTTGGGCGAAACAAACAGGCAGGATGGATTTCTGTCTTAGCCTGCAATCAACTACCTCGCCATGTTTAATTGGGATTCCTATATGGGGGAACTCCTCTGAGTTTCAGGGATACGTAAGATCATATAATCCCATACAAGATCCATGCAGAGAATTCTGTGCACTAACAGCTATTAACATCACACGCAGAGATTTAGGGAATGACACTGTAATCCTTGTGAAACAAGGTCCGTGAAACAGGCTAACATGACTTCTACACTGCTGAGTGAGCTACTTGAAGACACTGACAGTATTAGACATGCTATGCTTCAAAACAGAGCAGCAATTGATTTCTTGCTTCTCGCACAGGGTCATGGTTGTAAAGACTTTGATGGGATGTGTTGTTTTAACTTGAGTGATCATAGTAAGTCGTTGCACGAGAAGCGGGAGGTGAAGAGGCTGAAGAAGAGGAGGAAGGTGCTAAGGAAGAATCAGAAGAAGGCAAAGAAGGTGAAGAGGAAGATGGAGAGATATTGTTGCGTATTGTAACGGGTTAAGCCTTTTAAGCATGGGGAGGGGGAAATGTTGTATTAGGCGAAATACGGGGATGTTATCGGGCTGTGACGTGACAGGCCCTTCCCCATATTCTGGAAGAATCTTGCTACGTGTAATACAGTAGGCGTAGACGAGGTGGACAAAGGTTATATAAGGTCGTGTGTGCTTCAATAAATCGCCGTTTTACCACGCTACCACCTTGGTGTCACTTGGTAATTGGTCTAACTACTGCTTCAGTTGGAGGCGAGAGATCGTAAAGCCATTAACGATCATAAAGCCTTCATGTATTCTTCAGTTATAAACACTGTGCCACAGAACCAGCACTGATTGAACCACCTCCCTCACACACTTCCTCGCAAGCAGTACATAGTATTACATAAATGGGTTGACATTCATTGGTCGGGTGGAATGTACACCTCTCCTCAGGACAATCTTACTAATCTACAGAGTACAAACTCCCGTCTTCTTACATACAAGCAGAAAGTACATATGAGTGGACAGACAACACAGTCTTTCACTTTGTCCGTGTCTGGCCATTTCCCTCACAGGAGGAAGGAAACATGGATCGGGACTCGGCACTCACCCTGCAGCTGTTCTGTGTCTCACTCACACCACACTCACTCTGACATTTAGATCAAAAACCATGGTTTATTCATACTACACAATGCTGACAACGTTTTCTAGCTGGAATCTTAATAACACTCATACTCTGGTCGACCAGTTGCAAACGTTAATGTTTTTCCCAGAGTCGGCTTGACACACGGTACCAAACACTTAAAGCAGATGATAATATTGAACATACAACCTATAACCCCCGTGATTACAACTTGGAGAACCCAGGCTACCATTTGACAGGCTATCCACTATATCCCATACCCGTAGGAGAGACCAACCTAGGTCCCTCCTATTGTCAACTACCTGGGAGAGAGTATTTGTTCTTGTTTCCATTCATATGACATACAGTTCCCTTTCATAGGAACTCACCCATTGAGTCTTCCTACCCCAGCTGGCAACCAAAGCCATGAGCTCACCTCCCTGGGAGCAGCACGTATGGCTGTAAACTGTGTAGGATGTCTCCTCAAGACATATGGGCTCCACTTACCATACACATACCTGGTCCACCTATGGGTGGTCCTTGTCTGTCCCTGCAGTGATCAGGTGAGGAAGGGAGTCCTTCAGAGAAATCTCAGGGTGCACCAAAAGTGTCTCCCTCTCAGCTGGTCCTGCAGCGAACAGAGCTGGTCCCACCTGGGCCGCCAAATTGACTACAGGAATTGAACTCTATAACCTCTATAACTGATACAGTCTCCCATGACATACTTATACCAAAGCTGAGGAAGTATGGGATAGGTGATTGGACAGTGAAGTGGGTCGAGAACTGGCTGACTGGCAGAGTGCAGAGGGTTGTCGTTGGCGGTGCAGTGTCTGGCTGCAGGGCTGTAACTAGCGGCGTCCCCCAGGGGTCTGCGCTGGGTCCGGTCTTGTTCAACATCTTCATCAACGACCTTGATGAGGGGATAGTGACCACCCTCAGCAAGTTTGCTGATGACACGAAGTTGGGAGGATTGGCTGACACGCCTGAAGGCTGTGCTGCCATTCAGCGAGACCTGGACAGGCTGGAGAGCTGGGCAGTAAGACACCGGATGAGGTTTAACAAAAGCAAGTGTAGAGTCTTGCACCTGGGTAGAAATAATTGCATGCACCAGTACAGGCTGGGGAAGAGCTGCTGGAGAGGAGCTCTGCTGAGAGGGATCTGGGCGTCCTGGTGGACGACAGATTGACCATGAGCCAGCAGTGTGCCCTTGTAGCCAAAAAAGCCAATGGCATCCTGGGGTGCATTAAAAAGAGCGTGTCCAGCAGGTCGAAGGAGGTGATCCTCCCCCTCTACTCTGCCCTGGTGAGGCCTCATCTGGAATATTGTGTCCAGTTCTGGGCTCCCCAGTAAAAAAAAGACAGGGATCTCTTAGAAAGAGTCCAGCAGAGGGCCACTAAGATGGTGAAGGGCCTGGAGCATCTCCCCAATGAGGAGAGACTGAGGGAACTGGGTCTGTTTAGCCTTGAGAAAAGAAGGCTGAGAGGGGACAGGATCCAGGTTCTATAAATATTTGAGGTGTGGGGGGCAAAGTGTTGAGGCCAGACTCTTTTCAGCAGTGTGTGGAGATGGGACAAGGGGAAACAGACAGAAACTGCACCATAGGAAGTTCTGCACTAATGTGTGCAATAACTTCTTTACGGTGAGAGTGACAGAGCACTGGAACAGGCTGCCTAGGGTGGTTGTGGAATCTCCTTCTCTGGAGATATTCAAGACCTGCCTGGATGCTGAGCTGTGCAACGTGGTGTAGGGAACCTGCTTTGGCAGGGGGACTGGACTCAGTGGTCTCTGGAGGTCCCTTCCAACCCCTACAATTCTGTGATTCTGTGAATATCATGGAGTTGTTTGGATGGGGAAAGACTACCCCTTTGAATGACCTTTTGTCAGGGCATGTCCTGGGATTCCTAGGATCCTCAAAATGCAGCACTGCTTCTGTCACTGAAAAATGGGGCCCTGTGTGGGACGGAGGGAGGGTCCATGAGTCCCTGGCCCACCTGACTGAGTATTTCCATGGTCTTAGCAAAGACATACTTACAACTTGAGAATGACAGTTAGCTGTGTTCATGGTGGCATGGCCACTTTTAATGGCCTTGAACTGTCTGAACATAACTGAAGAGGCTCAAACTGATGCAAATCAGCTATTGAATGATAGTGTTGAAAAATTGGAAAGACAGGTGGCAGTTTTGATGGGAAAAAACCTAATTCAATCATTCTCCTATGGAAGATCAGTAACAACTGTCTGGAGGACCATGGGGGCCCTGTACAAGGGAATCTGTATAAAATGGACTCTGTAAATGAAGGCACTAAAAGGTCAGATTTTGAGCTTCCATTTGGACTAGATCTATTTGAGATCTGACTGATTGTAACCCAAAAATGAAAAAAAAAAAAAAAAAAAAATGCAGGATAGGCTGGTGGGAGTGCCCTGACCAGTGTCCACCCCCCAAACCCTGCTGCCCATAATACAGCAGCTGAACTGATGGATATAGTACAGTGGTTTAGACAGAAACCAAGAGAGCATGCCAGCATAGCTGCTCTGGTTATGGGACATGGAGGCAGAAAGTGCTATGGTGAATGGACTGGAAATTTCAAAACTGACATCCATTACTACTAACCCTGCCCTCAGGCAAAGACTTTATGCTCTTGTCTGGAGGGCTTATCGCAATAAAGATTGGCGGATTTGCTGCGTAGACCGGTCAGAACTCAGATCTGCGTTGTGCTTCCTGCGGCACCAAACGCCCAACAGTGGCAGTTCCGCTTATTGGCCAGCAGGTGGCAGCAGAGACCACGGAAAGAACGTCTGCGGGACAGACCCTGGGGATCCGTTCTTTGGATTATAGGGGAAGAACACAAAGATGGAAGAGGAGGGAAGGGGGAAAAAAAAAAGAAAAAAAAAAATCAAACCACAGCAAACAAATAAAAACTTCTCCAAACGTAGCAAACGTGAATGTCTGTCAATAAATTAATGAGTAATTAAATTGATATCCCTTTCCCGCCCCCCCCCCCCCCCCCCCCAACTTCTGAGATGAAAAAAAAACACTTCTTTTAGAAGAAAACAGAGTAGTAACAACTTCTGTACCTACATTCACCACTCTGAGATCCTGTCTGGGTCTCCCAAGGCTTGTAAATAACCACTGGGTCGGTTCTGATGTCGCGTGATTTGTTGTCAGTTCTCTCATGGTTCTCCGGTCAGTTCTCCGGTGCCAGGATCTGCCACAGGGCATTCTGACCACGGGCATCATGTTTCTACGCTGCCGCCTGCATTTAACAGGCAATGGGACTGCCCAGCATGTGCAAGGCAGCACCTCTTTCACACCACCAGAATGTTTAAGGCTGTTGGGATTGTTGTTAGCGTCCCATTAACACTGAGGCTAGAGATACCCTTAGGATTGACATTACTATTAGCATTACTTTGATGGTGCCCTATCTGGGTCATTTCCAGGGGATGTCAGGAGTAAGGCACAGTGTCAGGAGAAAAAGAACAGACTCTGTTACTTTATAAACGTGATAATAGAGAGAGTTCATTGGAAAAAATACAACTCTTAAATAATGCAAAGCATGCTTCTGATTGGATGCAGGCATCATCTGGGCTCTGATTAATATTACTCTTAAGGTAAAGATTATTGTTACCATAATGATTTTTTTTTTGGATTATGATCAGGGTTAAGGTTCCTTTTGCTACAAACTTCTAGCATCATTTTTGTTGTTGCATTTGGAGTTAGGGACGATTTTAGAATCAGGGTAAGGGTTAGGATTAGAGTTACATTGCTGGTTAATGCTGTTATCTTTACAGCTCCTGTGAGGGTTGGGGTCTGGGTCAGGTGTTTAAAAATGAAATGAAAAAAGAATTAAAAAAATATATTGAAAGCTTCAGATTTCCTTAATCTTTGTGGGAATCATATAATGTGCAACTCAGATCTACCTCTTTGTGCAGTGACTGCCTGTAAATTTGCTGGAGCCTAATATAATATGGCCTTGTGCTTTCCACTAACTCACCTTCATTTCATTTTCATTACATTTGCTTGGTAGTCAGATTTTGGTGTGTGGATATTTTAAAACAATCTAACTGACATTAGCAAAAAATTAAAAATAAAATTAAAAAAAATGCACAACAGCATCGTATCAATTTTTATAGATAAGATAAAGAAGAGCAGTTTTCCTTAGTTTTCTGTGCCTCTTTACTTTCTTACCCTCTCCCCTTGTGTGAGAAACTCTCAAAGTCAAAGATTTCTAGTTAGGCAAAGATGGCAGCGATAGCAGCAGTGCTTATTCATTATTGCAATACTGCGCGCACATCCCCTATTGGCAAGGGAGAAACTGCACACCAGTCAGTGAAATCAATTCTGTTCTGTGCCCTAAACCCACTGCAGGTGATGCTCTCATGGCTCTCATTGGTTGAGCATCTCAGGCTCACAGACTCCTCGAGACTGTGGCTAGGATTCATTTCCATAGAAGGTCAATTACCAACCTCTTGTTTTTAGGTCTGCCTTGTACTTTTCTGCGGACAGAGAAGGGCAATGTTTCCAAAAGTCAGTACATTCATTCTGTCCTGTGCTGGGCTCTACCCACCCTGTATTTATCTTGTGCTTGTCTCAATTCTCCCCATGTCAGAATGCCCCCAGTCTGAACTTAATTCTGTTCAGCAACTTTCTTGGTGGAAAAACTACTTATACAGCTGTTTTACAAGAGGGTTATACATTCAGTTAGGGCCTACACTATGTACTGAAAATACTGGAAACTTCCACTGCAAAAACACAATCTACCTCTCCCATCTGTGCAGCCTTGCAGACCCAGAGCATGCCAGGTTATTTCTGCTTTCATAGCATTTGCATGCTGTAGGGTGAGCACAAGGTTCTGCTGCTTGATTCTTCTGCAAGAGCTGCCTACCGGCAAATGGTTGCAGGGATGGAGGATGTGACAGAAAGCATTTGTCTCCACAAGAGCAGAGTTACATTCAGTGCAGAGTGTGAGAGTCAGGTTGGTGTGGAAAAGCACTGACACGCTGGGGATGATGCAGTGCTCACATGTCTAACACTCACAGACATTACTGTCAGAAGGATGGTGCTGTGTTGTGCTTCTACCTTTGGCAGCCCCTGGAGAAATGCTATGGCACACAGAACACCTTTGTATTGCACTGACTGCTGCCATGCAGCATGGATTTAACACACCAAATCCAGAGGAGCATGACTGCATCTAACTGCCCTGAGAAAAACTACTGTAGCTGAAGAGATGAGGAGGCAGCTGCTCATCTGCAGAACAAGCAGTACTGCCAGACATTGGGCAAGGTGAGCACCTCCTGCTGCAGCGTGATGATGACAGGGCTGGAGATGATCTGCAAAGCCAGCTTAAAAGTGGGAGACGTGAGTCAACATGGCAGGAGGACAGAGGTGTTAGGGAGCAGCCAAGGCATCAAAGAGTATCAGAAGGCTTTGAAAAGTATCACAAAGTGACAGCCAGGAAGACTGGGATATATCATGAGCAGCAACCTGGATGCTAGAGATTATTTGCTCCCATACAAAATGGTAGAGATCTTGCTGCAGACATCCCAAAGCCAGCCAAAATGGGAACCCAGAGCTCTGCCTGCACGAACCCCACAGCCATAGCATTGCAAGCTGAGCTGCCTTGCTGTTTGTTGCATTCATCCCAATCCCTGTGATTGAAGACTCAGAATGCAGTCGAGGCGATGACTGAGCATGAGAGTGACTTTATTCAATAAAAGACAGGAGGGCTTGAGAGGTCAAGGGTGAAGATGGGACTCCTCTTGTCAAGATGAGAGTGGCTCAGAGCTGGTGCTGCTGCCTGGTGCCTGGGACTGGCAGCCTGACTCTAAGTCCCCATCTAAGATGCTCAGCTTCACCTCACTGATGCTGCCCTGCTCCTGCATGGTGGTGCTGCTGCTGGGACACTCGGGCTGTGCTTGGGATGGGCAGCACTGCAAAGGCGCTGGGTCACAATCCAGGCAGGTGACTGCTGTGTCTGGCAGGCTCAGGTCACGAGCTTCAGCAGAGCCAGGAGATATGAGAGCATGAACGTGGATGAGCCCCTTGTGTCCATCACTGTTACCATGTGGAAGGCTGTCATCCGAATTGCAGCGATTCATGCTTAATAAGAACTCTCCATTGATGGAAAGACACTGCTTGGTTTGGATCTTTGGGGTTGACAAGGGCTCGAATCACCTAGGAAGGCATAGAAACACAAGGGTTAGTTTCAAACATTTGCAAGTTGAATCATGAAAGGTTGTTGATACTTGGTAATAGAGTGGCGGCAGGAAGAAGCAAGTAGGCTTGAAGCAGCATAGCCACTGTCTTGAAAGTGATCCTCATTCAGGTCCAGCTCGTGTGTTGTTTCACTATAATCTGCTTCTTTGGGTCTACCTAGTGGGCAGCAACACTCGAGCTGTTACTGATATCATTGAAAAGAACTGGAGACAATTGTTCTATTCCTAAGAGCTTCAAGGTGCCTAGAAGCACAAATAGAAACCAGCAGTATTTCATCACTTCACCAAAAGGAAGGTCAAACACCTGAGCTGTGAAGAGCAGTTACAGAACCTATGCATAAGATCACACCAGACATACTTTGTTCTAACAACAGTTATGGCACATAGTCCATTTCCTTCAATATTCCCAAAATGAAATGATGTGGAGCATTACAGGGAAAGAAACACTGCACACAGACACTATGACCCTGATTAGACTCAAGCAGCAGACTTAAAACAAGTCAGAGTTTTTGATTCCAGGATATTTCAGGACCTATCGTGTGAAATTCAGTTACACAACAGTGCCTAGGTGCCTGCGTTTCAAGCAACTTTCAGATCACAGCCATGTAAAATAAAAACAAATTCAGTGCAGAAATAGCAAGCCTGTACCTTAATACTCATGAGATTATCCATTTTTTACAGCACTCTGACTAAGTTCTAAAACTTGCTCATCCCAGTTCACTTCAGCAAGTTCCACCAATTCAAGCAACGCAGTTCTGAGATCCTGTGTATGTTGTGCAGATAGAATTGAACAGTGCAGAAATAATCTCTGACAGCTTTAAGAGCTCTGTTCTGCTTACAAACTCTCAGTCCAAAACTATTCTCAGTTTTAAGGAAATGAACACCTGAAGCAGTTGGATCATCTGCCGCATTCTGCTTCTTGGCATCATGATTAGCACAAAGGGTTTTCTGCTGTCCTGCAGAGATGGAAAAAGTCCTGCTTACAAATGGACCAAGTTTCAGTGTACAGCAGAGTTTGTACCAGACTAAAAAGCCACGCCATTCAATTCATGTGCTCAGGTTGTTATGCACTCCGAAAGGAAACAGAACTAACTGTTGGATTCTGAAGGCAATCTGTGGGGTCCTACATTACCTCCTGATTCTGGAAGAGGAAATTCTAATAGCAAATGCAGAACTTTGATCTTTGTAGACATGAGAAGAGCTGGCATTTAGGAACATTCATTTCAGGGAAATCAAATGATGTGTCTGTATTTTTTACTACAGATAGTATAGGGAGCAGCCAGTTGAAGAACCAGATACAAAAAATCCAGCCCATTGGCAAGAAAATACTTCTCCTTAAATTCTGTATGCTATCATGGTACAGAATTAGGCTACAGTGCCACATAGGCCAACCAAGTGTAGAACCAAATCCACAAAATACTGGTAGACAAAGCAGCAAAAACAGGGACAATATTCAGCAGACAGGCCTTTCTACCCACAGCTCAGCATGTTCTGCCATCCGAAAAGCAAGGCCTCTTGTCAAGCTCAGCTATTTCCCTTCTCAGTGTATTCTAGCACCACTGATACCCACTGGTATCCTCCTGTAGAGTGCCATCATATTGTCATCATCCAAAGGGAAAACCCACACAGCAGAGCATACAGCACTACACCCATGCTCCAAATATCCGCCTGAAAAACAAAAAGACAAGCTTACAAACCTGAAGCACCTCAAATGGCTTCCTGACAGACTGGATTGTCTGCCCTTGCCAAAGCCCACATATAGCCCATGAAAAGCTGGCTCTTTCCCTCAGGAAATAAAATCTTATCGTCCCAGAGAAAGCATATAACCCTCATTCAATTGCCCTTCCACTCAGCTTAGAGCACTACTAAAACCAGCATCTTCACCTTAGCTCATCACACTGCTGCAGTTCCTTTTACAAGGATTTCACTGGCAAAAATGAAATCAAAGCCGTCACAAGGGATTTAGCACAGTTACATGTTACTGGCTACGAGAGCTGTCAGCACAGTCACCTGTCTGGCTTTGCTGCTGTTCTATTTATGTACAGGCACAACAAGGTTCAGACACCTCACAGTGCAGTTCTCACTTTGACTGTAAAGAAAAAGGAGGCTTGAAAAGCAGCGTGTGGAAAACAAAGAAACAAGAATTAGAACAACAGTGGGGCCATGGCACTTGTAGGAATTGCTCCGCCTTTAACAGCGATTCAAGAAGGATGAGGGCATTCCAAACCAGACCAGTTTGGACAGATTAACAACTGCAAGTAGTGGGTTCCAAAATTCCAGACATGAAATCAAAGCTGGAAAAACTCTTCACATTTTCATCTCTCAATTTTTAGTACATTGTGCATTACAACGGAAACAATTCTTCACATACAACTTGGAAGCTAAAGACAAGTCTGACAAAACAGACTGCACAGAAATGATGGATAATTAACAGAGCAAATTGCTCTTTCAAACACTTAGTAATAGAAAGAGATCTCTGAAGTTGCTGTTCTGTAGAGCACCAAAGCAGTCGCTTGAGGCAGTTCAGGATTAGCCTGAGACGAACCAGCCAGCTGTGAACTGAGACCAATTGCACTTCTTCTATTTTACTTTCATTCTATGTGACCTCACTAAGCAAATATTGTCTAAGACCATGAGTATCACATAAATGTGCAGATCTCAAGCTGCTCACTTATCTAGTACCCTTGGCATGATGCTTTATTTTCCTCAGCTATTCATCTAGATTGTGTCTGTTGATTGTGCAACAACAGCCTGTTGGTCTCGATTACCTGTGAGAGGCTCTAACTTTGGCCAGGAAAAATCATTTGAGGATAAGTAATTATCTGGGACTCAGTAAGTCTTCCCATGCTTTCATAACAGCAGAGATACACACACACACAAACTCATGGAACCCCACTGCTTTGCACAATCCTGTGCACACTTACATGTGTCATGCACTGATTTCCCAGCCAGTCCTCATGGGGTCTATTACTTAGGACAGGAGTGTAGGGGAGCAGCCAGAAGCTGTTTGCATTCCCTGCTGTCTGCTGGGCAGCTTTGCTGGAGATGCTTGGGTTGCTTTGCTTTTCCTTGGGAGGTGGGAAGGAGCTTTGGGTTGGAGGCACATCCCGTGCCAGAGCATCTCGATGGCACGTGTGTGGCACTGATCTGCAGCAGATGAAGGGGAGGAGGTCCCAGCACAGCCCTGCACCATGCTCTGCCACACTGGGCAGCTTGTTCCTGGCTCAGCAGCGCCATCAGACAAGGAGCAGGGAAGGAAATCAAGGATGGGGGGTACCATCAAACGCAGTTAGTGCATGCCTGTGCAAGACAAACAGACCCAGAGCTTGCGGGTTATTCCTGCTTTTGTAGCATTTGTGTGCTGTAGCTGAGCAAAAGGTTCTGCTGCTTGAATCTTCTTCTGCAAGAGCCACCTACCGGTAAATGTCTGCAGGGATGGAGGATGTGACAGAAGCATTTGTCTCCATGACAGCGTAGTTACACTTGGTCTAGAGAGTGAGAGAGGCAGGCAGCACTGCCTGATGTTGGTCAGGGCGAGTTCCTCCTGCCGCAGCGCGATGATGGCAGGGCTGGAGATGATCTGCAGGGACAGCTCACAGGTGAGAGCCAGGAATGGACACGGCGGGAGGACAGAGGTGTTAGGGAGCAGCCACGGCATGAAAGAGCATCAAAAGGCCCTGAAAAGCATCACAGCCACAGCCAGGAAGCTTGGGGTTTTCATGAGCAGCATCCAGGATGCTAGAGACTATTTGCTGCCATACACAACGGCAGCAGAGCTCTCGCTGCAGGCATCCCAAAGTCAGGCAAAATGGGAACACACCCAGAGCTCGGCCGCACAAACCCCACAGCCAGAGTATTGTAAGCTGAGCTGCCTTGATGTTTCTTGCACTCATCCCAATCTCTGCGAATGAAAACTCGGAATTCAGTCAAGGCGTTGATTGAGCACGAGCGTGCCTTTATTCAATAGGAGAAAGGAGGGGGTGTGAGGTCTGGAGGAAAGATGGGACTCATCCTCTCTTGTAATCATGAGAGCTGCTCAGAGACCGTGCTGTTGCCCGGAGCCTGGGACTCGTGTCCTGATTCTGTGCCCCCCTGCGAGATGCTCAGCTTCTCCTCGGTGATGCTGACCTGAGCCTGCATGGTGGTGCTGCTGTCGGGGCACTCGGGCTGTGCTTGGGCTGGGCTGCACTGCAGAGACATTGAGTCCAGGCTGGTGCCTGAGGTGTCTGGTGGGCTCAGGTCAGCAGCTTCAGTAGGGATGGGATGAATGAAGGCTTCAACGATGATGACCTTCTTCTCTTGATAGCTGATGTTATACGGAAGGCTTTCATCTGAACTGCAGCATTCTGTGCTTAGTAACAACTCTTCATTGATGGAAGATGCGTCATCGTAACATGCCCTGCGTCTTGGGGATATACAAGGGCTCGGGTCACCTAGGAAGGAGCAGATGTACAGCAGTTAGTGTCGAACGTTCACAAGATGAACCATGGAGATTCTTGACATTTGGCTATGTAGTGGTGGTGGGCAGAAGCAAATAGGCTTCTAGCAACAGTGTCACTGTCTTGAAAGTGATCCACGTGCAGGTCCAGCTCTTGTGTTGACAAGAGACTCATTTGGGAAAGACAGGGATCAAGACAGGCTTGAACGCCAGAAGGAGGTACAAGCCCACTGAAAGCATGAATTCTACCTGTGTTGCTGACAAGCAGTGTTTTGTAAGCTGGACTTGCACCCTTACCTGCCAGGACCAAGACTTCTGCTTCAGAGGGCTCCCTGGCACTGCTCTGCAGTTGGCGTTTGGCCACAGGGGATGGTTTGCCCAGGCAGAAGCAGGAACACCAACTGCCAGCTGCTGACTCTGCCCTCTTCCTGGGAGAACTCATTCTGCAGAGAAAACAGAGCATGCTGTCAGACGTGGTGCAGGGTGATGGAAGAGCTGCACCGAGCCCTGGCCAAAAGTTGCCTGTTCTGGGCACTGCCTGCTTTCTGCTGAAACACAGCTTAGAAACGCCCTCTGTTTCAAACAGCAGAGGATGCTTCCATTCCTACAGCTCAGCCCTCAAGTCCTGAAGGCTAAATACCTCTCAACGATGTCAAGCAAGGACATGGATCCGGAGAATGTCGGAGGCTCAGGCTGCTTTGCTCTCCCGGGGCTGGCCTTCACCAGGGAACAAAGGCCGTTGATGAGCTTGCCCCATTTCTTTGGCTCTGCGCAACAAAACAAAGAAACCAGTTCATTTCAGGCCTGGCTCGGTTGGACGAAGCTGAGCGCAATGCATTCGACAGAGCATGTAACAACGGGAAGAACATTCCCAACAAGGACACGTAAGAATGGATTTTCCCCATCCCTGGAGGTGCCCAAGGAGATTACTGTAGTTCTCTTTCTAAGCTTGCTGAACTTGGGCATAAACAAACCCCCTGAAAGTAACGTTCTGACCCTATTTGACTAACTCACGTTGTCAAATGTAAATTACGCACCTGGCTTTGGCAATGAATTGAGGAGGGAATCGGGAACTTTTCCGCTGATGAGTTCCATGCACTCACCAGGGAAAAGCCCAACCTGTAATTAGAACAAAAAGACAGGTGAGCATTAGCCCGAGCCCAGAGCCAAAGGGAAGGTCCACTGACAGTGACACAGGGCAACTGTTTGCATCCAGCAGCCATCCGTTGCAGGCAGAGCAGCTCCAAGCTGAGATTCCCAACTCTACTGAAGTTGTGCTCTCTAGTCAAAAACGTGTGCCTACCTCAAAGCCACGCTTGCCTCTCCACCAGGGGCTCAGCCTGTTGATATGTCCTCATATAAACAATGCTCACCAGATCTCTGACCTGAAAGAGATTGAAACATCAATCCCAGATTCAGCAAATCTGGTAGGAAAACAAAGCAGAAAGGACTGCCCTCTTCTATGCACGACAACACGGAATGCCTGGAACTGCTTACCTCCAGAGAGAGCTCATCTGGCCCCTGGGTGACGTGGCTCTTAATAACATGGGCTGCCGCAAATGCTGGTATGTTTAAAGATGACATAGCACGCACCAGCTGCGGCTTCTGCATGTTATCAGCCTGCAAAACAGAGAACAGGCCGTGGTCAGGAGCTGAGGACAAACCAGGAGGATTTCAAGGTGAGGAGCACATCTGCAGAGAAAGCTGCAGCAAATGCGCTCCGTCCTTATCAGGAGCACTTCAGAAGGAGCTGCACGTCTCATAGCTCTGGAGCAGCACTTCTTCCCCACCCTTCACTACTCCAAGCAGCTCCAACAAACTTCTCAGAAGAAATCCAGGCCAGCACAGACCTGGCAGACCAGAACCAAGTGCAGCTTGTGTGACGGCAGTGCCCACTCCTTGCTTCCACCCTGCTCCAGCAGGTTAAGGAGTCTGAGCATCACTGGCCTTTGACAACTCAAGACTTTCAGCACCTCATGCCAACATTTCTCACTAAGATACACCTAAGGCATTGAATTCTCTTCTCACTACCTCCTCTCAGTCCTCCCCTAGGAACAGAAACCATTTAGATTCTACAGCAAACTACAGCATCTACCCTGCAAGAGCACATTGAACCACCTGCAACAATGAAACATGGTTTTGGAGAGTGGGTCTGAAAACACACCTTTAGACAACTGTCTCCCTGTAGCCAAAAGGAAACCAAGTAGCAAAAGAAGAGTCCAGCCTGAAACATGCCCATGCTACTAGCCCAAGTTTCTCACAGTGAATGCAGAATCCATCCTGTTCTTGAGGTAACAAATGACCAGTGGGTCTCCTCTTGCTCCACCCCTTCTCCTTCAAAGCCAGAAAAAGAAAAACAGGTAGAAGAAAACCCAGACGTACCTTTCCACACAAAGAGCAGAAAGTGGAACAGCAGTTGTCTCCTTCCTGAGACATGGTGGGGAGCATCCCAGAGGAAGCCCATGTTCTTTGCTTCTCTCCACAGGGACTTCAAGCATTCTTGGCAAGAGCTGTTTTTGTTCTTTCTTCAATTGCTTCCATCACCAGAATCTCCTTTGGAAAAGGAACCCGAATGAAAGAATCAGCAAATGAAAAAGAATGAGCAATAGCCACTTTACCAGCTTTCTCCTAACATGTAATTTAGACCCCCAATTCGGGCAAGGTCTTAAAATCAGCTGGTTACAAGAACTGTCCCAAAATATATCCAGCTTCTGTACAGCTGCTGTTATTTCTGACAGCGAGTGTAATCACAGAATCATAGAATGGCCCGGGTTGGAAGGGACCTCAAGGATCATGAAGATCAATCACCTCCCTGTCCCTGCTGGCCATCCCCTCTTCTGATGGAGCCCAGGGGACCATTTGCTCTCTGAGCTGCAAGAGCACGCTGATGGCTCACGTTCTGTTTTTCATCCACCAGGACCCCCAGGTCCTTCTCTGCGGGGCTTCTCTTAAGGACTGCTCCTCCCAGTCTGTAGAAATGCCTGGGATTCCTCCAGCCCAAGTGCAAAACCTTGCACTTTGCTGTGTTCAACCTCATTAGATTCACGTAGGCCAACCTCTCGGTTGAGCTCCCTCTGAATGGCATCCCTTCCTTCCACTGCGTCAGCCGCACCACTCAGCAAACAGCAGAGGGTGCACTCCATTGCATCATTGGTGTCTCTGATAACCATGTAAAAAAGCACTGGTCCCAAGACAGACTCCTGGATGACACCACTTGTTATCGGCCTCCACCTGGACATCAAACCATGAATCACCACCCTCTGTCCTCTACAAAACCTCTTTGTCTTCTACTCCTGCTGCAGCTGCAATGGCTGCACCAGCATGACTCACGTTTGACAATCCTCCAGCTCTGGCCTAGCCATGCACAGCAGCAGTCCGTCTCCCTCCCAGCTCACTCACCAGTGTGCTGCTGTGCCCCAAATTCAGTGCAGTAGCACTGAGAGCAGGCAGCACCCATCACCCTCCTCTAACTCTCTCTGCCAGCTGCGATGAGGACTGACATAGCACGCCCACCCCAGCCCAGCTTTTCTGCTGAGACACCTCCCAGCAACCACCCAGCACCAATCCCAGTTGCTGCAAGCTGTCTGAGAGCCTGCTGGAGTGCACTGACAATAACTTTGTGGGTCAAGTATTAAGCACACCAAGCAGAAGGGAAGCATTACTGGACATGGTGCACAGCAGGGGTTAAGACTGGAGGTGGTCAGGGCTGTAGTGACCATGCCCTCCTAGCGTTCCTCATCTCAAGGAATGCAGGCCTGGCAAAAAGCAAAGTCAGGATCCTGAGCTTCAGGAGAGTCAGCTGCAGGCTGTTCAAAGAATTCTTGCATGAGAGACACTGGAAAACTGTTTTTAGGGGTAAAGGAATGGAAAAGAGATGGTAACTTTCTCAGAAAACCTTACTCAGAGCTGGAGCTCTGAGCTCCATCCCGACCACACGAAACACAGTAGAGGAGGCAGGAAAGCAGCATGGCTGAACCTGCTGGTTACAGGGAGCAACAAGAAGGAAATGGAGAAACAGCGGAAACGGAGACATGCAGCCTGGTCGCTTTGGTGGCCTTCTACAGTGGAGTGACAGCATCAGTAGGGAAAGGAAAAGCAACTGACATCACTCAGCCAGACTTTTGCAAGGCCTTCGATGTTGAGCAAGTTTCCTGTTAGAACTCAGTGTGAACAAATCTACCACTGAGCAACACCCTGAGCCCCCACTCACCTCAGCAGAGGTCAGCCTGCACCCCAGCCTTCCGCCTATTCTGCTCCATTGATGGAAGCACACCGGGCATCATTGCTACTCACCCGACCAATGATGATAGGGGCAGAAAAGGGAATTCCTCTTTACCTTTCAGATGAAAAATTGATGACTGTGTGGAATCTTCCCAGTACAGCTGTGGGGCCTTCCTTTACTTGTATCCTGCTGCTCCGTGTCACAGTGGGAGAGCTGCTCTGGCCTCTCCTCTCAGCCTGTGCCTCCTGCAGTGTGAGCAGCTTTGTGGATAGAGGAGACACCCACACAGACTTGGGCCTGGATAGAGAACTGTGCCCTACAACATAGGTACATTTACATCACGCTCTTTTCCTTGTGTGTGAGCAATCCTTGCTCTTTTCACATGGTACTATGAGCGTGTGACACCCCAAACACATATTTAGCATCTGTCCATATCATTAAGGCTCTCGTCAAGGCAGTTATTTCAGCCTTCTGAGGGGTAGTCCCCATGGCTGATGGTTGTGCTTCCATTCCCTGCTCAGTAGCAGTTACTGCATGTCCTGCCTTAAAGCCTCCTTGTCTCACAAAACTGCAGCTGCTGGTAAACCAGGCATCTTCTGCATCTTCTAAGGGTTCGTCCTTCAGCTCCAACCGACTGAATGTAATGTGCAGCATCAGTTGTTTCAAAGCAGTGATGTCATCCTGGTTCTCCACCAGGGGAGTTCCGCTAAGGAAAGATACTGGGTTGGCAATAGTAGTTACAATTATTTCTATATCACCCTGCTCTACCAGGATGGCCTGGTATTTCGGGAATCTTTGGGGTGAACAGATGCCATTCAGAGGGACCTTGACAGGCTGGAAAGCTGGGCTCGGGTGAACCTAATGAGGTTCAACACAGCAAAGTGCAAGGTTTTGCACTTGGGCCGGAAGAACCCCAGGCACCTGTACAGGCTGGGAGGAGTTGTCCTTGAGAGCAGCTCGGCTGAAAAAGACCTAGGGGTCCTGATAGATGAGAAACTTAACATGAGCCAGCAGTGCGCTCTGGCAGCCCGGAAAGCAAATGGGATCCTGGGCTCCATCAGGAGAGGGGTGGTCAGCAGGGATAGGGAGGTGATCGTCCCTCTCTACTCTGCTCTTGTGAGGCCCCATCTGGAGTACTGTGTCCAGGTGTGGAGCCCTCAGTACAAAAAAGATATGGAAATTTTGGAAAGGGTCCAGAGGAGGGCCACAAAGATGATCAGGGGGCTGGAGCACCTCCCCTATGAGGACAGGCTGAGGGAGTTGGGTTTGTTCAGCCTGGAGAAGAGAAGGTTGCGAGGTGACCTCATTGCAGCCTTTCAATACCTGAAGGGAACTTACTCCCAGGAGGGGAGTAAACTCTTCGAAAGGGCTGATAATAGCAGGACTAGGGGAAATGGTTTTAAGTTGAAGGAGGGAAGATTTAGGTTGGATGTTAGGGGAAAGTTCTTTACTAGAAGGGTGGTTAGGTCCTGGAACAGGCTGCCCAGTGAGGTTGTGGATGCCCCGTCCTTGGAGGTGTTCAAGACCAGGTTGAACAGGGCCCTGGGCAACCTGATCTAGTAAATGTGTATGTTTGGTGGCCCTGCTAGGCAGGGGGGTTGGAACTACATGATCCTTGAGGTCCCTTCCAACCCGGGTAATTCTGTGATTCTGTGATTCTGTGAAGGGAAGCATTACTGGACATGCTGCACAGCAGGGGTTAAGACTGGAGGTGCTCAGGGCTGTAGTGACCATGCCCTCCTAGAGTTCCTCATCTCAAGGAATGCGGGCCTGGCAAAAAGCAAAGTCAGGACCCTGAGCTTCAGGAGAGTCAGCTGCAGGCTGTTCAAAGAATTCTTGGACGAGAGACACTGGAAAACTGTTCTTAGGGGCAAAGGGTTCAAACATCCCTTTGTGTGCACCTGTGTGCAGCCCAACTCCTCAGCACAGCCCTGTGCAAGCACACATTTGTGCCACCGCATCCACGCACTATCTATGTGCTCACACACACTCACACAACCACATCCCTTAGTGCAGCCCTGTGCGCGCACACACTCACACATGTGTAACCCCTTCCTTTCACTCCCAAAGTGCACGCACACACCGGTACCACAATGTCCTTGTGCAGCTCCAACACTCTGCACACCCCTGTGCACGTACATATATGTGCATGCTCGTCCTTGCACACATACCCACAGACCTACACACACCTGAGCAACACCACTGGTTTGTACACTCATGGACACAAATGTGTGTACAACACCATCCATGCACAAATACACACACACACACACACATGGATCCCCACTGCTTTGCACAATGCTGTGCACACTCACGTGTGTCATGCACTGATTTCCCATCCAGTCCTCAAGGGGTCACTTACTTAGGACAGGAGTGCAGGGGAGCAGCCAGAAGCTGTTTGCATTCCCTGCTGTCTGCTGGGCAGCTTTGCTGGAGATGCTTGAGTTGCTTTGCTTTTCCTTGGGAGGTGGGAAGGAGCTTTGAATTTGAGGCACATCCCGTGCCAGAGCATCCCGATGGCACAAGGGGGATCAGGGCCCCTCTATTGGTTACCTCGGTGGCTTGCAGCAACTGGAACTTTTTGCCTATTGAGAAAGCTAAAAAGTGTGTGTTCCTCCTGACCCATATCAACAAAAATCTCAACCATAAAAAAGAGACGTCTTCGTATTCAAGCAAATGACAACAGTAAGACCATGCATGTTGTTTTGTTGTATTTCCTCTGTAATCATGGGGAGGATATGAAGAAGTGGTATAATTCATCCACTTCTGCACTTCAGGCACAAGTTCCTTAGAATTGGAAGAGACCCTTAAAGGCCATCTAGCCCAGCTCCCCTGCAATAAAAAGGGACATTCACAGCTAGATCAGGTTGCTCACAGCCTGGTCATTAGTCATCCCAGAGGCAAAACACACACTGAATGATCTCTCCTTCAGTCATAAATCCTTGGAGACAACAGCATTGACACTGCATGTTACTGAAGCAGTAAAAGAAATTGCTCCTGTAACTCTCCTTGTGTTAAGTAAAATGATGATAAAAAGCAATGGAATGCTTTGGCAGGACACCAAAACCATCCTCCTTCCTTGATATCTGCTGCAATGGAACCTTCCACTGGAAGAAAGCCTCTGATGACTTGTCACCCCAGAGAGGTCAGCTTTAGAAGCAGGACTGCTGCACAATAGAATGAACTGGAGCTCTTTAGCATCTCTTACATCCAGGAGGGGTGTGATCAGACCCACCTATCACCTTCAGGTGCGCTTTCTGACACTTTGTCTGACTTCACTGTCACTGTGCCAGCATCCTCAGGCTTAACCTGCTTCATTGTCAGTGTGCAGCAATTGCCAACGTTCTTGATGTCATTGTAATTGTTGGTGTAAAGGAGGTTGCCATTCAGGAACCATTCCACGTCCTCGTCATTATGGGACAGCTCGCAGGAGAAGACAGCAGAGCTCTCTTCTTCAATTTCTACATCCTGCAGGTGCTTCGTTACTTCTACATTGCGGGCTGTGGGGAAACAAGGTGAACTGTTACCACTGTTACTATAAATCATACTGGGATGTGGTAGAATGGTTGGACTAGATGATCTTTGTGTAATCATCTATGTGAAGATAATACATGTATAAAGTTAGCAGGAGAGAACGGCAGAAGTCAACCTCCAGAAGAGAAATCTGAGGTGAAATAGGACATGGAAGAGGCCACCCTCCCTGCTCATACCTTCAGCTGTCAGCGTGGCCTCAGTCTCTGCAATTCCTGCCTTGCACTTGTACACACCAGCATCATCGGGCTTCAGCTTCAGAATTCTGAGCTCTACTGAATGCTTATCCCTCTTGATCTTGTACTTCTCAGAGGGCTCGATGGGTGTGCGGTCCTTGAACCATTTCACAACCTTTGGAGAAGGCCTGAAGTCACAGGACAGGATGACAGAATGACGTTCCAAAGCTGTCTTGTCCTCCAACTTCCTGGTGATTTCTATATGGTAATCTGCAAAGCAGGGGTGGAAGAGAAGAAAGGATGAGGACAATTGGAAGAAGAGGAAAGTCTCTTGCGTGTATTCCATTCCAATTAATGTCAAGTTCACAATGGTTCTTTGAACGACTCTAAAGATAAAACAAACGATTGTCTATAGGGAATGCCATTGACTACATTTCTATGAAGTAATACTGTACAGTATCTACCAAATGCAAGGTCCAGCTCTTGTTCTGTGCTTATTAAATTGCTCCCAATTGTTGAGGCTTTTATTCAAATAAGAGTGAGTTGAAAATATAACAAGTACTTTAGGATGTGAATGGATAATCTTACGCTGGGGACAACAGCAGATAAAAAGCCTGCAAGTTTCTTTCAGATGAAATCAATGACAAACCGCACCAAATTTAGGTGCTACCAAACTTAAACTTGTCTAGTTCAGAAATACAATTAATTTCACCTGATTTGACTTCTTTGGTATAGCCAAGGACAAAACCTCAGCTCTGTAAATCTGAATAGTAAGCACATCACAGCTATTCAAACACATCTTTTACTGAGATGCAGCTGTCTCATTTAGTGTCCAACGACTTTGAACTGGAAATGGAGCAGACCAAAGCAGAATCTAAACATGGCTTCTACAAGGACCGATCAAATGCGGCCACCGTCAAATTCAAAGTATCTGATACAGAAGGATCACACTCACAGTCAGACAAAACCTCTTTGGAGAGGTGAACTGACTGCCCTGTTCACCCCCACTTTGGAAATAACTGCACTCATTTCCTACCTGCTCCCAGCAGTGTGGGATGGTGGGATAGCATCACACTTCCCACACTAAGCATCCCACCATGTCACTTGTTCCACCTAAACCTCAGTCCCAAAACAAAAGGGGAACTCGCTTCTGAACCCTCTTCACTTCATTTCAGATGTCTTATATGCTTGATCTCCAACCCACCCCCCACTCAGGAGAAAGACCCCCCGCTTACACCCTACCATCTTGTTGCATTCTGATGTTGTCATCAGCCTTCAGCTTGTTGTCCTCTTTGTACCACTGGGTCTGAACCTCATCGTGTGAAATCTCACAGACAAAAGATGCACTCCCATATTCATTCACTTCCACATCTTCCAGTGCTTTAACAATCTTGATATCTCCAGCTGTGAAACACTAGAGATATATTTGTCAGGGTATTTCCAGAACTGAGTGCAGCATCTTTTCCTTACACATATTTGCATAGAAAATAAGTAGGATTATGTTTTATTCTAAACCATCATCCATTCCTGAGTCATTTCTCTCTTCAACACAGTCAATGCATTATTGCCCTTGAACTTAAAGACAGACCTACTAGCTACAATGGAGCTCCCTGCAAACAGTTTTCATGGAAACCAGAATCTCATTTATTCTAAAACCTTTCAAGCAAAATTAAGGGTAGAAAAACAATAGAACTGACTGAATCTTTAAGGTCATTTAGTTCCAGTCCCCCTGCTATAGGCAGGGACACCTCCCTCCAGACCAACTCTTCTCCTCAGGGTCAAGGCTTCTCTCAAATCATTCTCCTCTAAGCCTGTGCCTGTGCTTGGGATTGCCCTGACCCAGGTGCAGGGCCTTGTACTTGGCCACACTCAAGTTCATGAGGCTGCCAAGGGCCCACCTCTCCAGCCTGTCCAGGTCCCTCTGAGTAGCATCCCTTCCCTCTAGCACATCAACAGCACAGCTCAGCTTGGTGTCATCTGCAAACTTGCTGAGGCTGCATTTGATTCCACTCTCCATGTTGCCTACAAAAATGTTAAATAACACTGGTCCCAACACCACCCTCCACCTGGACACTGAGCTATTGACTGCAGCTCTCTGAGTGTGACCATCCAGACAGTTCCCTATCCTGCAACTGGTCCATCCATCAAAATCATTTTTCTCCAGTTTGGTGACCAGGATGTCATGCAGGACGGGATCAAATGCTCTGCACAAGTCCAAGTAGATGATGTCAGTTGCTCTCCCATTATCCACTGATGCTGTTACTCCATCATGAAAGGCCACCAAGTTTGTCAGACATGGCTTGACCTTGATGAAGCCATATTGGTTACCACCAATTACCTCATCTTTATTTTCCAAACTATGCCAAGGAGAACTAGACAGAACTCTACAGTGTTGTGTCACTACAAACCTGTCTGAACCATTGGCTTCTCTGCATACTCATCACTAGTCTCTCCTTAGCTTGTGTGCCTACAAAAAATGTATGGGGAATGTCAGCCACAAATCTTACCTAGGGGACATCTTTGCTTCAAAATCCTCTGAACATCACACAATCCCTTTTAACTCTCCAGGTCTGCATTTAGTTATGTCAGAATCAGGCCATATTTCTGTGCTGCTATATCCCTTTCCTTCTGAAGGGCCTGGATACAACTTGGATTAACCTCAGGAGAAGAGTTCCTGCATAGAATCATAGATTTACCCAGGTTGGAAAAGACATTGAAGATCATCAAGTCCAACCGCAGCCTAACCAGTACCCTAACTCTAAAAACCCTACACTAAATCATATCCCTGAGTACCACATCCAAAAGGCTCTTAAACACAACCAGGGATGGTGATTCAACCACCTTTCTGGGGAGCCTATTCCAGTACCTAAAATCTCTAGTATCTAAATCTCTCTAAAAGAGCACAGGTATTAATCTGACCAGAAAGGTTCCTGTTTGTTCATAAAATGAGCCTTTTCCGCTCCACCTTGCATAGGCCACTGGGCACAGGGTAGCTGGGAGACCACAGAAAAAGTGGTTCTGTGAGCAATAGGGAAACTACTGCCTAATCCAACTCCTCCAATCTCTGCGCTCTGCCAGCATGTCTAAATAGGGTGGCAGATACACACAGGAGATAAATATTTCCACTTCCCTCAGCCAACACTGCTCTGAATTTCTATGGGACACACAGTTAGATGAAAAGGCATTTGACAAAGAAGGAAATGAAAGAGTTTAATCTGCTGTGTCATTCTCTCGGTAGCCAGAATAACTAACCCTCGCCAGTGTTAGTTCAAAGAATAGGCAGATTTTATCTCCTGACATGAGCAGTAATTCAAAGAAGCTGGTATATGATCCAGTATCCTGCATATTCACTGCAGGCAGGAAAAGACATTATGAGATAAGGGAGATCTACACATCACTTGTTATGAACACCTCATAAAGATAAAACCACACACAAGAGGAGAGTTTATGAAGAGGACCACTCTTGGACTACTTTCCAAGAGGCATCAATTAGTAACTCTCTTCGCTCATTTTTCACACTACTCCACAGTGTCCTCCTGAGCCCCCTTACTCCTGTTGCCAACTGCGGATGCAGGGAATCCTGAGGAACCAAGGATTCATAGTTGTTCCATCAGTAGTCCTTGGTCAGCTCTCCCTCCCTGCCCCTTCTGTTTTGATCCCACTAACCAAATTTTAGTTAGTCTGAAAAGAGGATGGAAACCTCCGCAGCAATTAGTTTCTAAATATCTTGCAATGGGCAGCTTGTAGGAGCCCCATCTCAATGCCCACAGCACAGGAGGCAGGACTGCTTAGCCCATGCACTAGTGCATTTACCAGCACAGATGTAAGCCCAGATCTATGCACACCAAATACAGGCTCTCAGTTTGCACAAGGAGGCATCCATGGAGCTGAAGTATTAGGCAGATATTGTGGTGGGGCAGCAGTTATTGAGACGCCAGACAGAAAGGACACAGATAACGTGGCAACTCAGCTTTACCATTATGACTGATGATGGAACATCTAATTTCACTGCTCAAAAGAGAACTTCCATATAACTGGAAAGAATGAAATTCACAGGGGAAACCACACACAGACACACACAAAAGCAATACAAAGGAGATGAAGGATGGTTCACATACTAGTGATTCACTCTGAGACGCAAGCAAATGAAAGAGTATCCCCAACCATTTGCCTCCTGAAATGCTAAGTATATAAACTCATTGCTGTGATAACTCTGCCAGACGTGAGTCATACACTGTAAAACCTTATGGGGTCAATCAGTTTAACTTCATAAATTCATTACACCAACAAAAACAGACCATCGTGTCCAGGCTGGTTCATTTCAGCTCTTCAAAGCTGTTGGTAAAACTGCCTGAGAGCTGAAATGCTTACCAGCAAAAGCTAAAAACTGTAAATCAAATGTAATAGGCTGGCTTTGTCTACTGTATAGAAATGATGCCTGAAAAAAAGAAAATAAAAAAGAACGTAAACCAGAACAAATGGAATGGCTACATAAAACAGCCAGTACTGAAACAGCAACCCAACCTGGTTGCAGAATGAGAGAGAAAATGAGAGTTCACCAAAGTCATGGGACAGGACACATGTTCATGTTCATGCTAACACTGAACCCAAGTGGCCACATGAGGACAGCATCTAGTAGGAAATCAGAAAAAAGCATCCTTTCACACGTCCCTTGGGAAGGTGGCATCTACCAGGGCACAGCAGACCCGTGTGTTCAGTAACAAGTCTGATGCTTCAGAGCCCAATGATGAGCTACAAACTGGGGTTTAACCAATGCAACACATGGAGGGAAAATCTGTCTTGAGCATAAAGAAGAAAGAGAAAGGTATCCAAAAGGACTAACCAAGAAATGCCCAAACTGCCCATGAAGCATTTCTTCCCGTGGTGCAAAATACCACAAGAGGATTTATTTGCTCTTTCAGTTAAACATAAAATGAACCTTTAGGGTAGCTGATGTCTTGTCTTAGGCTGCTCAGCATGTGGATGTTCCCTGATCTTCATATTCACACTTGTGAATAATGAGACTTCTCTTATTTCCCTGGGAAGTAATGCCCACTTTTTTACTTTGACAGAGCTCCTTCCCATCCTAGAAGGGAAAATATCAAGTCAGATCTCCATTAGTCCTTCCATCTCTGCACTGAGCAAAGGGAGCCTTCAGATCTATGCTTAATTCACCCACTCCCCTAGAATTAATGGAACTGTGCTTACTGGAACATATGCTGAAGCTTAAGCACAGTGCAGTGTTTTCAACATGAAGGAATAGCTATAGAACATGCATAAATTCTGGCTGACCTATGACAGCTTAAAGCACTGCGGAGGACTGTTAACAAGCCTGTTTGGACATCACCTTGAATAAATGACGTTATCCCCAAGTAAGGGAAGGAACAGCTGAGCACCGGGGAGGTACACAAAGTGCCAGAGCAAATTCTCACACTGTCAGGTGCAAAGAAAACTGAGATTTCACCCCAAAAACCCAGTTCACAACAAGGCTACAAAATCCCGGCTGAGAATTTCTGTGTTAGACTTGAAGCTCAAGACTGTACTGTAGTTCAACCAACAATATTTTGTGCAGCATGACCTAAAAAGTTCACAATAAAACCAAAACAAACTTCAATTTCAACTTGATAAATGAACTCAGGACATAATAACAAAGAGTGCTGATCTGGGCAAATAAAAGAGCATAAAGAAAAGAGAGCAGTGAAAAAGCTATCAAGGAAAAGCTCAGACTCGCATCCCTTGGAAGTGAAATTAAAGGCTCTCATTCATTTCCAGAGAAGTCAGAAAGGAAAATACCATTACATGCCATACCTTGAACCACTTGACGTCCATGTTGGGCCTGGACAGCTCACACTCAAATGTGACCTTGTCCTTCTCAATGACGCTACTGTCTGCCAATGGTTTGCTGATTTTCACAGGCAATTCTGAGAAGGAGAAAGAAGAATGTGGATTTAGTTGGGAACTTAGTTTTGTTCATAACCAGGTCCATGGGTGCTGTTAAATGGATCCTTCCAGATGGAAAAAACATTTCAGGTGGCCTCCTAGATTTTACCCCTTTTTGTGTTGCACGCAAGACTGAAAAAAAAAAATTACTTCTGCAAAGTTCTTCTTGTCATAAGGAAACAAATATTTGGGGAATGGCAGAACCAGGTAAAATTTTCCTTCACGTCAAGAAAGTATAAATTTCACTCTCATGCTCTTGGTGTGGTTTCTGCTATGATTATTTGGACTAATTAAGCTTCTCCCTGATGAAAGCCTAGAAGTATATCACAAGAAGGACCAACTTACCCGTGACCTTTTATTTGTCTTACTCAAGCATCTCCTCCTGACCAAAACTGACAATAAAAGATTCAGCCAGACTACAGGTTTGAGCAGCTGAGTTGTTTCTAGGATCTCCTGCAATCTCAAGCTTGGAACACACACTTGTCTTTTGACTAAGTGTCTCTTATAGTGCAGTAAAACAACAGGTTTTCACACAGCGATTCCTCATTTACCTTGATCTGAAATCATTCTCAAACCATGTGGGATCAGTCCAGGGAGAAGGGGAGGAGAGGGGAAGGGAAAGGGGAAGTCCACAGTCCTCTAAAATCAGGCTTCTTAGCCTAAAGCTCAACAGCAAATAGCAGTCCACTTCCCCACATTGCTAGACTCCGAGCATTTAAAGAACATCAGCTGACCTCATTATGAGCTCTAACATAGCCAAAGGAATTCATATATTCAAATATTCTCTTGAGTGATGAGAAATATGGAGCATAACTTCAGACTTCTGCTGTTAAACTCTCACTTCTATCATAAACCAGAGTAAGAGTTCAATGCTGTTTTAGATGGAGGACTCATATTTTAAATAACTCATCTCATTAAGGCTTGGATTCCCTACTACAATTAGTTAAATTCCAGTTTGGATCATGCTTCACCTTGGATCACTTAGGGCTTCAGCCACTTATTGGAACTAACTCAATTTGTCTACAGAGAAGCTGTTTTCTATAGCAACAATAAGCTGTGATTGCAACTGGATGTCGGGAGAGCACAAATCCCGCAGTTATCCTGTACCAACATCCTCTCCTTCCATCAGAACAGCAAGTTTTTAAACCAGACTCATGCAAGCTTGCATGACACACCTTGTGTAAAACTGTTGGCAGCCATCAGGACAGCCAGTTGCTTCCTGTATAGACACTGTTCCATCAGTTTTGGTTTTTTGTCTCGCTAGAACAACAGCCAGTGTCTGAAAACTCCCACAACTGAAGCAACCACGCTGATATACCGCAGTCACTGGAGGTGCTCAAGAGCCACGGGTATGTGGCACTGGGGACGTGGTTAGTAAGTCCAGTGAGGGTGGGCTGGGTTGGACTCAGCTATCTCAGTGGTCTTTTCCAGCCTTGGGTGCAACTTGTAAGAGGGAATGAAGCAGCAAACTGCCCAGCACTGAGCTGCATTCTTCTGACACATGGTATCAGTGAACTGCTGTATTTCCCTATCTTCTCTGGAGCTATTGATCTAACCTAACTGAAAAAGTAAGCCTGAACCTAGATATAAATCAGGATCATAGTCACCCATGGTTGCTTATATATTCAGAAAGACACTCCAGAGGGTAATTCAGCGCATCTAGAAATTAAAGTAGAAGTTCCTTAGTCAAAAATATTCCACAGCCAGATTTTCACCTCGCTACCACTACATTAAAAAGGAGAATCCAACTTGTGGTGTGGGTCATTGATGTTGTTCCGGGGGGAATTGTGGCTGTTCCATGCCCACAGGGTAGAAGACAGCCAGTCTTCCTCTAAGCCACATAAAAAGCTGCTTAGTGCTCCCAAAGCGAATGCTCACCAGTTGTTTCCAACTTGAAGGTCATCTTCTGGCCAGCAGCCTCGCAGATGTATTCTCCAGCATCTTTCTTCTCCAGCTGCTCCACAACCAGACGCCGTGTTTTGCCCACAGATTCCATTCTGAACTTTCTGGAGGAGGCAAGCAGTCTTCCATCCTTGTACCATTTTACTTCGGTTGGATCCTGTGCTACTTCACAGCTGAGGGAGGCACTTGCTGCCAGGGCAGTGTCATCAATTTACAAGCAATGAGCCGATAATGTTCCAATTAGAAACTTTTATTAATTGTAGCGGGTAAAACTAAAAGGCAATTCAGCGCTGGGCGACAGGGGAATCCTCGTTCCTCCAACTGCCGCACCTTCCCGTCCCTTGCAACTTCTTTTGTAAGGTCCATCCCGAGTGTATTGTCCTTTAATTGGTCGGTCGTGATCGTGCCACTTGGTGTGTCGTTCCTTGGTTGGTCCTTCCGTGAAACTTTGTATCCATCGGGGCGCGCTTTGCCTGTAACTATGCAGAGTACACAATCTACCCATAAAATTAGAGTGTTCTGCAACCCTTGTGGCCTCCATATTCCACCATCACATCCCGATCCTAATGAACAAGCACTCCACCACAATGCTACCACATCCCGGTCTTAATGAGCAAACATTTTATCACAGTCCCCCCTTTTCTTTTATTGTACTATTTTGTTTTGCTCATTAAACCGTTTTAGTTCTTGTCGACTCCATTCTAGAGCATCCTCTTCTCGTTCCCCATCAAGGGGTTCATATCTTTCTCTAATTACCATTAGGTGGGCTGCCTCTAGCCTGTTCTTAACGATAACGATTAGTCTATTTAAAATACAGGGTCCAAAGGTCAAACCTAATATTATCATAATAACTGGTCCCATTATTGTGGATAATAATGTAGTGAACCAGGAGGAACCATTAAACCAACTCTCATACCAACTTCTTTGAGACTCCTGGGCTCTTTTTCTTTGTTCTAACTGTTTTCTTAGTTCAGCCATTGTATCTATTGCTACCCCCGTTTGATCAACGTAGGTGCAACATTGTTCTTTAAGAGCCACACATAGTCCCCCTTGCTGCAATAGGAGAAGATCCAACCCCCTTCGATTTTGTAACACTACTTCTGATAAAGACCGTACCGATTTTGTAAGCGCATTGATGGCTTCATCTATTTTCTGTAGATCTTCATCCACAGATTGTCTAAGGGTTTTCAGTCCCTGTGGCTGGTTTATTAAAGATGCTACTCCAGTCCCCAGCCCGGCCCCTCCTATAGTTAATAGCATTGCAACGGTTAGGGCTGTGAATGGCTCCCTTTTAATCAGGTGATGTTCAGAGGTTTCTTGTTGACTGATCACATAATCTTTAGGGTGATATATGATTCGTGGAACTATAATTACTTGTACACAGTAATTGGTGGTTTGATTAAATATCTTAGTCGATAAGCATGTAGTGACCCCTAATTTGGCACATATCCATTTAGCATTGTCTGCGGGTAGGAGCCAGTCTGAGGGTTTCTCCTGACTTTGTACTTCTATAGTTTTATTACATAGATGTCGTTTTTCTAGAGGTACAGTTCCCACACACACACCATTTCCAGTAACATGTGCTAGAGTTATCCCTGGAACATTAGGCCTTCCCTTTTTCCATAGGCACTCTGCTGGGTTAGTCCCATTTCTTCTCCTAATCTTCGCTACGGACCCTATTGCTTCATAAAAAGGGGGTCTTATATCATAGCATAGCCAACACTCCTTAGTTAATTCTGGGTAGGTGTTGTTTAACACCTTGAAACTAGACTGAATTATTTTCCAAAGGGTGCCATATTCGGTAATATAAGGGCTTGCTTCGGTCGGGCCTACAGTAACAGCTTCTGTCTTATTCTGATTGTTATTTATTACTACGTTAGGTCCTATACCTATTGGGGGGTCTGGCGGAACTCTTTCTTTTTTAATAAGGAAATGGCCCCCTCGGTCTCTTCCAGGCTCCCACATTCGTACCCCCCAAGTCTTTCCTATCCACCACACTGTGTTTTCTGTTTTAAGGATTTTTATCTCTAAATGTTGGCATGTTACTTCACCAGAGTGAGTCCCATGAGTCGGAGGTGTACAACCTGAGGGACCCCAACTAATTGTTATATATTCATCTTGTCCCCCCCCTGGCAGAAATCCCAGTGAAACCGTTTCACAACCCCAGTATGCACAATAATATTCCCCTGGGTAATTACAATAACTTTTCCCTGGATTTGATGCTGGGCAAGCATAGATTGCCTTGCGATTCAGGCATGGTTGTGTTGGTACTAAGTCACATACTTGACTTTTAAGGATGGGAGCGCCTGGGGTCACGTCTGTGCTTATCACCTTCTGATCTTCCCCTCTGATTAGGGACCACTTAAATGGCTCATGTGTCTGTACCTCTGTACCCCAACCCTCATTAATGAGACTTAATATTATTATCAATTGAGCTAGTTTTAGATAGGCAGTTTTCCCACTGCAGTAGTGAGTCTTTAATTGCTCGGGGGAGTTATTTCCAGTCTTGGGGTATCTTCTGGATCCTAAATCTTTGGATTCATTCATAATGGAGCAGACTCCTCCACATGTTTTATCTCCTCTGCCTCGCCCATCGACTCGGTTGCCTCGAGCCATGGGGTGTATAATCTTCTCGGCAGCAAGAGTATTCTTCAGGAGGGGCTGGTTTTGCTTCCCTTTTAAGTGGGTCTTTGGGGTACTGCACCCTATTCTTTTTCCCACTGGTTATACACTTAAGTGATGCTGGTAAGGATCCAAATTCACCCCCAGGTTTACCCCCTTCTATTAAAATTTCCACGGCCACTCTGAAGGCTAATAACCAATTTGTGTATTCCTGTTTTCGCAGTGGGTCCACTACCTTTCTAAAACATATCCCAACAGTTGCATTCACAATAGTCAAAATATTCCCTTCTACATTAAATTCTATACTGATACGTTTATACAATCATTGTTAATTCATGTTCTCATTTTCCTTGACGGAGGGTTTCGTGACAGTTTTACTTTCAAATCACCCGCTGGACTAGTGACTCTCCATTCGTGATTTTGTACTGGACCCTTAACACGACTAGCATGTGTCCATCCTTTTTCAGCAGTTCTGATGGCAGTATTGGTAGTCAATAATACCAGATAGGGACCTTCCCAGCGAGGCTGCAGTGTGGTTTCTCTCCAGGTCTTTATCAGAACCCAATCTCCAGGCTTTATTCGATGGAGGGTAATGTCCAGAGGGGGTCTTTGAGTCAATTGTCCCTTTTTCCACAATTCCTGTTTATACTTCATTAATTCCGTGATATAAGCTTGAATGTTCTGATCTACCACCCCCGGGTGATCTTTAGGGGTTCCTGCATCATATGGCATTCCGTATAACATTTCGAAGGGAGATATTCCTATGTCAGCCCGGGGCTGGGCCCTAAGGTTTAAGAGGGCAAGGGGAATGCATTTTATCCATGAGAGCTTAGTTTCTAGTGTTAATTTGGCCAATTGCTTTTTTAGTTCCCCATTCATTCTCTCTACTCGCCCTGAACTCTGTGGGTGCCAGGGAGTATGTTCTTCCCATTTTATTCCCAAGGCTTCAGCTATATTTCTAGTGATTCTTGATGTAAAGTGTGGTCCTTGATCTGAATCTATTACTTCTGTTACCCCATACCTAGGGATGATTTGTTCGAGTAATATTTTTGTTACTACCTGAGCTGTTGCTTTAGTTGTGGGGAATGCCTCTACATAATGTGTGAGGTGGTCTATTATGACTCCTTTGCTCACTAATCTATCTATTTCTGGTTTGAGACCCCTCCTTCCTTCCAGGGAAATAGGATATTGTTTTATTTTTACTGGGATTTCAGGATTCTTGATTTTTACCGTGAAAGGGGGTATTTTTAGTTGTCCCACACTCTCGGGGGTATACCAGACATCAGAATTGATCTCTTGTTCATCTTCTACCCTAAGAGGGCAGAGTTTGATTCTCAATTCTTTATTCTCTACTTCTAGTCCTATGCCTAATGCAATAATCAGATCCCGTCCTAACAAATTGAACTCCGCTTCAGGCAGTATCAAGAAATCACCCAACCCCACTTTGGACTCTGCTTCTATCATTACATTTTTAACTATTCCTACTGTAAAAGGTTCTCCCTTTGCTCCTATTACTTTGGTAGTTTCCCGGGAAGGTTTGCATCCGAGGGGGATCTGTTGTATAGTAGACCTTTCTGCTCCTGAATCTACTAGAAACTCTACCTCCTCAGCTTGGGGACCAATTTTCAATTTTATCAAGGGCTCCTGTTGTTTCTGGGTCCCCAATATATAGAGCCCCTGACACCCCTAGTCTTCTTGGAAGGACTTTTCGTCTCTCATTCTAACCCTGCAGTCCCTCTTCATGTGTCCCTTTTTCCTGCAATAATAGCATATTCTCTCCTCCTCCCTGTTTTCAGGCTTCCTAAATTTTTGCTGTCCTGGAATTCGATTTTGCGTCCATCCCCCCATTTTCCTTTCCAATTCCCTACTTTCTCTGACCGCTGCTACCATCATCCTAACCTGCCTATTATGTCTTTCTTCCTCCCTTCTTACATATACCTTCTGAGCTTCCCTCAAAAGTTCATCAAGCCCCCAATCCTGCCAATTTTCTATCTTTTCTAGTTTCTTGCGGATATCTTCCCAAGCCTTAGCTACGAACTGTGTTTTGAGCAGAGCCTGGCCTATCGGTGTATCGGGATCCAATCCTGAATATAGTTGTAAATTCTTGCGTAACCTTTCTAGCCATTCAGTGGGTGTTTCCTCCTTCTTTTGTCTTTCATTAAAAGCTTTATTTATATTCTGACCTCTTGGGACTGCCTCCCTAATGCCCTGGATAATGATAGTTCGCAGGTCCTGCATGTGAGTCCTATGATGTTGATTTTGATGGTCCCATTGCGGATTCTGTAAGGGCCATTTAATATCCGCAGCGGGCCCGTGGGCATGTTGAGCATCCCAAATGCGCATCCCTGCACGCCTAATCATACCTCTCTCTTCTGCTGTGAACAGTATACTTAGAATAGATTGTAGTTCCTCCCAGGTATAAACATTTGGCCCTAAGAACTGATCTACTCTGTCTGCCACCCCCAGGGGATCTTCTAGTATATTACCCATTTCCTTCTTAAAATCTCTAACATCCCCTGAATTTAAGGGCACTGATATAAACCCCATCTGAGGTTGTGGACCTCCCATGGGCATTTCTCTTAAAGGGTAGAGGTTATTTTGTCGTGCCTTTGCCCGTGTCACAGGCCCTCCCCCTTCTATCTTTTGTACTTCTCCCTCTCTCGAATCCATCTGCCCATGATCCAACTGAGGAGGAGAAGGTAGGGGAATTGCTGGTGGTAAAGCATATGGTGGGGGTCCCACTAAGGCCTCCTCTTCCCTTCGAGGTTTACGTTTTTCGACATCTTTTTCTTTTCGTGTCAAATTAAAAATGGGGACTCCTAAACCCTCTGGGCGAGTGACCCATACTGCTGCATAGTCACTTTCTTCTTGATTGAAAGGGGTTTTGGAGTTTACCCAAAAATTTAATTGCTGTTGTACCCAATCTTCACTAGAACCATACTTAGGCCACCATACTGCCGGGCCAATTTGTTGTCCGCTCCAAATTTCTATACAATAATAAATCATCTTTGCTTTATCTTTATTTCTTGTTCCTGGACAGTGCGTCCAGGCAATTAGCATGAACCCTAGAGGTGAGTCCTTAGGAATGGATGGTCGTTTAGAAGGGGTGGGTGGTTTAGTTTTACACTGCCCCATCTCGTTCTTTTACTTCTTGCTCTCTTGTTTTATTCAACGTCTGTAGCTCCCCCTACTGCCCGTAGCTCTAGGGGAACACCTAAATAATAATCATCCCTAGTGTCCGTAGCTCTAGGGGAACACCTGAATAATAATCATCCCTAGTGCTCGTAGCTCTAGGGGAACACCTAAATAATAATAATCATCCCTAGTGCCCGTAGCTCTAGGGGAACACCTAAATAATAATCATCCCTAGTGTCCGTAGCTCTAGGGGAACACCTGAATAATAATCATCCCTAGTGCTCGTAGCTCTAGGGGAACACCTAAATAATAATAATCATCCCTAGTGCCCGTAGCTCTAGGGGAATACCAAAGAATAACCCTCCATAGAGCCCATAGCCCTAGGGGTTGTGGTGGTGAAAGGGTCCCGCTTATACCCTGTACCCACCCTTCGGCGTGCCCTCACTCAGTGTTGCATTCACTCGCTTCCCCCAGGTCATGGCCCACGCCCTCGCGGGCAGTGGGAACCGCACTACTGTGGGGTCCACACTCGCACGGGTTAGTGCCGGCTGCCGGCCCCCCTTCACAAGCACACAACACTCGCCACACGCCGGATTCCCAACCCAGACCGGACTATACTCACCTGTCCTGCGTCTTCGTCCGGACTTTCGTGCACGAAATTTAAAGGGTTAACCGGTTTTTACTTGCCTTTGTGTTTTAAATTTCGGATCGTCGGCAGGAGTAGGGCGGGAGGATAGGAGCCGAGGCCACCTATTTAGGCGGGGCGCCCCCTCAGGCTCGTACCCACGCCAGTATTCCCGTCCGAGTCACGGCGCCAAATTGTCATCAATTTACAAGCAATGAGCCGATAATGTTCCAATTAGAAACTTTTATTAATTGTAGCGGGTAAAACAAAAAGGCAATTCAGCGCTGGGCGACAGGGGAATCCTCGTTCCTCCAACTGCCGCACCTTCCCGTCCCTTGCAACTTCTTTTGTAAGGTCCATCCCGAGTGTATTGTCCTTTAATTGGTCGGTCATGATCGTGCCACTTGGTGTGTCGTTCCTTGGTTGGTCCTTCCGTGAAACTTTGTATCCATCGGGGCGCGCTTTGCCTGTAACTATGCAGAGTACACAATCTACCCATAAAATTAGAGTGTTCTGCAACCCTTGTGGCCTCCATATTCCACCATCACATCCCGATCCTAATGAACAAGCACTCCACCACAATGCTACCACATCCCGGTCTTAATGAGCAAACATTTTATCACAGGCAGCACTCACCTCTTTCTGCACCTGCTCCTGGTTTATAAACACAGGTTTTGGCTCTGAGGGAAGAAAAGAAAAAGTATTGACTGAGGGACCGAAATGAGACCAACTTGCAGGTTTGTATGTACAGCTTGGAACAGGTTTAGGTTACCACTTGTGCCCAAACTAATAGCCTTCACTAGAGAATATCAGCTCTTCTGTTGAAACAAAGTGTCAAATCTAGGCAAGAAAGAACCTAGGAACTGAAGGAACCAAGAGGGTCCTTGAACACCAGCCCCATGGTTGCAAGTCACTATGCAAACATATTGAACCCAAAAGAACATCTGTCCTGCAGGCAACCAAAACCTGAGTTCCTTTTACTTAAGACCCACTGTGAAACATCAAAACACATAAACATGTGATAGTCAAACCACTGGCTGCCTTTTCATGACCCAGAACAGTACTCCTGGCTTCCTGAACAGACTCCTCATGGCCTCTACCATTGCCACAACTGTGACTGTCAAAGGCACAAAGGAAATATGCTCACCAACGCAGTCCTTTGTTCTTTGTGTGTGATTTGCAGATATCTATCTTACTTTGAGCTCTGGCAATAGTCAGCTCTACCAGGTCTCTTACTGTGAGTAGCAGACTCACCTATCCAGATGCAGCCTCCAACATAAAGGCATAGTAAAAAGGCAGTGTACTACTAGGAGAAGTTCCTGCTTCTCCTGCCATGAAAGGCTGCACGTAGAACATGCACTCCAGCCTCACTGCACATACTTATCTTAGTCAAATGTTTAGGTGAACAAGACTTACAGTTTGGGATCTCAGGCACAGGAGAGATTTGAATAATATCTTGAATATTGCTTCCACTGTACATATATTACTAATTATTGCTCTACAGACAGACTGAAACAGGTCTTTGTGTCATACTGAAACCAAATACTTTCTACAAACCCAGGCAATCAAGTCTAGGGAAAAAACCTCAGCACAGACTACAGTGATCCAGGTGCAGTATAATAGAAACTAGATTTTACTTTACTGTTCTCCGCTGTATTTCATACAACACCTGTCTTACCTGTGACATGAATCTTGAAGGTGAGTTTCTGGCCAGCAGCCTCGCAGCTGTACTCCCCTGCATCTTTCTTCTCCACCTGGCTCACCACCAGCCGACGCTGTTTGCCCTCTGACTCTACCTTGAACTTCTTGCTCGAGGTGATCAGTTTCCCCTCCTTTTATCACTTGACCTCTGTGATAAAATGTTTGCTCATTAAGACCGGGATGTGGTAGCATTGTGGTGGAGTGCTTGTTCATTAGGACCGGGATATAATGGTGGAATATGGAGGCCACAAAGGTTGCAGAACACTCTAATTTTATGGGTAGATTGTGTACTCTGCGTAGTTACAGGCAAAGCGCGCCCCGATGGATACAAAGTTCCACGGAAGGACCAACCAA
The DNA here is from genome assembly GCF_054131305.1 of Coturnix japonica. Classification (NCBI taxonomy): domain Eukaryota; kingdom Metazoa; phylum Chordata; class Aves; order Galliformes; family Phasianidae; genus Coturnix; species Coturnix japonica. The sequence goes on along the minus strand of NC_140693.1, from coordinate 6,686,378 downwards.
GGAACGACACACCAAGTCGCACGATCACAACCGACCAATTAAAGGACAATACGCTCGGGATGGACAATACAAAAGAAGTTGCAAGGGACGGGACGGCGCGGCAGTTGGAGGAACAATAATCCCCCTGTCACCCAGCGCTGAATTGCCTTTTAGTTTTACCCGCTACAATTAATAAAAGTTTATAATTGGAACATTATTGGCTCATTGCTTATAAATTGATGACAACCTCCATCTTCTCCTGGGCCACCTCGCAGCTCAGCGTGGCATTTTTCTGTTGTTGCAGCCTTCACCACCTTCTGTACCTTCTCCTTGTTTGTAAATACAAATTCTGGCTCTGAAAAGAGAGAGATACATTAGTTTGGCCTCTTGAAAGAAGAGCAGGTTTTGGGGAAGGAGTCAGAAAAATGAATCAGTTCTCCCAGTCTGATGCCCCAAGAGAATGATGTGGAGAGAAGTTGTGCAATTTATGGATGCCCCATCCCTGAAAACATTCAAGTCTAGGCTGGATGGGTGTTAGAGCAACCTAGTCTCAAAGAATGTGTTCCTTTCCAGGACAGAGATTGGAACTGGATGATCCTCCAGGTCCCTTCCAACAAAAGGCATTCTGTGATGCTTCTTGTATGACTCTCATGACTCTTTCGTCCCCTAGCTGCCATTTACTTATGTCTTCAAAACATCAACTTATACAAAACATTCCTGTAGTATTCTCTCCCATGCTAAATGAGCCCTTCCAAGACAAAAACATGTTACATAGAGCACACCCCCTAGTGCTTGACACAAAGCCCCTGTTCTGAAACTTCCTGAGACGCAGCTGCATTGCAGAGTTGTTCTAGTGGTACAGGCACGTGGGAATGGAGAAGTGCAATCAGAACTTTCTTGTCTATGGCCTCATTCCCACAGCAAAAGGAAATTCCTGAAGATTTTAAAAGATGGAGCTGCCTCACAACTGTATTTAGAATAATTTGTTCAATTTCCTCATCAGAAATTAACCACCCCAAAGTTCAGCTCCAAAAATTTTAAGCATAGCAGGGAAAACTTACAAACTAATGACCGTTTTCTAAAACATTCTAGAATGAAAGGCCAAAATGTGTTCTCTCTCACCTGTGACATGAATCTTGAAGGTGAGTTTCTGGCCAGCAGCCTCGCAGCTGTACTCCCCTGCATCTTTCTTCTCTACCTGGATCACCACCAGCCGACACTGTTTGCCCTCTGACTCCACCTTGAACTTCTTGCTCGAGGTGATCAGTTTCCCCTCCTTGTACCACTTCACCTCCATCTTCTCCTGGGCCACCTCGCAGCTCAGCGTGGCATTTTGAGTCAGTGCAGCCTTCACCTCCTTTTGTACCTTGTCCTTGTTTGTAAACACGTCTTCTTTCTCTGCAGGGACATCACAACAGTCACACCATTTTGCTGTAGTCTGCTGCAGAGCTTACTCCAGTTCCCCATTTTCATTATACTTGCCCTTCACAGGAACCATCATGATGCCTCATTAAGACAGGAAAATACTTTCCCCTCTATTTTGCCTTGGGAAATGAATAGGCATATCATTTCATATCATATCATAAATCTAAACATTTCGCAGTCTGATAGCAGATTTGGACATGAGATTTAGAACACCTGCATGCACTGCTGAACCTCCTCCCTTCTCTTTGTTTCTTCTGATGTCTCTCTACATTTCCAGTAAATCAGAAGGGAATGGCCCTCTAGAACAGGTTGCCCAAGGAGACTGTGGATGCTCCATCCCTGCAGGCATTCAAGGCCAGGCTGGATGTGGTTCTGGGCAGCCTGGGCTGCTGGTTGGCAACCCTGCACATAGGAAGAAGGGGGTTGGAACTGGATGAGCACTGTGGGCCTTTGCAACCCAGGCCATTTATGAGTCTGATTAGTGGCATTTTCCACCTCATTGTGTCATTCAAATTTTGTAACCAGATCTCATCAAACACCTCCCCTTTTCTCACTCCTTGCATGCCTGGTGTGCTCTTGCACTGTAACCCTGCAGACACCAGCTGACTACAAGAGCTGCACAAGTTACCCTCCTTGCCTATTGTTTGTTGCAGTAATTCATTCCTGGATGGAAAAGCACATGTAGAAAAGTGTTGCTATGACACTAGATGACAAAGAAAGTCCTATAGCCAAAATGTTTTGCACCAGAGAGGCTGTCAGTTGATCCTCCAAATGCAAGACACACAAAATGAAGTGTTCCTTTATCTCTGGGATTCCAAGCATTTTCTCACCTCTGACTTTCACTTGGAATGTTGCTTTGTCATCTTTTGTTTCACAGCTGTAGCTCCCTTGGTCTTTCAGGGTCACATTTTTGACCATGAGCTTGCGGTACGTCCCCTGGGAGATGATGGTTGTCCTCTGGTCCTGCTTCACCTCTATTTGATCTTTCTTCTATACGACAGCTCCGCTTGCAGCTGACACCTCACACACCAGCTCCAGGTCTTCAGAAGGACTGACTGATATTTCTGGAGTCGTTTTGGACTTGCTGACAAAATTAATGGCTTCATCTGAAGAAAAAAAGAGAAAGTGGTTTACATCCTGACTCAGGCTTATTCAGCACAGCATTAAGATACAGTTAGAACTGATTGTAATGTCTCTGCTCATTACATCTGGGGGATCAAGTTTCACCTCTGGAGGTACTCACATACAAACGTGTGCTTGATTCTCCTGTGTAAGGAAAGAGTAAGTTCTATGCAGACAGTTCTTATTTCTTCTAATCAATTCTGTATTCTGCACATGTTCTTCTGAAGCTAAAATGAAGGCAGCTAAGTAACCTGTTTGCAATACATGAACAAACCAATTCAACACCTTGTCTCTAAGCTAACAAGCAGCGTTTGATGAGCACATCAGTATTTCATGCCCTTCATTCCATCCAGACTGTATTGGCAATAACTATGCTGGTATTAACAAGGATAGCAATTACAAGCAAAATGGTAGAAATACAGAAGATATAAGGAAAAGGGAACTCACCAGAGCTGAGGCGATCCTCCCTGGTGAGCGATCTCCAAGAGATGCTGCCTCAGTGAGGGTCAGCCCTTAAATGAGGTCTCAGAGGAGGTGGAGTCGAACTCCACCCCTCCAGGGAGCACAGCTACATAACTTTCACCTGTGCTCCCACAGCTGACCCCACACTTGCCTCAGCTGATCAATCAGTGGTTCACATTGTGATCTCCCATACACTCCACCCCTTCACAACGTGAACCAATGATTAGGTGAGTTCCCCTTATTACAGAGACCCAATCACGACGCTGATACAATCTCCCGTCGCATTAGATGTTGATATTATTCAAATGATGATGATTGGATGGGTGTTTATGATCTTCCATGGGCCAGTGCTTGATAGATGTTACCGGAGACAAATCATCTTGAAGTGCAGGTCCGTCTGCGTTTCATCAGTCCAGAGTAATGGTCCTAGAGGCTTAGAATCAATCTTAAGGGGAGTAATATAGATGTTTCAAGGGTACTAGGAGGGGAAGATCCGCCCTCCAGGGCAAGATACAGGCCGTATTCTTATCTTGGGTCAATACTTCTGCTTGTACTGGATTATGTCCCGGCCTCCGATACCATACCCTCTGGCCAGATATCTGTGGCTGTATAACTATATCTGGCACCAGAGGAGGAGTCTTGATCTGCCATAGGGACATAATAGGTGTTCCTTTAGCAATAAAGGCCGGAGTATTGACCACGATGTCAGTAGGCCATGTACCTATCACCGAGGGGGTGACTGAACCTCCCACCTCCAATAATCTCCCCCAAGGTGCAAGTAGGCCACACCATTTGGGTCCTACCTGCACCTTCCAAGGCCAATTTATCTTATGGATTCCCGGTTCTAAATTCTCAGGGGCAGGGAGCAGAAGATTATTTTCAGTACCAACCTGCGGTTTTACCTTATTATCGGTGCCTGTAATTTGGATCCTAAGAGGGGAGGCCCATATAGTTTGTAACATTTTCAGGGCACTGGGTCTGCCATCCCGAGGTCTTTCATTCAGGTCCCGCACGGTTTCATATAATCTTTTTGTCCACCCCTGCAGGGACTGAGAGTCTGTTTTCAGGGCAGCCTTAAGGATACCATTATAACGTTCAATAAGGCCTGCCCCTGTTGGGTTATATGGCAGGTGGAATCGCCATTCAATGTTGTTTTCTTCTGCCCAGCGCTGTATCATCACTCCAGTGAAGTGAGTCCCTTGGTCACTCTCGATAACTTGAGGTGTCCCGTATGCAGACATCAGTTTAGTAAGTGCCTTAATTGTGTATGCTTGATTTGCCTTTGGTACAGGATAGGCTTGCAGCAGTCCACTTACAGTGTCAACGCAGGTCAGGGCATATCTCGCCCCCTCAGACCGAGGGAGGGGCCCAATGTAGTCGACCTGCCATCTCTGAAGAGGACTATATCCTCTAGCAATGTGGGATGTTGTTTCAGGCAACGGTCTCGGTCTCATCTTTGAGCAAGCATCGCAATCCTGACATGCTTGAACGATATCAGATAGTTGTACAGGCAGCCCCCATGCTTTAGCAGCTGCCCACATTATCTTCTGTCCAGCATGCCGTAGCTTCTGATGTAACCAACGGGCAATATTTTCAGATTGTGAATTCTCAATCCATCGGATTCGGGCCAGTGTGTCAGCTTCATCATTTCCTGGTGACTGCAAGGGTTGATGACCAGAGACATGGTAGACACATACTGTCCTGTGTTTGACCGTATTCCAAATGTCTACCCACATGTCTTTACCCCAAATCGGTCGGGCGTGGATAGTCCATTCCTGGGTAGCCCATTGCGTAATCCACAGAGTGAGCCCCCGGTACACAGCCCAACTATCTGTACAGATGTTCAGGACGCCGTCACCAGGTTCTTTAGTTATAACCATCCACACGGCTCGCAATTCTGCCCATTGGCTGCTTTGACCATCCCCCTCATCAAACCAGATGGTCTCAGTAGAGGGATGGTATGCTATTGCTCGCCACTTGCTCGGGTTGCCTCTGCTGGACCCATCCGTATACCAGGCATCTTCAGGAATAGGATATCTTCCTTCCTGAACGGGACTCTTCTCTGGTGGAGCAACCATCGGTTCTTTTGATGTATCACTGTGATACGTCACTGGGCCTAGGATCTTCTGTAGTTCTTCTTTAAGTGGAGATGAAGACAGACTGCTTCTCTGGCTTAGATAGGCGACCCATCGTGCCACCGTTTGTGCTTGGGCCACCCCCGTCTTAGGAAGGTGAGTCAAATCTCTCACCCACCCCTGGATTGGTAATGAAGTCTTAACTATGACCTCTGCTGTTTGCGTTATCGGCTCTACTGCTTGTAATGCCGAATAGGCAGCCAATAACTGTTTCTCAATCATGCTATATCGTTCTTCTGCTCCGTGCCAAACCTGAGACCAGAATCCAATGGGGGTTCGAACAGAACTCTGGCGTTGCCACAGGCCCCAGCCAAAACCATCTTGAGTAACATGAACATCTAGTTCAGCTGGGAGGGTCGGATCAAATATACCCAACGCCTGAGCTTGTTTAACTGCCAGTTTTGCCTGTTGGAAAGCATCCTGTTCTATCTTTCCCCAATTCCATGATTGACCCTTCTTTGTAAGCTTGTATAATGGCCTTAATAGCTGAGCTAAATGAGGTATAAAGGAGCGCCAATACCCCAATATACCCAAACATTCTTGCAATTGTTTTGATGTTGTAGGGACTGGAAACGCTTGGACTTTATCTACTACCGCACTGGGTAGTACTTTGGTTTTCCCGGACCAAATTACTCCCAGGAATTTTACAGATAGCCCCGGACCTTGCACCTTCTGTGGGTTTATAGCCCACCCTCTTTTCTGCAGGTAAGCTATCAACAAATCTGCTGCTTGTCTCACCGCCTCTAACGAATCGGATGTTAACAGGAGGTCATCAATATAATGATATAAATTGGCATTATTTGGCTTTTCCCACTTAGCCAGATCACGTGCCACTAAATTATGACAAAAAGTGGGCGAATGTACGTACCCTTGGGGTAGGACCTGGAAAGTCCATTGCCTCCCTTCCCATGTAAATGCAAACTGATCTTGCGATTCTTCACTGATTGGAATACTGAAGAATGCATTCGCCAAATCCAAGACACAGTGATATGTTTTGATTTCCCTGCTTAGTGTGTCCATTAGGGAGGCAATATTGGGTACAGCCGCATGAACAGGTGGCGTGACCTTATTTAATTCCCTATAGTCTACTGTCATCCTCCATGTTCCATCCAGTTTTCGCACTGGCCATATTGGGGAGTTATATGGGCTATGTGCAGGCCTTATAATACCCACTCTTTCTAATTCCTGCACCGTCTTTGTTATTTCATCCTGCCCACCCGGGAGTCTGTACTGTTTCACATTAGTAATCCGGCGTGGCTTCGGCAAACAAATAGGCTCATGTTTTGCATGGCCTCTCAATATTGTCTGGATTGCCCGGATACTAATGCATCTCTGCCGCAATCGGAACTCTCCCACTGTTGTATGGAGAGCCAGACCCCACAGGATATCAATTCCTAATATATACTCTGGAACTGGGGCAATGGATACCTTGTACTCCCGTGGTGGAAGACGCCCGACCCCCAGTTTTACCCAGGTTTGGGTGACCGGAATGGTTTGTCCCCCAAAACCTCCAATCATCACTCTATTACCTTTAAATTTAGTTGGGTCTCCATATATTATAGATGTCTCTGCCCCGGTATCAACTAGGGCCATAACCTTCTGTATATTCTTTCGGGACCAGTATATCGTCAGTTCCACATAGGGCCTCCGGTCCCGTCTAGAGGCCCTAGTAGGACTGACATCCCTCGTCAAGCCATGAACTGAGCCAGATTCAAGTCTTTTACCTCCGATACCTCCGGTGTCATAACCCGAGGCACCTGAGGTGGCTTCTTTTTCCTATTTGGAACTATAAAATCTTCTAAATTCCATGTTGTTGTTGGTCGCCGCTCTATAAATCTTATCCCTGGCCTTTTGGGTTTATTCTGAAATTTTTGTTCATCCTTCAGTTGCTTCCACAACTGAAGGAGAACCTGATTGGGCTGCCCATCAATTTTTGAAAACTGAACGCCTGCCCGGAGCAGATCATTAAACATTTGTTTCCGGGATACCCTAACAGGTCCTGCCCGAGAAGTTCGCGGGGCCGATCTTCTGGCTCGCACTATTGGAAAAGCCTCGGCATCCTCAATCACCCTGATATTGCGCTTAGCTCGTAAACGCTCAGTTTCTCCGAGGTCTGCTACCAATTGGGCGGCTTATTGGACTACTGCCTCTGCGGATACTACTGGATTAAGTATGGAAACCAAGGTTCCATACATATGAGAGGGTGCTTACTGTAAAATTAGGTCCCTCATTCCCGCAGAAAATTTAACCATATCAGGGCTATCGAATGTGTCTTCGTAGATAGCCTCTCTCATACCTAATTCGCGTATATAATTTTGAAGGTCTTCCATAGAAGACCACATCCCTGTGTTTACTGGCATGTCAGTTTTATTTGTCCACACCATGCGGCAAGCAGCCATTATCCATTCTACAATTGAATGGTTTTCTTCAGGGAACTGAGTCCCAGCATACAGTCTCTGCCGAAGGGCAGGATGTACTGTTATTGTGGCCAACTTAGATACTTCGGGGCCACTAACCAGTACACTATCTGCCCCTGAATCCCATAACCGTAATAACCAAGCCGGAACACTTTCCCTTGGCCTTTGCCTAAATCGTTGCACTAGGTCCATGAGTTCAGTAGGCGTATATGGACGGGCTGTTACATGTAAAACAGATTCGGCAGGGGGCCATTGATCAGGAGGCACTCCTGCTGGTCGATCTTGAATTTTCTTTGTTTTTTGAGTTATTACTGGACGGACTTCTAGTGAGTCCGTCTCAGATGGTTTTTCTAGATCAGATTTCGTGATCTTATTTTGATTCATTTCTTCAGGATCTTGATCGTCATTAAATGAAATGTATCTAATTTGAGGGTTGGAGGAAGAAAATGACGGTTTTTTTCCTGTCAATAGATTGATCTCACCCTCCAATTTTTCAATACGGGCCTTTAACAATTCATTTTCATGTGCAATGTTGTTTGATTTTATCTCTGCCCGATTTAAAGCATTTAATAATGGCCAGGCTGCCATAGATGCAGCCATTCGCTTTTCTTTTGTAATTAAGATATCTTTTTGTAGTCCTAGAAAGTAATCTGTTAGACAATAGGCGTCCATGTTATTTGGTACTCTTAAAGGGCCCCATTGTTCAATAATTGTTGCTAATTGGTAATATGGGGACGCCTCAAAACCTGGAATTTGTCCAGGAAGGCATGTCCCTAAGGGGGTGGTCTTCTCCCCCTTGTACCAATTAAAGATTTTCCACACAAAGGACATTTTTTTTTTCCTTATATTTCTAGATGCCAAGTCAGTGGCTCCTGCCTGGCTTGCCAAATGTATTGGCAATAACTATGCCGGTATTAACAAGGATAGCAATTACAAGTAAAATGGTAGAAATACAGAAGATATAAGGAAAAGGGAACTCACCAGAGCTGAGGTGATCCTTCCTGGTGAGCAATCTCCAAGAGATGCTGCCTCAGTGAGGGTCAGCCCTTAAATGAGGTCTCAGAGGAGGTGGAGTCGAACTCCACCCCTCCAGGGAGCACAGCTACATAACTTTCACCTGTGCTCCCACAGCTGACCCCACACTTGCCTCAGCTGATCAATCAGTGGTTCACATTGTGATCTCCCATACACAGACAGAACCTGCCTGAGGAGCAAGCTGATGGCTGTCAGCTACAGGCAGACCTAGCTTTGTACTGCATTTCTTAGAGCAACAACTGTTGCTTTCAGTCACTGAATATACCAAGGCCAATTACTATGCCAGGAACATTTATGGCATCAGTGAACAAAAAATGCGTTAAAAATTGTAATAGACAGGAGCCATTTATTCTTTTATAACTAGGTGACCAAAGAACAACAGTCCTTCTAGAGTCAAGCTGTTAAGAACTAATAGCATCAATCAATATCACATAGATAGATTACTTCCCTGCCCTAAGACCATCTTGCGACCATTTGGTGCTCCTAATTAAGCCCTCTTGATGGCATTTTGTCTGAGCCATGCGACATTTTGTGATAGGAGTTACTGCTAGTGTTCCCTTAACCCTACACCAAAGTAGGAGGCATCCATTCTCAGGGAATCATGCAGGCTTCCTCTGTATTTGATGCTCAGAGACAGCCCCAGAACTTTTTAAATCTTAGCTTAGCTCTCATCCAATAATGTTCATCAAACAGTGCAACTTGTCCTTTGGGGATGCCTTTGTTCTGCATCAACCAGTTCCAACGGAGTCTTCTTGGCTTGTTTTAGATCAGTTTTTCAACAGATAAAGCCAGGGTCTTTGAATTACAAAGTGAAATTGCAGAATGCATGATTCTCAACCAAACAGAACAGCAGGTGGGATGCAGGGTGAATACCTGAACCAACACCACCTGCAAGCAATCCTTCAGTATCTTAGGAATCTCTAGCCACCCCAAATCCAGTGTTGTGCTTGATCTATCATCTCTGCTGAGTTTTTAGCTAAGCTGATGGTGAGCATCACGGTGGTGATGGGTGAGCAGTCAGACTAGAGGGTCTTAATCAACCGTAAGGATCCTGTGATCAGAGGAACGTGAATGTGCTGTTAAAGGTCACAAGCGCTGCACTGCAGCATGAGCATACACAGCGAAAGGCTTTCAGTAGAGCTTCAGTTCATAAATGAGGACTGGGTTATGGAAAATAGGCTCAAGATATAAAACAGAAAACAGATCTTAACGCCAGGTTCTGTGAATGCAACCAGCTGAATTTCACAGCTATTGAATTTCAATGACAATTTCTTGTGTTATTTTACCCTCCAGCTCCACCCTGAACAGGAACATGTCAGTGACAAGCATTACTCCTCCAGGCTTGACCTAACAGTGCTTTACTTGCACTATGAGCTAATGGCTGTGCTTACAGCACCTCAGGGAGACACCTCAGAGATCACAATGTCCTTCGGGTACAGCAGGAGACACTCAACTCTCCAAATGTGGAGTTTAATTTGTCCAAAGAGGAGACAGGATTCCCATGCTAATAACTTAGGACCATTTCAGTCATAGGTTTAAAGATGATGTAAGTGCTGAGGCAATACATGAACTAGATGAATGAAGCCCAGATGTCAGGGCTCAAGTCGTGACTCCAGCCCCAGCTGGAGCTAAGGCTGTCTTGAATTCATCACAACACAGTTACATTATTTGCTCATACTGTGGATTTGCATAGGGACAACAGGAAGGTCAGAATTGCTTCAATAGAGCTATGCAATCTTTGTCCTAAATACTGGAAACCCACAGCGTTGGACAAATAAAATGAATTAAGTCTGAAGTGCTTTACATGGATTGTGATCCTATGTTTGCCTCACAAACTTACCTGAGACTTTCCAATCAAAAATCAGAGTGTCATCTCCAATTGTGTAGATGTATGTTCCCTCGTCTTCTTTCGTTACAGCTGAAGCCACAAGCTTATGCAGTTTCCCTTTATCTTCCATTGTGAATTTCTTACTGGTCTTGATTTCTTTGCCATTTTTGTACCACTTCACCATGACATTGGCTTCAGAGGTCTCAGAAACAAATTCAGCTTGTTTTCCAGCAACGGCCCTGATTACTCCTCCACTTGTCTCTTTGATTACGAAGTTTGCCAGTGCTGAAACAAAATATGAAGACACAAAATACATATGATGGTAAAGAACTGCAGGGACATTGGTGACCATGAGGCATTCATTTATCATAAGATCAAACGTGCACGTTTAGTCCTAGTTCTAATTGCTAGATTCTAATTCAGAAGCTGGCAAATTGGCAGCTTTTATAAACCACGTGCCAGATTACCTTATCTCCACAAGTTGAAGGACATACACTGGACAGGGGACAGAGCCAAAGGAAGAAGCCCAAGGCTTCAAGAAAATGTCTAAAATAGGAAAACTGAGGAAAGAATTGGAACAAGCAAACTAGAAGGAAATCAATGGAGGGGGTATCTATTACTGCACTGTAACCCCCTGGCAAAGAAATCGAGCCTAAAAGATAGAGATATCACTTAGGACTGAAAAGAAAAACAGAATTCCTTTATGGAAATTAATTGGAGTGCAAAAGTTAGATGATAAAACTGGCCCCTATTAACACACAGTGGAATAATTGACTTCAAAGATTCAAAATCTCACCACTGTCTTAGCCAAAAGTTTAAGCCTAAGGCCATGGTCCTATTTTACTGAGGGTAATTGAGCTTGTTTTCCAACTTCTTGTTAACATATCATTTTAAAACAGCGCACACAACTGAGTTGGGTCTGTTGAGACAGCGCAGTCAGAGCTGCTAAAATCAAAGTCTGGATTATGCATGCATTTGTTCTGCAGTTCCAAGAACACGCATGTATAATACAAATTCAACAACGTTCTACAGAATGCCTGTATTTAGGAGCTCGAGAGCCAGCTGATGGACACTGGGATGACTGAGATCCTGTCAATACATTTAACTCCATCCTATCATACAGTCAAATTTCATTCATTTTTTCAGGAACTGTCTCTTATCATTGTAGTCCCGTCACCACTGCTGGATGTGAGCCCAACCACACAAAAGCAGCTGCTGGTTTTCACTGCAGATACTGCAGTAAGGAGAAACAGCCTCCAGACTGGACCAGCTGAGCGTGGCCCTACCAGGATTTGCTCCAAAGGTCTTATTACCAGTAGTGCTTCCCGATGAAATACATGGGGGTCCTCCTTTGATTCCAACTCCAACCCACCCCACCATGCCCCCTGATAACATCCATCAGGGCCACATCTCGACAGCTCCTGAACACCTCCAGGGATCCCACCACCTACCTGGGCAGCCTGTGCCAGTTAATTCTATGGGCAGACCTGCCAGTATGAAATATTATGCTAACATGACAAAGAGAGAGAAGAAAAGCAAAATTAAGACTAGCTGACAAGCCTTGGCAGGAAGTTCTGCTCTCCATCAATTTAGTCCCTGTGACTCTTCACAGGTGTTTTCTACATTTGGGATCACTGCTACAAAAAGAGATGTTGACATCATCTCTTGTGGCCACCCTGACAGAAGAGCAGGAAGGCTGGGATGCTCTTTTTCCTGTCTTTCCCTTGATTTCCTCTATATCTTAGGGACGAATCACAGGACAGAACACAGAAATCAAATGGCTCTACAAAGCAGATTGGCCAGTTCAAGTCAAAACAGCCACTGAAAACACCCCAGATGCTGTCTGACAACAGCTGGACTGTCGGGGAGTCAGGTGAATGCAGTCTGCTGGCCCTGGGCAGGAAGAGGACAGCCCAGACTGTCACATACCTTTCACTGAAAGCTGATAGAGCATTTTATCCCCCTCACAGATGCACTGATAACTTGCAGCATCATCCATTGAGTCGTTGTGAATTTTCAGGGTGTGTTTCTTCCCCACAATTTGCAGTTCATAATTTTCACTGGCCTTGAGCTCCTTCCCATCCTTCATCCACTCCACAGTAGCGCCTGTGTCTGAAAGCTCAGCCTGCAGTTTGGCTTCCTCACGCAGCCAAGCGCAGATCTTTTCTACATCTTTGCTCTTCTTGGTAAATCTCACTGCAGCACCTGTCAGGAGCAAAGGCCTCGTTATTTCAATTTATATCAGGCTAACGTGGTCAATGTTTGCTGCAACATCTCTGAAAAAGTATCACCTTCTGTTCCTGCACTCATCATTGTGTCAGTGCTGAGCAATTCACGATATTTCATTTGGTCTTCTTGCTGGATTTACTAAGTAAAAATCAACCAAACATCTCCTTCTACTGATTAATAATGCTCTAAACATGCTTCTGCAGAGGTTTCCACCCAATGACAAACAGGTCCTCCCATCATGAATGTTTATTTGTTCTACTTTGTCATGCAAAGCTGATTGATAGAGATATTATTGGAATGATTGCTCCCCTACTTCTAAACTATTCCAGTGCAATCAGAAAGGCTGTCTGAACCTGCAGCTGAAAGTACTGCTCTATGGTCATGCAGTGGTAAACCTGGTGACTGAATGCACTGGCCAATAGCTGTGAACTGCAGACATTCATCAGCTGGCATGCTTGCACGTTGTTGTAAGGTCAATAGTAAACATGGCATCCCCTCCAGGTACAGCTTCACCAGTTGTTAGGGGGGATTTCACAGCCAGGACTGGGTCTGAGGAAGAACATGTATGTCTTAATGCTCTTTAGATGCAAGTCTGGTATCTCATTTAGAGATGGAAGATTAAATCATAGGTACATTTCTACTTCTCCCTTTGCATGAGTGCTAGAAGAAGCACTTCTGTGCTTAAGATCTGTTACAGAAAGTTCTGCCTCTTGCACATGTGAGATATCAAAAGATAAGGATATTCATGTCTCTGTCACAGAAACAACTCGTATCACTTTAGTGGTAGCTGGAGGTTGATAGGAGATAGGAGAACTAGGAATAAAGGAAAGCCTTTGGTGTGTTAATGCACTGCTAACCTTAAAGTCAAAGGAAGCATCTTTAGGGAACCAACACAGCTGCTCAGCACACACTGACCCATTTCCATTGGGGTTTTTGTGCTTACCAAGGTGCACGCTCCCTGGGAATTCCAGAGACGGGCTCTGTCCATGCGCATTGACTGCAGACACTCGGAACTGATCATCAGCCTCTTCAGACAGATTGCTCACCGTGAACTCTGGGACGGGGACATGAGACTCGTGGCACCTCACCCAGGTGAAGCCAGTTAGTTTCTTGCATTCCACAATGTAGCCATCGACTGGAATGGGGCGGTGCATCTTCGGAGGGGACCATGCCAGCGTCACTGAGGTTTCTGTTTTATTTTTCACCACGGGGTCAGTTGGGGGCTGGGTGGGAGGTTTTCTGGGAGCTGAACAGAAATAAATTTCAGAAATATTAGCATAAGGTCATGTAGGCTGGAAAAGACCTTCAAAAGACCTTCAAAATCAGCAGACTCAACTTTCAGCATGACCTACTGAGTCCCACCATTAACTACTGTGGTACCTGAGGACATACATGACAAGCTTATTCCTGCAGGTATTTACATAGTGAATATATTCACCCTCTGGTTGCTTTGGAACATTTTAGAGGTTAAAATCCCATCAGACTTTTTCACTGTGTGCAGCCACTGATACAGGCAGGAGGCTGGGAATTACCTGATGGGCTCTAGTTACAGACTACTGACACAGTAAAGGATTGATTTCATTTAATTTTGGCCATCAGAAAGTTTGGTGTCTGGTTTCAGTCACCCATCTGGACTCCAATTATAATCATATGGAGAACAGCACATTCAGGAGAACTCATCTCAATAAACCTGAATGAAATCACAGAATCATAGGATCATGGGAGGGCTTGGGTTGGAAGAAACCTTCAAGATCATTAAGTGCTAGATGCCAAAGGTCCCACTAACACAGTATTAAGCCAAAAGCTAGATGCTGGAATCAGATCTCCTGACCTTACCATCAGAAACTGAGATGTCATATTTTGCTCAGAGGTGCCTGCTTGTAGGAGGGACAGCTTCCGAGCTTTTTCTGCTCCAGGAACCAGCTCGAGCTTCAGAATTTAAACAGCAGTCAGAAATTAAACTGAGCTTTGTCACCTCCATCAAATAGAAGGAGTGGTTGGGTGGTACAGCTTTCCAAATCGCTTAGAAACTGTCACAACAATCAGATGCCTACCTTTTCTTTTTGAACTTGTTAATACATAGAGCTTAATAGCATCAGAATGCCCCAAGCACTTCAGACAACAGGACAGCTGTAAACCCTTCTTTAAGGATTCCTTTGTTTAACCACTGAGTAACTGTAATTCAGTGGTGCTGGTAGGAGAAGGGAAGTCCTAATCTGCCCAGATGGTGAACAGAGTTGATGTTCACATGCAGACTGGTGCTGCAGCAGAGCCAGAAACCACTCATTTGGGAAACACAGCACCAAGAAAATAATGGGAATAGCTTCATAAAATCAGGAGCTTCACTCAAATTTCATGTCTGATCTATAATTCTTCCTATTTTCAGGAAGAAATGATTTCCCTTTTTCTTGTAGTTTTATTTTCTTTTCCTTTCCAGCAAGCAGCTTTGTAGCTTACAAATTGTTTTCTAATCACCTCCTGGTGTGGACAAATCACACAGGTCTGACTCCATGTTTTACATAGTTAGCATATTATATTTGTTCCACTATGGAACTGTACAGTCATAGAATGGCCTGGGTTGAAAAGGATCCCAAAAATCATCCAGTTCCAACCCCCTGCTATGTGCAGGGACGCCATCCACCAGACCAGGCTGCCCAGAGCCACATCCAGCCTGGCCTTGAATGCCTGCAGGGATGGGGCATCCACAGCCTCCTTGGGCAACCTGTTCCAGTGCGTCACCACCCTCTGAGTGAAAAACATCTTCCTAAGATCCAACCTGATCCACAACCCCTACACACCCTCAGAGCCCCCTAGAGCCCCTAGTCCTCCTATTGCCCACCACAGCCCCATATGCCCACTAGAGTCCCCCTCAACTCTCTTTACAGGCCCTGCACAGCTCTATATAACAGTCTTATAGAACTACCTCTAGTAGAAGCAATCTCCACACAGAGATCCTTTCCCAGCACACTGCGCCACGGGGGGAGCAAAACGGGGGGGGGGGCACATACACACACAGCGCCGGGGGGGCCCGTAACCGACCCCCACCCATCCTTTAAAGGGGTGGGGGGTCCGTTTTAATGGGGGGGGGGGCGAGATCACCTTCACCCCCCACCCCCCCATCCCCACCCCATCCTTTAAAAGGGGGGTGTCCATTTTGGTGTTGGGGGGCAGTGACAATCCGCCCCCCCACCCCATCGTTTAAAGGAGGGGGGGTCCGAGACCACCCCCCCCACCCCATCTTTTAAGGGGGGGGGTCAGGGGCTCATGGGGGGCAGCACATCGTGCACAACATTGTGGGGGGGGGGGCTTTAAAAGGGGGGGGTTACAAAAAGCATAGCTCTCAACTATAGATGGGATTGGGGGGGGCTCAATCGATGGGGGGGGGCCCTTCATGCAGGGGGGGCACAGCGTAAGTCAGCGGCTTTGAGGGGGGGTGTTGGGGCTGTTTGGCCTTTGGGGGGGTTATTGTGTGCCCCACCCCTACCACCCCCACACACAATGGGGTGTTAATGTGGGGGGGGGGGGCTTAGATTAGTTGCGTTCCCTATAGCACTGCCCCCCCCCGTCATTAACCCTCCCGCTTTATCCTTACAGCTGAGCCCCCCCCCGACAGCGCCCCATTCATCTTGATGGGGGGGGGGGTTTGTCACACGACCCCGGCGCGACTTACGGCACATCGTCGACCCCACCCCACCCCCCATAACCCCACCCGGGGGGGGAGGGGGCGATGTGGTGAGTGGGGGGGGGGTTCCGGAGGTGGGGGTGAGCAAAGCGCAATATGGGGGGGGGGGTCCTATAACTGGAGGGCAGCGGCTGCACAAAGAGCCCGCGGGGGTCGGAGAGCAGCACTTTGGCTGGGGGGGGTCCACGGGGTCCGGGGGTAATGCTGCCCCACCCCCTCCCCCACCCCCCACTGCCGACCCCCCCCCCCGCGTTGCCCCCCCACCCCAACGTCAGCTCCTGCGGCAGCTCCTCGTCGCTCTCCTCCTCCTCTTCCTCGTCTGGGGGGTCAATATGTGGGGGGGGGGGTCCCATCGGGCAGCGGCAGCTCCGCCGGCTCCGATTGGCTGAGCCGCAGTGCGCGGGAGCGGCTGTTGTGTGCCGGTCGGTGGAGGGGCGGCTCTTCATGGAGCTGCCCCGCAGCCAACAACAGCCTGAATGAGATCCTGGAGTCCCAGACGCTGGAGGATGAGCTGGGAAAGAGCAGAGGCTCCCCACAGAAGGGCAAATCACGTCTGATAACGTGAGTGTGGAGCACAGCCAGCCCCTTCCTCACATGTGTGGGGCTTCCATGTTCCTCTG
Organism: Coturnix japonica; assembly: GCF_054131305.1. Taxonomy (NCBI): domain Eukaryota; kingdom Metazoa; phylum Chordata; class Aves; order Galliformes; family Phasianidae; genus Coturnix; species Coturnix japonica. The sequence goes on along the minus strand of NC_140693.1, from coordinate 6,669,444 downwards.
TGCCCATTGCAATGTGCCACCCCAATCCTGCTGCCCAGCCAGGAGTGGATGGGATGAGCAGGTTGGGATGCACAGAGCAGTGCTCAGACATTGCTGGGACATTTGTGCACTGCTGTTGAGCTTCCCTTTGTGCAGCAGGGGAGAGGATGGAGGTTTACAGGTGGATGGTTGTTATTTCTATGGCATTGCACAGGTGGTAGAACCATGTCCATTCCCAAACTTATTCCAGGGCATGCGGGAATTTGTGCAGTTGTAGTTCCTGAATTGTGCTATTTAAAACCCTCCTGTAAATGGGGATGTTTTGTAATGCCTGCTGGGGCTGCAGGCAGCATTGCCTTCCTCCTTAGGGGGCAGGTTTAATCACAAGCCTCCCTATTTCCTATCACAAACGTCCTACAAACCATGTCTGGGCATTGCTGTCTCGGCCTGGATCTCAGCTCCTGAGACTGTCAGATGTGAAGCAGCAGCAGCTGGGACAGGGCTGGCTCTGTGTGCCCTCTCTGGGTCTGTGGGCACAGAGTGGGGCAGAGGGATGACTGTGAGAGGGAGGAATTGCCCAGCCACAAGAAAGAGGAAATCAGCTGAAAAGGGGAGATTTGAGAAGCACTGAGGCTGTGGCTGCTTTGACAGTAAGAAGAAACCAAGCTGTCACTGTGCAGATGGGAACTCCAGTAGGAGAGCTGTGGTGGCTTTACAGATGGCAGACAGCAGCTGGAGTGTAGAGCCAAGGGTAGGGGGGGGATCTTCCTCTTAGCAATGCCATGCAAAGAATGATGCAGACTCCTGCAGGGTCGGCTTTGCTGTGTGACCCTGGGTGGAAGCAGCTGGAAGGTCTCAGCCCTTCTGCATTATCCCAGGAGCTGGGGCAGTGCTCGGTCTCATCCCACCTCTGCTAATAGCAAATGCAGAATCCCTTATCTGAGTGCCCTTTTCTCTCATGTAGAGTCACCAACCCTGGGAAGTTCACAAAAAGTTTGGGTGTTGTGTTGAGGGATGTGATTTAACTGGGAAGTATTGGTGATGGTTGGACTGGATGATCATAAGATCATCCAGATCATAAGATCTGAGATCATAAGATCATAAGATCATCCAGGTCTTTTCCAACCTTGAAAATTCTATGGAGTTGTAGCAGATTGTGGGGGTGTAGGTGTGGTATATATATGTACACAGATGGGAATATCCGTATGGAAAAGATAGATCCATGTGTGTTCTGGGCTGCACTGAAAAAGGGGTGGCCAGCAGGAGAGGGAGGTGATTGTCCACTCCTGCTCAGCTCTTGTGAGGCCATATTTGCAGCACTGTGTCCAGGCCTGGGAAGGATGTGGAGCTGTTGGGGGGGGTCCAGAGGAGGGCCACTGTGATGATCAGAGGGCTGGAGCAGCTCTCCTATGAGGAAAGGTGGAGGGATCTGGGCTTGTTTAGCCTGGAGAATGGAAGGCTGTGGGGAGACCTCATTGTGGCCTTTGAGTACTTGAAGGGAGCGTATAAACAGGAGGGGGAATGGCTGTTTATGAGGGTGGATAATGATAGGACAAGGGGGAATGGTTTAAAACTGAGACTGGGGAGGTATAGGTTGGATCTTAGGTAGATGTTTTTTGCTCAGAGGGTGGTGACACACTGGAACAGGTTGCCCAAGGAGGCTGTGGATGCCCCATTCAAGGCCTGCAGGCATTCAAGGCCAGGTTGGATGGGCTCTGTCCATGAGCATTGACTGCAGACACTTGGAACTGATCATCACCCTCTGCAGACAGATTTACAGCCCCTGCACAGCTCTATATAACAGTCTTATAGAACTACCTCTAGTAGAAGCAATCTCCACACAGAGATCTTTTCCCAGCGCCCCTTTGTGACATCATAATGCCCCTTTGTGACATCATAACACCCTTTGTGACATCATAATGCACCTTTCTGATGCCATAATGCCCCTTTCTGACGTCATAATGACCCATTGTGATGTCTTAATGCCCCTTTGTGACGTCATAATGCCCTTTGTGATGTCATAATGCCATTTGAGACGTCATAAGGCTCCTTTGTTTTCATAATGCCTCTTTGTGACGTGATAATGCCTCTTTGTGACGTCATAATGCCCTTTGTGACGTCTTAATTCCCCTTTGTGATGTCTTAATGCTCTTTTGTGATGTCACAATACCCCTTTGTGTTGTCATAACACCCCTTTGTGACATCACAATGCCCCTTTCAGACGTCATAATGACCCTTTTTGACGTCATAATTCCCCTTTGTGATGTCATAATGCTTCTTTGTGGTGCCATAATGCTTCTTTGTGATGTCATAATGCTACTTTGTGACGTCATAACGCCCTTTGTGACGTCATAATGCCCTTTGAGACGTCATAATGCTCCTTTGTGATGTCATAATGCTCCTTTGTGATTCATAATGACCTTTGTGATGTCATAATGCCCTTTCTGACGTCATAATGCCCCTTTGTGGTGTCATAATGCTTCTTTGTGAGGTATCTGTGGTGCCATTGATAATGAAGTGTGATGAACTGGAAGGCTTTCAGTAGAATTGCAGCCCTAACATAAACAATGACTTGAACTCTGGAATTCTGTGTAAAATCATTAGCTAGCTTGTGGTCCGGGTCTTCAAACCAAAGGCTGTGAGGTGCTGCTCTTGTTGACGCAGGCTGTGAAAGATGACTTGAGCTCTAAGAGTAATTTCCCTTCTGCTCTTTATATGAACGTCAAATCCACAATTAGAATATTAAGAAGATAATATAAAATTTTGTGCTGCTGGACTGAGGACTTCCATTAGCTGTTAGCCATAGTTTGGAACTTGCAAAGCAATCATATTGGAGCCTTGCTGGGCAACCTGCTCCAGTGTCTCACCACACCCACAGTAAAGCATTTCTTCCTAATATCCAATCCTAATCTACCTTCTTCCCATGTAAAGCCATTTCCCCTCATTCTGTTGCTACCTGCCCTTATGAAAAGTCCCTCCCCAGCCTTCCCTGTAGGCCCTCTTCAGATACTGGAAGGCCACTCTAAGGTCTCCTTGGAGTCTTCTCCAGGCTGAAGAGCCCCATCTCTCTCAGCCTGTGCACATAGTAGAGGTGCTTTCAGCCCTCTCTGATCACCTTCATGGCCCTCCTCTGGACCTGCCTGAACATCTCCAAGTCCTTCTTGTGTTGAGGGCTCCAGAACTGCGTGCAGTGCTCCAGATGGGGTTTCAATGAGAGGAGTGTGGAGGGGCAGCACCACCTCCCTCGACCTGCTGGTCATGCTTCTGTGCTTTAAGCTTATGCTTTAAGGTCCTATATGCTTTAAGGTTTAGATAGTGCAGTCGCCTCACCTCTTCAGGTTTATCTGTGAAGGTCCCTTCCAAGTGAACCGTGCTGATCCAGACAGTTCGGATTGCTCATTAAAGTGTTTTAGTAAGTTGGGCTGGTCCTACGAAGCAGTATGACTGCAGTAAGCAGTGTACATGGTGCGCTGTGAGTACTGCACACATTCCTCTTGGCAGCTTGTGGAACAGAAACTGTGCATTGTTTGGATTGTGTAAGTATTCCTGTTGGTCTCTTGTGATGCTTACCTTCTTAGAGCACCTTTCCTCGTTTGGCTCTACATATTTTGGTACCTTACTTGTTCTGTTTGGCTTAGCAGGGAAGGTCTTCTTCTGAAGCATCCTCAGTCTTGGTCTGGGCAGCATACTTAGAAATGACATGGACGTTACATGAGTGGGTGGTCAAAGGGGGGAAGAACTCACCTTTCTGATCTGTTTCCTTTTAGAACACAGTCCTGGAGAGGATTTGCTTTCCTTGTTTCCTGGAGACTTGGATTCTTAGATGGTTTTGACTGCAGCTATTTCTGATGTTAATTCCTTTTTCTGTACTTTAGTAGCCAAGTGCAAGTGGAGTGCTTTGGGAATTGTCTGAAGTTGCCAGGTTGCGTGTGATCACATATGTAACGTGGAGTTATGTGTGGTGCCAGTGATAATTAAGTGTGATGAACTTGAAGGCTTTCAGTACAATTTCAGCCCTAATGTAAACAGTGACTTGAACTCTGGTATTCTGTGTAAAATCATTAGCTAGCTTGTGGTCCAGGTCTTGAAACCAAAGGCTATGAGGTGCTGCTCTTGTTGACGCAGGCTGTGAAAGATGACTTGAGCTCTAAGAGTAATTTCCCTTCTGCTCTTTATATGAACGTCATATCAACAATTAGAATATTAAGAACATAATATAAAAGTTGTTGCTGCTGGCCTGTGGACTTCCATTAGCTGTTAGCCATAGTTTGGAACTTGCAAACCAATCTTATTTAGACTTTAGTGGTGAAATCTTCTGATGAAATCTTCCTTCTAATTCTGCAAAAGAATCTCGGTGGAACATTTCTGTCTGAAAAGGCTCTGGCATATGAAGATGTGCCAGACTGCAGCCATGTGCCAGATGCGTTTGGATCCATGGAATTTTCTGATGTAGCTTCAGTGTTTGAAGAATCTCCACTCGATCTAAATACTCAGAAAACAAAGCAGGTGTGTGAAGATGTACAGCTAGTTTCTTACAGAAAAAATACAGCTCTTAATCTAGAAATCTGCTTCTCATTGTATCTAGTGCTTACTCCATATTTAAGTATCTAGTGGACCTTGACCAAAGGAAGATAAAGATAGAGCAAAGAAGTATGTTAAGCATAAATTTTGTTGCCTTCTACCTGTAGGCCATGGTTGGTTTGACGTGATCCCTAACTCCAGTGTTTGGTTTGCACAGAAACAGCAAGCAAGGGAACAAGTAAAGGAGTCAGTGAGGATTTTAAAACACAATGGGAAGCGATAAGGCACAGTTAATAAGATTCTGGAGTTAGGCTGGAGGTAGGCAGAGGTTGAAAGGTACCGAAAGAAATTCAATCTTACTGTGTTGGACAACAAAATCCACTGTGATATTATTCAAATTTTTAACTAAACCAAGTGATAATTCATATTTATGTTTAGATAAGCTGGTGAAGGTTAATCCTCAATGGAGAATTGAGATGAACAAATAAAAAAATGGTGTTTGACAGTCTATAAGAAACGAACTTATTCTAGGAGAGAATCAGAGTTTTCAACTGTTTTGTTCAATAGCCAAATAATGTATGATATTTTTATAAGCATTGTGTCTGACCTTCTCAGCTGTTAGAATTTCTTTGACAGTAACTTCTCCGGCTGTGATCAGAAAACCTTTTGTTCCGTCTCTGGCACCATTCGAGGCATGATACTCAACTGGGTGATATGGAATTCACACTGTCAACTCCAGTGACAAGAAAAGTGGCATCTAAGAAGCGTGCAAACACAGAGAATGTTGATGCAGAGTCAGTGTTAAGAAATGAGCTGCCCTTTGCATTTCCTGCTCCAAAGGCCTTCTTTTCGAAGAGCCAGACAGAGAAGCAAGTAGAAGGCATATCTTTTTAGGCGCCTACTTCCAAAGGTATGTTGTATCTAACAAATGGAAACCTAGAACATGTGTAGCTTAGGAATTTTTTACTTTTAATATGAATGCAGTACTTGTAGGTCCTAAAATTCTGAAAGGTTTCAGTGTGGGGTTTATTTGGTCACAGCACATACAGCTGCCATCCTGTACATCTGACAGTGCACTGCAAGCGGTTTAACCATATATCAGGGCATGGTACACGTCTGTTAATGATAGAAGTTCTCACAGTTTCACAAGGAGCATGCCTTGAGATGCATTCAGATAATGAGATAAGTGCTGTGTTCCTAAAACTAGCATGTGTCTCCACTCTCCATCGAGATTTAGTAGATAATTTCTTTAACAATTATGATGAGAGTTTTGTTTTGTTTTTATTTTTTTCTGGGCTATTATTTTGAGTGAAAGAAAAGGGTATGCTTTTATTTAAGCGAGCTTTTGATTGCATCATGCTTCTAAATTAAATGTAACCTACTGAATTCCTCATGATAGCATACGAGTACTTGCGTGTATCTGTTCTCCCTAATAGAGGGAGAAGAGACTCAGTGAACCTGGACAGTGTTACCCAGGGTTGTGAGAACAGCTAAATGATTGTTGAGAACTGGTCAACTCGTGAGCCTGAGACCTGGGATCCTCCATCCTAGGGTGGAACTTTACTGGAGCACGTGGGTGCCACAGCAACAAAAGGACTGTGTACAATAGACTGAGAGTTTGCTGAGTTTCTTGGTTTACAGAAAGCACAACTAACTCAGCAGCAAGTGACGTATTTGGGATAGGAGATGACAGCTGGACTTTGAACCTTAAGGACTGCCAAGAAAGAAGCCATCTGCTCAACCCCTGAGCTGCAAACTGCCAAGGAACTCCATACGTTGCCAGGAATGACAGGAGGGTGCCGACCATGGATACACAGCTACGGACTGATGGTAAACTTGAAACAGCTTGAAGTGAGTAAGGGATATCCAGGGTGCACTGGTGCTCAATATTCAAGAAGCCCATCAATCTACACTGGGCCAAAGGATACCAGTTTTAATATCTCATGCAGTGTTTACTGTATTGGAGGCAAAAGGGGGACATTGGCTTTCACCCCACAGAATCACAGAATCACAGAATTACCCGGGTTGGAAGGGACCTCAAGGATCATGTAGTTCCAACCCCCCTGCCTAGCAGGGCCACCAAACATACGCCTTTACTAGATCAGGTTGCCCAGGGCCCCGTCCAACCTGGTCTTGAACACCTCCAAGGACGGGGCATCCACAACCTCACTGGGCAGCCTGTTCCAGGACCTAACCACCCTTCTAGTAAAGAACTTTCCCCTAACATCCAACCTAAATCTTCCCTCCTTCAACTTAAAACCATTTCCCCTAGTCCTGCTATTATCAGCCCTTTCGAAGAGTTTACTCCCCTCCTGGGAGTAAGTTCCCTTCAGGTACTGAAAGGCTGCAATGAGGTCACCCCGCAACCTTCTCTTCTCCAGGCTGAACAAACCCAACTCCCTCAGCCTGTCCTCATAGGGGAGGTGCTCCAGCCCCCTGATCATCTTCCTGTCCCTCCTCTGGACCCTTTCCAAAATCTCCATATCTTTTTTTGTACGTAGGGCTCCACACCTGGACACAGTACTCTAGATGGGGCCTCACAAGAGCAGAGTAGAGAGGGACGATCACCTCCCTATCCCTGCTGACCACCCCTCTCCTGATGGAGCCCAGGATCCCATTTGCTTTCCGGGCTGCCAGAGCGCACTGCTGGCTCATGTTAAGTTTCTCATCTATCAGGACCCCTAGGTCTTTTTCAGCCGAGCTGCTCTCAAGGACAACTCCTCCCAGCCTGTACAGGTGCCTGGGGTTCTTCCGGCCCAAGTGCAAAACCTTGCACTTTGCTGTGTTGAACCTCATTAGGTTCACCCGAGCCCAGCTTTCCAGCCTGTCAAGGTCCCTCTGAATGGCATCTGTTCACCCCAAAGATTCCCGAAATACCAGGCCATCCTGGTAGAGCAGGGTGATATAGAAATAATTGTAACTACTATTGCCAACCCAGTATCTTTCCTTAGCGGAACTCCCCTGGTGGAGAACCAGGATGACATCACTGCTTTGAAACAACTGATGCTGCACATTACATCCAGTCGGTCGGAGCTGAAGGACGAACCCTTAGAAGATGCAGAAGACGCCTGGTTTACCAGCAGCTGCAGTTTTGTGAGACAAGGAGGCTGTAAGGCAGGACATGCAGTAACTGCTACTGAGCAGGGAATGGAAGCACAACCATCAGCCGTGGGGACTACCCCTCAGAAGGCTGAAATAACTGCCTTGACGAGAGCCTTAATGATATGGACAGATGCTAACTATGTGTTTGGGGTGTCACACGCTCATAGTACCATCTGAAAAGAGCAAGGATTGCTCACACACAAGGAAAAGAGCATGATGTAAATGTACCTATGTTGTAGGGCACAGTTCTCTATCCAGGCCCAAGTCTGTGTGGGTGTCTCCTCTATCCACAAAGCTGCTCACACTGCAGGAGGCACAGGCTGAGAGGAGAGGCCAGAGCAGCTCTCCCACTGTGACACGGAGCAGCAGGATACAAGTAAAGGAAGGCCCCGCAGCGGTACTGGGAAGGTTCCACACAGTCATCAATTTTTCATCTGAAAGGTAAAGAGGAATTCCCTTTTCTGCCCCTATCATCATTGGTCGGGTGAGTAGCAATGATGCCCGGTGTGCTTCCATCAATGGAGCAGAATAGGCGGAAGGCTGGGGTGCAGGCTTTCCTCTGCTGAGGTGAGTGGGGGCTCAGGGTGTTGCTCAGTGGTAGATTTGTTCACACTGAGTTCTAACAGGAAACTTGCTCAACATCGAAGGCCTTGCAAAAGTCTGGCTGAGTGATGTCAGTTGCTTTTCCTTTCCCTACTGATGCTGTCACTCCACTGTAGAAGGCCACCAAAGCGACCAGGCTGCATGTCTCCGTTTCCGCTGTTTCTCCATTTCCTTCTTGTTGCTCCCTGTAACCAGCAGGTTCAGCCATGCTGCTTTCCTGCCTCCTCTGCTGTGTTTCGTGTGGTCGGGATGGAGCTCAGAGCTCCAGATCTGAGTAAGGTTTTCTGAGAAAGTTACCATCTCTTTTCCATTCCTTTACCCCTAAAAACAGTTTTCCAGTGTCTCTCATGCAAGAATTCTTTGAACAGCCTGCAGCTGACTCTCCTGAAGCTCAGGGTCCTGACTTTGCTTTTTGCCAGGCACACATTCCTTGAGATGAGGAACTCTAGGAGGGCATGGTCACTACAGCCCTGACCACCTCCAGTCTTAACCCCTGCTGTTCAGCATGTCCAGTAATGCTTCCCTTCTGCTTGGTGTGCTTAATACTTGACCCACAAAGTTATTGTCAGTGCACTCCAGCAGGCTCTCAGACAGCTTGCAGCAACTGGGATTGGTGCTGGGTGGTTGCTGGGAGGTGTCTCAGCAGAAAAGCTGGGCTGGGGTGGGCGTGCTGTGTCAGTCCTCATCGCAGCTGGCAGAGAGAGTTAGAGGAGGGTGATGGGTGCTGCCTGCTCTCAATGCTGCTGCACTGAATTTGGGGCACAGCAGCACACTGGTGAGTGAGCTGGGAGGGAGACGGACTGCTGCTGTGCATGGCTAGGCCAGAGCTGGAGGATTGTCAAACACGTGAGTCATGCTGGTGCAGCCATTGCAGCTGCAGCAGGAGTAGAAGACAAAGAGGTTTTGTAGAGGACAGAGGGTGGTGACTCATGGTTTGATGTCCAGGTGGAGGCCGATAACAAGTGGTGTCATCCAGGAGTCTGTCTTGGGACCAGTGCTTTTTTACATGGTTATCAGAGACACCAATGATGCAATGGAGTGCACCCTCTGCTGTTTGCTGAGTGGTGCGGCTGACGCAGTGGAAGGAAGGGATGCCATTCAGAGGGAGCTCAACCGAGAGGTTGGCCTACGTGAATTTAATGAGGTTCAACACAGCAAAGTGCAAGGTTTTGCACTTGGGCTGGAGGAATCCCAGGCATTTCTACAGACTGGGAGGAGCAGTCCTTAAGAGAAGCCCCGCAGAGAAGGACCTGGGGGTCCTGGTGGATGAAAAACAGAACGTGAGCCATCAGCGTGCTCTTGCAGCTCAGAGAGCAAATGGTCCCCTGGGCTCCATCAGAAGAGGGGATGGCCAGCAGGGACAGGGAGGTGATTGATCTTCATGATCCTTGAGGTCCCTTCCAACCCGGGCCATTCTATGATTCTGTGATTACACTCGCTGTCAGAAATAACGGCAGCTGTACAGATGTTGGATATATTTTGGGACAGTTCTTGTAACCAGCTGATTTTAAGACCTTGCCCGAGTCAAGAGTCTAAATTGAGTGTCAGAAGAAAGCTGGTAAAGTGGCTATTGCTCATTCTTTTTCATTTGCTGATTCTTTCATTCGGGTTCCTTTTCCAAAGGAGATTCTGGTGATGGAAGCAATTGAAGAAAGAACCAAAGCAGCTCTTGCCAAGAGTGCTTGAAGTCCCTGTGGAGAGAAGCAAAGAACTTGGGCTTCCTCTGGGATGCGCCCCACCATGTCTCAGGAAGGAGACAACTGCTGTTCCACTTTCTGCTTTGTGTGTGGAAAGGTACGTCTGGGTTTTCTTCTACTTGTTTTTCTTTCTTTTTCTGGCTTTGAAGGAGAAGGGGTGGAGCAAGGGGAGACCCACTGGTCATTTGTTAACTCAAGAGCAGGATGGATTCTGCATTGACTGTGAAAAACCTGGGCTAGTAGCATGGGCATATTTCAGGCTGGACTCTTCTTTTGCTGCTTGGTTTCCTTTTGGCTACAGGGAGACAGCTGTCTAAAGGTGTGTTTTCAAACCCACTCTCCAAAACCATGTTTCATTGTTGCAGGTGGTTCAGTGTGCTCTTGCAGGGTAGATGTGTTTGCTGTAGAATCTGAATGGTTTCTGTTCCTAGGGGAGGACTGGGAGGAGGTAGTGAGAAGAGAATTCAATGCCTTAGGTGTATCTTAGTGAGAAATGTTGGCATGAGGTGCTGAAAGTCTTGAGTTGTCAAAGGCCAGTGATGCTCAGACTCCTTAACCTGCTGGAGCAGGGTGGAAGCAAGGAGTGGGCACTGCCGTCACACAAGCTGCACTTGGTTCTGGTCTGCCAGGTCTGTGCAGGCCTGGATTTCTTCTGAGAAGTTTGTTGGAGCTGCTTGGAGTAGTGAAGGGTGGGGAAGAAGTGCTGCTCCAGAGCTATGAGACGTGCAGCTCCTTCTGAAGTGCTCCTGAGAAGGACGGAGCGCATTTGCTGCAGCTTTCTCTGCAGATGTGCTCCTCACCTTGAAATCCTCGTGGTTTGTCCTCAGCTCCTGACCACGGCCTGTTCTCTGTTTTGCAGGCTGATAACATGCAGAAGCCGCAGCTGGTGCGTGCTATGTCATCTTTAAACGTACCAGCATTTGCGGCAGCCCATGTTATTAAGAGCCACGTCGCCCAGGGGCCAGATGAGCTCTCTCTGGAGGTAAGCAGTTCCAGGCGTTCCGTGTTGTCGTGCATAGAAGAGGGCAGTCCTTTCTGCTTTGTTTTCCTACCAGATTTGCTGAATCTGGGATTGATGTTTCAATCTCTTTCAGGTCGGAGATCTGGTGAGCATTGTTGATATGAGGACATATCAACAGGCTGAGCCCCTGGTGGAGAGGCAAGCGTGGCTTTGAGGTAGGCACACGTTTTTGACTAGAGAGCACAACTTCAGTAGAGTTGGGAATCTCAGCTTGGAGCTGCTCTGCCTGCACAGGATGGCTGCTGGATGCAAACAGTTGCCCTGTGTCACTGTCAGTGGACCTTCCCTTTGGCTCTGGGCTCGGGCTAATGCTCACCTGTCTTTTTGTTCTAATTACAGGTTGGGCTTTTCCCTGGTGAGTGCATGGAACTCATCAGCGGAAAAGTTCCCGATTCCCTCCTCAATTCATTGCCAAAGCCAGGTGCGTAATTTACATTTGACAATGCGAGTTAGTCAAATAGGGTCAGAACGTTACTTTCAGGGGGTTTGTTTATGCCCAAGTTCAGCAAGCTTAGAAAGAGAACTACAGTAATCTCCTTGGGCACCTCCAGGGATGGGGAAAATCCATTCTTGCGTGTCCTTGTTGGGAATGTTCTTCCCGTTGTTACATGCTCTGTCGAATGCATTGCGCTCAGCTTCGTCCAACCGAGCCAGGCCTGAAATGAACTGGTTTCTTTGTTTTGTTGCGCAGAGCCAAAGAAATGGGGCAAGCTCATCAACGGCCTTTGTTCCCTGGTGAAGGCCAGCCCCGGGAGAGCAAAGCAGCCTGAGCCTCCGACATTCTCCGGATCCATGTCCTTGCTTGACATCGTTGAGAGGTATTTAGCCTTCAGGACTTGAGGGCTGAGCTGTAGGAATGGAAGCATCCTCTGCTGTTTGAAACAGAGGGCGTTTCTAAGCTGTGTTTCAGCAGAAAGCAGGCAGTGCCCAGAACAGGCAACTTTTGGCCAGGGCTCGGTGCAGCTCTTCCATCACCCTGCACCACGTCTGACAGCATGCTCTGTTTTCTCTGCAGAATGAGTTCTCCCAGGAAGAGGGCAGAGTCAGCAGCTGGCAGTTGGTGTTCCTGCTTCTGCCTGGGCAAACCATCCCCTGTGGCCAAACACCAACTGCAGAGCAGTGCCAGGGAGCCCTCTGAAGCAGAAGTCTTGGTCCTGGCAGGTAAGGGTGCAAGTCCAGCTTACAAAACACTGCTTGTCAGCAACACAGGTAGAATTCATGCTTTCAGTGGGCTTGTACCTCCTTCTGGCGTTCAAGCCCGTGCCTGACATCTTCAGTTGATCCCTGTCTTTCCCAAATGAGTCTCTTGTCAACACAAGAGCTGGACCTGCACGTGGATCACTTTCAAGACAGTGACACTGTTGCTAGAAGCCTATTTGCTTCTGCCCACCACCACTACATAGCCAAATGTCAAGAATCTCCATGGTTCATCTTGCGAACGTTCGACACTAACTGCTGTACATCTGCTCCTTCCTAGGTGACCCGAGCCCTTGTATATCCCCAAGACGCAGGGCATGTTACGATGACGCATCTTCCATCAATGAAGAGTTGTTACTAAGCACAGAATGCTGCAGTTCAGATGAAAGCCTTCCGTATAACATCAGCTATCAAGAGAAGAAGGTCATCATCGTTGAAGCCTTCATTCATCCCATCCCTACTGAAGCTGCTGACCTGAGCCCACCAGACACCTCAGGCACCAGCCTGGACTCAATGTCTCTGCAGTGCAGCCCAGCCCAAGCACAGCCTGAGTGCCCCGACAGCAGCACCACCATGCAGGCTCAGGTCAGCATCACCGAGGAGAAGCTGAGCATCTCGCAGGGGGGCACAGAATCAGGACACGAGTCCCAGGCTCCGGGCAACAGCACGGTCTCTGAGCAGCTCTCATGATTACAAGAGAGGATGAGTCCCATCTTTCCTCCAGACCTCACACCCCCTCCTTTCTCCTATTGAATAAAGGCACGCTCGTGCTCAATCAATGCCTTGACTGAATTCCGAGTTTTCATTCACAGAGATTGGGATGAGTGCAAGAAACTGCAAGGCAGCTCAGCTTACAACACTCTGGCTGTGGGGTTTGTGCGGCCGAGCTCTGGGTGTGTTCCCATTTTGCCTGACTTTGGGATGCCTGCAGCGAGAGCTCTGCTGCCGTTGTGTATGGCAGCAAATAGTCTCTAGCATCCTGGATGCTGCTCATGAAAACCCCAAGCTTCCTGGCTGTGGCTGTGATGCTTTTCAGGGCCTTTTGATGCTCTTTGATGCCGTGGCTGCTCCCTAACACCTCTGTCCTCCCGCCGTGTCCATTCCTGGCTCCCACCTGTGAGCTGTCCCTGCAGATCATCTCTAGCCCTGCCATCATCGCGCTGCAGCAGGAGGAGCTCGCCCTGACCAACATCAGGCAGTGCTGCCTGCCTCTCTCACTCTCTAGACCAAGTGTAACTACGCTGTCATGGAGACAAATGCTTTCTGTCACATCCTCCATCCCTGCAGACATTTACTGGTAGGTGGCTCTTGCAGAAGAAGATTCAAGCAGCAGAACCTTTTGCTCAGCTACAGCACACAAATGCTACAAAAGCAGGAATAACCCGCAAGCTCTGGGTCTGTTTGTCTTGCACAGGCATGCACTAACTGCGTTTGATGGTACCCCCCATCCTTGATTTCCTTCCCTGTTTCTTGTCTGATGACGCTGCTGAGCCAGGAACAAGCTGCCCAGTGTGGCAGAGCATGGTGCAGGGCTGTGCTGGGACCTCCTCCCCTTCATCTGCTGCAGATCAGTGCCACACACGTGCCATCGAGATGCTCTGGCACGGGATGTGCCTCCAACCCAAAGCTCCTTCCACCTCCCAAGGAAAAGCAAAGCAACCCAAGCATCTCCAGCAAAGCTGCCCAGCAGACAGCAGGGAATGCAAACAGCTTCTGGCTGCTCCCCTGCACTCCTGTCCTAAGTAATAGACCCCATGAGGACTGGCTGGGAAATCAGTGCATGACACATGTAAGTGTGCACAGGATTGTGCAAAGCAGTGGGGTTCCATGAGTTTGTGTGTGTGTGTATCTCGGCTGTTATGAAAGCATGGGAAGACTGCCTTACTGAGTCCCAGATAATTACTTATCCTCAAATGATTTTTCCTGGCCAAATTTAAAGCCTCTTACAGGTAATCGAGACCAACAGGCTGTTGTTGCACAATCAACAGGCACAAACTAGATGAATAGCTGAGGAAAATAAAGCATCATGCCAAGGGTACTAGATAAGTGAGCAGCTTGAGATCTGCACATTTATGTGATACTCATGGTCTTAGACAATATTTGCTTAGTGAGGTCACATAGAATGAAAGTAAAATAGAAGAAGTGCAATTGGTCTCAGTTCACAGCTGGCTGGTTCGTCTCAGGCTAATCCTGAACTGCCTCAAGCGACTGCTTTGGTGCTCTACAGAACAGCAACTTCAGAGATCTCTTTCTATTACTAAGTTTTTGAAAGAGCAATTTGCTCTGTTAATTATCCATCATTTTTGTGCAGTCTGTTTTGTCAGACTTGTCTTTAGCTTCCAAGTTGTATGTGAAGAATTGTTTCCGTTGTAATGCACAATGTACTAAAAATTGAGAGATGAAAATGTGAAGAGTTTTTCCAGCTTTGATTTCATGTCTGGAATTTTGGAACCCACTACTTGCAGTTGTTAATCTGTCCAAACTGGTCTGGTTTGGAATGCCCTCATCCTTCTTGAATCGCTGTTAAAGGCGGAGCAATTCCTACAAGTGCCATGGCCCCACTGTTGTTCTAATTCTTGTTTCTTTGTTTTCCACACGCTGCTTTTCAAGCCTCCTTTTTCTTTACAGTCAAAGTGAGAACTGCACTGTGAGGTGTCTGAACCTTGTTGTGCCTGTACATAAATAGAACAGCAGCAAAGCCAGACAGGTGACTGTGCTGACAGCTCTCGTAGCCAGTAACACGTAACTGTGCTAAATCCCTTGTGACGGCTTTGATTTCATTTTTGCCAGTGAAATCCTTGTAAAAGGAAGTGCAGCAGTGTGATGAGCTAAGGTGAAGATGCTGGTTTTAGTAGTGCTCTAAGCTGAGTGAAAGGGCAATTGAATGAGGGTTATATGCTTTCTCTGGGACGATAAGGCTCTTTTTCCTGAGGGAAAGAGCCAGCTTTTCATGGGCTATATGTGGGCTTTGGCAAGGGCAGACAATCCAGTCTGTCAGGAAGCCATTTGAGGTGCTTCAGGTTTGTAAGCATGTCTTTTTGTTTTTCATGCGGATATTTGGAGCATGGGTGTAGTGCTGTATGCTCTGCTGTGTGGGTTTTCCCTTTGGATGATGACAATATGATGGCACTCTACAGGAGGATACCAGTGGGTATCAGTGGTGCTAGAATACACTGAGAAGGGAAATAGCTGAGCTTGACAAGAGGCCTTGCTTTTCGGATGGCAGAACATGCTGAGCTGTGGGTAGAAAGGCCTGTCTGCTGAATATTGTCCCTGTTTTTGCTGCTTTGTCTACCAGTATTTAGTGGAATTGGTTCTACGCTTGGTTGGCCTATGTGGCACTGTAGCCTAATTCTGTACCATGATAGCATACAGAATTTAAGGAGAAGTATTTTCTTGCCAATTGTCTGGATTTTTTGTATCTGGTTCTTCAACTGGCTGCTCCCTATACTATCTGTAGTAAAAATACAGACACATCATTTGATTTCCCTGAAATGAATGTTCCTAAATGCCAGCTCTTCTCATGTCTACAAAGATCAAAGTTCTGCATTTGCTATTAGAATTTCCTCTTCCAGAATCAGGAGGTAATGTAGGACCCCACAGATTGCCTTCAGAATCCAGCAGTTAGTTCTGTTTCCTTTCGGAGTGCATAACAACCTGAGCAAATGAATTGAATGACGTGGCTTATTAGTCTGGTACAAACTCTGCTGTACACTGAAACTTGGTCCATTTGTAAGCAGGACTTTGTCCATCTCTGCAGGACAGCAGAAAACCCTTTGTGCTAATCATGATGCCAAGAAGCAGAATGCGGCAGATGATCCAACTGCTTCAGGTGTTCATTTCCTTAAAACTGAATAGTTTTGGACTGAGAGTTTGTAAGCAGAACGGAGCTCTTAAAGCTGTCAGAGATTATTTCTGCACTGTTCAATTCTATCTGCACAACATACACAGGATCTCAGAACTGCGTTGCTTGAATTGGTGGAACTTGTTGAAGTGAACTGGGATGAGCAAGTTTTAGAACTTAGTCAGAATGCAGTAAAAAATGGATAATCTCATGAGTATTAAGGTACAGGCTTGCTATTTCTGCACTGAATTTGTTTTTATTTTACATGGCTGTGATCTGAAAGTTGCTTGAAACGCAGGCACCTAGGCACTGTTGTGTAACTGAATTTCACACGATAGGTCCTGAAATATCCTGGAATCAAAAACTCTGACTTGTTTTAAGTCTGCTGCTTGAGTCTAATCAGGGTCATAGTGTCTGTGTGCAGTGTTTCTTTCCCTGTAATGCTCCACATCATTTCATTTTGGGAATATTGAAGGAAATGGACTATGTGCCATAACTGTTGTTAGAACAAAGTATGTCTGGTGTGATCTTATGCATAGGTTCTGTAACTGCTCTTCACAGCTCAGGTGTTTGACCTTCCTTTTGGTGAAGTGATGAAATACTGCTGGTTTCTATTTGTGCTTCTAGGCACCTTGAAGCTCTTAGGAATAGAACAATTGTCTCCAGTTCTTTTCAATGATATCAGTAACAGCTCGAGTGTTGCTGCCCACTAGGTAGACCCAAAGAAGCAGATTACAGTGAAACAACACACGAGCTGGACCTGAATGAGGATCACTTTCAAGACAGTGGCTATGCTGCTTCAAGCCTACTTGCTTCTTCCTGCCGCCACTCTATTACCAAGTATCAACAACCTTTCATGATTCAACTTGCAAATGTTTGAAACTAACCCTTGTGTTTCTATGCCTTCCTAGGTGATTCGAGCCCTTGTCAACCCCAAAGATCCAAACCAAGCAGTGTCTTTCCATCAATGGAGAGTTCTTATTAAGCATGAATCGCTGCAATTCGGATGACAGCCTTCCACATGGTAACAGTGATGGACACAAGGGGCTCATCCACGTTCATGCTCTCATATCTCCTGGCTCTGCTGAAGCTCCTGACCTGAGCCTGCCAGACACAGCAGTCACCTGCCTGGATTGTGACCCAGCGCCTTTGCAGTGCTGCCCATCCCAAGCACAGCCCGAGTGTCCCAGCAGCAGCACCACCATGCAGGAGCAGGGCAGCATCAGTGAGGTGAAGCTGAGCATCTTAGATGGGGACTTAGAGTCAGGCTGCCAGTCCCAGGCACCAGGCAGCAGCACCAGCTCTGAGCCACTCTCATCTTGACAAGAGGAGTCCCATCTTCACCCTTGACCTCTCAAGCCCTCCTGTCTTTTATTGAATAAAGTCACTCTCATGCTCAGTCATCGCCTCGACTGCATTCTGAGTCTTCAATCACAGGGATTGGGATGAATGCAACAAACAGCAAGGCAGCTCAGCTTGCAATGCTATGGCTGTGGGGTTCGTGCAGGCAGAGCTCTGGGTTCCCATTTTGCCTGGCTTTGGGATGTCTGCAGCAAGATTTCTACAATTTTGTATGGGAGCAAATAATCTCTAGCATCCAGGTTGCTGCTCATGATATATCCCAGTCTTCCTGGCTGTTGCTTTGTGATACTTTTCAAAGCCTTCTGATACTCTTTGATGCCTTGGCTGCTCCCTAACACCTCTGTCCTCCTGCCATGTTGACTCACGTCTCCCACTTTTAAGCTGGCTTTGCAGATCATCTCCAGCCCTGTCATCATCACGCTGCAGCAGGAGGTGCTCACCTGGCCCAATGTCTGGCAGTACTGCTTGTTCTGCAGATGAGCAGCTGCCTCCTCATCTCTTCAGCTACAGTAGTTTTTCTCAGGGCAGTTAGATGCAGTCATGCTCCTCTGGATTTGGTGTGTTAAATCCATGCTGCATGGCAGCAGTCAGTGCAATACAAAGGTGTTCTGTGTGCCATAGCATTTCTCCAGGGGCTGCCAAAGGTAGAAGCACAACACAGCACCATCCTTCTGACAGTAATGTCTGTGAGTGTTAGACATGTGAGCACTGCATCATCCCCAGCGTGTCAGTGCTTTTCCACACCAACCTGACTCTCACACTCTGCACTGAATGTAACTCTGCTCTTGTGGAGACAAATGCTTTCTGTCACATCCTCCATCCCTGCAACCATTTGCCGGTAGGCAGCTCTTGCAGAAGAATCAAGCAGCAGAACCTTGTGCTCACCCTACAGCATGCAAATGCTATGAAAGCAGAAATAACCTGGCATGCTCTGGGTCTGCAAGGCTGCACAGATGGGAGAGGTAGATTGTGTTTTTGCAGTGGAAGTTTCCAGTATTTTCAGTACATAGTGTAGGCCCTAACTGAATGTATAACCCTCTTGTAAAACAGCTGTATAAGTAGTTTTTCCACCAAGAAAGTTGCTGAACAGAATTAAGTTCAGACTGGGGGCATTCTGACATGGGGAGAATTGAGACAAGCACAAGATAAATACAGGGTGGGTAGAGCCCAGCACAGGACAGAATGAATGTACTGACTTTTGGAAACATTGCCCTTCTCTGTCCGCAGAAAAGTACAAGGCAGACCTAAAAACAAGAGGTTGGTAATTGACCTTCTATGGAAATGAATCCTAGCCACAGTCTCGAGGAGTCTGTGAGCCTGAGATGCTCAACCAATGAGAGCCATGAGAGCATCACCTGCAGTGGGTTTAGGGCACAGAACAGAATTGATTTCACTGACTGGTGTGCAGTTTCTCCCTTGCCAATAGGGGATGTGCGCGCAGTATTGCAATAATGAATAAGCACTGCTGCTATCGCTGCCATCTTTGCCTAACTAGAAATCTTTGACTTTGAGAGTTTCTCACACAAGGGGAGAGGGTAAGAAAGTAAAGAGGCACAGAAAACTAAGGGAAACTGCTCTTCTTTATCTTATCTATAAAAATTGATACGATGCTGTTGTGCATTTTTTTTAATTTTATTTTTAATTTTTTGCTAATGTCAGTTAGATTGTTTTAAAATATCCACACACCAAAATCTGACTACCAAGCAAATGTAATGAAAATGAAATGAAGGTGAGTTAGTGGAAAGCACAAGGCCATATTATATTAGGCTCCAGCAAATTTACAGGCAGTCACTGCACGAAGAGGTAGATCTGAGTTGCACATTATATGATTCCCACAAAGATTAAGGAAATCTGAAGCTTTCAATATATTTTTTTAATTCTTTTTTCATTTCATTTTTAAACACCTGACCCAGACCCCAACCCTCACAGGAGCTGTAAATATAACAGCATTAACCCGCAATGTAACTCTAATCCTAACCCTTACCCTGATTCTAAAATCGTCCCTAACTCCAAATGCAACAACAAAAATGATGCTAGAAGTTTGTAGCAAAAGGAACCTTAACCCTGATCATAATCCAAAAAAAAAATCATTATGGTAACAATAATCTTTACCTTAAGAGTAATATTAATCAGAGCCCAGATGATGCCTGCATCCAATCAGAAGCATGCTTTGCATTATTTAAGAGTTGTATTTTTTCCAATGAACTCTCTCTATTATCACGTTTATAAAGTAACAGAGTCTGTTCTTTTTCTCCTGACACTGTGCCTTACTCCTGACATCCCCTGGAAATGACCCAGATAGGGCACCATCAAAGTAATGCTAATAGTAATGTCAATCCTAAGGGTATCTCTAGCCTCAGTGTTAATGGGACGCTAACAACAATCCCAACAGCCTTAAACATTCTGGTGGTGTGAAAGAGGTGCTGCCTTGCACATGCTGGGCAGTCCCATTGCCTGTTAAATGCAGGCGGCAGCGTAGAAACATGATGCCTGTGGTCAGAATGCCCTGTGGCAGATCCTGGCACCGGAGAACTGACCGGAGAACCATGAGAGAACTGACAACAAATCACGCGACATCAGAACCGACCCAGTGGTTATTTACAAGCCTTGGGAGACCCAGACAGGATCTCAGAGTGGTGAATGTAGGTACAGAAGTTGTTACTACTCTGTTTTCTTCTAAAAGAAGTGTTTTTTTTTTCATCTCAGAAGTTGGGGGGGGGGGGGGGGGGCGGGAAAGGGATATCAATTTAATTACTCATTAATTTATTGACAGACATTCACGTTTGCTACGTTTGGAGAAGTTTTTATTTGTTTGCTGTGGTTTGATTTTTTTTTTTTCTTTTTTTTTTCCCCCTTCCCTCCTCTTCCATCTTTGTGTTCTTCCCCTATAATCAAAAGAACGGATCCCCAGGGTTTGTCCCGCAGACGTTCTTTCCGTGGTCTCTGCTGCCACCTGCTGGCCAATAAGCGGAACTGCCACTGTTGGGCGTTTGGTGCCGCAGGAAGCACAACGCAGATCTGAGTTCTGACCGGTCTACGCAGCAAATCCGCCAATCTTTATTGCGATAAGCCCTCCAGACAAGAGCATAAAGTCTTTGCCTGAGGGCAGGGTTAGTAGTAATGGATGTCAGTTTTGAAATTTCCAGTCCATTCACCATAGCACTTTCTGCCTCCATGTCCCATAACCAGAGCAGCTATGCTGGCATGCTCTCTTGGTTTCTGTCTAAACCACTGTACTATATCCATCAGTTCAGCTGCTGTATTATGGGCAGCAGGGTTTGGGGGGTGGACACTGGTCAGGGCACTCCCACCAGCCTATCCTGCATTTTTTTTTTTTTTTTTTTTTCATTTTTGGGTTACAATCAGTCAGATCTCAAATAGATCTAGTCCAAATGGAACCTCAAAATCTGACCTTTTAGTGCCTTCATTTACAGAGTCCATTTTATACAGATTCCCTTGTACAGGGTCCCCATGGTCCTCCAGACAGTTGTTACTGATCTTCCATAGGAGAATGATTGAATTAGGTTTTTTCCCATCAAAACTGCCACCTGTCTTTCCAATTTTTCAACACTATCATTCAATAGCTGATTTGCATCAGCCTGAGCCTCTTCAGTTATGTTCAGACAGTTCAAGGCCATTAAAAGTGGCCATGCCACCATGAACACAGCTAACTGTCATTCTCAAGTTGTAAGTATGTCTTTGCTAAGACCATGGAAATACTCAGTCAGGTGGGCCAGGGACTCATGGACCCTCCCTCCGTCCCACACAGGGCCCCATTTTTCAGTGACAGAAGCAGTGCTGCATTTTGAGGATCCTAGGAATCCCAGGACATGCCCTGACAAAAGGTCATTCAAAGGGGTAGTCTTTCCCCATCCAAACAACTCCATGATATTCACAGAATCACAGAATTGTAGGGGTTGGAAGGGACCTCCAGAGACCACTGAGTCCAGCCCCCTGCCAAAGCAGGTTCCCTACACCACAAAAGAGGTACGAAGAGGTAGATCTGAGTTGCACATTATATGATTCCCACAAAGATTAAGGAAATCTGAGGCTTTCAATATATTTTTTTAATTCTTTTTTCATTTCATTTTTTAAACACCTGACCCAGACCCCAACCCTCACAGGAGCTGTAAAGATAACAGCATTAACCTGCAATGTAACTCTAATCTTAACCCTTACCCTGATTCTACAGGGGACTGTCTGAAACGGACATCAATTCAATTACTCATTTATTTATTGACAGACATTCAAGTTTGCTACGTTTGGAGAAGTTTTTATTTGTTTGCTGTGGTTTGGTTTTTTCTTTTTTTCTTTTTTTTTTCCCCCTTCCCTCGTCTTCC
This sequence comes from Coturnix japonica, assembly GCF_054131305.1. NCBI lineage: Eukaryota > Metazoa > Chordata > Aves > Galliformes > Phasianidae > Coturnix > Coturnix japonica. The sequence continues at coordinate 6,647,778 of NC_140693.1, read as the reverse complement.
ATCTTTGTGTTCTTCCCCTATAATCAAAAGAGAACGGATCCCCAGGGTCTGTCCCGCAGACGTTTCTTTCCGTGGTCTCTGCTGCCACCTGCTGGCCAATACATGGAACTGCCACTGTTGGGCGTTTGGTGCCACAGGAAGCACAACGCAGATCTGAGTTCTGACCGGTCTACGCAGCAAATCCGCCAATCTTTATTGTGATAAGCCCTCCACATGGCATTGCGCATGCACTCGAACACGCAACAGGCATAGATTTCTCTTAACTCCTTGAGGAGCAGGCAAGCAGAACAACTGAGCGCACCACTGCTTGTGATTGGGCCACCCCCATCATAGAGATGTGTGTTAGATCTTTTACCCACCCCTGGACTGGCCTTGTTGTTTAACGATAACCTCTGAAATCTGAGCTACTGGTTCTACCACCTGTAGTGTAGAATAGGTAGCCAATAAATGCTTTTCAACTGTGATGTATCTTTATTCTGCTCCATGCCAAACCTGTGGCCAAAACCTCATAGGGGTTCACAAAGAACTCTGGCTCTGCCAGAGCCCCCATCCAGACCCTTCTTGAGTTACATTCATATCTAGTTTGGCTGAAAAGGTTGCACTATAAATACTCATGGCTTGGGCCTGTTTAACAGATATTTTTTCCTGATTATGCTGTCCATCGATCTTTTTAAACTGAACTCCTGCTCTAATCTGGTCGTTAAACATTTGTTGTCTCAAGACTCTAATGGGTCCAGACTGGATTACCTTAAGGGCTGGACGCCTAAGTCATGGCAGCAGATGGTTCTCTGACCTTTCCACCACCATTCAGAGACTGCATCTGGCTGCAGGCACTCTTGTCTCCCCATCAATTGGGCAGCCTGTTGTATTACAGCACCTGAGGGCCACTGGGGGGTTCAGTATGGATAACATAGACCCATCCTGATGTAAAGGTGATGGCTGTAGGATGAGATCCCTCGTTCCTGATGAAAAATTTATTGACTGGGCTCTCAAAATCATCTTCATAGATTGCCTCTTTCATGCCTAATTCTCTAATATAATTTTGTTAGTCCTCCATAGAGGACCACAGGCTGATATTTAATGGTATGTCATTCTTATTTGGCCATGTTATATGACACACAGCCATAAATCATTCACTGATCAAATGGCTATCCTCATTATGTTGGACAGAACATACAGTCTTTGCCTGAGGGCAGGGTGAGTAGTAATGGATGTCAGTTTTGAAATTTCCAGTCCATTCACCACAGCACTTTCTGCCTCCATGTCCCATAACCAGAGCAGCTATGCTGGCATGCTCTCTTGGTTTCTGTCTAAACCACTGTACTATATCCATCAGTTCAGCTGCTGTATTATGGGCAGCAGGGTTTGGGGGGTTGGACACTGGTCAGGGCACTCCCACCAGCCTATCCTGCATTTTTTTTTTTCATTTTAGGGTTACAATCAGTCAGATCTCAAATAGATCTAGTCCAAATGGAACCTCAAAATCTGACCTTTTAGTGCCTTCATTTACAGAGTCCATTTTATACAGATTCCCATGTACAGGTTCCCCATGGTCTTCCAGAAAGATGTTCCTGATCTTCCATAGGAGAATGATTGAATTAGGTTTTTTCCCCATCAAAACTGCCACCTGTCTTTCCAGTTTTTCAACACTATCATTCAATAGCTGATTTGCATCAGCCTGAGCCTCTTCAGTTATGTTCAGACAGTTCAAGGCCATCAGCAGTGGCCATGCCACCATGAACGCAGCTAACTGTCATTCTCAAGTTGTACGTATGTCTTTGCTAAGACCATGGAAATACTCAGTCAGGTGGGCCAGGGACTCATGGACCCTCCCTCCAATCCACACAGGGCCCCATTTTTCAGTGACAGAAGCAGTGCTGCATTTTGAGGATCCTAGGAATCCCAGGACATGCCCTGACAAAAGGTCATTCAAAGGGGTAGTCTTTCCTCATCCAAACCACCCCATGATATTCACAGAATCACAGAATTGTAGGGGTTGGAAGGGACCTCCAGAGACCATTGAGTCCAACCCCCCTGCCAAAGCAGGTTCCCTACACCACGTCGCACAGCTCGGCATCCAGGCAGGTCTTGAATATCTCCAGAGAAGGAGATTCCACAACCACCCTGGGCAGCCTGTTCCAGTGCTCTGTCACTCTCACCATAAAGAAGTTATTGCACACATTAGTGCAGAATTTCCTATGGTCCAGTTTCTGTCTGTTTCCCCTTGTCACTCCTCCACACACTGCTGACAAGAGTCTGGCCTCACCACTTTGCCCCTCACACCTCAAATATTTATAGACCTGGATCAGGTCCCCTCTCAGCCTTCTTTTCTCAAGGCTAAACAGACCCAGTTCCCTCAGTCTCTCCTCATAGGGGAGATGCTCCAGGCCCTTCACCATCTTAGTGGCCCTCCGCTGGACTCTTTCCAAGAGATCCCTGTCTTTTTTGTACTGGGGAGCCCAGAACTGGACACAATATTCCAGATGAGGCCTCACCAGGGCAGAGTAGAGGGGGAGGATCACCTCCTTCGACCTGCTGGACACGCTCTTTTTAATGCACCCCAGGATGCCATTGGCTTTTTTGGCTACAAGGGCACACTGCTGGCTCATGGTTAATCTGTCATCCACCAGGACGCCCAGGTCCCTCTCAGCAGAGCTCCTCCCCAGCAGCTCTTCCCCCAGCCTGTACCGGTGCATGCAATTATTTCTACCCAGGTGCAAGACTCTACACTTGCTTTTTTTAAACCTCATCCGGTTTCTTACTGCCCGGCTCTCCAGCCTGTCCAGGTCTCGCTGAATGGCATCACAGCCTTCAGGCGTGTCAGCCAATCCTCCCAACTTCGTGTCATCAGCAAACTTGCTGAGGGTGGTCATTGATGAAGATGTTGAACAAGACCGGACCCAGCACAGACCCCTGGGGGACGCCGCTAGTTACAGCCCTGCAGCCAGACACTGCACCGCCAACGACAACCCTCTGCACTCTGCCAGTCAGCCAGTTCTTGACCCACTTCACTGTCCACTCACCTGTCCCATACTTCCTCAACTTTGGTATAAGTATGTCATGGGAGACTGTATCAGTTATAGAGGTTATAGAGTTCAATTCCTGTAGTCAATTTGGCGGCCCAGGTGGGACCAGCTCTGTTCGCTGCAGGACCAGCTGAGAGGGAGACACTTTTGGCGCACCCTGAGATTTCTCTGAAGGACTCCCTTCCTCACCTGATCACTGCAGGGACAGACAAGGACCACCCATAGGTGGACCAGGTATGTGTATGGTAAGTGGAGCCCATATGTCTTGAGGAGACATCCTACACAGTTTACAGCCATACGTGCTGCTCCCAGGGAGGTGAGCTCATGGCTTTGGTTGCCAGCTGGGGTAGGAAGACTCCTTGGGTGAGTTCCTATGAAAGGGAACTGTATGTCATATGAATGGAAACAAGAACAAATACTCTCTCCCAGGTAGTTGACAATAGGAGGGGCCTAGGTTGGTCTCTCCTACAGGTATGGGATATAGTGGATAGCCTGTCAAATGGTAGCCTGGGTTCTCCAAGTTGTAATCACGGGGCTTATAGGTTGTATGTTCAATATTATCATCTGCTTTAAGTGTTTGGTACCGTGTGTCAAGCCGACTCTGGGAAAAACATTAACGTTTGCAACTGGTCGACCAGAGTATGAGTGTTATTAAGATTCCAGATAGAAAACGTTGTCAGCATTGTGTAGTATGAATTAACCATGGTTTTTGATCTAAATGTCAGACTGAGTGTGGTGTGAGTGAGACACAGAACAGCTGCAGGGTGAGTGCCGAGTCCCGATCCATGTTTCCTTCCTCCTGTGAGGGAAATGGCCAGACACGGACAAAGTGAAAGACTGTGTTGTCTGTCCACTCATATGTACTTTCTGCTTGTATGTAAGAAGACAGGAGTTTGTACTCTGTAGATTAGTAAGATTGTCCTGAGGAGAGGTGTACATTCCACCCGACCAATGAGTGTCAACCCATTTATGTAATACTATGTACTGCTTGTGAGGAAGTGTGTGAGGGAGGTGGTTCAATCAGTGCTGGTTCTGTGGCACAGTGTTTATAACTGAAGAATACAGACTGTATTAAGGGAGTTTATGTGAACTGAAGAACTGTACTGTTTGACAAACTGTTTTGATGGTATAAGAAAGTGTAATTGTTAATGATGTTTGCCTTTTGCTACCATGGCAATCACCTAACAGACTATAACTAGTGATTGAAGGGAAAATGAAGGAAAAAGGGTTGATGGATAGGATGGCAGAAAGTCCTTAAATACACTGTCGGTCAGGTTGCACCTTCAGGAAATAAAAATGCAGAGAGGCTTTTATTGTAAAAGTGAGGCTGTAGGGATAATATAACAGAAACTATCAGTGCCTTGATTTGTTTCCTTTGTACTTGCTGTGCTGGAGTCATTTCTGAAAAAAAAAAAAAATGATGTCTTTTATTTTTATAGCATTCCCTTCCCTTGTAGCCTGGTGTAAAAGGTGCAGCCAACACCAAGGTCATCCCTTCCCCTTCTTGACCAGCAGGAGACAGGGTAGACTGTAACAAGATTAGTGTCTCAGCTGCTCTGTCATTTTGTAGTGTTGCAGGTCACCCCATCGGAGCTGGGGAATTTGTATTGCGGCAGAGTAGGAGTGTGTTTGGTAGAGCAGGCGTTGAAGGCCATTCTTGAAACGCAGTCCTGTAAATCCTGGCCTCTGGCAGCCCAAGCTGTTTAGTTATGTTTTATGAATCAGGTCATATCGTGTCTGTCACAGCTTCCAGATGCCGAACTCCTTCTGTGACAGCTTTGTCAAGTGTTTTGAAAGGGCAAAAAAAAAAAAAACAGCTCGAGGGTCACCGTGGAGGGTAATGCAACGTGCAGGAATTGTTTTTCACAAAGAGCGACTGGCCAGGGGCAAAAGAAGAGTGAGAAATATGAAGAAAGAGGGGGCCTCGGTGGCTGTGGTGCCCTCACTATCCATCATCTCCCGTGTTTAGCACTAACAGACTGTGAATGAGCAATCCACGTAGTGACGTGGAGTCTCTGTACTAACATAGGTGGCGGGCCTGCAAGCAATGCAGAATGTGGATAGACTTGAAACAGCATCCCTGCTCTTAAGTGGTGACTTGCTGCTTAATTTCCTTTACATCTTCCCCTTGCAATCAGAACGCTCTCTGGGCCCACCTTCAAGCTTGTCAAGTGTCTTTCCCACCAGTTGGGATATTACTTGCAATGCAGATACTGTGACCTTATTTGTTAGCTTGTCAAGATATAACTTGAAATTGGGCTCAGCTAAGATACAATAATTGCTGTTTGCACAGGGGGTGATGCTGGCGAGATGCTCCCCATGAGGCCATCTGCTAACCTGTCTCAAATGTAATTTAATAGAAGTCAAATAAAATAAATCAAATTAAAGCATGCAGCTAATGCATGCAAGCTCTGAAATGAATTTGGATTACAAGCAGGCAGTGAGACTAAATAGTTGGTTTCTTCATCCATGAAGAAGGCATGCTGGATAAGACAGTAAACAGAAATAATTGAAGGAGACTCTCAGATTTTGAGGTTGATGGGATATTAGATGACAGGGAGAGATTACTGATATAAGAAGGTTTTTGTTACTAGTATATTCTTGTAGTTAGAAATCGTGAGTTAGAAGTCTTTACAAACAATGTGTTGATGTGCGAAGCTTTGTTAGATGTAGCAGGAAGATAAATCATCTTTGCAGTGCTTGCTGTTAGCTTGTCACGACTGTGATTTACAGGGATTTTCTTTTATTTAAATAAGTGTTTCCTTTAAAAGCATTCCGATAGTTTACAGAGCGGAAGATGAAGTGGCAGCGAATGCTCTGAAATAGAACTGTTTCATTGCAAGTGCTTCATTTCAAGTAAGGATTTGTTCAGACTGTGAAGAATGGCTGAGCTGCAGTGGAAGGATTCCTTGGCAACATAAATTGGAAGAGTTCTGCTAGGAAAATGTTGGGTTGAATATACAAGGAGGCACCAGAATTGGAGAAACATATCAGGCAGTATCAGCTTCACAAACATATAGTGTAAGTCTGCATTGTTTGTAGTAGGCATCAGAAATTCAAACTGATCAGCAGCCATCATTCATGCTGTTAAATTATTTGACAAAAAAGAACCTTCTGGAGATTGTATTCAAAACAGAATATCACTTATGAAGATAGGAATTAAAGAACAAACTGATCTCTTGTGTGAAAACTCCCACTTTAATGATACATAGCGTGTTATTAAGGAAAAGCAATTGGGTGCTGGACATTGTGTTCACTTCTGTTAGTTTTCCTTCTGGAGCTGATAAGACTGTTTCACAACCTGACTCCTTTATTCAGGTATACCTTTATTCCATGCTTTGTAGCAACTTCTGGGGCAAAAAATTATATATATATATATATATATTTCATTTGTCCAACCTTCCTACTAGTAGACCTAAGAGGAGACAGTTTTCCTCTGCCCAGTAGTCTTCCTGGCTTGATGTTCCACTCCCAATAGTGATTGATGTAGAAAGGTGTGATTCATCAGAAATCTCTTCACTGAATGGAAGATCTTCCTGATCTCATGGTGGCTGCACAGTGTCTTGGCATACACACACTGGTTGAAATTTCCTCATGCTATCTACTTTATTGCAATGGCGAATCTTGCTTTATCTATCTTTCTGCCAAGTATGCTGAGATTCTGATTATGCCATAGGATCTCAGTTGCCTGATCATCTTGATGATATGTAAGTATTGCTTAGTTCTGAGCTTGCCTGTGAGCTCCAAGGTTCATCCGTGTTCTCTTGGAAAACTGATGTTCTGTCCATGATCTAAACAGCTACTGAGGAGCCTTTGATTTGAGGGTTTGAACACAAGCTGTTAAAACACTGCAGTGTTTCCAAGTCGCTCTTTAGCCAGGGGAATACAGATTAGGAGCAGCCACTAACATTGAATTGACAGTTCTCCTAAACACTTTTTTTTTTTACGTGCGTGATCAAGTTCCATTAATCATGTTTTAGACACAAACACTGGCTCATTCCACTTAATTCTTTATCAAGACAACACTGTATATCTAGAAGTAAGCTTGTCCAGGCTGAAGGATACATCAGTCCTCACCATTGGAGGGTGGGCAGCAGGACTCCCTGAAAGACCTTCTACGTTATTCCCCTACTTTCAATTTCTTACTCAATTCTCTGAGTTCATCTGAGCTCTTGCTGTCAAGATAAGATTAATTGTTATGAACTGGGAGACAGTTCTTGCTTATTAGTCTCTTTATATGGGAAGAGAGAATTGCTTTTGGGATATTCTACAATATGGGGTAGGTAGACTTGGACAGCAGTGATTCCCCAATTGAGGTCCTTTATTGAGAAGCTCTTGGTGAAATGAAGTGTTAGAAGGTGTATTTTCTAGACTTTGTTTTCTTTCCTTTTTCTCTTTTCCTATGAGTTTTTTAGGTGTAACAAGACACACAAGTTCATACTCTCCCAGCTTGCTAACTGAGGAGAAATGCAGGATAATATTTTAAGAAACATTCCCTGTCAGAATATTTCTAGAGCGGTGGAGTGATAAATATCAAATCAACTGAAGACCAAGAATTTAATTTTTCCCATCTGAGCCAATCTACGATGCTTTTTATCTTGACAAAAAATTGATATTTTATCCCTTTGATAATGGGAGGCTCTGATTTCACTTCCTTTTAATATATCTCATTTCTTATGAGCCATTCCCTGAGGAAGACCTCAAGTCAGAGGCAGAGATGGATCTGTACCTCTTAAAGACACAACCCATGTTTAAGAATGAGCACTGCTTTATGCTGCTGGTGGGATTAGGTGGGTTTAAATTCTTCTCTTTACTACAGAATGTGTCTCACGTAGAGCAGAAGAGCTCGAGGGACTACACAACACAGCTTGTTTCCCTGTTAAATTTGGCTGGTAGTCCCAATGGTGAAAGAAATAGTGACAGGTGCTCTGTTTTCCACGCCCATCGTAGGGCCAACAGGTATCATTTCATGTCCCACGCTGATCTTAGCTTCATGGAGTAAAGAAACACTGGGCAAAACATTGAATCATTTGCACACCGTTCCTCACCTGCCCAGATTCCCACAAGGTGCTTTTCCAGAAAAAAATAAGGGCTTCAGGGGTAGATCCATAGGAATGAGTAAGAAAACAAATGCCTGTCGGGTTATCTCTGTCTCCAGCCTCTGTGAGGCTGTTATGTACAGAATGGCTTCTAGTGCTCAGGGCAATGTATATTTAATGTTAACTTCTACTTCTCCACGGGGGAAACTCTTCCATATAATTCACTGATATTCAACTTCTGCAAAGTTTCGTCCTGTTAACCCTGGCTTCGCCATAGTTGAGTGTTCTAAGCAACTACTTTTGGTACTGTGCCTGTTCTCTGAGTGATGGCAATGAAGGGCAGGGGAATGCTGCACTGGGGTGAAGGCTGTCTCTCATAAGGAGAAGAAATGGGTTGAGGTGTAAGTCAGCGTGAGAGACGTTTACTCCTGGAGTGTGCCCTGGGTGCATCCTATTGTTTGTGATCGCTACTGCAGACTGTCCATCTGCTACCCTTGATTTCTACAGAGAAGCTATTAATGACATCCACAGAGCTGGGGATGTGGCCCATGGGCAGCTTATGGCTCAGAATTCAAAGCTCTGCTGCTCTGCCCTGAAGATGCAAAGTCAGCTTGATCCCTTTAGGGATCTCAGATAGGCAGAGGTTTCTCTAGCTGAGAATGTCACCAGAAAGTGCAGAGGAGTTGTTGTTCTCACAATATAGAAATATGCCCTGCAAATGAGATAGATGGGCTATGAGTGAGCAGTGTATGTGTAGGATAAAATGCAAAATAAAGGGTGAAAATATTGCTGTTTTGAGGCTGAAACCTTATTAAAGTCCTGTCTGTCCGATTTGGGCAAATTCTTTCTAAAGTATCATGTGTCACCAAAATCCCATTAAACTGTCACATAAATTATCAGAGTTTCCTTTTCCCATCAGCGTGGATTACCCAGGGAGATATTTTTATGACAATGGAAACTTTCTCAGTCTGCTTCTCCTGCCTGATTTCATTTCAGATGAAATCCTTCTCTCAGAAAATAGCCAGTGGATTTCATAGCTCTGTGGATTTCTTTGCTTTGCCTTTGCAGCACTTATCCTGCAGGTCTCTGCTGCTCTCGTGTCCTGCCTATACTTCATTTTACGTATGGGACAGTTTAGGGCAATGGTTCCACTGCTTTGCTCATCCTGAATGAGCATATTGTTGCAGTCTGTTTTATGGATCTCCAGTGTCTTCTGCATCTGCTGACTGCATCTTCTACTGTTTCTACAAGGCAATCTATGTTTTTCTCACATAGACTGAAAAACATATGGACTGATGATTAGTAGTAGAAAATACATGCTAGTAGGAAATACTTGGATACCTGAAATTACCTGGTGCTGCAGGAAAAAAAATAATCTCAAGCCAATCTCAGGATCCAAGAGTTGGTTTCAGTGGTATAGAGGGCATTCTTGGACCTAATTTCTAAACCTGTAGCTAGGATGACCTATGTGATAATAGACTTAGCACTGATTCTACTCTGAGCTCTGTGGTGGAGTATCTTCATACAGAACTTTTATAGACAAAGACTAGCGGGAGGGTAGTGTAAATATGGAGGCACACATGAATGCAGTCAAGTTACTGTAGATAGGTTTAGCAGATAGACAATAACACTGTTGTTTCTTCTCTGTTCATCTTTCCTTTTCTAGCTTAAAATCCATTTTCCCTAATTTTCTTAATACATTGTTAACACCAAACATGTTATCGTTCCTTAATGGCTTTTTCACCAGTTTAAATTTTTAAACTTTGGTGGCCAGCAGTAGACACCATACTTAAGCAAGTTGTTTTTGTTCATTGGGTTGAACAAGGTGGGGAAAAAAAGACCAATAGAACAGCATTACTTGTGTTAGCTGAGACATTGATGTTAGTGTGTCCCAGAAGGAGAAATGTCATTTTTGGGAATTTACTTACATCATCAGCTCATCCAGTATAATCCCCAGTTGTTTTTGGCAGTAATCCTTGCTAGCCAGCTGTCCTCCGTCTTAATTTGATTCCGATGGAATTTGTCTCAATACTCTGTCTCTGGATATTGCCGCCAGGCTAGACTGAGAATGTGTGGCATACAATCGTGGATGGGAACGTTCTTACCCTACAGTAAATGCAAGGTTAGTTTGTGATGAGTACCTGTGAAGCTAACATTAGCAGCAATATAATAGGTATGCAGTTTAAATTTTGAAACTCAGTTGTATATGCATAGCTCAGAGGACTGGCAGAGTGAGATAAAGAATGCCAATGAATGTTGAGTTGCATATCTGGTTCAAAATGCAGTGGTTGTAATATCATGCTATACTAATGCAGATGCAACTGCTTAGATGGAGATGTTAGTTAAAAACTTAAACAGTATTCAAAGCATTGAGGACTTTAAGCACTGTGGTTTCTCAGCAATGAGGTTCCTAAGCATTGAGGTTTCTAACCAATGAGGATTCTAAGCTAAGCATTGAGGATTCTACGCATTGTGGTTTCTAAGCATTGAGGATTCTAAGTTAAGCATTGAGTATGCTGAGCATTGAGTATGCTAAGCATTGAGGATTCTAAGTATTGAGGTTTCTAAGTGTTGAGGATTCTAAGCTAAACATTGAGGAATCTAAGTACTGAGTATTCTAATCATTAAGGATTCTAAACATTGGGGATTCTAAGCTAAGCATAGAGAATGCTAAGCGTTGAGGTTTCTAAGCATTGAGGATTTGAAGCTAAGCATTGAGGATGCTAAGCATTGAGGATGCAAAGCACTGAAGATTCTAAGCTAAGCATTGAGGATTCTAAGTATTCTGTATTCTAATCATTAAGGTTTCTAACCATTGAGGATTTTAACCACATAGGTTTCTAAGCAATGAGGTTCCTAAGCATTGAGAATTCTAAGCAAAGCATTGAAGATTTTAAGCATTGAGGTTTCTAAGCAATGAGGATTCTAAGCATTGAGGTTTCTAAGAATTAAGGTTTCTAAGCAAGGAGGATGCTAAGCATTAATGTTTGTAAGCACTGAGGATGCAAATCATTGAGGATGCAAAGCATTGCGGTTTCTAAGCAGGGATGTTTCTAAGCATTGAGGTTTTTAAGCTAAGCAAACAGGTTGCTAAGCATTGATCTTTCTAAGCATCAAGGATTCTAAGCATTGAGGATCCCAACCTAAGCATTGAGGATGTTAAGCATTGAGGTTTCTAAGCGTTGAGTATTCTAAGCTAAGCATTGACGATACTAAGCATGGAGGTTTCTAAGCATGGAGGATTCTAAGCATTGTAGATTCTAAGCTAAGCATTGAGGATGTTAAGCATTGAGGATTCTAAGCATTGAGGATGCTAAGCATTAAGGCCTTTAAGCATTGAGGTTTCTAAGCATTAAGGATGCTAAGCATTGAGGATGCAAAGCATTGCGGTTTCTAAGCAGGGAAGTTTCTAAGCATTGAGGTTTTTTAGCTAAGAAAACAGGATGCAAAGCATTGAGCTTTCTAAGCATTAAGGATTCTAAGCATTGAGGATTCTAAGCTAAGCATTGAGGATGTTAAGCATTGAGGTTTCTAAACTTTGAGTATGCTAAGCATTGAGGATTCTAAGCACTGAGTAAGCAAGGAGATTTCTAAGCATGGAGGAATCTGAGCATTGTGGATTCTGAGCTAAGCAATGACGATTCTAGGCACTGAGGTTTCTAAGCATTGAGGAATCTAAGCATTCAGGTTTCTAAGCACTGAGGTTTCTAAGCTTTAAGGACTTTATGCATTGAGATTTCTAAACATTAAGGACGCTAAGCATTGAGGATTCTAATCATCAAAGGTTTCTAAGCATTGATGTTTCTAAGCATTGAGGATGCTAAGCATTGAGGATTCTAAGCATTGAGGATGATAAGCAATAAGGACTCTATGCATTGAGGATTATAAGCGTTCAGGTTTCTAAGCATTGAGGTTTCTAAAAATAAAGGACTATAAGCATTGAGGTTTCTATGCTTTAAGGGCTCTACGCCTTGAGGATTCTACGCCCTGAGGATTCTACGCCTTGGGGATTCTACGCCTTGGGGATTCTACGCCTTGAGGATTCTACGCCCTGAGGATTCTACGCCTTGAGGATTCTACGCTAAGCATTGAGGACTCTAAGCATTGACGTTTCCAATCATTAAGGATACTAAGCATTGAGGTATCTACGCCATGAGGATTCTAAGCATTGATGATTCTAATCTAAGCATTGAGGATGCTAAGCATTGAGGATGATAAGCAATAAGGACTCTATGCATTGAGGATTCTAAGCGTTCAGGTTTCTAAGCATTGAGGTTTCTAAAAATAAATGACTATAAGCATTGAGGTTTCTATGCTTTAAGGGCTCTACGCCTTGAGGATTCTACGCCCTGAGGATTCTACGCCCTGCGGATTCTATGCCTTGGGGATTCTACGCCTTGGGGATTCTACGCCTTGGGGATTCTACGCCTTGAGGATTCTACGCCTTGGGGATTCTACGCCTTGAGGATTCTATGCCTTGGGGATTCTACGCCTTGGAGATTCTACGCCTTGGGGATTCTACGCCTTGAGGATTCTACGCCTTGGGGATTCTACGCCTTGGGGATTCTACGCCTTGGAAATTCTACGCCCTGAGGATTCTACGCCCTGAGGATTCTACGCCTTGAGGATTCTACGCTAAGCATTGAGGACTCTAAGCATTGACGTTTCCAATCATTAAGGATACTAAGCATTGAGGTATCTAAGCCATGAGGATTCTAAGCATTGATGATTCTAATCTAAGCATTGAGGATGCTAAGTTTTGAGGTTTCTAAGTTTCAAGGACTCTGTGCATTGAGGTTGCTAAGCACCGAGGATTCTAAGCATTGAGTATTCTAAGCTAAGCATTGAGGATGCTAAGCATTGAGGATGCTAAGGATTGAGTTGTTTAAGCATTGAGGATTGTAAGCAAAGCATTGAGGATTCAAAGCTTTAAGGTTTCTAAGCATTGAGGATTCTACACAAAGCATTGAGGATGCTAAACATTGAGGATGCTAAGGATTAAGGATTCTAAGCATTGAGGTTTCTAAGCATTGAGGATTCTAATCTAAGCATTGTGGATGCTAAGCATTGAGGATGCTAAGCATTGCGGATTCTAAGCATTGAGGATGCTAAGTATTGAGGCTGCTGAGCTTTGAGAATGGAAAGCAATGAAGATTCTAAGCATTGAGGGTTCTAAGCATTGATGATTCTATGCTATGCATTGAGCATGCTATGCCATGAGGTTTCTAAGCCTTGAGGTTTCTAAGCTGAGCATTGAGAATTCTAAGCATTGAGGTTTCTATGCATTAACGACTCTATGCATTGAGCTTTCTAAGCAGTGAGGTTTCTAAGCATTGAGGATTCTAAACATTGACGTTTCTATGCTTTAAGTTTTCTATGCATTGAGGTTGCTAAGCATTAAGGACTCTATGCATTGTGGTTTCAAAGCTTTGTGGTTTCTATGCAGTAAGGTTTCTCATCGTTGAGGATTCGAAGCAATGAGGTTTCTAAGCATTGAGGTTTCTAAGCTTTGAGGTTTTTAAGCATTGAGGATGGTACAAATTGAGGATTCTAAGCTAAGCACTGAGGACTCTATGCATTGAAGTTTCTAAGCATTGAGTTTTCTAAGCATTGAGGATTCTAAGCATTGAGGGTTCTAAGCATTGAGGGTTCTAAGCATTGAGGACTCTATGCATTGACGTTTCTAAGCATTGAGCTTTCTAAGCATTAAGGACTCTTTTCATTGAGGATTCTAAGCATTGGGGATTCTATGCATTGAGGATACTAAGCATTCAAGATGCTAAGCATTGAGGATTCTAAGGTAAACATTGAGGGTTCTAAGCATTGACGATTCTAAGCACTGAGGATACTAGGTTAAGCATTGTGGGTTCTATGAATTGAGGTTTCTAAGCATAAATGTTTCAAGCATTAAGGACTCTGTGCATTGAGGTTTATAATCATTAAGGATGCTAAGCATTGAGGATGCTAAGCATTACGGATTCTAAGACATAAAGATTCTATGCATTGAGGATTGCAAGGTTTGAGAATGCTAAGCACTGAGGATTCTAAGCATTGAGGTTTCTAAGCATTAAGGACTCTAATCTTTGGGGATTCTAAGCATTGAGGATTTTAGGCATTGAGGATTCTGAGCATAGCATTGTGGATTCCAAGTATTGAGGATTCTAAGCATTAACGACTCAATGCATTGAGGTTTCAAAGCATTGAGGGTGCTGAGCAATGAGGATGCTAAGCAATGAGGATTCTAAGCTTTCAGGTTTCTAAGCCTTAAGAAGTCTAAGTACTGAGCTTTCTAAGCATTGAGGATTCTAAGCATTAAGGACGCTATGCAGTGAGGTTTCTTAGCATTAATGATGCTAAGGATTAAAGTTTCAAAGCAAGAAAGTTTCTCAGCGTTGAGGATTCTAAGGAATGCGGATTCTACGCATTGAGAATTCTATGCATTGAGGTTTATAAGCTAAGCATTGAGGATGCTGTGCATTGAAGATTCTAAGCATTGAGGATTCTAAGCTATGCACTGAGGTTTCTAAGCATTAGGGATGCTAAGCATTGAGGTTTCAAAGCAATAAGTTTTCTCAGCGTTGAGGATTCTACGCATTGAGGATTCTATGGAATGAGGTTTCAAAGCAAAGAATGGAGAATGCTAAGCAATGAGGTTTCTAATCATTGAGTATTCTAAGCTAAGCATTGAGCATACTAAGGATTGAGGATGCTAAGCATTACGGTTTCTAAGCATTGAGGATTCTAAGCTATGCAGTGACGATGCTAAGTATTGAGGTTTCTAAGCTTTAAGGGCTCTAATCATTGGGGGGATTCTAAGCATTGAGGATTCTAGGCATTGAAGGTTCTAAGTTGAGCATTGAGGATGCTAAGCGTTGAGGATTCTAAGCATTGAGGATTCTATGGAATGAGGTTTCAAAGCAAAGAATGGAGGATGCTAAGCAATGAGGTTTCTAATCATTGAGTATTCTAAGCTAAGCAATGAGCATACTAAGGATTGAGGATGCTAAGCATTACGGTTTCTAAGCATTGAGGATTCTAAGCTATGCAGTGACGATGCTAAGTATTGAGGTTTCTAAGCTTTAAGGGCTCTAATCATTGGGGGGATTCTAAGCATTGAGGATTCTAGGCATTGAAGGTTCTAAGTTGAGCATTGAGGATGCTAAGCGTTGAGGATTCTAAGCATTGAGGATTCTATGCATTGAGGATTCTAAGGTATGAATTGAGGATGCTATGCATTGAGGTTTCTAAGCATTAAGGACTGTACGCATTGAGGTTTGTAAGCATTAGGGATGCTAAGCATTGAGGTTTCCAAGCAATAAAATTTCTCAGCGTAGAGGATTCTAAGGTATGAGGATTCTACGCATTGAGATTTCTAAGCAATGCATGGAGGATGCTAAGCACTGAGCATTCTAAGCATTGAGGATTCTAAGCTAAGCATAGAGCATACTAAGGATTGAGGATGCTAAGTATTGAGGTTTCTAAGCATTAAGGACTCTGTGCATTGAGGATTCTAAGCATTGAGGATTCTAAGCATTGAGGATTCTAAGCTAAGCATAGAGCATACTAAGGATTGAGGATGCTAAGCATTGAGGTTTCTAAGCATTGGGTATTCTACGCATTGAGGATGCTAAGCACTGAGGATTCTAAGCATTGAGGTTTCTAAGCAGTGAGGATTCTAAGCTAAGCACAGAGGATGCTAAGTATTGAGGTTTCTAAGCATTAAGGACTCTGTGCATTGAGGTTTCTAAGCATTGAGGATCCTGAGCTTTGAGGATTCTAAGCTAAGCATTGAGGATGCTAAGCATTGAGGACGCTAAGCATTAAAGATGCTAAGCATTGAGGATTCTAAGCATTAAGGATTCTAAGCATTGAGGATTCTAAGCCAAGCATTGAGTTTTCTAATCTTTGAGGTTTCTAAGCATTAAGGCCTCTATGCATTGAGGTTTGTAAGCATTTGGGATGCTAAGCAATGAGGTTTCAAACAATAAAATTTCTCAGCATTGACGTTTGTAACCATTGAGGATTCTAAGCATTGAGGATTCTAAGCTATGCATTGAGGATTCTAAACATTGAGGATGTTAAGCATTGAGGATTCTAAGCATTGAGTTTTCTAAGCTAAGCATTGAGGATGCTAAGCATTGAGGATTCTAAGCATTGAGGATTCTAAGCATTGAGGATTCTAAGCATCGAGGATTCTAAGCATTTAGGATCCTGATCTAGGCATTGAGGATTCCAAGCCTTGAGGATTCTAAGCATTGAGGTTTCTAAGCTGAGCATGGAAGATTCTAAGTATTGAGGATGCTAAGCATTGAGGATGCTAAGCATTGAGGATGCTAAGCATTGAGGATTCTAAGCATTGAGGACTCTAAGTATTGAGGATTCTAAGCTAGGCATTGAGGATTATAAGCATTGAGGTTTCTAAGCAAAGCATTCAGGTTTCTAAGCATTGAGGATGCTAAGCATTGAGGATGCTAAGCATTGAGAATGCTAAGCATTGAGGATGCTAAGCAATGAGGATGCTAAGCATTGAGGATGCTAAGCATTGAGGATTCTATGCATTGAGGTTTCTAAGCTAAGCATTGAGGATGCGAAGCATTGAGGATTCTAACTATTGAGGATTCTAAGCAATGCATGGAGGATGCTAAGCATTGAGGATTCTAAGCATTGAGGATTCTAAGCTATGCATGGAAGATTCTAAGCATTGAGGATTCTAAGCATAGAGGATTCTAAGCCAAGCATTGAGTTTTCTAATCTTTGAGGTTTCTAAGCATGAAGGCCTCTATGCATTGAGGTTTGCAAGCATTTGGGATGCTAAGCAATGAGGTTTCAAACAACAAAATTTCTCAGCATTGAGGTATGTAAGCATTGAGGATTCTAAGCATTGAGGATTCTAAGCTAAGCATAGGGCATACTAAGGATTGAGGATGCTAAGCATTGAGGTTTCTAAGGATTGGCGATTCTACGCATTGAGGATGCTAAGCACTGAGGATTATAAGCATTGAGGTTTCTAAGCAGTTAGGATTCTAAGCTAAGCACTGAGGATGCTAAGTATTGAGGTTTCTAAGCATTAAGGACTCTGTGCATTGAGGTTTCTAAGCATTGAGGATCCTGAGCTTTGAGGATTCTAAGATATGCATTGAGGATGCTAAGCATTGAGGCTGTTAAGCATTGAGGATGCTAAGCATTGAGTTTTGTAAGCTAAGCATTGAGGATGCTAAGCATTGAGGATTTTAAGCATTGAGGATTCTAAGCATTGAGGATTCTAAGCATTGAGGATTCTAAGCATTGAGGATTCTAATCTAGGCATTGAGGATGCTAAGCATTGAGGATGCTAAGCATTGAGGATTCTAAGCATTGAGGATGCTAAGCATTGAGGATTCTAAGCATTGAGGATTCTAGGCATTGAGGATGCTAAGCATTGAGGTTGCTAAGCATTGAGGATGCTAAGCATTGAGGATTCTAAGCCAAGCATTGAGATTTCTAATCTTTGTTGTTTCTAAACATTAAGGCCTCTATGCAATGAGGTTTGTAAGCATTAGGGTTGCTAAGCATTGAGGTTTCAGAGCAATAAAATTTCTAAGCAATGAGGATTCTGCGCATTGAGGTTTCTAAGCAATGCATGGAGGATGCTAAGCATTGAGGTTCCTATGCAGTGAGGATTCTGAGCTTTGAGGATTCTAAGCTAAGCAATGAGGATGCTAAGCAATGAGGATGCTAAGCAATGAGGATGCTAAGCACTGACGATGCTAAGCATTGAGGATTCTAAGCATAGAGGATTCTAAGCCAAGCATTGAGTTTTCTAATCTTTGAGTTTTCTAAGCATTAAGGCCTCTATGCATTGAGGTTTTTAAGCATTTGGGATGCTAAGCAATGAGGTTTCAATCAATAAAATTTCTCAGCATTGAAGTTTGTAAGCATTGAGGATTCTAAGCATTGAGGATTCTAAGCTAAGCATAGAGCATACTAAGGATTTAGGATGCTAAGCATTGAGGATTCTAAGCATTGAGGATTCTAAGCTATGCATTGAGGATTCTAAACATTGAGGATGTTAAGCATGGAGGATTCTAAGCATTGAGTTTTCTAAGCTAAGCATTGAGGATGCTAAGCATTGAGGTTCCTATGCAGTGAGGATTCTGAGCTTTGAGGATTCTAAGCTAAGCAATGAGGATGCTAAGCAATGAGGATGATAAGCAATGAGGATGATAAGCATTGAGGATGCTAAGCATTGAGGATTCTAAGCATTGAGGTTTCTAAGCTAAGCATTGAGGATGCGAAGCATTGAGGATTCTAACTATTGAGGATTCTAAGCTATGCATGGAGGATTCTAAGCATTGAGGATTCTAAGCATTGAGGATTCTAAGCTATGCATGGAAGATTCTAAGCATTGAGGATTCTAAGCATAGAGGATTCTAAGCCAAGCATTGAGTTTTCTAATCTTTGAGGTTTCTAAGCATTAAGGCCTCTATGCATTGAGGTTTGCAAGCATTTGGGATGCTAAGCAATGAGGTTTCAAACAATAAAATTTCTCAGCATTGAGGTTTGTAAGCATTGAGGATTCTAAGCATTGAGGATTCTAAGCTAAGCATAGAGCATACTAAGGACTTAGGATGCTAAGCATTGAGGATTCTAAGCATTGAGGATTTTAAGCTATGCATTGAGGATTCTAAACATTGAGGATGTTAAGCATTGAGGATTCTAAGCATTGAGTTTTCTAAGCTAAGCATTGAGGATGCTAAGCATTGAGGATTCTAAGCATTGAGGATTCTAAGCATTGAGGATTCTAAGCATTTAGGATTCTAATCTAGGCATTGAGGATTCTAAGCATTGAGGATTCTAAGCCTTGAGGATTCTAAGCATTGAGTTTTCTAAGCTGAGCATGGAGGATTCTAAGTATTGAGGATGCTAAGCATTGAGGAAGCTAAGCATTGAGGATGCTAAGCATTGAGGATGCTAAGCATTGAGGATGCTAAGCATTGAGGATTCTAAGCATTGAGGATTCTAAGTATTGAGGATTCTAAGCTAGGCATTGAGGATTCTAAGCATTGAGGTTTCTAAGCAAAGCATTCAGGTTTCTAAGCATTGAGGATGCTAAGCATTGAGGATGCTAAGCATTGAGGATGCTAAGCAATGAGGATGCTAAGCATTGAGGATTCTAAGCATTGAGGATTCTAAGCTATGCATGGAGGATTCTAAGCATTGAGGATTCTAAGCATAGAGGATTCTAAGCCAAGCATTGAGTTTTCTAATCTTTGAGGTTTCTAAGCATTAAGGCCTCTATGCATTGAGGTTTGTAAGCATTTGGGATGCTAAGCAATGAGGTTTCAAACAATAAAATTTCTCAGCATTGAGGTTTGTAAGCATTGAGGATTCTAAGCATTGAGGATTCTAAGCTAAGCATAGAGCATACTAGGGATTGAGGATGCTAAGCATATAGGATTCTAAGCATTGAGGATTCTAAGCTATGCATTGAGGATTCTAAACATTGAGGATGTTAAGCATTGAGGATTCTTATCATTGAGTTTTCTAAGCTAAGCATGGAGGATTCTAAGCATTGAGGATTCTAAGTATTGAGGATGCTAAGCATTGAGCATTCTAAGCATTGAGGATTCTAAGCATTGAGGATTCTAAGCATTGAGGTTTCTAAGCAAAGCATTGAGGTTTCTAAGCATTGAGGATACTAAGCATTGAGGATGCTAAGCATTGAGCATGCTAAGCATTGAGGATTCTAAGCATTGAGGATTCTAGGCATTGAAGATGCTAAGCATTGAGGATGCTAAGCATTGAGGATACTAAGCATTGAGGATTCTAAGCCAAGCATTGAGTTTTCTAATCTTTGTTGTTTCTAAACATTAAGGCCTCTATGCAATGAGGTTTGTAAGCATTAGGGTTGCTAAGCATTGAGGTTTCAGAGCAATAAAATTTCTAAGCAATGAGGATTCTGCGCATTGAGGTTTCTAAGCAATGCATGGAGTATGCTAAGCATTGAGGTTCCAAAGCAGTGAGGATTCTGAGCTTTGAGGATTCTAAGTTAAGCAATGAGGATGCTAAGCAATGAGGATGCTAAGCAATGTGGATGCTAAGCATTGAGGATGCGAAGCATTGAGGATTCTAACTATTGAGGATTCTAAGCAATGCATGGAGGATGCTAAGCATTGAGGATTATAAGCATTGAGGATTCTAAGCTATGCATGGAGGATTCTAAGCATTGAGGATTCTAAGCCTTGAGGATTCTAAGCATTGAGTTTTCTAAGCTGAGCATGGAGGATTCTAAGTATTGAGGATGCTAAGCATTGAGGAAGCTAAGCATTGAGGATGCTAAGCATTGAGGATGCTAAGCATTGAGGATGCTAAGCATTGAGGATTCTAAGCATTGAGGATTCTAAGTATTGAGGATTCTAAGCTAGGCATTGAGGATTCTAAGCATTGAGGTTTCTAAGCAAAGCATTCAGGTTTCTAAGCATTGAGGATGCTAAGCATTGAGGATGCTAAGCATTGAGGATGCTAAGCAATGAGGATGCTAAGCATTGAGGATTCTAAGCATTGAGGATTCTAAGCTATGCATGGAGGATTCTAAGCATTGAGGATTCTAAGCATAGAGGATTCTAAGCCAAGCATTGAGTTTTCTAATCTTTGAGGTTTCTAAGCATTAAGGCCTCTATGCATTGAGGTTTGTAAGCATTTGGGATGCTAAGCAATGAGGTTTCAAACAATAAAATTTCTCAGCATTGAGGTTTGTAAGCATTGAGGATTCTAAGCATTGAGGATTCTAAGCTAAGCATAGAGCATACTAGGGATTGAGGATGCTAAGCATTGAGGATTCTAAGCATTGAGGATTCTAAGCTATGCATTGAGGATTCTAAACATTGAGGATGTTAAGCATTGAGGATTCTTATCATTGAGTTTTCTAAGCTAAGCATGGAGGATTCTAAGCATTGAGGATTCTAAGTATTGAGGATGCTAAGCATTGAGCATTCTAAGCATTGAGGATTCTAAGCATTGAGGATTCTAAGCATTGAGGTTTCTAAGCAAAGCATTGAGGTTTCTAAGCATTGAGGATACTAAGCATTGAGGATGCTAAGCATTGAGCATGCTAAGCATTGAGGATTCTAAGCATTGAGGATTCTAGGCATTGAAGATGCTAAGCATTGAGGATGCTAAGCATTGAGGATACTAAGCATTGAGGATTCTAAGCCAAGCATTGAGTTTTCTAATCTTTGTTGTTTCTAAACATTAAGGCCTCTATGCAATGAGGTTTGTAAGCATTAGGGTTGCTAAGCATTGAGGTTTCAGAGCAATAAAATTTCTAAGCAATGAGGATTCTGCGCATTGAGGTTTCTAAGCAATGCATGGAGGATGCTAAGCATTGAGGTTCCAAAGCAGTGAGGATTCTGAGCTTTGAGGATTCTAAGGTAAGCAATGAGGATGCTAAGCAATGAGGATGCTAAGCAATGTGGATGCTAAGCATTGAGGATGCGAAGCATTGAGGATTCTAACTATTGAGGATTCTAAGCAATGCATGGAGGATGCTAAGCATTGAGGATTATAAGCATTGAGGATTCTAAGCTATGCATGGAGGATTCTAAGCATTGAGGATTCTAAGCATTGAGGATTCTAAGCCAAGCATTCAGTTTTCTAATCTTTGAGGTTTCTAAGCATTAAGGCCTCTATGCATTGAGGTTTGCAAGCATTTGGGATGCTAAGCAATGAGGTTTCAAACAATAAAATTTCTCAGCATTGAGGTTTGTAAGCATTGAGGATTCTAAGCATTGAGGATTCTAAGCTAAGCATAGAGCATACTAAGGATTGAGGATGCTAAGCATTGCGGATTCTAAGCATTGAGGATTCTAAGCTATGCATTGAGGATTCTAAGCATTGAGGATTCTAAGCATTGAGGATTCTAAGCATTGAGGATTCTAATCTAGGCATTGAGGATTCTAAGCACTGAGGATTCTAAGCATTGAGGATTCTAAGCATTGAGGATTCTAAGCATTGAGGTTTCTAAGCTAAGCATGGAGGATTCTAAGCATTGAGGATGCTAAGTATTGAGGATTCTAAGCATTGAGGATGCTAAGCATTGAGGATGCTAAGCATTGAGGATTCTAAGCATTGAGGATTCTAAGCATTGAGGATTCTAAGCATTGAGGATTCTAAGCTAGGCATTGAGGATTCTAAGCATTGAGGATTCTAAGCATTGAGGTTTCTAAGCAAAGCATTGAGGTTTCTAAGCATTGAGGATGCTAAGCATTGAGGATGCTAAGCATTGAGGATGCTAAGCATTGAGGATGCTAAGCATTGAGGATGGTAAGCATTGAGTATTCTAAGCTTTGAGGATGCTAAGCATTGAGGATGCTAAGCATTGAGGATGGTAAGCATTGAGGATGCTAAGCATTGAGGATTCTAAGCATTGAGGATTCTAAGCTATGTAATGAGGATGCTAAGCATTGAGGATTCTAAGTATTGAGGTTTCTATGCTAAGCATTGAGGATGGTAAGCATTGAGGATTCTAACTATTGAGGATTCTAAGCAATGCATGGAGGATTCTAAGCATTGAGGATTCTAAGCATTGAGGATTCTAAGCATTGAGGATGCTAAGCATTGAGGATGGTAAGCATTGAGGATTCTAAGCATAGAGCATACTAAGCATTGAGGATGCTAAGCATTGAGGATGCTAAGCATTGAGGATTCTAAGATTTGAGGATGCTAAGCATTGAGGATGCTAAGCATTGAGGATTCTAACTATTGAGGATTCTATGCAATGCAAGGACGATTCTAAGCATCGAGGATTCTAAGCATTGAGGATTCTAAGCATTGAGGATTCTAAGCTATGCATGGAGGATGCTAAGAATTGACGATTCTAAGCCAAGCATTGAGTTTTCTAATCTTTGAGGTTTCTAAGCATTAAGGCCTCTATGCATTGAGGTTTGTAAGCATTTGGGATGCTAAGCAATGAGGTTTCAAACAATAAAATTTCTCAGCATTGAGGTTTGTAAGCATTGAGGATTCTAAGCATTGAGGATTCTAAGCTAAGCATAGAGCATACTAAGGATTAAGGATGCTAAGCATTGAGGATTCTAAGCATTGAGGATTCTAAGCTATGCATTGATGATTCTAAACATTGAGGATGTTAAGCATTGAGGATTCTAAGCTTTGAGTTTTCTAAGCTAAGCATTGAGGATGCTAAGCATTGAGGATTCTAAGCATTGAGGATTCTAAGCATTGAGGATTCTAAGCATTGAGGATTCTAAGCATTTAGGATTCTAATCTAGGCATTGAGGATTCTAAGCATTGAGGATTCTAAGCCTTGAGGATTCTAAGCATTGAGGTTTCCAAGCTGAGCATGGAGGATTCTAAGTATTGAGGATGCTAAGCATTGAGGATGCTAAGCATTGAGGATGCTAAGCATTGAGGATTCTAAGCATTGAGGATTCTAAGCATTGAGGATTCTAAGTATTGAGGATTCTAAGCTAGGCATTGAGGATTCTAAGCATTGAGGTTTAAAGCAAAGCATTCAGGTTTCTAAGCATTGAGGATGCTAAGCATTGAGGATGCTAAGCATTGAGGATGCTAAGCAATGAGGATGCTAAGCATTGAGGATGCTAAGCATTGAGGATTCTTAGCATTGAGGTTTCTAAGCTAAGCATTGAGGATGCGAGGCATTGAGGATTCTAACTATTGAGGATTCTAAGCAATGCATGGAGGATGCTAAGTGCAGCGACTCGGCACGGACTCAGATGTGAACGATCCAAATCGTTTATTACAAGTTCTCACATCCCTTATATACCTTCACAAGTTGTTATTTTCTAACTTTCCCATCCGCCCTTACAACTTTCCCAAACATCTTACATGTCAACAAAGCATTCTACAAAACACTTTTCAACTGTCCATGCAGGCACATAACCAATCAGAGCTGTGAGACTCTTCTTCTCCTTGCAGAGGTGTCCTTGGTTCCCATGCTGTTTATCTTGCTCCACAGCTGCTGCTCTGAACAGCTTTTCTTGTATTCCCACAGCTAAGCATTGAGGATTCTAAGCATTGAGGATTCTAAGCTATGCATGGAAGATTCTAAGCATTGAGGATTCTATGCATTGAGGATTCTAAGCATTGAGGATTCTAAGCATTGAGGATTCTAAGCCAAGCATTGAGTTTTCTAATCTTTGAGGTTTCTAAGCATTAAGGCCTCTATGTATTGAGGTTTGTAAGCATTTGGGATACTAAGCAATGACGTTTCAAACAATAAAATTTCTCAGCATTGAGGTTTGTAAGCATTGAGGATTCTAAGCATTGAGGATTCTTAGCTAAGCATAGAGGATGCTAAGCATTGAGGATGCTAAGCATTGAGGATTCTAAGCATTGAGGATTCTAAGCTATGCATTGAGGATTCTAAACATTGAGGATGTTAAGCATTGAGGATTCTAAGCATTGAGTTTTCTAAGCTAAGCATTGAGGATGCTAAGCATTGAGGATTCTAAGCATTGAGGATTCTAAGCATTGAGGATTCTAAGCATTGAGGATTCTAAGCATTGAGGATTCTAATCTAGGCATTGAGGATTCTAAGCATTGAGGATTCTAAGCATTGAGGATTCTAAGCATTGTGGTTTCTAAGCTAAGCATGGAGGATTCTAAGCATTGAGGATGCTAAGTATTGAGGATGCTAAGCATTGAGGATGCTAAGCATTGAGGATGCTAAGCATTGAGGATGCTAAGCATTGAGGATGCTAAGCATTGAGGATGGTAAGCATTGAGTATTCTAAGCTTTGAGGATGCTAAGCATTGAGGATGCTAAGCATTGAGGATGGTAAGCATTGAGGATGCTAAGCATTGAGGATTCTAAGCATTGAGGATTCTAAGCTATGTAATGAGGATGCTAAGCATTGAGGATTCTAAGTATTGAGGTTTCTATGCTAAGCATTGAGGATGGTAAGCATTGAGGATTCTAACTATTGAGGATTCTAAGCAATGCATGGAGGATTCTAAGCATTGAGGATTCTAAGCATTGAGGATTCTAAGCATTGAGGATGCTAAGCATTGAGGATGGTAAGCATTGAGGATTCTAAGCATAGAGCATACTAAGCATTGAGGATGCTAAGCATTGAGGATGCTAAGCATTGAGGATTCTAAGATTTGAGGATGCTAAGCATTGAGGATGCTAAGCATTGAGGATTCTAACTATTGAGGATTCTATGCAATGCAAGGACGATTCTAAGCATCGAGGATTCTAAGCATTGAGGATTCTAAGCATTGAGGATTCTAAGCTATGCATGGAGGATGCTAAGAATTGACGATTCTAAGCCAAGCATTGAGTTTTCTAATCTTTGAGGTTTCTAAGCATTAAGGCCTCTATGCATTGAGGTTTGTAAGCATTTGGGATGCTAAGCAATGAGGTTTCAAACAATAAAATTTCTCAGCATTGAGGTTTGTAAGCATTGAGGATTCTAAGCATTGAGGATTCTAAGCTAAGCATAGAGCATACTAAGGATTAAGGATGCTAAGCATTGAGGATTCTAAGCATTGAGGATTCTAAGCTATGCATTGATGATTCTAAACATTGAGGATGTTAAGCATTGAGGATTCTAAGCTTTGAGTTTTCTAAGCTAAGCATTGAGGATGCTAAGCATTGAGGATTCTAAGCATTGAGGATTCTAAGCATTGAGGATTCTAAGCATTGAGGATTCTAAGCATTTAGGATTCTAATCTAGGCATTGAGGATTCTAAGCATTGAGGATTCTAAGCCTTGAGGATTCTAAGCATTGAGGTTTCCAAGCTGAGCATGGAGGATTCTAAGTATTGAGGATGCTAAGCATTGAGGATGCTAAGCATTGAGGATGCTAAGCATTGAGGATTCTAAGCATTGAGGATTCTAAGCATTGAGGATTCTAAGTATTGAGGATTCTAAGCTAGGCATTGAGGATTCTAAGCATTGAGGTTTAAAGCAAAGCATTCAGGTTTCTAAGCATTGAGGATGCTAAGCATTGAGGATGCTAAGCATTGAGGATGCTAAGCAATGAGGATGCTAAGCATTGAGGATGCTAAGCATTGAGGATTCTTAGCATTGAGGTTTCTAAGCTAAGCATTGAGGATGCGAGGCATTGAGGATTCTAACTATTGAGGATTCTAAGCAATGCATGGAGGATGCTAAGTGCAGCGACTCGGCACGGACTCAGATGTGAACGATCCAAATCGTTTATTACAAGTTCTCACATCCCTTATATACCTTCACAAGTTGTTATTTTCTAACTTTCCCATCCGCCCTTACAACTTTCCCAAACATCTTACATGTCAACAAAGCATTCTACAAAACACTTTTCAACTGTCCATGCAGGCACATAACCAATCAGAGCTGTGAGACTCTTCTTCTCCTTGCAGAGGTGTCCTTGGTTCCCATGCTGTTTATCTTGCTCCACAGCTGCTGCTCTGAACAGCTTTTCTTGTATTCCCACAGCTAAGCATTGAGGATTCTAAGCATTGAGGATTCTAAGCTATGCATGGAAGATTCTAAGCATTGAGGATTCTAAGCATTGAGGATTCTAAGCATTGAGGATTCTAAGCATTGAGGATTCTAAGCCAAGCATTGAGTTTTCTAATCTTTGAGGTTTCTAAGCATTAAGGCCTCTATGTATTGAGGTTTGTAAGCATTTGGGATACTAAGCAATGACGTTTCAAACAATAAAATTTCTCAGCATTGAGGTTTGTAAGCATTGAGGATTCTAAGCATTGAGGATTCTTAGCTAAGCATAGAGGATGCTAAGCATTGAGGATGCTAAGCATTGAGGATTCTAAGCATTGAGGATTCTAAGCTATGCATTGAGGATTCTAAACATTGAGGATGTTAAGCATTGAGGATTCTAAGCATTGAGTTTTCTAAGCTAAGCATTGAGGATGCTAAGCATTGAGGATTCTAAGCATTGAGGATTCTAAGCATTGAGGATTCTAAGCATTGAGGATTCTAAGCATTGAGGATTCTAATCTAGGCATTGAGGATTCTAAGCATTGAGGATTCTAAGCATTGAGGATTCTAAGCATTGTGGTTTCTAAGCTAAGCATGGAGGATTCTAAGCATTGAGGATGCTAAGTATTGAGGATGCTAAGCATTGAGGATGCTAAGCATTGAGGATGCTAAGCATTGAGGATTCTAAGCATTGAGGATTCTAAGCATTGAGGAATCTAAGCATTGAGGATTCTAAGCTAGGCATTGAGGATTCTAAGCATTGTGGATTCTAAGCATTGAGGTTTATAAGCAAAGCATTGAGGATGCTAAGCATTGAGGATGCTAAGCATTGAGGATGCTAAGCATTGAGGATGCTAAACATTGAGGATTCTAAGCATTGAGGATGCTAAGCATTGAGGATGCTAAGCATTGAGGATGGTAAGCATTGAGGATTCTAAGCTTTGAGGATGCTAAGCATTCAGGATGCTAAGCATTGAGGATGCTAAGCATTGAGGATTCTAAGCATTGAGGATTCTAAGCTATGTAATGAGGATGCTAAGCATTGAGGATTCTAAGTATTGAGGTTTCTATGCTAAGCATTGAGGATGCGAAGCATTGAGGATTCTAAGCATTGAGGACTCTAAGCTATGCATTGAGGATTCTAAACATTGAGGATGTTAAGCATTGAGGATTCTAAGCATTGAGTTTTCTAAGCTAAGCATTGAGGATGCTAAGCATTGAGGATTCTAAGCATTGAGGATTCTAAGTATTGAGGATTCTAAGCATTGAGGATGCTAAGCATTGAGGAAGGTAAGCATTGAGGATGCTAAGCATTGAGGATGGTAAGCATTGAGGATGCTAAGCAGTGAGGATTCTAAGCATAGAGCATACTAAGCATTGAGGATGCTAAGCATTGAGGATGCTAAGCATTGAGGATCCTAAGCATTGAGGATTCTAAGATTTGGGGATGCTAAGCATTGAGGATTCTAAGCATTGAGGATGCTAAGCATTGAGTATTCTAAGCATTGAGGATTCTAAGCATTGAGGATTCTAAGCATTGAGGATTCTAAGCATTCAGGTTTCTAAGCAGTGAGGATTCTAAGCTAAGCTCTTAGGATGCTAAGTATTGAGGTTTCTAAGCATTAAGGATTCTGTGCATTGAGGTTTCTAAGCATTGAGGATTCTAAGAATTGAGTTATCTAAGCTAAGCATTGAGGATGCTAAGCATTGAGGATTCTAAGCATGGAGGATTCTAAGCATTGAGGATTCTAAGCTATGAGGATTCTAAGCCAAGCATTGAATTTTCTAATCTTTGAGGTTTCTAAGCATTAAGGCCTCTATGCATTGAGGTTTCTAAGCATTTGGGATGCTAAGCAATGAGGTTTCAAGCAATAAAATTTCTCAGCATTGAGGTTTGTAAGCATTGAGGATTCTAAGCATTGAGGATTCTAAGCTAAGCATAGAGCATACTAAGGATTGAGGATGCTAAGCATTGAGGATTCTAAGCATTGAGGATTCTAAGCTATGCACTGAGGATTCTAAACATTGAGGATGTTAAGCATTGAAAATTCTAAGCATTGAGATTTCTAAGCTAAGCATTGAGGATGCTAAGCATTGAGGATTCTAAGCATTGAGGATTCTAAGCATTGAGGATTCTAAGCATTTAGGATTCTAATCTAGGCATTGAGGATTCTAAGCATTGAGGATTCTAAGCCTTGAGGATTCTAAGCATTGAGGTTTCTAAGCTGAGCATGGAGGATTCTAAGTATTGAGGATGCTAAGCATTGAGGAAGCTAAGCATTGAGGATGTTAAGCATTGAGGATGCTAAGCATTGAGGATTCTAAGCATTGAGGATTCTAAGTATTGAGGATTCTAAGCATTGAGGTTTCTAAGCAAAGCATTCAGGTTTCTAAGCATTGAGGATACTATGCATTGAGGATGCTAAGCATTGAGGATGCTAAGCATTGAGGATTCTAAGCATTGAGGATTCTAAGCTATGCATGGAGGATTCTAAGCATTGAGGATTCTAAGCATTGAGGATTCTAAGCATTGAAAATTCTAATCTAGGCCTTGAGGATTCTAAGCATTGAGGATTCTAAGCATTGAGGATTCTAAGCATTGAGGTTTCTAAGCTAAGCATGGAGGAGTCTAAGCATTGAGGATGCTAAGTATTGAGGATGCAAAGCATTGAGGATGCTAAGCATTGAGGATGCTAAGCATTGAGGATGCTAAGCATTGAGGATTCTAAGCATTGAGGATTCTAAGCATTGAGGTTTCTATGCATTGAGGATGCTAAGCATTGAGGATGCTAAGCATTGAGGATGCTAAGCATTGAGGATTCTAGGCATTGAGGATGCTAAGCATTGAGGATGCTAAGCATTGAGGATGCTAAGCATTGAGGATTCTAAGCCAAGCATTGAGTTTTCTAATCTTTGTTGTTTCTAAACATTAAGGTCTCTATGCAATGAGGTTTGTAAGCATTAGGGTTGCTAAGCATTGAGGTTTCAGAGCAATAAAATTTCTAAGCAATGAGGATTCTGCGCATTGAGGTTTCTAAGCAATGCATGGAGGATGCTAAGCATTGAGGTTCCTAAGCAGTGAGGATTCTAAGCTTTGAGGATTCTAAGCTAAGCAATGAGGATGCTAAGCAATGAGGATGCTAAGCAATGAGGATGCTAAGCATTGAGGATGCTAAGCATTGAGGATTCTAAGCATTGAGGTTTCTAAGCTAAGCATTGTGGATGCGAAGCATTGAGGATTCTAAGTATTGAGGTTTCTATGCTAAGCATTGAGGATGCTAAGCATTGAGGATGCTAAGCATTGAGGATTCTAAGCATTGAGGATTCTAGGCATTGAGGATGCTAAGCATTGAGGATGCTCAGCATTGAGGATGCTAAGCATTGAGGATTCTAAGCATTGAGGATTCTAAGCCAAGCATTGAGTTTTCTAATCTTTGAGGTTTCTAAGCATTAAGGCCTCTATGCATTGAGGTTTGCAAGCATTTGGGATGCTAAGCAATGAGGTTTCAAACAATAAAATTTCTCAGCATTGAGGTTTGTAAGCATTGAGGATTCTAAGCATTGAGGATTCTAAGCTATGCATTGAGGATTCTAAGCATTGAGGATTCTAAGCATTGAGGATTCTAAGCATTGAGGATTCTAATCTAGGCATTGAGGATTCTAAGCACTGAGGATTCTAAGCATTGAGGATTATAAGCATTGAGGATTCTAAGCATTGAGGTTTCTAAGCTAAGCATGGAGGATTCTAAGCATTGAGGATGCTAAGTATTGAGGATGCTAAGCATTGAGGATTCTAAGCCTGGAGGATTCTAAGCATTGAGGATTCTAAGCATTGAGGATTCTAAGCATGGAGGATTCTAAGCATTGAGGATTCTAAGCATTGAGGTTTCTAAGCAAAGCATTGAGATTTCTAAGCATTGAGGATGCTAAGCATTGAGGATGCTAAGCATTGAGGATGCTAAGCATTGAGGATTCTAGGCATTGAGGATGCTAAGCATTGAGGATGCTAAGCATTGAGGATGCGAAGCATTGAGTATTCTAACTATTGAGGATTCTAAGCAATGCATGGAGATTGCTAAGCATTGAGGATTCTAAGCATTGAGGATTCTAAGCATTGAGGATTCTAAGCTATGCATGGAGGATTCTAAGCATTGAGGACTCTAAGCATTGAGGATTCTAAGCCAAGCATTTAGTTTTCTAATCTTTGAGGTTTCTAAGCATTAAGGCCTCTATGCATTGAGGTTTGTAAGCATTTGGGATGCTAAGCAATGAGGTTTCAAACAATAAAATTTCTCAGCATTGAGGTTTGTAAGCATTGAGGATTCTAAGCATTGAGGATTCTAAGCTAAGCATAGAGCATACTAAGGATTGAGGATTCTAAGCATTGAGTTTTCTAAGCTAACTATTGAGGATGCTAAGCATTGAGGATTCTAAGCATGGAGGATTCTAAGCATTGAGGATTCTAAGCTATGAGGATTCTAAGCCAAGCATTGAATTTTCTAATCTTTGAGGTTTCTAAGCATTAGGGCCTCTATGCATTGAGGTTTCTAAGCATTTGGGATGCTAAGCAATGAGGTTTCAAACAATAAAATTTCTCAGCATTGAGGTTTGTAAGCATTGAGGATTCTAAGCATTGAGGATTCTAAGCTAAGCATAGAGCATACTAAGGATTGAGGATGCTAAGCATTGAGGATTCTAAGCATTGAGGATTCTAAGCTATGCACTGAGGATTCTAAACATTGAGGATGTTAAGCATTGAGGATTCTAAGCATTGAGATTTCTTAGCTAAGCATTGAGGATGCTAAGCATTGAGGATTCTAAGCATTGAGGATTCTAAGCATTGAGGATTCTAAGCATTGAGGATTCTAAGCATTTAGGATTCTAATCTAGGCATTGAGGATTCTAAGCATTGAGGATTCTAAGCCTTGAGGATTCTAAGCATTGAGGTTTCCAAGCTGAGCATGGAGGATTCTAAGTATTGAGGATGCTAAGCATTGAGGATTCTAAGTATTGAGGTTTCTATGCTAAGCATTGAGGATGGTAAGCATTGAGGATTCTAACTATTGAGGATTCTAAGCAATGCATGGAGGATTCTAAGCATTGAGGATTCTAAGCATTGAGGATTCTAAGCATTGAGGATGCTAAGCATTGAGGATGGTAAGCATTGAGGATTCTAAGCATAGAGCATACTAAGCATTGAGGATGCTAAGCATTGAGGATGCTAAGCATTGAGGATTCTAAGATTTGAGGATGCTAAGCATTGAGGATGCTAAGCATTGAGGATTCTAACTATTGAGGATTCTATGCAATGCAAGGACGATTCTAAGCATCGAGGATTCTAAGCATTGAGGATTCTAAGCATTGAGGATTCTAAGCTATGCATGGAGGATGCTAAGAATTGACGATTCTAAGCCAAGCATTGAGTTTTCTAATCTTTGAGGTTTCTAAGCATTAAGGCCTCTATGCATTGAGGTTTGTAAGCATTTGGGATGCTAAGCAATGAGGTTTCAAACAATAAAATTTCTCAGCATTGAGGTTTG
The DNA here is from genome assembly GCF_054131305.1 of Coturnix japonica. NCBI lineage: Eukaryota > Metazoa > Chordata > Aves > Galliformes > Phasianidae > Coturnix > Coturnix japonica. The sequence goes on along the minus strand of NC_140693.1, from coordinate 6,615,728 downwards.
TAAGCATTGAGGATTCTAAGCATTGAGGATTCTAAGCTAAGCATAGAGCATACTAAGGATTAAGGATGCTAAGCATTGAGGATTCTAAGCATTGAGGATTCTAAGCTATGCATTGATGATTCTAAACATTGAGGATGTTAAGCATTGAGGATTCTAAGCTTTGAGTTTTCTAAGCTAAGCATTGAGGATGCTAAGCATTGAGGATGCTAAGCATTGAGGATTCTAAGCATTGAGGATTCTAAGCATTGAGGATTCTAAGCATTGAGGATTCTAAGCATTTAGGATTCTAATCTAGGCATTGAGGATTCTAAGCATTGAGGATTCTAAGCCTTGAGGATTCTAAGCATTGAGGTTTCCAAGCTGAGCATGGAGGATTCTAAGTATTGAGGATGCTAAGCATTGAGGATGCTAAGCATTGAGGATGCTAAGCAGTGAGGATTCTAAGCATTGAGGATTCTAAGCATTGAGGATTCTAAGTATTGAGGATTCTAAGCTAGGCATTGAGGATTCTAAGCATTGAGGTTTCTAAGCAAAGCATTCAGGTTTCTAAGCATTGAGGATGCTAAGCATTGAAGATGCTAAGCATTGAGGATGCTAAGCAATGAGGATGCTAATCATTGAGGATGCTAAGCATTGAGGATTCTAAGCATTGAGGTTTCTAAGCTAAGCATTGAGGATGCGAGGCATTGAGAATTCTAACTATTGAGGATTCTAAGCAATGCATGGAGGATGCTAAGCATTGAGGATTCTAAGCATTGAGGATTCTAAGCATTGAGGATTCTAAGCATTGAGGATTCTAAGCCAAGTATTGAGTTTTCTAATCTTTGAGGTTTCTAAGCATTAAGGCCTCTATGTATTGAGGTTTGTAAGCATTTGGGATGCTAAGCAATGACGTTTCAAACAATAAAATTTCTCAGCATTGAGGTTTGTAAGCATTGAGGATTCTAAGCATTGAGGATTCTAAGCTAAGCATAGAGGATGCTAAGCATTGAGGATGCTAAGCATTGAGGATTCTAAGCATTGAGGATTCTAAGCTATGCATTGAGGATTCTAAACATTGAGGATGTTAAGCATTGAGGATTCTAAGCATTGAGTTTTCTAAGCTAAGCATTGAGGATGCTAAGCATTGAGGATTCTAAGCATTGAGGATTCTAAGTATTGAGGATTCTAAGCATTGAGGATTCTAAGCATTGAGGATTCTAATCTAGGCATTGAGGATTCTAAGCATTGAGGATTCTAGGCATTGAGGATTCTAAGCATTGTGGTTTCTAAGCTAAGCATGGAGGATTCTAAGCACTGAGGATGCTAAGTATTGAGGATGCTAAGCATTGAGGATGCTAAGCATTGAGGATTCTAAGCATTGAGGATGCTAAGCATTGAGGATGCTAAGCATTGAGGATGCTAAGCATTGAGGATGGTAAGCATTGAGGATGCTAAGCATTGAGGATTCTAAGATTTGAGGATGCTAAGCATTGAGGATTCTAAGCATTGAGGATGCTAAGCATTGAGGATTCTAAGCATTGAGGATTCTAAGCATTGAGGATTCTAAGCTATGCACTGAGGATTCTAAACATTGAGGATGTTAAGCATTGAGGATTCTAAGCATTGAGATTTCTTAGCTAAGCATTGAGGATGCTAAGCATTGAGGATTCTAAGCATTGAGGATTCTAAGCATTGAGGATTCTAAGCATTGAGGATTCTAAGCATTTAGGATTCTAATCTAGGCATTGAGGATTCTAAGCATTGAGGATTCTAAGCCTTGAGGATTCTAAGCATTGAGGTTTCCAAGCTGAGCATGGAGGATTCTAAGTATTGAGGATGCTAAGCATTGAGGATTCTAAGTATTGAGGTTTCTATGCTAAGCATTGAGGATGGTAAGCATTGAGGATTCTAACTATTGAGGATTCTAAGCAATGCATGGAGGATTCTAAGCATTGAGGATTCTAAGCATTGAGGATTCTAAGCATTGAGGATGCTAAGCATTGAGGATGGTAAGCATTGAGGATTCTAAGCATAGAGCATACTAAGCATTGAGGATGCTAAGCATTGAGGATGCTAAGCATTGAGGATTCTAAGATTTGAGGATGCTAAGCATTGAGGATGCTAAGCATTGAGGATTCTAACTATTGAGGATTCTATGCAATGCAAGGACGATTCTAAGCATCGAGGATTCTAAGCATTGAGGATTCTAAGCATTGAGGATTCTAAGCTATGCATGGAGGATGCTAAGAATTGACGATTCTAAGCCAAGCATTGAGTTTTCTAATCTTTGAGGTTTCTAAGCATTAAGGCCTCTATGCATTGAGGTTTGTAAGCATTTGGGATGCTAAGCAATGAGGTTTCAAACAATAAAATTTCTCAGCATTGAGGTTTGTAAGCATTGAGGATTCTAAGCATTGAGGATTCTAAGCTAAGCATAGAGCATACTAAGGATTAAGGATGCTAAGCATTGAGGATTCTAAGCATTGAGGATTCTAAGCTATGCATTGATGATTCTAAACATTGAGGATGTTAAGCATTGAGGATTCTAAGCTTTGAGTTTTCTAAGCTAAGCATTGAGGATGCTAAGCATTGAGGATGCTAAGCATTGAGGATTCTAAGCATTGAGGATTCTAAGCATTGAGGATTCTAAGCATTGAGGATTCTAAGCATTTAGGATTCTAATCTAGGCATTGAGGATTCTAAGCATTGAGGATTCTAAGCCTTGAGGATTCTAAGCATTGAGGTTTCCAAGCTGAGCATGGAGGATTCTAAGTATTGAGGATGCTAAGCATTGAGGATGCTAAGCATTGAGGATGCTAAGCAGTGAGGATTCTAAGCATTGAGGATTCTAAGCATTGAGGATTCTAAGTATTGAGGATTCTAAGCAAGGCATTGAGGATTCTAAGCATTGAGGATGCTAAGCATTGAGGATGCTAAGCATTGAGGATTCTAAGCATTGAGGATTCTAAGCATTGAGGATTCTAAGCATTGAGGATTCTAAGCATTTAGGATTCTAATCTAGGCATTGAGGATTCTAAGCATTGAGGATTCTAAGCCTTGAGGATTCTAAGCATTGAGGTTTCCAAGCTGAGCATGGAGGATTCTAAGTATTGAGGATGCTAAGCATTGAGGATGCTAAGCATTGAGGATGCTAAGCAGTGAGGATTCTAAGCATTGAGGATTCTAAGCATTGAGGATTCTAAGTATTGAGGATTCTAAGCTAGGCATTGAGGATTCTAAGCATTGAGGTTTCTAAGCAAAGCATTCAGGTTTCTAAGCATTGAGGATGCTAAGCATTGAAGATGCTAAGCATTGAGGATGCTAAGCAATGAGGATGCTAATCATTGAGGATGCTAAGCATTGAGGATTCTAAGCATTGAGGTTTCTAAGCTAAGCATTGAGGATGCGAGGCATTGAGAATTCTAACTATTGAGGATTCTAAGCAATGCATGGAGGATGCTAAGCATTGAGGATTCTAAGCATTGAGGATTCTAAGCATTGAGGATTCTAAGCATTGAGGATTCTAAGCCAAGTATTGAGTTTTCTAATCTTTGAGGTTTCTAAGCATTAAGGCCTCTATGTATTGAGGTTTGTAAGCATTTGGGATGCTAAGCAATGACGTTTCAAACAATAAAATTTCTCAGCATTGAGGTTTGTAAGCATTGAGGATTCTAAGCATTGAGGATTCTAAGCTAAGCATAGAGGATGCTAAGCATTGAGGATGCTAAGCATTGAGGATTCTAAGCATTGAGGATTCTAAGCTATGCATTGAGGATTCTAAACATTGAGGATGTTAAGCATTGAGGATTCTAAGCATTGAGTTTTCTAAGCTAAGCATTGAGGATGCTAAGCATTGAGGATTCTAAGCATTGAGGATTCTAAGTATTGAGGATTCTAAGCATTGAGGATTCTAAGCATTGAGGATTCTAATCTAGGCATTGAGGATTCTAAGCATTGAGGATTCTAGGCATTGAGGATTCTAAGCATTGTGGTTTCTAAGCTAAGCATGGAGGATTCTAAGCACTGAGGATGCTAAGTATTGAGGATGCTAAGCATTGAGGATGCTAAGCATTGAGGATTCTAAGCATTGAGGATGCTAAGCATTGAGGATGCTAAGCATTGAGGATGCTAAGCATTGAGGATGGTAAGCATTGAGGATGCTAAGCATTGAGGATTCTAAGATTTGAGGATGCTAAGCATTGAGGATTCTAAGCATTGAGGATGCTAAGCATTGAGGATTCTAAGCATTGAGGATTCTAAGCATTGAGGATTCTAAGCTATGCATTGAGGATTCTAAACATTGAGGATGTTAAGCATTGAGAATTCTAAGCATTGATGTTTCTAAGCTAAGCATTGAGGATTCTAAGCATTGAGGATTCTAAGCATTCAGGTTTCTAAGCAGTGAGGATTCTAAGCTAAGCACTTAGGATGCTAAGTATTGAGGTTTCTAAGCATTAAGGATTCTGTGCATTGAGGTTTCTAAGTTTGAGGATTCTAAGCATTGTGTTTTCTAAGCTAAGCATTGAGGATGCTAAGCATTGAGGATTTTAAGCATTGAGGATTCTAAGCATTGAGGATTCTAAGCATTTAGGATTCTAATCTAGGCATTGAGGATTCTAAGCATTGAGGATTCTAAGCCTTGAGGATTCTAAGCATTGAGGTTTCTAAGCTGAGCATGGAGGATTCTAAGTATTGAGGATGCTAAGCATTGAGGAAGCTAAGCATTGAGGATGCTAAGCATTGAGGATGCTAAGCATTGATGATTCTAAGCATTGAGGATTCTAAGTATTGAGGATTCTAAGCTAGGCATTGAGGATTCTAAACATTGAGGTTTCTAAGCAAAGCATTCAGGTTTCTAAGCATTGAGGATGCTAAGCATTGAGGATGCTAAGCATTGAGGATGCTAAGCATTGAAGATGCTAAGAAATGAGGATGCTAAGCATTGAGGATTCTAAGCATTGAGGATTCTAAGCATTGAGGGTTCTAAGCTATGCATGGAGGATTCTAAGCATTGAGGATTCTAAGCATAGAGGATTCTAAGCCAAGCATTGAGTTTTCTAATCTTTGAGGTTTCTAAGCATTAAGGCCTCTATGCATTGAGGTTTGTAAGCATTTGGGATGCTAAGCAATGAGGTTTCAAACAATAAAATTTCTCAGCATTGAGGTTTGTAAGCATTGATGATTCTAAGCATTGAGGATTCTAAGCTAAGCATAGAGCATACTAGGGATTGAGGGTGCTAAGCATTGAGGATTCTAAGCATTGAGGATTCTAAGCTATGCATTGAGGATTCTAAACATTGAGGATGTTAAGCATTGAGGATTCTAAGCATTGAGTTTTCTAAGCTAAGCATTGAGGATGCTAAGCATTGAGGATTCTAAGCATTGAGGATTCTAAGTATTGAGGATTCTAAGCATTGAGGATTCTAAGCATTGAGGATGCAAAGCATTGAGGATGCTAAGCATTGAGGATGGTAAGCATTGAGGATTCTAAGCTTTGAGGATGCTAAGCATACAGGATGCTAAGCATTGAGGATGCTAAGCATTGAGGATTCTAAGCATTGAGGATTCTAAGCTATGTAATGAGGATGCTAAGCATTGAGGATTCTAAGCATTGAGGTGTCTATGCTAAGCATTAAGGATGCGAAGCATTGAGGATTCTAACTATTGAGGATTCTAAGCAATGCATGGAGGATTCTAAGCATTGAGGATTCTAAGCATTGAGGATTCTAAGCATTGAGGATGCTAAGCATTGAGGATGCTAAGCATTGAGGATGGTAAGCATTGAGGATGGTAAGCATTGAGGATTCTAAGCATAGAGCATACTAAGCATTTAGGATGCTAAGCATTGAGGATTCTAAGCATTGAGGATTCTAAGCATTGAGGATTCTAAGCTATGCATTGAGGATTCTAAACATTGAGGATGTTAAGCATTGAGAATTCTAAGTATTGAGGTTTCTAAGCTAAGCATTGAGGATTCTAAGCATTGAGGATTCTAAGCATTCAGGTTTCTAAGCAGTGAGGATTCTAAGCTAAGCACTTAGGATGCTAAGTATTGAGGTTTCTAAGCATTAAGGATTCTGTGCATTGAGGTTTCTAAGCATTGAGGATTCTAAACATTGAGTTTTCTAAGCTAAGCATTGAGGATGCTAAGCATTGAGGATTCTAAACATGGAGGATTCTAAGCATTGAGGATTCTAAGCTATGAGGATTCTAAGCCAAGCATTGAATTTTCTAATCTTTGAGGTTTCTAAGCATTAAGGCCTCTATGCATTGAGGTTTCTAAGCATTTGGGATGCTAAGCAATGAGGTTTCAAACAATAAAATTTCTCAGCATTGAGGTTTGTAAGCATTGAGGATTCTAAGCATTGAGGATTCTAAGCTAAGAATAGAGCATACTAAGGATTGAGGATGCTAAGCATTGAGGATTCTAAGCATTGAGGATTCTAAGCTATGCATTGATGATTCTAAACATTGAGGATGTTAAGCATTGAGGATTCTAAGCATTGAGTTTTCTAAGCTAAGCATTGCGGATGCTAAGCATTGAGGATTCTAAGCATTGAGGATTCTAAGCATTTAGGATTCTAATCTAGGCATTGAGGATTCTAAGCATTGAGGATTCTAAGCCTTGAGGATTCTAAGCATTGAGGTTTCCAAGCTGAGCATGGAGGATTCTAAGTATTGAGGATGCTAAGCATTGAGGATGCTAAGCATTGAGGATGCTAAGCATTGAGGATTCTAAGCATTGAGGATTCTAAGCATTGAGGATTCTAAGTATTGAGGATTCTAAGCTAGGCATTGAGGATTCTAAGCATTGAGGTTTAAAGCAAAGCATTCAGGTTTCTAAGCATTGAGGATGCTAAGCATTGAGGATGCTAAGCATTGAGGATGCTAAGCAATGAGGATGCTAAGCATTGAGGATGCTAAGCATTGAGGATTCTTAGCATTGAGGTTTCTAAGCTAAGCATTGAGGATGCGAGGCATTGAGGATTCTAACTATTGAGGATTCTAAGCAATGCATGGAGGATGCTAAGTGCAGCGACTCGGCACGGACTCAGATGTGAACGATCCAAATCGTTTATTACAAGTTCTCACATCCCTTATATACCTTCACAAGTTGTTATTTTCTAACTTTCCCATCCGCCCTTACAACTTTCCCAAACATCTTACATGTCAACAAAGCATTCTACAAAACACTTTTCAACTGTCCATGCAGGCACATAACCAATCAGAGCTGTGAGACTCTTCTTCTCCTTGCAGAGGTGTCCTTGGTTCCCATGCTGTTTATCTTGCTCCACAGCTGCTGCTCTGAACAGCTTTTCTTGTATTCCCACAGCTAAGCATTGAGGATTCTAAGCATTGAGGATTCTAAGCTATGCATGGAAGATTCTAAGCATTGAGGATTCTATGCATTGAGGATTCTAAGCATTGAGGATTCTAAGCATTGAGGATTCTAAGCCAAGCATTGAGTTTTCTAATCTTTGAGGTTTCTAAGCATTAAGGCCTCTATGTATTGAGGTTTGTAAGCATTTGGGATACTAAGCAATGACGTTTCAAACAATAAAATTTCTCAGCATTGAGGTTTGTAAGCATTGAGGATTCTAAGCATTGAGGATTCTTAGCTAAGCATAGAGGATGCTAAGCATTGAGGATGCTAAGCATTGAGGATTCTAAGCATTGAGGATTCTAAGCTATGCATTGAGGATTCTAAACATTGAGGATGTTAAGCATTGAGGATTCTAAGCATTGAGTTTTCTAAGCTAAGCATTGAGGATGCTAAGCATTGAGGATTCTAAGCATTGAGGATTCTAAGCATTGAGGATTCTAAGCATTGAGGATTCTAATCTAGGCATTGAGGATTCTAAGCATTGAGGATTCTAAGCATTGAGGATTCTAAGCATTGTGGTTTCTAAGCTAAGCATGGAGGATTCTAAGCATTGAGGATGCTAAGTATTGAGGATGCTAAGCATTGAGGATGCTAAGCATTGAGGATGCTAAGCATTGAGGATTCTAAGCATTGAGGATTCTAAGCATTGAGGAATCTAAGCATTGAGGATTCTAAGCTAGGCATTGAGGATTCTAAGCATTGTGGATTCTAAGCATTGAGGTTTATAAGCAAAGCATTGAGGATGCTAAGCATTGAGGATGCTAAGCATTGAGGATGCTAAACATTGAGGATTCTAAGCATTGAGGATGCTAAGCATTGAGGATGCTAAGCATTGAGGATGCTAAGCATTGAGGATTCTAAGCATTGAGGATTCTAAGCTATGTAATGAGGATGCTAAGCATTGAGGATTCTAAGTATTGAGGTTTCTATGCTAAGCATTGAGGATGCGAAGCATTGAGGATTCTAAGCATTGAGGACTCTAAGCTATGCATTGAGGATTCTAAACATTGAGGATGTTAAGCATTGAGGATTCTAAGCATTGAGTTTTCTAAGCTAAGCATTGAGGATGCTAAGCATTGAGGATTCTAAGCATTGAGGATTCTAAGTATTGAGGATTCTAAGCATTGAGGATGCTAAGCATTGAGGATGGTAAGCATTGAGGATGCTAAGCATTGAGGATGGTAAGCATTGAGGATGCTAAGCAGTGAGGATTCTAAGCATAGAGCATACTAAGCATTGAGGATGCTAAGCATTGAGGATGCTAAGCATTGAGGATCCTAAGCATTGAGGATTCTAAGATTTGGGGATGCTAAGCATTGAGGATTCTAAGCATTGAGGATGCTAAGCATTGAGTATTCTAAGCATTGAGGATTCTAAGCATTGAGGATTCTAAGCATTGAGGATTCTAAGCATTCAGGTTTCTAAGCAGTGAGGATTCTAAGCTAAGCTCTTAGGATGCTAAGTATTGAGGTTTCTAAGCATTAAGGATTCTGTGCATTGAGGTTTCTAAGCATTGAGGATTCTAAGAATTGAGTTATCTAAGCTAAGCATTGAGGATGCTAAGCATTGAGGATTCTAAGCATGGAGGATTCTAAGCATTGAGGATTCTAAGCTATGAGGATTCTAAGCCAAGCATTGAATTTTCTAATCTTTGAGGTTTCTAAGCATTAAGGCCTCTATGCATTGAGGTTTCTAAGCATTTGGGATGCTAAGCAATGAGGTTTCAAGCAATAAAATTTCTCACAATTGAGGTTTGTAAGCATTGAGGATTCTAAGCATTGAGGATTCTAAGCTAAGCATAGAGCATACTAAGGATTGAGGATGCTAAGCATTGAGGATTCTAAGCATTGAGGATTCTAAGCTATGCACTGAGGATTCTAAACATTGAGGATGTTAAGCATTGAAAATTCTAAGCATTGAGATTTCTAAGCTAAGCATTGAGGATGCTAAGCATTGAGGATTCTAAGCATTGAGGATTCTAAGCATTGAGGATTCTAAGCATTTAGGATTCTAATCTAGGCATTGAGGATTCTAAGCATTGAGGATTCTAAGCCTTGAGGATTCTAAGCATTGAGGTTTCTAAGCTGAGCATGGAGGATTCTAAGTATTGAGGATGCTAAGCATTGAGGAAGCTAAGCATTGAGGATGTTAAGCATTGAGGATGCTAAGCATTGAGGATTCTAAGCATTGAGGATTCTAAGTATTGAGGATTCTAAGCATTGAGGTTTCTAAGCAAAGCATTCAGGTTTCTAAGCATTGAGGATACTATGCATTGAGGATGCTAAGCATTGAGGATGCTAAGCATTGAGGATTCTAAGCATTGAGGATTCTAAGCTATGCATGGAGGATTCTAAGCATTGAGGATTCTAAGCATTGAGGATTCTAAGCATTGAAAATTCTAATCTAGGCCTTGAGGATTCTAAGCATTGAGGATTCTAAGCATTGAGGATTCTAAGCATTGAGGTTTCTAAGCTAAGCATGGAGGAGTCTAAGCATTGAGGATGCTAAGTATTGAGGATGCAAAGCATTGAGGATGCTAAGCATTGAGGATGCTAAGCATTGAGGATGCTAAGCATTGAGGATTCTAAGCATTGAGGATTCTAAGCATTGAGGTTTCTAAGCATTGAGGATGCTAAGCATTGAGGATGCTAAGCATTGAGGATGCTAAGCATTGAGGATTCTAGGCATTGAGGATGCTAAGCATTGAGGATGCTAAGCATTGAGGATGCTAAGCATTGAGGATTCTAAGCCAAGCATTGAGTTTTCTAATTTTTGTTGTTTCTAAACATTAAGGTCTCTATGCAATGAGGTTTGTAAGCATTAGGGTTGCTAAGCATTGAGGTTTCAGAGCAATAAAATTTCTAAGCAATGAGGATTCTGCGCATTGAGGTTTCTAAGCAATGCATGGAGGATGCTAAGCATTGAGGTTCCTAAGCAGTGAGGATTCTAAGCTTTGAGGATTCTAAGCTAAGCAATGAGGATGCTAAGCAATGAGGATGCTAAGCAATGAGGATGCTAAGCATTGAGGATGCTAAGCATTGAGGATTCTAAGCATTGAGGTTTCTAAGCTAAGCATTGTGGATGCGAAGCATTGAGGATTCTAAGTATTGAGGTTTCTATGCTAAGCATTGAGGATGCTAAGCATTGAGGATGCTAAGCATTGAGGATTCTAAGCATTGAGGATTCTAGGCATTGAGGATGCTAAGCATTGAGGATGCTCAGCATTGAGGATGCTAAGCATTGAGGATTCTAAGCATTGAGGATTCTAAGCCAAGCATTGAGTTTTCTAATCTTTGAGGTTTCTAAGCATTAAGGCCTCTATGCATTGAGGTTTGCAAGCATTTGGGATGCTAAGCAATGAGGTTTCAAACAATAAAATTTCTCAGCATTGAGGTTTGTAAGCATTGAGGATTCTAAGCATTGAGGATTCTAAGCTATGCATTGAGGATTCTAAGCATTGAGGATTCTAAGCATTGAGGATTCTAAGCATTGAGGATTCTAATCTAGGCATTGAGGATTCTAAGCACTGAGGATTCTAAGCATTGAGGATTATAAGCATTGAGGATTCTAAGCATTGAGGTTTCTAAGCTAAGCATGGAGGATTCTAAGCATTGAGGATGCTAAGTATTGAGGATGCTAAGCATTGAGGATTCTAAGCCTGGAGGATTCTAAGCATTGAGGATTCTAAGCATTGAGGATTCTAAGCATGGAGGATTCTAAGCATTGAGGATTCTAAGCATTGAGGTTTCTAAGCAAAGCATTGAGATTTCTAAGCATTGAGGATGCTAAGCATTGAGGATGCTAAGCATTGAGGATGCTAAGCATTGAGGATTCTAAGCATTGAGGATTCTAGGCATTGAGGATGCTAAGCATTGAGGATGCTAAGCATTGAGGATGCGAAGCATTGAGTATTCTAACTATTGAGGATTCTAAGCAATGCATGGAGATTGCTAAGCATTGAGGATTCTAAGCATTGAGGATTCTAAGCATTGAGGATTCTAAGCTATGCATGGAGGATTCTAAGCATTGAGGACTCTAAGCATTGAGGATTCTAAGCCAAGCATTTAGTTTTCTAATCTTTGAGGTTTCTAAGCATTAAGGCCTCTATGCATTGAGGTTTGTAAGCATTTGGGATGCTAAGCAATGAGGTTTCAAACAATAAAATTTCTCAGCATTGAGGTTTGTAAGCATTGAGGATTCTAAGCATTGAGGATTCTAAGCTAAGCATAGAGCATACTAAGGATTGAGGATTCTAAGCATTGAGTTTTCTAAGCTAACTATTGAGGATGCTAAGCATTGAGGATTCTAAGCATGGAGGATTCTAAGCATTGAGGATTCTAAGCTATGAGGATTCTAAGCCAAGCATTGAATTTTCTAATCTTTGAGGTTTCTAAGCATTAAGGCCTCTATGCATTGAGGTTTCTAAGCATTTGGGATGCTAAGCAATGAGGTTTCAAACAATAAAATTTCTCAGCATTGAGGTTTGTAAGCATTGAGGATTCTAAGCATTGAGGATTCTAAGCTAAGCATAGAGCATACTAAGGATTGAGGATGCTAAGCATTGAGGATTCTAAGCATTGAGGATTCTAAGCTATGCACTGAGGATTCTAAACATTGAGGATGTTAAGCATTGAGGATTCTAAGCATTGAGATTTCTAAGCTAAGCATTGAGGATGCTAAGCATTGAGGATTCTAAGCATTGAGGATTCTAAGCATTGAGGATTCTAAGCATTGAGGATTCTAAGCATTTAGGATTCTAATCTAGGCATTGAGGATTCTAAGCATTGAGGATTCTAAGCCTTGAGGATTCTAAGCATTGAGGATTCTAAGCTGAGCATGGAGGATTCTAAGTATTGAGGATGCTAAGCATAGAGGAAGCTAAGCATTGAGGATGCTAAGCATTGAGGATGCTAAGCATTGAGGATTCTAAGCATTGAGGATTCTAAGTATTGAGGATTCTAAGCTAGGCATTGAGGATTCTAAGCATTGAGGTTTCTAAGCAAAGCATTCAGGTTTCTAAGCATTGAGGATACTAAGCATTGAGGATGCTAAGCATTGAGGATGCTAAGCATTGAGGATTCTAAGCATTGAGGATTCTAAGCTATGCATGGAGGATTCTAAGCATTGAGGATTCTAAGCATTGAGGATTCTAAGCATTGAAAATTCTAATCTAGGCCTTGAGGATTCTAAGCATTGAGGATTCTAAGCATTGAGGATTCTAAGCATTGAGGTTTCTAAGCTAAGCATGGAGGAGTCTAAGCATTGAGGATGCTAAGTATTGAGGATGCAAAGCATTGAAGATGCTAAGCATTGAGGATGCTAAGCATTGAGGATTCTAAGCATTTTGGATTCTAAGCATTGAGGTTTCTAAGCATTGAGGTTGCTAAGCATTGAGGATGCTAAGCATTGAGGATTCTAGGCATTGAGGATGCTAAGCATTGAGGATGCTAAGCATTGAGGATTCTAAGCCAAGCATTGAGTTTTCTAATCTTTGTTGTTTCTAAACATTAAGGTCTCTATGCAATGAGGTTTGTAAGCATTAGGGTTGCTAAGCATTGAGGTTTCAGAGCAATAAAATTTCTAAGCAATGAGGATTCTGCGCATTGAGGTTTCTAAGCAATGCATGGAGGATGCTAAGCATTGAGGTTCCTAAGCAGTGAGGATTCTGAGCTTTGAGGATTCTAAGCTAAGCAATGAGGATGCTAAGCAATGAGGATGCTAAGCAATGAGGATGCTAAGCATTGAGGATGCTAAGCATTGAGGATTCTAAGCATTGAGGTTTCTAAGCTAAGCATTGAGGATGCTAAGCATTGAGGATTCTAAGTATTGAGGTTTCTATGCTAAGCATTGAGGATGCTAAGCATTGAGGATTCTAAGCATTGAGGATTCTAGGCATTGAGGATGCTAAGCATTGAGGATGCTCAGCATTGAGGATGCTAAGCATTGAGGATTCTAAGCATTGAGGATTCTAAGCCAAGAATTGAGTTTTCTAATCTTTGAGGTTTCTAAGCATTAAGGCCTCTATGCATTGAGGTTTGCAAGCATTTGGGATGCTAAGCAATGAGGTTTCAAACAATAAAATTTCTCAGCATTGAGGTTTGTAAGCATTGAGGATTCTAAGCATTGAGGATTCTAAGCTAAGCATAGAGCATACTAAGGATTGAGGATGCTAAGCATTGAGGATTCTAAGCATTGAGGATTCTAAGCTATGCATTGAGGATTCTAAACATTGAGGATGTTAATCATTGAGGATTCTAAGCATTGAGTTTTCCAAGCTAAGCATTGAGGATGCTAAGCATTGAGGATTCTAAGCATTGAGGATTCTAAGCTTTGAGGATTCTAAGCATTGAGGATTCTAAGCATTGAGATTTCTAATCTAGGCATTGAGGATTCTAAGCATTGAGGATTGTAAGCATTGAGGATTCCAAGCATTGAGGTTTCTAAGCTAAGCATTGAGGATTCTAAGCATTGAGGATGCTAAGCATTGAGGATGCTAAGCATTGAGGATTCTAAGCATTGAGGATTCCAAGCATTGAGGATTCTAAGCAAGGCATTGAGGATTCTAAGCATTGAGGATTCTAAGCATTGAGGATTCTAAGCAAAGTATTGAGGTTTCTAAGCATTGAGGATGCTAAGCATTGAGGATGCTAAGCATTGAAGATGCAAAGCATTGAGGATTCTAAGCATTGAGGATTCTAGGCATTGAGGATGCTAAGCATTGAGGATGCTAAGCATTGAGGATTCTAAGCATTGAGGATTCTAAGCTATGCATGGAGGATGCTAAGCATTGAGGATTCTACGCGTTGAGGATGCTAAGCACTGAGGATTCTAAGCATTGAGGTTTCTAAGCAGTGAGGATTCTAAGCTAAGCAATGAGGATGCTAAGTATTGAGGTTTCTAAGCATTAAGAACTCTGTGCATTAAGGTTTCTAAGCATTGAGGATACTGAGCTTTGAGGATTCTAAGATATGCATCGAGGATGCTAAGCATTGAGGATGCTAAGTATTGAGGTTTCTAAGCATTGAGAATGCTAAGCATTGAGGATTCTAAGCAATGAGGATTCTAAGCTATGCATTGAGGAATCTAAACATTGAGGATGTTAAGCATTGAGGATTCTAAGCTAAGCACTGAGAATGCTAAGTATTGAGGATTCTAAGAATTAAGGACTCTGTGCATTGAGGTTTCTAAGCATTGAGGATGCTAAGCATTGAGGTTTCTAAGCATTGAGGATACTAAGCATTGAGGATTCTAAGCATTGAGGATTCCAAGCATTGAGTATGCTAAGCATTGAGGATTCTAAGCATTGAGGATTCTAAACTATGTAATGAGGATTCTAAGCATTGAGGATGCTAAGCATTGAGGATTCTATGCATTGAGGATTCTAAACATTGAGGATTCTAAGCCAAGCATTGAGTTTTCTAATCTTTGCTGTTTCTAAATATTAACGCCTCTATGCACTGAGGTTTGTAAGCATTAGGGATGCTAAGCATTGAGGTTTCAGAGCAATAAAATTTCTAAGCAATGAGGATTCTACGCATTGAGGTTTCTAAGCAATGCATGGAGGATGCTAAGCATTGAGGTTCCTAAGCAGTGAGGATTCTGAGCTTTGAGGATTCGAAGCTAAGCAATGAGGATGCTAAGCATTGAGGATGTTAAGCATTGAGGATTCGAAGCTAAGCTATGAGGATGCTAAGCATTGAGGATGTTAAGCATTGAGGATTCTAAGCTAAGCACTGAGAATGCTAAGTATTGAGGATTCTAAGAATTAAGGACTCTGTGCATTGAGGTTTCTAAGCATTGAGGATGCTAAGCATTGAGGTTTCTAAGCATTGAGGATACTAAGCATTGAGGATTCTAAGCATTGAGGATTCCAAGCATTGAGTATGCTAAGCATTGAGGATTCTAAGCATTGAGGATTCTAAACTATGTAATGAGGATTCTAAGCATTGAGGATGCTAAGCATTGAGGATTCTATGCATTGAGGATTCTAAACATTGAGGATTCTAAGCCAAGCATTGAGTTTTCTAATCTTTGCTGTTTCTAAATATTAACGCCTCTATGCACTGAGGTTTGTAAGCATTAGGGATGCTAAGCATTGAGGTTTCAGAGCAATAAAATTTCTAAGCAATGAGGATTCTACGCATTGAGGTTTCTAAGCAATGCATGGAGGATGCTAAGCATTGAGGTTCCTAAGCAGTGAGGATTCTGAGCTTTGAGGATTCGAAGCTAAGCAATGAGGATGCTAAGCATTGAGGATGCTAAGCATTGAGGATTCTAAGCTATGTAATGGGGATACAAAGCATTGAGGATGCTAAGCATTGAGGATTCTAAGCATTGAGGATTCTAAGCTAAGCATAGAGCATACTAAGGATTGAGGATGCTAAGCATTGAGGTTTCTAAGCATTGGGGATTCTACGCATTGAGGATGCTAAGCACTGAGGATTATAAGCATTGAGGTTTCTAAGCAGTGAGGATTCTAAGCATTGAAGTTTCTAAGCAGTGAGGATTCTAAGCTAAGCACTGAGGATGCTATGTATTGAGGTTTCTAAGCATTAAGGGCTCTGTGCATAGAGGTTCCTAAGCATTGAGGATTCTAAGCATTGAGGATTCTAAGCATTGAGGATTCTAAGCATAGAGGATTCTAAGCCAAGCATTGAGTTTTCTAATCTTTGAGGTTTCTAAGCATTAAGGACTCTATGCATTGAGGTTTGTAAGCATTTGGGATGCTAAGCAATGAGGTTTCAGAGCAATAACATTTCTCAGCATTGAGGTTTGTAAGCATTGAGGATTCTAAGCATTGAGGATTCTAAGCTAAGCATAGAGCATACTAAGGATTGAGGATGCTAAGCATTGAGGATTCTAAGCATTGAGGATTCTAAGCTATGCATTGAGGATTCTAAACATTGAGGATGTTAAGCATTGAGGATTCTAAGCATTGAGTTTTCTAAGCTAAGCATTGAGGATTCTAAGCATTGAGGATTCTAAGCATTGAGGATTCTAAGCACTGAGGATTCTAAGCATTGAGGATTCTAAGCATTGAGGATTCTAAGCATTGAGGATTCTAATCTAGGCATTGAGGATTCTAAGCATTGAGGATTCTAAGCATTGAGGATTCTAAGCATTGAGGTTTCTAAGCTAAGCATGGAGGATACTAAGCATTGAGGATGCTAAGCATTGAGGATGCTAAGCATTGAGGATTCTAAGCTAGGCATTGAGGATTCTAAGCATTGAGGATTCTAAGCATTGAGGTTTCTAAGCAAAGCATTGAGGTTTCTATGCATTGAGGATGCTAAGCATTGAGGATGCTAAGCATTGAGGATTCTAAGCATTGAGGATTCTAAGCATTGAGGATTCTAAGCCAAGCATTGAGTTTTCTAATCTTTGTTTTTTCTAAACATTAAGGCCTCTATGCAATGAGGTTTGTAAGCATTAGGGTTGCTAAGCATTGAGGTTTCAGAGCAATAAAATTTCTAAGCAATGAGGATTCTGCGCATTGAGGTTTCTAAGCAATGCATGGAGGATGCTAAGCATTGAGGTTCCTAAGCAGTGAGGATTCTAAGCTTTGAGGATTCTAAGCTAAGCAATGAGGATGCTAAGCAATGAGGATGCTAAGCATTGTGGATGCTAAGCATTGAGGATGCTAAGCATTAAGGATGCTAAGCATTGAGGTTTCTAAGCTAAGCATTGAGGATGCGAAGCATTGAGGATTCTAACTATTGAGGATTCTAAGCAATGCATGGAGGATGCTAAGCATTGAGGATTCTAAGCATTGAGGATTCTAAGCATGGAGGATTCTAAGCATTGAGGATTCTAAGCATTGAGGATTCTAAGCCAAGCATTGAGTTTTCTAATCTTTGAGTTTTCTAAGCATTAAGGCCACTATGCATTGAGGTTTGTAAGCATTTGGGATGCTAAGCAATGAGGTTTCAAACAATAAAATTTCTCAGCATTGAGGTTTGTAAGCATTGAGGATTCTAAGCATTGAGGATTCTAAGCTAAGCATAGAGCATACTAAGGATTGAGGATGCTAAGCATTGAGGATTCTAAGCATTGAGGATTCTAAGCTATGCATTGAGGATTCTAAACATTGAGGATGTTAATCATTGAGGATTCTAAGCATTGAGTTTTCCAAGCTAAGCATTGAGGATGCTAAGCATTGAGGATTCTAAGCATTGAGGATTCTAAGCATTGAGGATTCTAAGCAAAGTATTGAGGTTTCTAAGCATTGAGGATGCTAAGCATTGAGGATGCAAAGCATTGAGGATTCTAAGCATTGAGGATTCTAGGCATTGAGGATGCTAAGCATTGAGGATGCTAAGCATTGAGGATTCTAAGCATTGAGGATGCTAAGCACTGAGGATTCTAAGCATTGAGGTTTCTAAGCAGTGAGGATTCTAAGCTATGCATTGAGGAATCTAAACATTGAGGATGTTAAGCATTGAGGATTCTAAGCTAAGCACTGAGAATGCTAAGTATTGAGGATTCTAAGAATTAAGGACTCTGTGCATTGAGGTTTCTAAGCATTGAGGATGCTAAGCATTGTGGATGCTAAGCATTGAGGTTTCTAAGCAGTGAGGTTTCTAAGCAGTGAGGATTCTAAGATAAGCACTGAGGATGCTAAGTATTGAGGTTTCTAAGCATTAAGGACTCTGTGCATTGAGGTTTCTAAGCAATGAGGATGCTAAGCATTGAGGATGCTAAGCATTGAGGATGCTAACCATTGAGGCTGTTAAGCATTGAGGATGCTAAGCATTGAGTTTTGTAAGCTAAGCATAGAGGATGCTAAGCATTGAGGATTCTAAGCATTGAGGATTCTAAGCATTGAGGATTCTAAGCATTGAGGTTTCTAAGCTAAGCATTGAGGATTCTAGGCATTGAGG
This sequence comes from Coturnix japonica, assembly GCF_054131305.1. Lineage (NCBI taxonomy): Eukaryota > Metazoa > Chordata > Aves > Galliformes > Phasianidae > Coturnix > Coturnix japonica. The sequence continues at coordinate 6,597,482 of NC_140693.1, read as the reverse complement.
ATGCTAAGCATTGAGGATGCTAAGCATTGAGGATTCTAAACATTGAGGATTCTATGCTATGCACTGAGGATTCTAAACATTGAGGATTCTAAGCATTCAGGTTTCTAAGCAGTGTGGATTCTATGCTAAGCATTGAGGATGCTAAGTATTGAGGTTTCTAAGCATTAAGGACTCTGTGCATTGAGGTTTCTAAGCATTGAGGATTCTAAGCATTGAGTTTTCTAAGCTAAGCATTGAGGATGCTAAGCATTGAGGATTCTAAGCATTGAGGATTCTAAGCATTGAGGATTCTAAGCATTGAGGTTTATAAGCTAAGCATTGAGGATTCTAAGCATTGAGGATGCTAAGCATTGAGGATGCTAAGCATTGAGGATTCTAAGCATTGAGGATTCTAAGCATTGAGGTTTCTAAGCAAAGCATTGAGGTTTCTAAGCATTAAGGATGCTAAGCATTGAGGATGCTAAGCATTGAGGATGCTAAGCATTGAGGATGCTAAGCTTTGAGGATGCTAAGCATTGAGGATTCTAAGCATTGAGGATGCTAAGCATTGAGGATGCGAAGCATTGAGGATTCTAACTATTGAGGATTCTAAGCGATGCATGGAGGATGCTAAACATTGAAGATTCTAAGCATTGAGGATTCTAAGCATTGAGGATTCTAAGCCAAGCATTGAGTTTCCTAATCTTTGTGGATTCTAAGCATTAAGGCCTCTATGCATTGAGGTTTGTAAGCATTTGGGATGCTAAGCAATGAGGTTTCAAGCAATAAAATTTCTCAGCATTGAGGTTTGTAAGCATTGAGGATTCTAAGCATTGAGGATTCTAAGCTAAGCATAGAGCATACTAAGGATTGAGGATGATAAGCATTGAGGTTTCTAAGCATTAAGGACTCTGTGCATTGAGGTTTCTAAGCATTGAGGATTCTAAGCATTGAGTATTCTAAGCTAAGCATTGAGGATGCTAAGCATTGAGGATTCTAAGCATTGAGGATTCTAAGAATTGAGGATTCTAATCTAGGCATTGAGGATTCTAAGCATCGAGGATTCTAAGCATTGAGGATTCTAAGCATTGAGGTTTCTAAGCTAAGCATTGAGGATTCTAATCATTGAGGATGCTAAGCATTGAGGATGCTAAGCATTGAGGATTCTAAGCATTGAGGATTCTAAACATTGAGGTTTCTAAGCAAAGCATTGAGGATGCTAAGCATTGAGGATGCTAAGCATTGAGGATCCTAAGCATTGAGGATGCTAAGCATTGAGGATTCTAAGCATTGAGGATGCTAAGCATTGAGGATGCTAAGCTTTTAGGATGCTAAGCATTGAGGATGCTAAGCATTGAGGATTCTAAGCATTGAGGATGCTAAGCATTGAGGATGCTAAGCATTGAGGATTCTAAGCATTGAGGATTCTAAGCTATGCATGGAGGATGCTAAGCATTGAGGATTCTACGCGTTGAGGATGCTAAGCACTGAGGATTCTAAGCATTGAGGTTTCTAAGCAGTGAGGATTCTAAGCTAAGCAATGAGGATGCTAAGTATTGAGGTTTCTAAGCATTAAGAACTCTGTGCATTAAGGTTTCTAAGCATTGAGGATACTGAGCTTTGAGGATTCTAAGATATGCATCGAGGATGCTAAGCATTGAGGATGCTAAGTATTGAGGTTTCTAAGCATTGAGAATGCTAAGCATTGAGGATTCTAAGCAATGAGGATTCTAAGCTATGCATTGAGGAATCTAAACATTGAGGATGTTAAGCATTGAGGATTCTAAGCTAAGCACTGAGAATGCTAAGTATTGAGGATTCTAAGAATTAAGGACTCTGTGCATTGAGGTTTCTAAGCATTGAGGATGCTAAGCATTGAGGTTTCTAAGCATTGAGGATACTAAGCATTGAGGATTCTAAGCATTGAGGATTCCAAGCATTGAGTATGCTAAGCATTGAGGATTCTAAGCATTGAGGATTCTAAACTATGTAATGAGGATTCTAAGCATTGAGGATGCTAAGCATTGAGGATTCTATGCATTGAGGATTCTAAACATTGAGGATTCTAAGCCAAGCATTGAGTTTTCTAATCTTTGCTGTTTCTAAATATTAACGCCTCTATGCACTGAGGTTTGTAAGCATTAGGGATGCTAAGCATTGAGGTTTCAGAGCAATAAAATTTCTAAGCAATGAGGATTCTACGCATTGAGGTTTCTAAGCAATGCATGGAGGATGCTAAGCATTGAGGTTCCTAAGCAGTGAGGATTCTGAGCTTTGAGGATTCGAAGCTAAGCAATGAGGATGCTAAGCATTGAGGATGCTAAGCATTGAGGATTCTAAGCTATGTAATGGGGATACAAAGCATTGAGGATGCTAAGCATTGAGGATTCTAAGCATTGAGGATTCTAAGCTAAGCATAGAGCATACTAAGGATTGAGGATGCTAAGCATTGAGGTTTCTAAGCATTGGGGATTCTACGCATTGAGGATGCTAAGCACTGAGGATTATAAGCATTGAGGTTTCTAAGCAGTGAGGATTCTAAGCATTGAAGTTTCTAAGCAGTGAGGATTCTAAGCTAAGCACTGAGGATGCTATGTATTGAGGTTTCTAAGCATTAAGGGCTCTGTGCATAGAGGTTCCTAAGCATTGAGGATTCTAAGCATTGAGGATTCTAAGCATTGAGGATTCTAAGCATAGAGGATTCTAAGCCAAGCATTGAGTTTTCTAATCTTTGAGGTTTCTAAGCATTAAGGACTCTATGCATTGAGGTTTGTAAGCATTTGGGATGCTAAGCAATGAGGTTTCAGAGCAATAACATTTCTCAGCATTGAGGTTTGTAAGCATTGAGGATTCTAAGCATTGAGGATTCTAAGCTAAGCATAGAGCGTACTAAGGATTGAGGATGCTAAGCATTGAGGATTCTAAGCATTGAGGATTCTAAGCTATGCATTGAGGATTCTAAACATTGAGGATGTTAAGCATTGAGGATTCTAAGCATTGAGTTTTCTAAGCTATGCATTGAGGATTCTAAGCATTGAGGATTCTAAGCATTGAGGATTCTAAGCACTGAGGATTCTAAGCATTGAGGATTCTAAGCATTGAGGATTCTAATCATTGAGGATTCTAATCTAGGCATTGAGGATTCTAAGCATTGAGGATTCTAAGCATTGAGGATTCTAAGCATTGAGGTTTCTAAGCTAAGCATGGAGGATACTAAGCATTGAGGATGCTAAGCATTGAGGATGCTAAGCATTGAGGATTCTAAGCTAGGCATTGAGGATTCTAAGCATTGAGTATTCTAAGCATTGAGGTTTCTAAGCAAAGCATTGAGGTTTCTATGCATTGAGGATGCTAAGCATTGAGGATGCTAAGCATTGAGGATTCTAAGCATTGAGGATTCTAAGCATTGAGGATTCTAAGCCAAGCATTGAGTTTTCTAATCTTTGTTTTTTCTAAACATTAAGGCCTCTATGCAATGAGGTTTGTAAGCATTAGGGTTGCTAAGCATTGAGGTTTCAGAGCAATAAAATTTCTAAGCAATGAGGATTCTGCGCATTGGGGTTTCTAAGCAATGCATGGAGGATGCTAAGCATTGAGGTTCCTAAGCAGTGAGGATTCTAAGCTTTGAGGATTCTAAGCTAAGCAATGAGGATGCTAAGCAATGAGGATGCTAAGCATTGTGGATGCTAAGCATTGAGGATGCTAAGCATTAAGGATGCTAAGCATTGAGGTTTCTAAGCTAAGCATTGAGGATGCGAAGCATTGAGGATTCTAACTATTGAGGATTCTAAGCAATGCATGGAGGATGCTAAGCATTGAGGATTCTAAGCATTGAGGATTCTAAGCATGGAGGATTCTAAGCATTGAGGATTCTAAGCATTGAGGATTCTAAGCCAAGCATTGAGTTTTCTAATCTTTGAGTTTTCTAAGCATTAAGGCCACTATGCATTGAGGTTTGTAAGCATTTGGGATGCTAAGCAATGAGGTTTCAAACAATAAAATTTCTCAGCATTGAGGTTTGTAAGCATTGAGGATTCTAAGCATTGAGGATTCTAAGCTAAGCATAGAGCATACTAAGGATTGAGGATGCTAAGCATTGAGGATTCTAAGCATTGAGGATTCTAAGCTATGCATTGAGGATTCTAAACATTGAGGATGTTAATCATTGAGGATTCTAAGCATTGAGTTTTCCAAGCTAAGCATTGAGGATGCTAAGCATTGAGGATTCTAAGCATTGAGGATTCTAAGCATTGAGGATTCTAAGCAAAGTATTGAGGTTTCTAAGCATTGAGGATGCTAAGCATTGAGGATGCAAAGCATTGAGGATTCTAAGCATTGAGGATTCTAGGCATTGAGGATGCTAAGCATTGAGGATGCTAAGCATTGAGGATTCTAAGCATTGAGGATGCTAAGCACTGAGGATTCTAAGCATTGAGGTTTCTAAGCAGTGAGGATTCTAAGCTATGCATTGAGGAATCTAAACATTGAGGATGTTAAGCATTGAGGATTCTAAGCTAAGCACTGAGAATGCTAAGTATTGAGGATTCTAAGAATTAAGGACTCTGTGCATTGAGGTTTCTAAGCATTGAGGATGCTAAGCATTGTGGATGCTAAGCATTGAGGTTTCTAAGCAGTGAGGTTTCTAAGCAGTGAGGATTCTAAGATAAGCACTGAGGATGCTAAGTATTGAGGTTTCTAAGCATTAAGGACTCTGTGCATTGAGGTTTCTAAGCAATGAGGATGCTAAGCATTGAGGATGCTAAGCATTGAGGATGCTAACCATTGAGGCTGTTAAGCATTGAGGATGCTAAGCATTGAGTTTTGTAAGCTAAGCATAGAGGATGCTAAGCATTGAGGATTCTAAGCATTGAGGATTCTAAGCATTGAGGATTCTAAGCATTGAGGTTTCTAAGCTAAGCATTGAGGATTCTAGGCATTGAGGATGCTAAGCATTGAGGATGCTAAGCATTGAGGATTCTAAACATTGAGGATTCTATGCTATGCACTGAGGATTCTAAACATTGAGGATTCTAAGCATTCAGGATTCTAAGCAGTGTGGATTCTATGCTAAGCATTGAGGATGCTAAGTATTGAGGTTTCTAAGCATTAAGGACTCTGTGCATTGAGGTTTCTAAGCATTGAGGATTCTAAGCATTGAGTTTTCTAAGCTAAGCATTGAGGATGCTAAGCATTGAGGATTCTAAGCATTGAGGATTCTAAGCATTGAGGATTCTAAGCATTGAGGTTTATAAGCTAAGCATTGAGGATTCTAAGCATTGAGGATGCTAAGCATTGAGGATGCTAAGCATTGAGGATTCTAAGCATTGAGGATGCTAAGCATTGAGGATGCTAAGCATTGAGGATGCTAAGCATTGAGGATGCTAAGCTTTGAGGATGCTAAGCATTGAGGATTCTAAGCATTGAGGATGCTAAGCATTGAGGATGCGAAGCATTGAGGATTCTAACTATTGAGGATTCTAAGCGATGCATGGAGGATGCTAAACATTGAAGATTCTAAGCATTGAGGATTCTAAGCATTGAGGATTCTAAGCCAAGCATTGAGTTTCCTAATCTTTGTGGTTTCTAAGCATTAAGGCCTCTATGCATTGAGGTTTGTAAGCATTTGGGATGCTAAGCAATGAGGTTTCAAGCAATAAAATTTCTCAGCATTGAGGTTTGTAAGCATTGAGGATTCTAAGCATTGAGGATTCTAAGCTAAGCATAGAGCATACTAAGGATTGAGGATGATAAGCATTGAGGTTTCTAAGCATTAAGGACTCTGTGCATTGAGGTTTCTAAGCATTGAGGATTCTAAGCATTGAGTTTTCTAAGCTAAGCATTGAGGATGCTAAGCATTGAGGATTCTAAGCATTGAGGATTCTAAGCATTGAGGATTCTAATCTAGGCATTGAGGATTCTAAGCATCGAGGATTCTAAGCATTGAGGATTCTAAGCATTGAGGTTTCCAAGCTAAGCATTGAGGATTCTAAGCATTGAGGATGCTAAGCATTGAGGATGCTAAGCATTGAGGATTCTAAGCATTGAGGATTCTAAACATTGAGGTTTCTAAGCAAAGCATTGAGGATGCTAAGCATTGAGGATGCTAAGCATTGAGGATCCTAAGCATTGAGGATGCTAAGCATTGAGGATTCTAAGCATTGAGGATGCTAAGCATTGAGGATGCTAAGCTTTTAGGATGCTAAGCATTGAGGATGCTAAGCATTGAGGATTCTAAGCATTGAGGATGCTAAGCATTGAGGATGCTAAGCATTGAGGATTCTAAGCATTGAGGATTCTAAGCATTGAGTTTTCTAAGCAAAGCATTGAGGATGCTAAGCATTGAGGATGCTAAGCATTGAGGATGCTAAGCATTGAGGATGCTAAGCTTTGAGGATGCTAAGCATTGAGGATTCTAAGCATTGAGGATGCTAAGCATTGAGGATTCTAAGCATTGAGGATGCTAAGCATTGAGGATGCTAAGCATTTAGGATTCTAAGCATTGAGGATTCTAAGCATTGAGGATTCTAAGCTAGGCATTGAGTATTCTAAGCATTGAGGATTCTAAGCATTGAGGTTTTTAAAGCAAAGCATTGAGGTTTCTAAGCATTTAGGATGCAAAGCTTTGAGGATGCTAAGCATTGAGGATGCTAAGCATTGAGGATTCTAAGCATTGAGTATGCTAAGCATTGAGGATGCTAAGCATTGAGGATTCTAAGCATTGAGGATGCTAAGCATTGAGGATGCTAAGCATTGAGGATGCTAAGCATTGAGGATGCTATGCTTTGACGATTCTAAGCATTGAGGATTCTAAGCACTGAGGATTCTAAGCATTGAGGATGCTAAGCATTGAGGATTCTAAGCATTGAGGATTCTAAGCATTGAGGATGCTAAGCATTGAGGATGCTAAGCATTGAGGATTCTAAGCATTGAGGATTCTAAGCATTGAGGTTTCTAAGCAATGCATGGAGGATGCTAAGCATTGAGGTTCCTAAGCAGTGAGGATTCTGAGCTTTGAGGATTCTAAGCTAAGCAATGAGGATGCTAAGCAATGAGGATGCTAAGCAATGAGGATGCTAAGCATTGAGGATGCTAAGCATTGAGGATTCTAAGCATTGAGGTTTCTAAGCTATGCATTGAGGATGCGAATCATTGAGGATTCTAACTATTTAGGATTCTAAGCAATGCATGGAGGATGCTAAGCATTGAGGATTCTAAGCATTGAGGATTCTAAGCATTGAGGATTCTAAGCTAAGCATAGAGCATACTAAGGATTGAGGATGCTAAGCATTCAGGTTTCTAAGTATTGGGGATTCTACGCGTTGAGGATGCTAAGCACTGAGGATTCTAAGCATTGAGGTTTCTAAGCAGTGACGATTCTAATCTAAGCACTGAGGATGCTAAGTATTGAGGTTTCTAAGAATTAAGGACTCTGTGCATTGAGGTTTCTAAGCATTGAGGATTCTTAGCATTGAGGATTCTAAGCATTGAGGATTCTAAGCATTGAGGATGCTAAGCATTGAGGATGTAAAGCATTGAGGATTCTAAGCATTGAGGATTCTAAGCATTGAGGATTCTAAGCCAAGCATTGAGTTTTCTTATCTTTGAGGTTTCTAAACATTAAGGCCTCTATGTACTGAGGTTTGTAAGCATTAGGGATGCTAAGCATTGAGGTTACAGAGCAATAAAATTTTTAAGCAATGAGGATTCTACGCATTGAGGTTTCTAAGCAATGCATTGAGGATGCTAAGCATTGAGGTTCCTAAGCAGTGAGGATTCTGAGCTTTTAGGATTCGAAGCTAAGCAATGAGGATGCTAAGCAATGAGGATGCTAAGCATTGAGGATTCTAAGCTATGTAATGGGGATGCTAAGCATTGAGGATTCTAAGCATTGAGGATTCTAAGCATTGAGGATTCTAAGCTAAGCAAAGAGCATACTAAGGATTGAGGATGCTAAGCATTGAGGTTTCTAAGCATTGGGGATTCTACGCATTGAGGATGCTAAGCACTGAGGATTATAAGCATTGAGGTTTCTAAGCAGTGACGATTCTAAGCATTGAAGTTTCTAAGCAGTGAGGATTCTAAGCTAAGCACTGAGGATGCTAAGTATTGAGGTTTCTAAGCTTTAAGGACTCTGTGCATTGAGGATGCTAAGCATTGAGGATGCTAAGCATTGAGGATGCTAAGCATTGAGGATTCTAAGCATTGAGGATTCTAAGCCAAGCATTGAGTTTTTTTATCTTTGAGGTTTCTAAACATTAAGGCCTCTATGCACTGAGGTTTGTAAGCATTAGGGATGCTAAGCATTGAGGTTACAGAGCAATAAAATTTTTAAGCAATGAGGATTCTACGCATTGAGGTTTCTAAGCAATGCATTGAGGATGCTAAGCATTGAGGTTACTAAGCAGTGAGGATTCTGAGCTTTGAGGATTCGAAGCTAAGCAATGAGGATGCTAAGCAATGAGGATGCTAAGCCTTGAGGATTCTAAGCATTGAGGATTCTAAGCTAAGCATAGAGCATACTAAGGATTGAGGATGCTAAGCATTGAGGTTTCTAAGCATTGGGGATTCTACGCATTGTGGATGCTAAGCATTGAGGAAGCTAAGCATTGAGGATGCTAAGCATTGAGGTTTCTAAGCATTGAGGATTCTAAGCATTGAGAATTCTAAGCATTGAGGTTTCTAAGTAGTGAGTATTCTAAGCTAAGCACTGAGGATGCTAAGTATTGAGGTTTCTAAGCATTAAGGACTCTGTGCATTGAGGATTCTAAGCATTGAGGATTCTAAGCATTCAGGTTTCTAAGCAGTGAAGATTCTAAGCTAAGCACTGAGAATGCTAAGTATTGAGGTTTCTAAGCATTAAGGACTCTGTGCATTGAGGTTTCTAAGCATTGAGGATCCTGAGCTTTGAGGATTCTAAGCTATGCATTGAGGATGCTAAGCATTGAGGATTCTAAGCATTGAGGATTCTAAGCATTGAGGATTCTAAGCATTGAGGATTCTAAGCATTCAGGTTTCTAAGCAGTGAGGATTCTAAGCTAAGCACTGAGGATGCTAAGTATTGAGGTTTCTAAGCATTAAGGACTCTGTGCATTGAGGTTTCTAAGCATTAAGGACTCTGTGCATTGAGGTTTCTATACTAAGCATTGAGGATGCTAAGCATTGAGGATTCTAAGCATTGAGAATTCTAAGCATTGAGGATTCTAAGCATTGAGGATTCTAAGCATTGAGGATACAAAGCATTGAGGATGCCAAGCATTGAGGATGCTAAGCATTGAGGATGCTAAGCATTGAGGATTCTAAGCATTGAGGATTCTAAGCATTGAGGATTCTAAGCATTCAGGTTTCTAAGCTAAGCATTGAGGATTCTAAGCATTGAGGATTCTAAGCATTCAGGTTTCTAAGCAGTGAGGATTCTAAACAAAGCACTGAGGATGCTAAGTATTGAGGTTTCTAAGCATTATGGACTCTGTGCATTGAGGTTTCTAAGAACTGAGGATCCTGAGCTTTGAGGATTCTAAGATATGCATTGAGGATGCTAAGGATTGAGGTTTCTGAGCTTAGCATTGAGGATTCTAATCATTGAGGATTCTAAGCATTGAGGATTCTAAGTATTGAGGATTCTAAGCATTGAGGATTCTAAGCATTGAGGATTCTAAGCATTAAGGATTCTCAGCATTGAGTATTCTAAGCATTGAGGATTCTAAGCATTGAGGTTTCTAAGGTAAGCATTGAGGATTCTAAGCATTGAGGATTCTAAGCATTGAGGTTTCTAAGCTAAGCATTGATGATACGAAGCATTGAGGATTCTAACTATTGCGGATTCTAAGCAATGCATGGAGGATGCTAAGCATTGAAGATTAAAAGCATTGAGGATTCTAAGCCAAGCATTGAGTTTTCTAATCTTTGAGGTTTCTAAGCATTAAGGCCTCTATGCATTGAGGTTTGTAAGCATTTGTGATGCTAAGCAATGAGGTTGCAAACAATAAAATTTCTCAGCATTGAGGTTTGTAAGCATTGAGGATTCTAAGCATTGAGGATTCTAAGCTAAGCATAGAGCATACTAAGGATTGAGGATGCTAAGCATTGAGGTTTCGAAGCATTGGGGATTCTACGCGTTGAGGATGCTAAGCACTGAGGATTCTAAGTATTGAGGTTTCTAAGCATTCAGGATCCTGAGCTTTGAGGATTCTAAGATATGCATTGAGGATGCTAAGGATTGAGGATTCTAAGCATTGAGGATGCTAAGCATTGGGGTTTCTAAGCTTAGCATTGAGGATTCTAAGCATTGAGGATTCTAAGCATTCAGGTTTCTAAGCAGTGAGGATTCTAAGCTAAGCACTGAAAATGCTAAGTATTGAGGTTTCTAAGCATTAAGGACTCTGTGCATTGAGCATTCTAAGCATTGAGGATTCTAAGCATTGAGGATTCTAAGCTAGGCATTGAGGATTCTAAGCATTGAGGATTCTAAGCATTCAGGTTTCTAAGCATTGAGGATGCTAAGCATTGAGGATGCTAAGCATTGAGGATTCTAAGCATTGAGGATTCTAAGCCAAGCATTGAGTTTTCTAATTTTGTTTTTTCTAAACATTAAGGCCTCTATGCAATGAGGTTTGTAAGCATTAGGGTTGCTAAGCATTGAGGTTTCAGAGCAATAAAATTTCTAAGCAATGAGGATTCTGCGCATTGAGGTTTCTAAGCAATGCATGGAGGATGCTCAGCATTGAGGTTCCTAAGCAGTGAGGATTCTAAGCTAAGCAATGAGGATGCTAAGCAATGAGGATTCTAAGCATTGAGGATTCTAAGCATTGAAGTTTCTAAGCTAAGCATTGAGGATAGGAAGCATTGAAGATTCTAACTAGTGAGGATTCTAAGCAATGCATGGAGGATGCTAAGCATTGAGGATTCTAAGCATTGAGGATTCTAAACTATGCATGGAGGATTCTAAGCATTGAGGATTCTAAGCCAAGCATTGAGTTTTCTAATATTTGAGGTTTCTAAGCATTAAGGTCTCTATGCATTGAGGTTTGTAAGCATTTGGGATGCTAAGCAATGAGGTTTCAAACAATAAAATTTCTCAGCATTGAGGTTTGTAAGCATTGAGGATTCTAAGCATTGAGGATTCTAAGCTAAGCATAGAGCATACTAAGGATTGAGGATGCTAAGCATTGAGGATTCTAAGCATTGAGGATGCTAAGCATTGAGGATGCTAAGCATTGAGGATTCTAAGCATTGAAGATGCTAAGCATTGAGGATGCTAAGCATTGAGGATTCTTAGCATTGAGGTTTCTAAGCTAGGCATTGAGGATTCTAAGCATTGAGGATTCTAAGCATTGAGGTTTCTAAGCAAAGCATTGAGGTTTCTAAGCATTGAGGATTCTAAGCATTGAGGATTCTAAGCATTGAGGATGCTAAGCATTGAGGATGCTAAGCATTGAGGATTCTAAGCATTGAGGATGCTAAGCATTGAGGATGCTAAGCATTGAGGATGCTAAGCATTGAGGCTGCTAAGCATTGAGGATGCTAAGCATTGAGGATGCTAAGCATTGAGGATGGTAAGCATTGAGGATTCTAAGCTTTGAGGATGCTAAGCATTGAGGATTCTAAGCTTTGAGGATGCTAAGAATTGAGGATTCTAAGCACTGAGGATTCTAAGCTATGTAATGAGGATGCTAAGCATTGAGGATTCTAAGTATTGAGGTTTCTAAGCTAAGCATTGAGGATGCGAAGCATTGAGGATTCTAACTATTGAGGATTCTAAGCAATGCATGGAGGATTCTAAGCATTGAGGATTCTAAGCATTGAGGATTCTAAGCATCGAGGTTTCTAAGCAAAGCATTGAGGATGCTAAGCATTGAGGATGCTAAGCTTTGAGGATGCTAAGCATTGAGGATGCTAAGATTTGAGGATGCTATGCATTGAGGATTCTAAGCATTGAGGATGCTAAGCATTGAGGATTCTAAGCATTGAGGATGCTAAGCATTGAGGATGCTAAGCATTGAGGTATCTATGCATTGAGGATTCTGAGCTTTGAGGATTCTAAGCTAAGCAATGAGGATGCTAAGCGATGAGGATGCTAAGCATTGAGGATGCTAAGCATTGAGGATGCTAAGCATTGAGGATTCTAAGCATTGAGGATTCTAAGCTATGCATTGAGGATGCGAAGCATTGAGGATTCTAAGCATTGAGGATTCTAAGCCAAGCATTCTGTTTTCTAATATTTGAGGTTTCTAAGCATTAAGGCCTGTATGCATTGAGGTTTGTAAGCATTGAGGATCCTGAGCTTTGAGAATTCTAAGCTAAGCATTGAGGATGCTAAGCATTGGGGATTCTAAGCATTGAGGATTCTAAGCATTGAGTATTCTAAGCTATGCATTGAGGATTCTAATCATTGAGGATGTTAAGCATTGAGGATTCTAAGCATTGAGGTTTCTAAGCTAAGCATTGATGATTCTAAGCATTGAGGATTCTACGCATTCAGGTTTCTATGCAGTGAGGATTCTAAGCTAAGCACTGAGGATGCTAAGTATTGAGGTTTCTAAGCATTAAGGACTCTGTGCAATGAGGTTTCTAAGCATTGAGGATTCTAAGCATTGAGGATTCTTAGCTAGGCATTGAGGATTCTAAGCATTGAGGATTCTAAGCCAAGCATTGAGTTTTCTAATCTTTGAGGTTTCTAAACATTAAGGCCTCTATGCACTGAGGTTTGAAAGCATTAGGGATGCTAAGCATTGAGGTTTCAGAGCAATAAAATTTCTAAGCAATGGGGATTCTACGCATTGAGGTTTCTAAGCAATGCATGGAGGATGCTAAGCATTGAGGTTCCTAAGCAGTGAGGATTCTGAGCTTTGAGGATTCTAAGCTAAGGAATGAGGATGCTAAGCATTGAGGATGCTAAGCATTGAGGATTCTAAGCATTGAGGATTCTAAGCTAGGCATGGAGGATGCTAAGCATTGAGGATTCTAAGCATTGAGGATTCTAAGCAAAGCATTCAGGATGCTAAGCATTGAGGATGCTAAGCATTGAGAATTCTAAGCATTAAGGATTCTAAGCATTGAGGATGCTAAGCATTGAGGATTCTAAGCATTGAGGATTCTAAGCATTGAGGATGCTAAGCATTGAGGATGCTAAGTATTGAGGATGCTTAGCATTGAGGATGCTAAGCATTGAGGATGCTAAGCATTGAGGATTATACGCTTTGAGGATGCTAAGCATTGAGGATTCTAAGCATTGAGGATGCTAAGCATTGAGGATGCTAAGCATTGAGGATTCTAAGCATTGAGGATTCTAAGCATTGAGGATGCTAAGCATTGAGGTTTCTAAGCACCGAGGATTCTAAGCTAAGCAATGAGGATGCTAAGAATTGAGGATGCTAAGCATTGAGGATGCTAAGCACTGAGGATGCTAAGCATTGAGGATTCTAAGCATTGAGGATTCTAAGCAATGCATTCAGGATGCTAAGCATTGAGGATTCTAAGCATTAAGGATTCTAAGCATTGAGGATGCTAAGCATTGAGGATTCTAAGCATTAAGGATTCTAAGCATTGACGATGCTAAGCATTGAGGATTCTAAGCATTAAGGATTCTAAGCAATGAGGATGCTAAGCATTGAGGATTCTAAGCATTGAGGATGCTAAGCATTGAGGATGCTAAGCATTGAGCATTCTAAGCATTGAGGATGCTAAGCATTGAGGATTCTAAGCATTGAGGATTCTAAGCTATGAGGATTCTAAGCCAAGCATTGAATTTTCTAATCTTTGAGGTTTCTAAGCATTAAGGCCTCTATGCATTTAGTTTTGTAAGCATTGAGGATTCTAAGCATTGAGGATTCTTAGCATTGAGGATTCTAAGCTAGGCATTGAGGATTCTAAGCATTGAGGATTCTAAGCATTGAGGTTTCTAAGCAAAGCATTGAGGTTTCTAAGCATTGAGGATTCTAAGCAATGAGGATTCTAAGCATTGAGGATGCTAAGCATTGAGGATGCTAAGCATTGAGGATTCTAAGCATTGAGGATACTAAGCATTGAGGATGCTAAGCATTGAGGATGCTAAGCATTGAGGCTGCTAAGCATTGAGGATGCTAAGCATTGAGGATGCTAAGCATTGAGGATTCTAAGTTTGAGAATGCTAAGAATTGAGGATTCTAAGCATTGAGGATTATAAGCTATGTAATGAGGGTGCTAAGCATTGAGGATTCTAAGTATTGAGGTTTCTAAGCTAAGCATTGAGGATGCGAAGCATTGAGGATTCTACGTATTGAGGATTCTAAGCAATGCATGGAAGATTCTAAGCATTGAGGATTCTAAGCATTGAGGATTCTAAGCATTGAGGTTTCTAAGCAAAGCATTGAGGATGCTAAGCATTGAGGATGCTAAGCATTGAGGATGCTAAGCTTTGAGGATGCTAAGCATTGAGGATTCTAAGATTTGAGGATGCTAAGCGTTGAGGATTCTAAGCATTGAGGATGCTAAGCATTGAGGATTCTAAGCATTGAGGATGCTAAGCATTGAGGATGCTAAGCATTGAGGTATCTATGCACCGAGGATTCTGAGCTTTGAGGATTCTAAGCTAAGCAATGAGGATGCTAATCAATGAGGATGCTAAGCATTGAGGATGCTAAGCATTGAGGATTCTAAGCATTGAGGATTCTAAGCTATGTAATGAGGATGCTAACCATTGAGGATTCTAAGTATTGAGGTTTCTAAGCTAAGCATTGAGGATGCGAAGCATTGAGGATTCTAAGCATTGAGGATTCTAAGCCAAGCATTCTGTTTTCCAATCTTTGAGGTTTCTAAGCATTAAGGCCTCTATGCATTGAGGTTTGTAAGCATTGAGGATCCTGAACTTTGAGGATTCTAAGCTAAGCATTGAGGATGCTTAGCATTGAGGATGCTAAGCATTGAGGATGCTAAGCATTGAGGATGCTAAGCATTGAGGATTCTAAGCATTGAGGATGCTAAGCATTGAGGATGCTAAGCATTGAGGATTCTAAGCATTGAGGATTCTAAGCATTGAGGATGCTAAGCATTGAGGATGCTAAGTATTGAGGATGCTTAGCATTGAGGATGCTAAGCATTGAGGATGCTAAGCATTGAGGATTATACGCTTTGAGGATGCTAAGCATTGAGGATTCTAAGCATTGAGGATGCTAAGCATTGAGGATTCTAAGCATTGAGGATTCTAAGCATTGAGGATGCTAAGCATTGAGGTTTCTAAGCACCGAGGATTCTAAGCTAAGCAATGAGGATGCTAAGAATTGAGGATGCTAAGCATTGAGGATGCTAAGCACTGAGGATGATAAGCATTGAGGATTCTAAGCATTGAGGATTCTAAGCTATGTAATGAGGATGCTAAGCATTGATGATTCTAAGCATTGAGGATTCTAAGCAAAGCATTCAGGATGCTAAGCATTGAGGATTCTAAGCATTAAGGATTCTAAGCATTGAGGATGCTAAGCATTGAGGATTCTAAGCATTAATGATTCTAAGCATTGAGGATGCTAAGCATTGAGGATTCTAAGCATTAAGGATTCTAAGCAATGAGGATGCTAAGCATTGAGGATTCTAAGCATTGAGGATTCTAAGCATTGAGGATGCTAAGCATTGAGGATTCTAAGCATTGAGGATTCTAAGATTTGAGGATGCTAAGCATTGAGGTTTCTAAGCAAGGAGGATTCTAAGCTAAGCAATGAGGATGCTAAGAATTGAGGATGCTAAGCATTGAGGATGCTAAGCACTGAGGATGATAAGCATTGAGGATTCTAAGCATTGAGGATTCTAAGCTATGTAATGAGGATGCTAAGCATTGAGGATTCTAAGCATTGAGGATTCTAAGCTATGTAATGAGGATGCTAAGCATTGAGGATTCTAAGCATTGAGGATTCTAAGCAAAGCATTCAGGATGCTAAGCATTGAGGATTCTAAGCATTAAGGATTCTAAGCATTGAGGATGCTAAGCATTGAGGAATATAAGCATTGAGGATTCTAAGCATTGAGGATGCTAAGCATTGAGGATTCTAAGCATTGAGGATTCTAAGCTATGCATTGAGGATGCGAAGCATTGAGGATTCTAAGCATTGAGGATTCTAAGCCAAGCATTCTGTTTTCTAATGTTTGAGGTTTCTAAGCATTAAGTCCTGTATGCATTGAGGTTTGTAAGCATTGAGGATCCTGAGCTTTGAGAATTCTAAGCTAAGCATTGAGGATGCTAAGCATTGGGGATTCTAAGCATTGAGGATTCTAAGCATTGAGTATTCTAAGCTATGCATTGAGGATTCTAATCATTGAGGATGTTAAGCATTGAGGATTCTAAGCATTGAGGTTTCTAAGCTAAGCATTGATGATTCTAAGCATTGAGGATTCTACGCATTCAGGTTTCTATGCAGTGAGGATTCTAAGCTAAGCACTGAGGATGCTAAGTATTGAGGTTTCTAAGCATTAAGGACTCTGTGCAATGAGGTTTCTAAGCATTGAGGATTCTAAGCATTGAGGATTCTAAGCATTGAGGATTGTTAGCTAGGCATTGAGGATACTAAGCATTGAGGATTCTAAGCCAAGCATTGAGTTTTCTAATCTTTGAGGTTTCTAAACATTAAGGCCTCTATGCACTGAGGTTTGAAAGCATTAGGGATGCTAAGCATTGAGGTTTCAGAGCAATAAAATTTCTAAGCAATGGGGATTCTACGCATTGAGGTTTCTAAGCAATGCATGGAGGATGCTAAGCATTGAGGTTCCTAAGCAGTGAGGATTCTGAGCTTTGAGGATTCTAAGCAAAGGAATGAGGATGCTAAGCATTGAGGATGCTAAGCATTGAGGATTCTAAGCATTGAGGATTCTAAGCATTGAGGATTCTAAGCATTGAGGATTCTAAGCTAGGCATGGAGGATGCTAAGCATTGAGGATTCTAAGCATTGAGGATTCTAAGCAAAGCATTCAGGATGCTAAGCATTGAGGATGCTAAGCATTGAGAATTCTAAGCATTAAGGATTCTAAGCATTGAGGATGCTAAGCATTGAGGATTCTAAGCATTGAGGATTCTAAGCATTGAGGATGCTAAGCATTGAGGATGCTAAGTATTGAGGATGCTTAGCATTGAGGATGCTAAGCATTGAGGATGCTAAGCATTGAGGATTATACGCTTTGAGGATGCTAAGCATTGAGGATTCTAAGCATTGAGGATGCTAAGCATTGAGGATGCTAAGCATTGAGGATTCTAAGCATTGAGGATTCTAAGCATTGAGGATGCTAAGCATTGAGGTTTCTAAGCACCGAGGATTCTAAGCTAAGCAATGAGGAAGCTAAGAATTGAGGATGCTAAGCACTGAGGATGCTAAGCACTGAGGATGATAAGCATTGAGGATTCTAAGCATTGAGGATTCTAAGCTATGTAATGAGGATGCTAAGCATTGAGGATTCTAAGCATTGAGGATTCTAAGCAAAGCATTCAGGATGCTAAGCATTGAGGATTCTAAGCATTAAGGATTCTAAGCATTGAGGATGCTAAGCATTGAGGATTCTAAGCATTAAGGATTCTAAGCATTGACGATGCTAAGCATTGAGGATTCTAAGCATTAAGGATTCTAAGCAATGAGGATGCTAAGCATTGAGGATTCTAAGCATTGAGGATGCTAAGCATTGAGGAATATAAGCATTGAGGATTCTAAGCATTGAGGATGCTAAGCATTGAGGATGCTAAGCATTGAGCATTCTAAGCATTGAGGATGCTAAGCATTGAGGATTCTAAGCATTGAGGATTCTAAGCTATGAGGATTCTAAGCCAAGCATTGAATTTTCTAATCTTTGAGGTTTCTAAGCATTAAGGCCTCTATGCATTTAGTTTTGTAAGCATTGAGGATTCTAAGCATTGAGGATTCTTAGCATTGAGGATTCTAAGCTAGGCATTGAGGATTCTAAGCATTGAGGATTCTAAGCATTGAGGTTTCTAAGCAAAGCATTGAGGTTTCTAAGCATTGAGGATTCTAAGCAATGAGGATTCTAAGCATTGAGGATGCTAAGCATTGAGGATGCTAAGCATTGAGGATTCTAAGCATTGAGGATACTAAGCATTGAGGATGCTAAGCATTGAGGATGCTAAGCATTGAGGCTGCTAAGCATTGAGGATGCTAAGCATTGAGGATGCTAAGCATTGAGGATTCTAAGTTTGAGAATGCTAAGAATTGAGGATTCTAAGCATTGAGGATTCTAAGCTATGTAATGAGGGTGCTAAACATTGAGGATTCTAAGTATTGAGGTTTCTAAGCTAAGCATTGAGGATGCGAAGCATTGAGGATTCTACGTATTGAGGATTCTAAGCAATGCATGGAGGTTTCTAAGCATTGAGGATTCTAAGCATTGAGGATGCTAAGCATTGAGGATTCTAAGCATTGAGGATTCTAAGATTTGAGGATGCTAAGCATTGAGGTTTCTAAGCACCGAGGATTCTAAGCTAAGCAATGAGGATGCTAAGAATTGAGGATGCTAAGCATTGAGGATGCTAAGCACTGAGGATGATAAGCATTGAGGATTCTAAGCATTGAGGATTCTAAGCTATGTAATGAGGATGCTAAGCATTGAGGATTCTAAGCATTGAGGATTCTAAGCAAAGCATTCAGGATGCTAAGCATTGAGGATTCTAAGCATTAAGGATTCTAAGCATTGAGGATGCTAAGCATTGAGGTATCTATGCATTGAGGATTCTGAGCTTTGAGGATTCTAAGCTAAGCAATGAGGATGCTAAGCGATGAGGATGCTAAGCATTGAGGATGCTAAGCATTGAGGATGCTAAGCATTGAGGATTCTAAGCATTGAGGATTCTAAGCTATGCATTGAGGATGCGAAGCATTGAGGATTCTAAGCATTGAGGATTCTAAGCCAAGCATTCTGTTTTCTAATCTTTGAGGTTTCTAAGCATTAAGGCCTGTATGCATTGAGGTTTGTAAGCATTGAGGATCCTGAGCTTTGAGAATTCTAAGCTAAGCATTGAGGATGCTAAGCATTGGGGATTCTAAGCATTGAGGATTCTAAGCATTGAGTATTCTAAGCTATGCATTGAGGATTCTAATCATTGAGGATGTTAAGCATTGAGGATTCTAAGCATTGAGGTTTCTAAGCTAAGCATTGATGATTCTAAGCATTGAGGATTCTACGCATTCAGGTTTCTATGCAGTGAGGATTCTAAGCTAAGCACTGAGGATGCTAAGTATTGAGGTTTCTAAGCATTAAGGACTCTGTGCAATGAGGTTTCTAAGCATTGAGGATTCTAAGCATTGAGGATTCTAAGCATTGAGGATTCTTAGCTAGGCATTGAGGATTCTAAGCATTGAGGATTCTAAGCCAAGCATTGAGTTTTCTAATCTTTGAGGTTTCTAAACATTAAGGCCTCTATGCACTGAGGTTTGAAAGCATTAGGGATGCTAAGCATTGAGGTTTCAGAGCAATAAAATTTCTAAGCAATGGGGATTCTACGCATTGAGGTTTCTAAGCAATGCATGGAGGATGCTAAGCATTGAGGTTCCTAAGCAGTGAGGATTCTGAGCTTTGAGGATTCTAAGCTAAGGAATGAGGATGCTAAGCATTGAGGATGCTAAGCATTGAGGATTCTAAGCATTGAGGATTCTAAGCATTGAGGATTCTAAGCATTGAGGATTCTAAGCTAGGCATGGAGGATGCTAAGCATTGAGAATTCTAAGCATTGAGGATTCTAAGCAAAGCATTCAGGATGCTAAGCATTGAGGATGCTAAGCATTGAGAATTCTAAGCATTAAGGATTCTAAGCATTGAGGATGCTAAGCATTGAGGATTCTAAGCATTGAGGATTCTAAGCATTGAGGATGCTAAGCATTGAGGATGCTAAGTATTGAGGATGCTTAGCATTGAGGATGCTAAGCATTGAGGATGCTAAGCATTGAGGATTATACGCTTTGAGGATGCTAAGCATTGAGGATTCTAAGCATTGAGGATGCTAAGCATTGAGGATGCTAAGCATTGAGGATTCTAAGCATTGAGGATTCTAAGCATTGAGGATGCTAAGCATTGAGGTTTCTAAGCACCGAGGATTCAAAGCTAAGCAATGAGGATGCTAAGAATTGAGGATGCTAAGCATTGAGGATGCTAAGCACTGAGGATGATAAGCACTGAGGATTCTAAGCATTGAGGATTCTAAGCTATGTAATGAGGATGCTAAGCATTGAGGATTCTAAGCATTGAGGATTCTAAGCAAAGCATTCAGGATGCTAAGCATTGAGGATTCTAAGCATTAAGGATTCTAAGCATTGAGGATGCTAAGCATTGAGGATTCTAAGCATTAAGGATTCTAAGCATTGACGATGCTAAGCATTGAGGATTCTAAGCATTAAGGATTCTAAGCAATGAGGATGCTAAGCATTGAGGATTCTAAGCATTGAGGATGCTAAGCATTCAGGAATATAAGCATTGAGGATTCTAAGCATTGAGGATGCTAAGCATTGAGGATGCTAAGCATTGAGCATTCTAAGCATTGAGGATGCTAAGCATTGAGGATTCTAAGCATTGAGGATTCTACGCTATGAGGATTCTAAGCCAAGCATTGAATTTTCTAATCTTTGAGGTTTCTAAGCATTAAGGCCTCTATGCATTTAGTTTTGTAAGCATTGAGGATTCTAAGCATTGAGGATTCTTAGCATTGAGGATTCTAAGCTAGGCATTGAGGATTCTAAGCATTGAGGATTCTAAGCATTGAGGTTTCTAAGCAAAGCATTGAGGTTTCTAAGCATTGAGGATTCCAAGCAATGAGGATTCTAAGAATTGAGGATGCTAAGCATTGAGGATGCTAAGCATTGAGGATTCTAAGCATTGAGGATACTAAGCATTGAGGATGCTAAGCATTGAGGATGCTAAGCATTGAGGCTGCTAAGCATTGAGGATGCTAAGCATTGAGGATGCTAAGCATTGAGGATTCTAAGTTTGAGAATGCTAAGAATTGAGGATTCTAAGCATTGAGGATTTTAAGCTATGTAATGAGGGTGCTAAACATTGAGGATTCTAAGTATTGAGGTTTCTAAGCTAAGCATTGAGGATGCGAAGCATTGAGGATTCTACGTATTGAGGATTCTAAGCAATGCATGGAGGATTCTAAGCATTGAGGATTCTAAGCATTGAGGATTCTAAGCATTGAGGTTTCTAAGCAAAGCATTGAGGATGCTAAGCATTGAGGATGCTAAGCATTGTGGATGCTAAGCTTTGAGGATGCTAAGCATTGAGGATTCTAAGATTTGAGGATGCTAAGCGTTGAGGATTCTAAGCATTGAGGATGCTAAGCATTGAGGATTCTAAGCATTGAGGATGCTAAGCATTTAGGATGCTAAGCATTGAGGTATCTATGCACCGAGGATTCTGAGATTTGAGGATTCTAAGCTAAGCAATGAGGATGCTAATCAATGAGGATGCTAAGCATTGAGGATGCTAAGCATTGAGGATGCTAAGCATTGAGGATTCTAAGCATTGAGGATTCTAAGCTATGTAATGAGGATGCTAACCATTGAGGATTCTAAGTATTGAGGTTTCTAAGCTAAGCATTGAGGATGCGAAGCATTGAGTATTCTAAGCATTGAGGATTCTAAGCCAAGCATTCTGTTTTCTAATCTTTGAGGTTTCTAAGCATTAAGGCCTCTATGCATTGAGGTTTGTAAGCATTGAGGATCCTGAACTTTGAGGATTCTAAGCTAAGCATTGAGGATGCTTAGCATTGAGGATGCTAAGCATTGAAGATGCTAAGCATTGAGGATGCTAAGCATTGAGGATTCTAAGCATTGAGGATGCTAAGCATTGAGGATTCTAAGCATTGAGGATTCTAAGCATTGAGGATGCTAAGCATTGAGTATTCTAAGTATTGAGGTTCCTATGCTAAGCATTGAGGATGCGAAGCATTGAGGATTCTAACTATTGAGGATTCTAAGCAATGCAAGGAGGATTCTAAGCATTGAGGATTCTAAGCATTGAGGATTCTAAGCATTGAGGATTCTAAGCTATGCATGGAGGATTCTAAGCACTGAGGATTCTAAGCATTGAGGATTCTAAGCCAAGCATTGAGTTTCCTAATCTTTGAGGTTTCTAAGCATTAAGGCCTCTATGCATTGAGGTTTGTAAGCATTTGGGATGCTAAGCAATGAGGTTTCAAACAATAAAATTTCTCAGCATTGAGGTCTGTAAGCATTGAGGATTCTAAGCATTGAGGATTCTAAGCTAAGCATAGAGCATACTAAGGATTGAGGATGCTAAGCATTGAGGATTCTAAGCATTGAGGATTCTAAGCTATGCATTGAGGATTCTAAACATTGAGGATGTTAAGCAATGAGGATTCTAAGCATTGAGTTTTCTAAGCTAAGCATTGAGGATGCTAAGCATTGAGAATTCTAAGCATTGAGGATTCTAAGCATTGAGGATTCTAAGCATTGAGGATTCTAATCTAGGCATTGAGGATTCAAAGCATTGAGGATTCAAAGCATTGAGGATTCTAAGCATTGAGGTTTCTAAGCTAAGCATGGAGGATTCTAAGCATTGAGGATGCTAAGTATTGAGGATGCTAAGCATTGAGGATTCTAAGCATTGAGGATTCTAAGCATTGAGGATTCTAAGCATTGAGGATTCTAAGCTAGGCATTGATGATTCTAAGCATTGAGGATTCTAAGCATTGAGGTTTCTAAGCAAAGTATTGAGGTTTCTAAGCATTGAGGATGCTAAGCATTGAGGATGCTAAGCATTGAGGATGCAAAGCATTGAGGATGCTAAGCATTGAGGATTCTAAGCTATGTAATGGGGATACAAAGCATTGAGGATGCTAAGCATTGAGGATTCTAAGCATTGAGGATTCTAAGCTAAGCATAGAGCATACTAAGGATTGAGGATGCTAAGCATTGAGGATTCTAAGCATTGAGGATTCTACGCATTGAGGATGCTAAGCACTGAGGATTATAAGCATTGAGGTTTCTAAGCAGTGAGGATTCTAAGCATTGAAGTTTCTAAGCAGTGAGGATTCTATTCTAAGCACTGAGGATGCTAAGTATTGAGGTTTCTAAGCATTAAGGACTCTGTGCATTGAGGTTCCTAAGCATTGAGGATTCTAAGCATTGAGGATTCTAAGCATTGAGGATTCTAAGCATAGAGGATTCTAAGCCGAGCATTGAGTTTTCTAATCTTTGAGGTTTCTAAGCATTAAGGCCTCTATGCATTGAGGTTTGTAAGCATTTGGGATGCTAAGCAATGAGGTTTCAAACAATAAAATTTCTCAGCATTGAGGTTTGTAAGCATTGAGGATTCTAAGCATTGAGGATTCTAAGCTAAGCATAGAGCATACTAAGGATTGAGGATGCTAAGCATTGAGGATTCTAAGCATTGAGGATTCTAAGCTATGCATTGAGGATTCTAAACATTGAGGATGTTAAGCATTGAGGATTCTAAGCATTGAGTTTTCTAAGCTAAGCATTGAGGATTCTAAGCATTGAGGATTCTAAGCATTGAGGATTCTAAGCATTGAGGATTCTAATCTAGGCATTGAGGATTCTACGCATTGAGGATTCTAAGCATTGAGGATTCTAAGCATTGAGGATTCTAAGCTAAGCATGGAGGATTCTAAGCATTGAGGATTCTAAGCATTGGGGATTCTAAGCATTGAGGATTCTAAGCATTGAGGATTCTAAGCTAGGCATTGAGGATTCTAAGCATTGAGGATTCTAAGCATTGAGGTTTCTAAGCAAAGCATTGAGGTTTCTAAGCATTGAGGATGCTAAACATTGAGGATGCTAAGCATTGAGGATGCAAAGCATTGAGGATTCTAAGCATTGAGGATTCTAGGCATTGAGGATGCTAAGCATTGAGGATGCTAAGCATTGAGGATGCGAAGCATTGAGGATTCTAACTATTGAGGATTCTAAGCAATGCATGGAGATTGCTAAGCATTGAGGATTCTAAGCATTGAGGATTCTAAGCATTGAGGATTCTAAGCATTGAGGATTCTAAGCTATGCATGGAGGATTCTAAGCATTGAGGATTCTAAGCATTGAGTATTCTAAGCCAAGCATTGAGTTTTCTAATCTTTGAGGTTTCTAAGCATTATGGCCTCTATGCATTGAGGTTTGTAAGCATTTGGGATGCTAAGCAATGAGGTTTCAATCAATAAAATTTCTCAGCATTGACGTTTGTAACCATTGAGGATTCTAAGCATTGAGGATTCTAAGCTAAGCATAGAGCATACTAAGGATTGAGGATGCTAAGCATTGAGGTTTCTAAGCATTGGGGATTCTACGCGTTGAGGATGCTAAGCACTGAGGATTCTAAGTATTGAGGTTTCGAAGCAGTGAGGATTCTAAGCTAAGAACTGAGGATGCTAAGTATTGAGGTTTCTAAGCATTAAGGACTATGTGCATTGAGGTTTCTAAGCATTGGGGATCTGTAACTTTGAGGATTCTAAGCTAAGCATTGAGGATTCTAAGCATTGAGGATTCTAAGCATTGAGGATTCTAAGCATTGAGGTTTCTAAGCTTAGCATTGAGGATTCTAATCATTGAGGATTCTAAGCATTGAGGTTTCTAAGCTAAGCATGGAGGATTCTAAGCATTGAGGATTCTAAGCATTGAGGATTCTAAGCATTGAGGATGCTAAGCATTGAGGATTCTAAGCATTGAGGATGCTAAGCTTTGAGGATTCTAAGCATTGAGGATTCTAAGCATTGAGGATGCTAAGCATTGAGGATGCTAAGCATTGAGGATTCTAAGCATTGAGGTTTCTAAGCAATGCATGGAGGATGCTAAGCATTGAGGTTCCTAAGCAGTGAGGATTCTGAGCTTTGAGGATTCTAAGCTAAGCAATGAGGATGCTAAGCAATGAGGATGCTAAGCAATGAGGATGCTAAGCATTGAGGATGCGAAGCATTGAGGATTCTAACTATTGAGGATTCTAAGCAATGCATGGAGGATGCTAAGCATTGAGGATTCTAAGCATTGAGGATTCTAAGCATTGAGGATTCTAAGCTATGCATGGAGGATTCCAAGCATTGAGGATTCTAAGCATTGAGGATTCTAAGCCAAGCATTGAGTTTTCTAATCTTTGAGGTTTCTAAGCATTAAGGCCTCTATGCATTGAGGTTTGTAAGCATTTGGGATGCTAAGCAATGAGGTTGCAAACAATATAATTTCTCAGCATTGCGGTTTGTAAGCATTGAGGATTCTAAGCATTGAGGATTCTAAGCTAAGCATAGAGCATACTAAAGATTGAGGATGCTATGCATTGAGGTTTCTAAGTATTGGGGATTCTACGCGTTGAGGATGCTAAGCACTGAGGATGCTAAGTATTGAGGTTTCTAAGCATTAAGGACTCTGTGCATTGAGGTTTCTAAGCATTGAGGATTCTAAGCATTTAGGATTCTAAGCATTGAGGATTCTAAGCATTGAGGATTCTAAGCATTGAGGATGCTAAGCATTGAGGATTCTAAGCATTGAGGATTCAAAGCATTGAGGATTCTAAGCATTGAGGATTCTAAGCCAAGCATTGAGTTTTCTTATCTTTGAGGTTTCTAAACATTAAGGCCTCTATGCACTGAGGTTTGTAAGCATTAGGGATGCTAAGCATTGAGGTTACAGAGCAATAAAATTTCTAAGCAATGAGGATTCTACGCATTGAGGTTTCTAAGCAATGCATGGAGGATGCTAAGCATCGAGGTTCCTAAGCAGTGAGGATTCTGAGCTTTGAGGATTCGAAGCTAAGCAATGAGGATGCTAAGCAATGAGGATGCTAAGCATTGAGGATTCTAAGCTATGTAATGGGGATGCTAAGCATTGGGGATGCTACGCATTGAGGATTCTAAGCATTGAGGATTCTATGCTAGGCATAGAGCATACTAAGGATTGAGGATGCTAAGCATTGAGTTTTCTAAGCATTGGGGATTCTACACACTGAGGATGCTAAGCACTGAGGATTATAAGCATTGAGGTTTCTAAGCAGTGAGGATTCTAAGCATTGAAGTTTCTAAGCAGTGAGGATTCTAAGCTAAGCAATGAGGATTCTAAGTATTGAGGTTTCTAAGCATTAAGGACTCTGTGCATTGAGGTTTTTAAGCATTGAGGATTCTAAGCTAGGCATTGTGGATGCTAAGCATTGAGGATGCTAAGCATTGAGGATTCTAAGCATTGAGGATTCTAAGCATTGAGGTTTCTAAGCATTAAGGACTTTGTGCATTGAGGTTTCTAAGCATTGAGGATCCTGAGCTTTGAGGATTCTAAGCTATGCATTGAGGATTCTAAGCATTGAGGATTCTAAGCATTGAGGATTCTAAGCATTGAGGATTCTAAGCATTGAGGATTCGAATCTAGGCATTGAGGATTCTAAGCATTGAGGATTCTAAGCATTGAGGATTCTAAGCATTGAGGTTTCTAAGCTAAGCATTGAGGATTCTAAGCATTGAGGATGCTAAGCATGGAGGATGCTAAGCATTGAGGATGCTAAGCTTTGAGGATGCTAACAATTGAGGATTCTAAGCATTGAGGATGCTAAGCATTGAGGATTCTAAGCATTGAGGATGCTAAGCATTGAGGATGCTAAGCATTGAGGATTCTAAGCATTGAGGATTCTAAGCTATGTAATGAGGATGCTAAGCACTGAGGATTCTAAGTATTGAGGTTTCTAAGCTAAGCATTGAGGACGCGAAGCATTGAGGATTCTAACTATTGAGGATTCTAAGCAATGCATGGAGGATTCTAAGCATTGAGGATTCTAAGCGTTGAGGATTCTAAGCTTTGAGGTTTCTAAGCAAAGCATTGAGGATTCTAAGCATTGAGGATTCTAAGCATTGAGGATGCTAAGCATTGGGGATGCTAAGCATTGAGAATTCTAAGATTTGAGGATGCTAAGCATTGAGGATTCTAAGCATTGAGGATTCTAAGCATTGAGGATGCTAAGCATTGAGGATTCCAAGCATTGAGGATGCTAAGCATTGAGGATTCTAAGCATTGAGGATTCTAAGCATTGAGGTTTCTAAGCTAAGCATTGCGGATTCTAAGCATTGAGGATGCTAAGCATTGAGGATGCTAAGCATTGAGGATGCTAAGCATTGTGGATGCTAAGCATTGAGGATTCTAAGCATTGAGGATTCTAAGCATTGAGGATTCTAAGCATTGAGGTTTCTAATCTAGGCATTGAGGATTCTAAGCATTGAGGATTCTAAGCATTGAGGATTCTAAGCATTGAGGTTTCTAAGCTAAGCATTGAGGATTCTAAGCATTGAGGATGCTAAGCATTGAGGATGCTAAGCATTGAGGATGCTAAGCATTGTGGATGCTAGGCATTGAGGATTCTAAGCATTGAGGATTCTAAGCATTGAGGATTCTAAGCATTGAGGTTTCTAAGCAAAGCATTGAGGTTTCTAAGCATTGAGGATGCTAAGCATTGAGGATTCTAAGCATTGAGGATGCTAAGCATGGAGGATGCTAAGCATTGAGGATGCTAAGCTTTGAGGATGCTAACAATTGAGGATTCTAAGCATTGAGGATGCTAAGCATTGAGGATTCTAAGCATTGAGGATGCTAAGCATTGAGGATGCTAAGCATTGAGGATTCTAAGCATTGAGGATTCTAAGCTATGTAATGAGGATGCTAAGCACTGAGGATTCTAAGTATTGAGGTTTCTAAGCTGAGCATTGAGGACGCGAAGCATTGAGGATTCTAACTATTGAGGATTCTAAGCAATGCATGGAGGATTCTAAGCATTGAGGATTCTAAGCGTTGAGGATTCTAAGCATTGAGGTTTCTAAGCAAAGCATTGAGGATTCTAAGCATTGAGGATTCTAAGCATTGAGGATGCTAAGCATTGGGGATGCTAAGCATTGAGGATTCTAAGATTTGAGGATGCTAAGCATTGAGGATTCTAAGCATTGAGGATTCTAAGCATTGAGGATGCTAAGCATTGAGGATTCCAAGCATTGAGGATGCTAAGCATTGAGGATTCTAAGCATTGAGGATGCTAAGCATTGAGGATTCTAAGCATTGAGGATGCTAAGCATTGAGGATGCTAATCATTGAGGATTCTAAGCCAAGCATTGAGTTTTCTAATCTTTGTTGTTTCTAAAAATTAAGGCCTCTATGCAATGAGGTTTGTAAGCATTAGGGTTGCTAAGCATTGAGGTTTCAGAGAAATATAATTTCTAAGCAATGAGGATTCTAAGCATTGAGGTTTCTAAGCAAAGCATGGAGGATGCTAAGCATTGAGGTTCCTAAGCAGTGAGGATTCTGAGCTTTGAGGATTCTAAACTAAGTAATGAGGATGCTAAGCAATGAGTATGCTAAGTATTGAGGATGCTAAGCATTGAGGATGCTAAGCATTGAGGATTCTAAGCATTGAGGTTTCTAAGCAAAGCATTGAGGATTCTAAGCATTGAGGAAGCTAAGCATTGAGGATGCTAAACATTGAGGATGCTAACCATTGAGGATTCTAAGCATTGAGGATTCTAAGCATTGAGGATTCTAAGCATAGAGGATTCTAAGCCGAGCATTGAGTTTTCTAATCTTTGAGGTTTCTAAGCATTAAGGCCTCTATGCATTGAGGTTTGTAAGCATTTGGGATGCTAAGCAATGAGGTTTCAAACAATAAAATTTCTCAGCATTGAGGTTTGTAAGCATTGAGGATTCTAAGCATTGAGGATTCTAAGCTAAGCATAGAGCATACTAAGGATTGAGGATGCTAAGCATTGAGGATTCTAAGCATTGAGGATTCTAAGCTATGCATTGAGGATTCTAAACATTGAGGATGTTAAGCATTGAGGATTCTAAGCATTGAGTTTTCTAAGCTAAGCATTGAGGATTCTAAGCATTGAGGATTCTAAGTATTGAGGATTCTAAGCATTGAGGATTCTAATCTATTCATTGAGGATTCTACGCATTGAGGATTCTAAGCATTGAGGATTCTAAGCATTGAGGATTCTAAGCTAAGCATGGAGGATTCTAAGCATCGAGGATTCTAAGCATTGGGGATTCTAAGCATTGAGGATTCTAAGCATTGAGGTTTCTAAGCAAAGCATTGAGGTTCCTAAGCATTGAGGATGCTAAACATTGAGGATGCTAAGCATTGAGGATGCAAAGCATTGAGGATTCTAAGCATTGAGGATTCTAGGCATTGAGGATGCTAAGCATTGAGGATGCTAAGCATTGAGGATGCGAAGCATTGAGGATTCTAACTATTGAGGATTCTAAGCAATGCATGGAGATTGCTAAGCATTGAGGATTCTAAGCATTGAGGATTCTAAGCATTGAGGATTCTAAGCATTGAGGATTCTAAGCTATGCATGGAGGATTCTAAGCATTGAGGATTCTAAGCATTGAGTATTCTAAGCCAAGCATTGAGTTTTCTAATCTTTGAGGTTTCTAAGCATTAAGGCCTCTATGCATTGAGGTTTGTAAGCATTTGGGATGCTAAGCAATGAGGTTTCAATCAATAAAATTTCTCAGCATTGACGTTTGTAACCATTGAGGATTCTAAGCATTGAGGATTCTTAGCTAAGCATAGAGCATACTAAGGATTGAGGATGCTAAGCATTGAGGTTTCTAAGCATTGGGGATTCTACGCGTTGAGGATGCTAAGCACTGAGGATTCTAAGCATTGAGGATTCTAAGCATTGAGGTTTCTAAGCTTAGCATTGAGGATTCTAATCATTGAGGATTCTAAGCATTGAGGTTTCTAAGCTAAGCATTGAGGATTCTAAGCATTGAGGATTCTAAGCATTGAGGATTCTAAGCATTGAGGATGCTAAGCATTGAGTATTCTAAGCATTGAGGATGCTAAGCTTTGAGGATTCTAAGCATTGAGGATTCTAAGCATTGAGGATGCTAAGCATTGAGGATGCTAAGCATTGAGGATTCTAAGCATTGAGGTTTCTAAGCAATGCATGGAGGATGCTAAGCATTGAGGTTCCTAAGCAGTGAGGATTCTGAGCTTTGAGGATTCTAAGCTAAGCAATGAGGATGCTAAGCAATGAGGATGCTAAGCAATGAGGATGCTAAGCATTGAGGATGCGAAGCATTGAGGATTCTAACTATTGAGGATTCTAAGCAATGCATGGAGGATGCTAAGCATTGAGGATTCTAAGCATTGAGGATTCTAAGCATTGAGGATTCTAAGCTATGCATGGAGGATTCCAAGCATTGAGGATTCTAAGCATTGAGGATTCTAAGCCAAGCATTGAGTTTTCTAATCTTTGAGGTTTCTAAGCATTAAGGCCTC
This sequence comes from Coturnix japonica, assembly GCF_054131305.1. Classification (NCBI taxonomy): domain Eukaryota; kingdom Metazoa; phylum Chordata; class Aves; order Galliformes; family Phasianidae; genus Coturnix; species Coturnix japonica. Next base: position 6,567,269 of record NC_140693.1, on the reverse strand, counting down.
TATGCATTGAGGTTTGTAAGCATTTGGGATGCTAAGCAATGAGGTTGCAAACAATATAATTTCTCAGCATTGCGGTTTGTAAGCATTGAGGATTCTAAGCATTGAGGATTCTAAGCTAAGCATAGAGCATACTAAAGATTGAGGATGCTATGCATTGAGGTTTCTAAGTATTGGGGATTCTACGCGTTGAGGATGCTAAGCACTGAGGATGCTAAGTATTGAGGTTTCTAAGCATTAAGGACTCTGTGCATTGAGGTTTCTAAGCATTGAGGATTCTAAGCATTTAGGATTCTAAGCATTGAGGATTCTAAGCATTGAGGATTCTAAGCATTGAGGATGCTAAGCATTGAGGATTCTAAGCATTGAGGATTCAAAGCATTGAGGATTCTAAGCATTGAGGATTCTAAGCCAAGCATTGAGTTTTCTTATCTTTGAGGTTTCTAAACATTAAGGCCTCTATGCACTGAGGTTTGTAAGCATTAGGGATGCTAAGCATTGAGGTTACAGAGCAATAAAATTTCTAAGCAATGAGGATTCTACGCATTGAGGTTTCTAAGCAATGCATGGAGGATGCTAAGCATCGAGGTTCCTAAGCAGTGAGGATTCTGAGCTTTGAGGATTCGAAGCTAAGCAATGAGGATGCTAAGCAATGAGGATGCTAAGCATTGAGGATTCTAAGCTATGTAATGGGGATGCTAAGCATTGGGGATGCTACGCATTGAGGATTCTAAGCATTGAGGATTCTATGCTAGGCATAGAGCATACTAAGGATTGAGGATGCTAAGCATTGAGTTTTCTAAGCATTGGGGATTCTACGCACTGAGGATGCTAAGCACTGAGGATTATAAGCATTGAGGTTTCTAAGCAGTGAGGATTCTAAGCATTGAAGTTTCTAAGCAGTGAGGATTCTAAGCTAAGCAATGAGGATTCTAAGTATTGAGGTTTCTAAGCATTAAGGACTCTGTGCATTGAGGTTTTTAAGCATTGAGGATTCTAAGCTAGGCATTGTGGATGCTAAGCATTGAGGATGCTAAGCATTGTGGATGCTAAGCATTGAGGATTCTAAGCATTGAGGATTCTAAGCATTGAGGATTCTAAGCATTGAGGTTTCTAATCTAGGCATTGAGGATTCTAAGCATTGAGGATTCTAAGCATTGAGGATTCTAAGCATTGAGGTTTCTAAGCTAAGCATTGAGGATTCTAAGCATTGAGGATGCTAAGCATTGAGGATGCTAAGCATTGAGGATGCTAAGCATTGTGGATGCTAAGCATTGAGGATTCTAAGCATTGAGGATTCTAAGCATTGAGGATTCTAAGCATTGAGGTTTCTAAGCAAAGCATTGAGGTTTCTAAGCATTGAGGATGCTAAGCATTGAGGATTCTAAGCATTGAGGATGCTAAGCATGGAGGATGCTAAGCATTGAGGATGCTAAGCTTTGAGGATGCTAACAATTGAGGATTCTAAGCATTGAGGATGCTAAGCATTGAGGATTCTAAGCATTGAGGATGCTAAGCATTGAGGATGCTAAGCATTGAGGATTCTAAGCATTGAGGATTCTAAGCTATGTAATGAGGATGCTAAGCACTGAGGATTCTAAGTATTGAGGTTTCTAAGCTGAGCATTGAGGACGCGAAGCATTGAGGATTCTAACTATTGAGGATTCTAAGCAATGCATGGAGGATTCTAAGCATTGAGGATTCTAAGCGTTGAGGATTCTAAGCATTGAGGTTTCTAAGCAAAGCATTGAGGATTCTAAGCATTGAGGATTCTAAGCATTGAGGATTCTAAGCATTGGGGATGCTAAGCATTGAGGATTCTAAGATTTGAGGATGCTAAGCATTGAGGATTCTAAGCATTGAGGATTCTAAGCATTGAGGATGCTAAGCATTGAGGATTCCAAGCATTGAGGATGCTAAGCATTGAGGATTCTAAGCATTGAGGATGCTAAGCATTGAGGATTCTAAGCATTTAGGATGCTAAGCATTGAGGATGCTAATCATTGAGGATTCTAAGCCAAGCATTGAGTTTTCTAATCTTTGTTGTTTCTAAAAATTAAGGCCTCTATGCAATGAGGTTTGTAAGCATTAGGGTTGCTAAGCATTGAGGTTTCAGAGAAATAAAATTTCTAAGCAATGAGGATTCTAAGCATTGAGGTTTCTAAGCAAAGCATGGAGGATGCTAAGCATTGAGGTTCCTAAGCAGTGAGGATTCTGAGCTTTGAGGATTCTAAACTAAGTAATGAGGATGCTAAGCAATGAGTATGCTAAGTATTGAGGATGCTAAGCATTGAGGATGCTAAGCATTGAGGATTCTAAGCATTGAGGATTCTAAGCAAAGCATTGAGGATTCTAAGCATTGAGGAAGCTAAGCATTGAGGATGCTAAACATTGAGGATGCTAACCATTGAGGATGCTAAGCTTTGAGGATGCTAAGCATTGAGGATTCTAAGCATTGAGGATTCTAAGCATTGAGGATTCTAAGCATAGAGGATTCTAAGCCGAGCATTGAGTTTTCTAATCTTTGAGGTTTCTAAGCATTAAGGCCTCTATGCATTGAGGTTTGTAAGCATTTGGGATGCTAAGCAATGAGGTTTCAAACAATAAAATTTCTCAGCATTGAGGTTTGTTAGCATTGAGGATTCTAAGCATTGAGGATTCTAAGCTAAGCATAGAGCATACTAAGGATTGAGGATGCTAAGCATTGAGGATTCTAAGCATTGAGGATTCTAAGCTATGCATTGAGGATTCTAAACATTGAGGATGTTAAGCATTGAGGATTCTAAGCATTGAGTTTTCTAAGCTAAGCATTGAGGATTCTAAGCATTGAGGATTCTAAGCATTGAGGATTCTAAGCATTGAGGATTCTAATCTAGGCATTGAGGATTCTACGCATTGAGGATTCTAAGCATTGAGGATTCTAAGCATTGAGGATTCTAAGCTAAGCATGGAGGATTCTAAGCATTGAGGATTCTAAGCATTGGGGATTCTAAGCATTGAGGATTCTAAGCATTGAGGATTCTAAGCTAGGCATTGAGGATTCTAAGCATTGAGGATTCTAAGCATTGAGGTTTCTAAGCAAAGCATTGAGGTTTCTAAGCATTGAGGATGCTAAACATTGAGGATGCTAAGCATTGAGGATGCTAAGCTTTGAGGATTCTAAGCATTGAGGATTCTAAGCATTGAGGATGCTAAGCATTGAGGATGCTAAGCATTGAGGATTCTAAGCATTGAGGTTTCTAAGCAATGCATGGAGGATGCTAAGCATTGAGGTTCCTAAGCAGTGAGGATTCTGAGCTTTGAGGATTCTAAGCTAAGCAATGAGGATGCTAAGCAATGAGGATGCTAAGCAATGAGGATGCTAAGCATTGAGGATGCGAAGCATTGAGGATTCTAACTATTGAGGATTCTAAGCAATGCATGGAGGATGCTAAGCATTGAGGATTCTAAGCATTGAGGATTCTAAGCATTGAGGATTCTAAGCTATGCATGGAGGATTCCAAGCATTGAGGATTCTAAGCATTGAGGATTCTAAGCCAAGCATTGAGTTTTCTAATCTTTGAGGTTTCTAAGCATTAAGGCCTCTATGCATTGAGGTTTGTAAGCATTTGGGATGCTAAGCAATGAGGTTGCAAACAATATAATTTCTCAGCATTGCGGTTTGTAAGCATTGAGGATTCTAAGCATTGAGGATTCTAAGCTAAGCATAGAGCATACTAAAGATTGAGGATGCTATGCATTGAGGTTTCTAAGTACTGGGGATTCTACGCGTTGAGGATGCTAAGCACTGAGGATGCTAAGTATTGAGGTTTCTAAGCATTAAGGACTCTGTGCATTGAGGTTTCTAAGCATTGAGGATTCTAAGCATTTAGGATTCTAAGCATTGAGGATTCTAAGCATTGAGGATTCTAAGCATTGAGGATGCTAAGCATTGAGGATTCTAAGCATTGAGGATTCAAAGCATTGAGGATTCTAAGCATTGAGGATTCTAAGCCAAGCATTGAGTTTTCTTATCTTTGAGGTTTCTAAACATTAAGGCCTCTATGCACTGAGGTTTGTAAGCATTAGGGATGCTAAGCATTGAGGTTACAGAGCAATAAAATTTCTAAGCAATGAGGATTCTACGCATTGAGGTTTCTAAGCAATGCATGGAGGATGCTAAGCATCGAGGTTCCTAAGCAGTGAGGATTCTGAGCTTTGAGGATTCGAAGCTAAGCAATGAGGATGCTAAGCAATGAGGATGCTAAGCATTGAGGATTCTAAGCTATGTAATGGGGATGCTAAGCATTGGGGATGCTACGCATTGAGGATTCTAAGCATTGAGGATTCTATGCTAGGCATAGAGCATACTAAGGATTGAGGATGCTAAGCATTGAGTTTTCTAAGCATTGGGGATTCTACGCACTGAGGATGCTAAGCACTGAGGATTATAAGCATTGAGGTTTCTAAGCAGTGAGGATTCTAAGCATTGAAGTTTCTAAGCAGTGAGGATTCTAAGCTAAGCAATGAGGATTCTAAGTATTGAGGTTTCTAAGCATTAAGGACTCTGTGCATTGAGGTTTTTAAGCATTGAGGATTCTAAGCTAGGCATTGTGGATGCTAAGCATTGAGGATGCTAAGCATTGAGGATGCTAAGCATTGAGGATTCTAAGCATTGAGGATTCTAAGCATTGAGGTTTCTAAGCATTAAGGACTTTGTGCATTGAGGTTTCTAAGCATTGAGGATCCTGAGCTTTGAGGATTCTAAGCTATGCATTGAGGATTCTAAGCATTGAGGATTCTAAGCATTGAGGATTCTAAGCATTGAGGATTCTAAGCATTGAGGATTCGAATCTAGGCATTGAGGATTCTAAGCATTGAGGATTCTAAGCATTGAGGATTCTAAGCATTGAGGTTTCTAAGCTAAGCATTGAGGATTCTAAGCATTGAGGATGCTAAGCATGGAGGATGCTAATCATTGAGGATGCTAAGCTTTGAGGATGCTAACAATTGAGGATTCTAAGCATTGAGGATGCTAAGCATTGAGGATTCTAAGCATTGAGGATGCTAAGCATTGAGGATGCTAAGCATTGAGGATTCTAAGCATTGAGGATTCTAAGCTATGTAATGAGGATGCTAAGCACTGAGGATTCTAAGTATTGAGGTTTCTAAGCTAAGCATTGAGGACGCGAAGCATTGAGGATTCTAACTATTGAGGATTCTAAGCAATGCATGGAGGATTCTAAGCATTGAGGATTCTAAGCGTTGAGGATTCTAAGCTTTGAGGTTTCTAAGCAAAGCATTGAGGATTCTAAGCATTGAGGATTCTAAGCATTGAGGATGCTAAGCATTGGGGATGCTAAGCATTGAGGATTCTAAGATTTGAGGATGCTAAGCATTGAGGATTCTAAGCATTGAGGATTCTAAGCATTGAGGATGCTAAGCATTGAGGATTCCAAGCATTGAGGATGCTAAGCATTGAGGATTCTAAGCATTGAGGATTCTAAGCATTGAGGTTTCTAAGCTAAGCATTGCGGATTCTAAGCATTGAGGATGCTAAGCATTGAGGATGCTAAGCATTGAGGATGCTAAGCATTGTGGATGCTAAGCATTGAGGATTCTAAGCATTGAGGATTCTAAGCATTGAGGATTCTAAGCATTGAGGTTTCTAATCTAGGCATTGAGGATTCTAAGCATTGAGGATTCTAAGCATTGAGGATTCTAAGCATTGAGGTTTCTAAGCTAAGCATTGAGGATTCTAAGCATTGAGGATGCTAAGCATTGAGGATGCTAAGCATTGAGGATGCTAAGCATTGTGGATGCTAAGCATTGAGGATTCTAAGCATTGAGGATTCTAAGCATTGAGGATTCTAAGCATTGAGGTTTCTAAGCAAAGCATTGAGGTTTCTAAGCATTGAGGATGCTAAGCATTGAGGATTCTAAGCATTGAGGATGCTAAGCATGGAGGATGCTAAGCATTGAGGATGCTAAGCTTTGAGGATGCTAACAATTGAGGATTCTAAGCATTGAGGATGCTAAGCATTGAGGATTCTAAGCATTGAGGATGCTAAGCATTGAGGATGCTAAGCATTGAGGATTCTAAGCATTGAGGATTCTAAGCTATGTAATGAGGATGCTAAGCACTGAGGATTCTAAGTATTGAGGTTTCTAAGCTGAGCATTGAGGACGCGAAGCATTGAGGATTCTAACTATTGAGGATTCTAAGCAATGCATGGAGGATTCTAAGCATTGAGGATTCTAAGCGTTGAGGATTCTAAGCATTGAGGTTTCTAAGCAAAGCATTGAGGATTCTAAGCATTGAGGATTCTAAGCATTGAGGATGCTAAGCATTGGGGATGCTAACCATTGAGGATTCTAAGATTTGAGGATGCTAAGCATTGAGGATTCTAAGCATTGAGGATTCTAAGCATTGAGGATGCTAAGCATTGAGGATTCCAAGCATTGAGGATGCTAAGCATTGAGGATTCTAAGCATTGAGGATGCTAAGCATTGAGGATTCTAAGCATTGAGGATGCTAAGCATTGAGGATGCTAATCATTGAGGATTCTAAGCCAAGCATTGAGTTTTCTAATCTTTGTTGTTTCTAAAAATTAAGGCCTCTATGCAATGAGGTTTGTAAGCATTAGGGTTGCTAAGCATTGAGGTTTCAGAGAAATAAAATTTCTAAGCAATGAGGATTCTAAGCATTGAGGTTTCTAAGCAAAGCATGGAGGATGCTAAGCATTGAGGTTCCTAAGCAGTGAGGATTCTGAGCTTTGAGGATTCTAAACTAAGTAATGAGGATGCTAAGCAATGAGTATGCTAAGTATTGAGGATGCTAAGCATTGAGGATGCTAAGCATTGAGGATTCTAAGCATTGAGGTTTCTAAGCAAAGCATTGAGGATTCTAAGCATTGAGGAAGCTAAGCATTGAGGATGCTAAACATTGAGGATGCTAACCATTGAGGATGCTAAGCTTTGAGGATGCTAAGCATTGAGGATTCTAAGCATTGAGGATTCTAAGCATTGAAGTTTCTAAGCAGTGAGGATTCTAAGCTAAGCAATGAGGATTCTAAGTATTGAGGTTTCTAAGCATTAAGGACTCTGTGCATTGAGGTTTTTAAGCATTGAGGATTCTAAGCTAGGCATTGTGGATGCTAAGCATTGAGGATGCTAAGCATTGAGGATGCTAAGCATTGAGGATTCTAAGCATTGAGGATTCTAAGCATTGAGGTTTCTAAGCATTAAGGACTTTGTGCATTGAGGTTTCTAAGCATTGAGGATCCTGAGCTTTGAGGATTCTAAGCTATGCATTGAGGATTCTAAGCATTGAGGATTCTAAGCATTGAGGATTCTAAGCATTGAGGATTCTAAGCATTGAGGATTCGAATCTAGGCATTGAGGATTCTAAGCATTGAGGATTCTAAGCATTGAGGATTCTAAGCATTGAGGTTTCTAAGCTAAGCATTGAGGATTCTAAGCATTGAGGATGCTAAGCATGGAGGATGCTAATCATTGAGGATGCTAAGCTTTGAGGATGCTAACAATTGAGGATTCTAAGCATTGAGGATGCTAAGCATTGAGGATTCTAAGCATTGAGGATGCTAAGCATTGAGGATGCTAAGCATTGAGGATTCTAAGCATTGAGGATTCTAAGCTATGTAATGAGGATGCTAAGCACTGAGGATTCTAAGTATTGAGGTTTCTAAGCTAAGCATTGAGGACGCGAAGCATTGAGGATTCTAACTATTGAGGATTCTAAGCAATGCATGGAGGATTCTAAGCATTGAGGATTCTAAGCGTTGAGGATTCTAAGCTTTGAGGTTTCTAAGCAAAGCATTGAGGATTCTAAGCATTGAGGATTCTAAGCATTGAGGATGCTAAGCATTGGGGATGCTAAGCATTGAGGATTCTAAGATTTGAGGATGCTAAGCATTGAGGATTCTAAGCATTGAGGATTCTAAGCATTGAGGATGCTAAGCATTGAGGATTCCAAGCATTGAGGATGCTAAGCATTGAGGATTCTAAGCATTGAGGATTCTAAGCATTGAGGTTTCTAAGCTAAGCATTGCGGATTCTAAGCATTGAGGATGCTAAGCATTGAGGATGCTAAGCATTGAGGATGCTAAGCATTGTGGATGCTAAGCATTGAGGATTCTAAGCATTGAGGATTCTAAGCATTGAGGATTCTAAGCATTGAGGTTTCTAATCTAGGCATTGAGGATTCTAAGCATTGAGGATTCTAAGCATTGAGGATTCTAAGCATTGAGGTTTCTAAGCTAAGCATTGAGGATTCTAAGCATTGAGGATGCTAAGCATTGAGGATGCTAAGCATTGAGGATGCTAAGCATTGTGGATGCTAAGCATTGAGGATTCTAAGCATTGAGGATTCTAAGCATTGAGGATTCTAAGCATTGAGGTTTCTAAGCAAAGCATTGAGGTTTCTAAGCATTGAGGATGCTAAGCATTGAGGATTCTAAGCATTGAGGATGCTAAGCATGGAGGATGCTAAGCATTGAGGATGCTAAGCTTTGAGGATGCTAACAATTGAGGATTCTAAGCATTGAGGATGCTAAGCATTGAGGATTCTAAGCATTGAGGATGCTAAGCATTGAGGATGCTAAGCATTGAGGATTCTAAGCATTGAGGATTCTAAGCTATGTAATGAGGATGCTAAGCACTGAGGATTCTAAGTATTGAGGTTTCTAAGCTGAGCATTGAGGACGCGAAGCATTGAGGATTCTAACTATTGAGGATTCTAAGCAATGCATGGAGGATTCTAAGCATTGAGGATTCTAAGCGTTGAGGATTCTAAGCATTGAGGTTTCTAAGCAAAGCATTGAGGATTCTAAGCATTGAGGATTCTAAGCATTGAGGATGCTAAGCATTGGGGATGCTAACCATTGAGGATTCTAAGATTTGAGGATGCTAAGCATTGAGGATTCTAAGCATTGAGGATTCTAAGCATTGAGGATGCTAAGCATTGAGGATTCCAAGCATTGAGGATGCTAAGCATTGAGGATTCTAAGCATTGAGGATGCTAAGCATTGAGGATTCTAAGCATTGAGGATGCTAAGCATTGAGGATGCTAATCATTGAGGATTCTAAGCCAAGCATTGAGTTTTCTAATCTTTGTTGTTTCTAAAAATTAAGGCCTCTATGCAATGAGGTTTGTAAGCATTAGGGTTGCTAAGCATTGAGGTTTCAGAGAAATAAAATTTCTAAGCAATGAGGATTCTAAGCATTGAGGTTTCTAAGCAAAGCATGGAGGATGCTAAGCATTGAGGTTCCTAAGCAGTGAGGATTCTGAGCTTTGAGGATTCTAAACTAAGTAATGAGGATGCTAAGCAATGAGTATGCTAAGTATTGAGGATGCTAAGCATTGAGGATGCTAAGCATTGAGGATTCTAAGCATTGAGGTTTCTAAGCAAAGCATTGAGGATTCTAAGCATTGAGGAAGCTAAGCATTGAGGATGCTAAACATTGAGGATGCTAACCATTGAGGATGCTAAGCTTTGAGGATGCTAAGCATTGAGGATTCTAAGCATTGAGGATTCTAAGCATTGAGGATGCTAAGCATTGAGGATGCTAAGCATTGAGGATTCTAAGCATTGAGGATTCTAAGCTATGTAATGAGGATGCTAAGCATTGAGGATTCTAAGTATTGAGGTTTCTAAGCTAAGCATTGAGGACGCGAAGCATTGAGGATTCTAACTATTGAGGATTCTAAGCAATGCATGGAGGATTCTAAGCATTGAGGATTCTAAACTTTGAGGATTCTAAGCAGTGAGGTTTCTAAGCAAAGCATTGAGGATTCTAAGCATTGAGGATTCTAAGCATTGAGGATGCTAAGCATTGAGGATGCTAAGCATTGAAGATTCTAAGATTTGAGGATGCTAAGCATTGAGGATTCTAAGCATTGAGAATGCTAAGCAATGAGGATGCTAAGCATTGAGGATGCTAAGCATTGAGGATTCTAAGCATTGAGGATTCTAAGCATTGAGGATTCTAAGCATTGAGGATTCTAAGCATTGAGGATTCTAAGCTTAGCATTGAGGTATCTAATCATTGAGGATTCTAAGCATTCAGGTTTCTAAGCAGTGAGGATTCTAAGCTAAGCACTGAGGATGCTAAGTATTGAGGTTTCTAAGCATTAAGGACTCTGTGCATTGAGTATTCTAAGCATTGAGGATTCTAAGCATTGAGGATTCTAAGCATTGAGGATTCTAAGCTATGCATTGAGGATTCTAAATATTGAGGATGTTAAGCATTGAGGATTCTAAGCATTGAGTTTTCTAAGCTAAGCATTGAGGATTCTAAGCATTGAGGATTCTAAGCATTGAGGATTCTAAGCAGTGAGGATTCTAAGCATTGAGGATTCTAAGCATTGAGGATTCTAAGCATTGAGGATTCTAATCTAGGCATTGAGGATTCTAAGCATTGAGGATTCTAAGCATTGAGGATTCTAAGCATTGATGTTTCTAAGCTAAGCATGGAGGATTCTAAGCATTGAGGATGCTAAGTATTGAGGATGCTAAGCATTGAGGATGCTAAGCATTGAGGATGCTAAGCATTGAGGATGCTAAGCATTGAGGATTCTAAGCATTGAGGATTCTAAGCATTGAGGATTCTAAGCTATGCATTGAGGATTCTAAGCATTGAGGATTAGAAGCATTGAGGATTCTAAGCATTGAGGATTCTAATCTAGGCATTGAGGATTCTAAGCATTGAGGATTCTAAGCATTGAGAATTCTAAGCATTGAGGTTTCTAAGCAAAGCATTGAGGTTTCTAAGCATTGAGGATGCTAAGCATTGAGGATGCTAAGCATTGAGGATGCTAAGCATTGAGGATTCTAAGCATTGAGGATTCTAAGCTATGTAATGAGGATGCTAAGCATTGAGGATTCTAAGTATTGAGGTTTCTATGCTAAGCATTGAGGATGGTAAGCATTGAGGATTCTAACTATTGAGGATTCTAAGCAATGCATGGAGGATTCTAAGCATTGAGGATTCTAAGCATTGACGATTCTAAGCATTGAGGATTCTAAGCATTGAGGATTCTAATCATTGAGGATGCTAAGGATTGAGGATGCTAAGCATTGAGGATGCTAAGCATTGAGGATGGTAAGCATTGAGGATGCTAAGCATTGAGGATTCTAAGCATAGAGCATACTAAGCATTGAGGATGCTAAGCATTGAGGATGCTAAGCATTGAAGATGCTAAGCATTGAGGATGCTAAGCATTGAGGATTCTAAGCATTGAGGATGCTAAGCATTGAGGATTCTAAGTATTGAGGTTTCTATGCTAAGCATTGAGGATGCGAAGCATTGAGGATTCTAACTATTGAGGACTCTAAGCAATGCAAGGAGGATTCTAAGCATTGAGGATTCTAAGCATTGAGGATTCTAAGCATTGAGGATTCTAAGCTATGCATGGAGGATTCTAAGCATTGAGGATTCTAAGCATTGAGGATTCTAAGCATTGAGGATTCTAAGCTATGCATTGAGGATTCTAAACATTGAGGATGTTAAGCATTGAGAATTCTAAGCATTGAGGTTTCTAAGCTAAGCATTGAGGATTCTAAGCATTGAGGATTCTAAGCATTCAGGTTTCTAAGCAGTGAGGATTCTAAGCTAAGCACTTAGGATGCTAAGTATTGAGGTTTCTAAGCATTAAGGATTCTGTGCATTGAGGTTTCTAAGCATTGTGGATTCTAAGCATTGAGTTTTCTAAGCTAAGCATTGAGGATGCTAAGCATTGAGGATGCTAAGCATTGAGGATTCTAAGCATTGAGGATTCTAAGCATTGAGGATTCTAACTATTGAGGATTCTAAGCAATGCATGGAGGATGCTAAGCATTGAAGATTCTAATCATTGAGGATTCTAAGCATTGAGAATTCTAAGCCAAGCATTGAGTTTTCTAATCTTTGAGGTTTCTAAGCATTAAGGCCTCTATGCATTGAGGTTTGTAAGCATTTGGGATGCTAAGCAATGAGGTTTCAAACAATAAAATTTCTCAGCATTGAGGGTTCTAAGCATTGATGATTCTAAGCTAAGCATAGAGCATACTAAGGATTGAGGATGCTAAGCATTGAGGTTTCTAAGCATTGGGCATTCTACGCGTTGAGGATGCTAAGCACTGAGGATTCTATGTATTGAGGTTTCTAAGCATTAAGGACTCTGTGCATTGAGGTTTCTAAGCACTGAGGATCCTGAGCTTTGAGGATTCTAAGATATGCATTGAGGATGCTAAGGATTGAGGATGCTAAGCATTGAGGATGCTAAGCATTGAGGTTTCTAAGCTATGTAATGGGGATGCTAAGCATTGAGGATGCTAAGTATTGAGGTTTCTAAGCATTAAGGACTCTGTGCATTGAGGTTTCTCAGCATTGTGGATTCTAAGCATTGAGGATTCTAAGCTAGGCATTGAGGATTCTAAGCATTGAGGATTCTAAGCATTGAGGTTTCTAAGCTAATCATTGAGGATTCTAAGCATTGAGGATGCTAAGCATTGAGGATGCTAAGCATTGAGGATTCTAAGCATTGAGGATTCTAAGCCATGCATTGAGTTTTCTAATCTTTGTTGTTTCTAAACATTAAAGCCTCTATGCAATGAGGTTTGTAAGCAATAGGGATGCTAAGCATTGAGTTTTCCGAGCAATAAAATTTCTAATCAATGAGGATTCTGCGCATTGAGGTTTCTAATCAATGCATGGAGGATGCTAAGCATTGAGGTTCCTAAGCAGTGAGGATTCTGAGCTTTGAGGATTCTAAGCTAAGCAATGAGGATGCTAAGCAATGAGGATGCTAAGCAATGAGGATGCTAAGCATTGAGGATGCTAAGCATTGAGGATTCTAAGCATTGAGGTTTCTAAGCTAAGCATTGAGGATGCGAAGCATTGAGGATTCTAACTATTGAGGATTCTAAGCAATGCATGGAGGATGCTAAGCATTGAGGATTCTAAGCATTGAGGATTCTAAGCCAAGCATTGAGTTTTCTAATCGTTGAGGTTTCTAAGCATTAAGGCCTCTATGCATTGAGGTTTGCAAGCATTTGGGATGCTAAGCAATGAGGTTTCAAACAATAAAATTTCTCAGCATTGAGGTTTGTATGCATTGAGGATTCTAAGCATTGAGGATTCTAAGCTAAGCATAGAGCATACTAAGGATTGAGGATGCTAAGCATTGAGGATTCTAAGCATTGAGGATTGTAATCTAGGCATTGAGGATTCTAAGCATTGAGGATTCTAAGCATTGAGGATTCTAAGCATTGAGGATTCTAATCTAGGCATTGAGGATTCTAAGCACTGAGGATTCTAAGCATTGAGGATTCTAAGCATTGAGGATTCTAATCTAGGCATTGAGGATTGTAAGCATTGAGGATTCTAAGCATTGAGGATTCTAAGCATTGAGGTTTCTAAGCTAAGCATGGAGGATTCTAAGCATTGAGGATGCTAAGTATTGAGGATGCAAAGCATTGAGGATGCTAAGCATTGAGGATGCTAAGCATTGAGGATTCTAAGCATTGAGGATTCTAAGCATTGAGGTTTCTAAGCAAAGCATTGAGGTTTCTAAGCACTGAGGATGCTAAGCATTGAGGATGCTAAGCATTGAGGATTCTAAGCATTGAGGATTCTAGGCATTGAAGATGCTAAGCATTGAGGATGCTAAGCATTGAGGATGCTAAGCATTGAGGATGCTAAGCATTGAGGATTCTAAGCTATGCATTGAGGATTCTAAACATTGAGGATGTTAAGCATTGAGGATTCTAAGCATTGAGTTTTCTAAGATAAGCGTAGAGGATGCTAAGCATTGAGGATTCTAAGCATTGAGGATTCTAAGCATTGAGGATTCTAAGCATTTAGGATTCTAATCTAGGCATTCAGGATTCTAAGCATTGAGGATTCTAAGCCTTGAGGATTCTAAGCATTGAGGTTTCTAAGCTGAGCATGGAGGATTCTAAGTATTGAGGATTCTAAGCATTGAGGAAGCTAAGCATTGAGGTTTGTAAGCATTGAGGATGCTAAGCATTGAGGATGCTAAGCATTGAGGATGCTAAGCAATGAGGATGCTAAGCATTGAGGATGCTAAGCAGTGAGGATTCTAAGCATTGAGGATTCTAAGCTATGCATGGAGGATTCTAAGCATTGAGGATTCTAAGCATAGAAGATTCTAAGCCAAGCAATGAGTTTTCTAATCTTTGAGGTTTCTAAGCATTAAGGCTTCTATGCATTGGGGTTTGTAAGCATTTGGGATGCTAAGCAATGAGGTTTCAAACAATAAAATTTCTCAGCATTGAGGTTTGTAAGCATTGAGGATTCTAAGCATTGAGGATTCTAAGCTAAGCAAAGAGCATACTAAGGATTGAGGATGCTAAGCATTGAGGATTCTAAGCATTGAGGATTCTAAGCTATGCATTGAGGATTCTAAACATTGAGGATGTTAAGCATTGAGGATTCTAAGCATTGAGTTTTCTAAGCTAAGCATTGAGGATGCTAAGCATTGAGGATTCTAAGCATTGAGGATTCTAAGCATTGAGGATTCTAAGCATTGAGGATTCTAAGCATTTAGGATTCTAATCTAGGCATTGAGGATTCTAAGCATTGAGGATTCTAAGCCTTGAGGATTCTAAGCATTGAGGATTCTATGCTGAGCATGGAGGATTCTAAATATTGAGGATGCTAAGCATTGAGGATGCTAAGCATTGAGGATGCTAAGCATTGAGAATTCTAAGCATTGAGGATTCTAAGCATTGAGGATTCTAAGTATTGAGGATTCTAAGCTAGGCATTGGGGATTCTAAGCATTGAGGTTTCTAAGCAAAGGATTCAGGTTTCTAAGCATTGAGGATGCTAAGCATTGAGGATGCTAAGCATTGAGGATGCTAAGCAAAGAGGATGCTAAGCATTGAGGATGCTAAGCATTTAGGATTCTAAGCATTGAGGTTTCTAAGCTAAGCATTGAGGATGCGAGGCATTGAGGATTCTATCTATTGAGGATTCTAAGCAATGCATGGAGGATGCTAAGCATTGAGGATTCTAAGCATTGAGGATTCTAAGCTATGCATGGAGGATTCTAAGCATTGAGGATTCTAAGCATAGAAGATTCTAAGCCAAGCAATGAGTTTTCTAATCTTTGAGGTTTCTAAGCATTAAGGCTTCTATGCATTGGGGTTTGTAAGCATTTGGGATGCTAAGCAATGAGGTTTCAAACAATAAAATTTCTCAGCATTGAGGTTTGTAAGCATTGAGGATTCTAAGCATTGAGGATTCTAAGCTAAGCAAAGAGCATACTAAGGATTGAGGATGCTAAGCATTGAGGATTCTAAGCATTGAGGATTCTAAGCTATGCATTGAGGATTCTAAACATTGAGGATGTTAAGCATTGAGGATTCTAAGCATTGAGTTTTCTAAGCTAAGCATTGAGGATGCTAAGCATTGAGGATTCTAAGCATTGAGGATTCTAAGCATTGAGGATTCTAAGCATTGAGGATTCTAAGCATTTAGGATTCTAATCTAGGCATTGAGGATTCTAAGCATTGAGGATTCTAAGCCTTGAGGATTCTAAGCATTGAGGATTCTATGCTGAGCATGGAGGATTCTAAATATTGAGGATGCTAAGCATTGAGGATGCTAAGCATTGAGGATGCTAAGCATTGAGAATTCTAAGCATTGAGGATTCTAAGCATTGAGGATTCTAAGTATTGAGGATTCTAAGCTAGGCATTGGGGATTCTAAGCATTGAGGTTTCTAAGCAAAGGATTCAGGTTTCTAAGCATTGAGGATGCTAAGCATTGAGGATGCTAAGCATTGAGGATGCTAAGCAAAGAGGATGCTAAGCATTGAGGATGCTAAGCATTTAGGATTCTAAGCATTGAGGTTTCTAAGCTAAGCATTGAGGATGCGAGGCATTGAGGATTCTATCTATTGAGGATTCTAAGCAATGCATGGAGGATGCTAAGCATTGAGGATTCTAAGCATTGAGGATTCTAAGCTATGCATGGAAGATTCTAAGCATTGAGGATTCTAAGCATAGAGGATTCTAAGCCAAGCACTGAGTTTTCTAATCTTTGAGGTTTCTAAGCATTAAGGCCTCTATGTATTGAGGTTTGTAAGCATTTGGGATGCTAAGCAATGAGGTTTCAAACAAAAAAATTTCTCAGCATTGAGGTTTGTAAGCATTGAGGATTCTAAGCATTGAGGATTCTAAGCTAAGCATAGAGCATACTAAGGATTGAGGATGCTAAGCATTGAGGATTCTAAGCACTGAGGATTCTAAGCTATGCAATGAGCATTCTAAACATTGAGGATGTTAAGCATTGAGGATTCTAAGCATTGAGTTTTCTAAGCTAAGCATTGAGGATGCTAAGCATTGAGGATTCTAAGCATTGAGGATTCTAAGCATTGAGGATTCTAAGCACTGAGGATTCTAATCTAGGCATTGAAGATTCTAAGCATTGAGGATTCTAAGCATTGAGGATTCTAAGCATTGTGGTTTCTAAGCTAAGCATGGAGGATTCTAAGCATTGAGGATGCTAAGCATTGAGGATGCTACGCACTGAGGATGCTAAGCATGTAGGATGCTAAGCATTGAGGATGCTAAGCATTGAGGATTCTAAGCATTGAGGATTCTAAGCATTGAGGATTCTAAGCATTGAGTATTCTAAGCTAGGCATTGAGGATTCTAAGCATTGTGGATTCTAAGCATTGAGGTTTCTAAGCAAAGCATTGAGGATGCTAAGCATTGAGGATGCTAAGCATTGAGGATGCTAAGCATTGAGGATTCTAAGCATTGAGGATGCTAAGCATTGAGGATGCTAAGCATTGAGGATGCTAAGCATTGAGGATTCTAGGCTTTGAGGATGCTAAGCATTGAGGATGCTAAGCATTGAGGATGCTAAGCATTGAGGATTCTAAGCATTGAGGATTCTAAGCTATGTAATGAGGATGCTAAGCATTGAGGATTCTAAGTATTGAGGTTTCTATGCTAAGCATTGAGGATGCGAAGCATTGAGGATTCTAACTATTGAGGATTCTGAGCAATGCATGGAGGATTCTAAGCATTGAGGATTCTAAGCATTGAGGATGCTAAGCATTGAGGATGCTAAGCATTGAGGATGGTAAGCATTGAGGATGCTAATCATTGAGGATTCTAAGCATAGAGCATACTAAGCATTGAGGATGCTAAGCATTGAAGATGCTAAGCATTGAGGATGCTAAGCATTGAGGATTCTAAGATTTGAGGATGCTAAGCATTGAGGATTCTAAGCATTGAGGATGCTAAGCATTGAGGATTCTAAGCTAAGCATTGAGGTTTCTAAGCAGTGAGGATTCTAAGCTAAGCACTTAGGATGCTATGTATTGAGGTTTCTAAGCATTAAGGATTCTGTGCATTGAGGTTTCTAAGCATTGAGGATTCTAAGCATTGAGTTTTCTAAGCTAAGCATTGAGGATGCTAAGCATTGAGGATTCTAAGCATGGAGGATTCTAAGCATTGAGGATTCTAAACTATGAGGATTCTAAGCCAAGCATTGAATTTTCTAATCTTTGAGGTTTCTAAGCATTATGGCCTCTATGCATTGAGGTTTCTAAGCATTTCGGATGCTAAGCAATGAGGTTTCAAACAATAAAATTTCTCAGCATTGAGGTTTGTAAGCATTGAGGATTCTAAGCATTGAGGATTCTAAGCTATGCATTGAGGATTCTAAACATTGAGGATGTTAAGCATTGAGGATTCTAAGCATTGAGTTTTCTAAGCTAAGCATTGAGGATGCTAAGCATTGAGGATTGTAAGCATTGAGGATTCTAAGCATTGAGGATTCTAAGCATTTAGGATTCTAATCTAGGCATTGAGGATTCTAAGCATTGAGGATTCTAAGCTATGCATTGATGATTCTAAACATTGAGGATGTTAAGCATTGAGGATTCTAAGCATTGAGTTTTCTAAGCTAAGCATTGAGGATGCTAAGCATTGAGGATGCTAAGCATTGAGGATTCTAAGCATTGAGGATTCTAAGCATTGAGGATTCTAAGCATTTAGGATTCTAATCTAGTCTTTGAAGATTCTAAGCATTGAGGATTCTAAGCATTGAGGATTCTAAGCATTGAGGTTTCTAAGCTGAGCATGGAGGATTCTAAGTATTGAGGATGCGAAGCATTGAGGATGCTAAGCATTGAGGATTCTAAGCATTGAGGATTCTAAGCATTGAGGATTCTAAGTATTGAGGATTCTAAGCTAGGCATTGAGGATTCTAAGCATTGAGGTTTCTAAGCAAAGCATTCAGGTTTCTAAGCATTGAGGATGCTAAGCATTGAGGATGCTAAGCATTGAGGATGCTAAGCAATGAGGATGCTAAGCATTGAGGATGCTAAGCATTGAGGATTCTAAGCATTGAGGTTTCTAAGCTAAGCATTGAGGATGCGAGGCATTGAGGATTCTAACTATTGAGGATTCTAAGCAATGCATGGAGGATGCTAAGCATTGAGGATTCTAAGCATTGAGGATTCTAAGCTATGCATGGAAGATTCTAAGCATTGAGGATTCTAAGCATTGAGGATTCTAAGCTAAGCATAGAGGATGCTAAGCATTGAGGATGTTAAGCATTGAGGATTCTAAGCATTGAGTTTTCTAAGCTAAGCATTGAGGATGCTAAGCATTGAGGATTCTAAGCATTGAGGATTCTAAGCATTGAGGATTCTAAGCATTGAGGATTCTAATCTAGGCATTGAGGATTCTAAGCATTGAGGATTCTAAGCATTGAGGATTCTAAGCATTGTGGTTTCTAAGCTAAGCATGGAGGATTCTAAGCATTTAGGATGCTAAGTATTGAGGATGCTAAGCATTGAGGATGCTAAGTATTGAGGATGCTAAGCATTGAGGATTCTAAGCATTGAGGATTCTAAGCATTGAGGATTCTAAGCTAGGCATTGAGGATTCTAAGCATTGTGGATTCTAAGCATTGAGGTTTCTAAGAAAAGCATTGAGGATGCTAAGCATTGAGGATGCTAAGCATTGAGGATGCTAAGCATTGAGGATGCTAAACATTGAGGATTCTAAGCATTGAGGATGCTAAGCATTGAGGATTCTATGCATTGAGGATGCTAAGCATGGAGGATTCTACGCTTTGAGGATGCTAAGCATTCAGGATGCTAAGCATTGAGGATGCTAAGCATTGAGGTTTCTAAGCATTGAGGATTCTAAGCATTGAGGATTCTAAGCTATGTAATGAGGATGCTAAGCATTGAGGATTCTAAGTATTGAGGTTTCTATGCTAAGCATTGAGGATGCGAAGCATTGAGGATTCTAACTATTGAGGATTCTAAGCAATGCATGGAGGATTCTAAGCATTGAGGATTCTAAGCATTGAGGATTCTAAGCATTGAGGATGCTAAGCACTGAGGATGCTAAGCATTGAGGATGCTAAGCATTGAGGATTCTAAGATATGAGGATGCTAAGCATTGAGGATTCTAAGCATTGAGGATGCTAAGCATTGAGGATTCTAAGCATTGAGGATACTAAGCATTGAGGATTCTAATCTATGCATTGAGGATTCTAAACATTTAGGATGTTAAGCATTGAGAATTCTAAGCATTGAGGTTTCTAAGCTAAGCATTGAGGATTCTAAGCATTGAGGATTCTAAGCATTCAGGTTTCTAAGCAGTGAGGATTCTAAGCTAAGCACTTAGGATGCTAAGTATTGAGGTTTCTAAGCATTAAGGATTCTGTGCATTGAGGTTTCTAAGTTTGAGGATTCTAAGCATTGAGTTTTCTAAGCTAAGCATTGAGGATGCTAAGCATTGAGGATTCTAAGCATTGAGGATTCTAAGCTATGAGGATTCTAAGCCAAGCATTGAATTTTCTAATCTTTGAGGTTTCTAAGCATTAAGGCCTCTATGCATTGAGGTTTCTAAGCATTTGGGATGCTAAGCAATGAGGTTTCAAACAATAAAATTTCTCAGCATTGAGGTTTGTAAGCATTGAGGATTCTAAGCATTGAGGATTCTAAGCTAAGCATAGAGCATACTAAGGATTGAGGATGCTAAGCATTGAGGATTCTAAGCATTGAGGACTCTAAGCAATGCATTGAGGATTCTAAACATTGAGGATGTTAAGCATTGAGGATTCTAAGCATTGAGTTTTCTAAGCTAAGTATTGAGGATGCTAAGCATTGAGGATTCTAAGCATTGAGGATTTTAAGCATTGAGGATTCTAAGCATTGAGGATTCTAAGCATTTAGGATTCTAATCTAGGCATTGAGGATTCTAAGCATTGAGGATTCTAAGCCTTGAGGATTCTAAGCATTGAGGTTTCTAAGCTGAGCATGGAGGATTCTAAGTATTGAGGATTCTAAGCATTGAGGATTCTAAGCACTGAGGATGCTAAGTATTGAGGATGTTATGAAATGAGGATGCTAAGCATTGAGGATTCTAAGCATTGAGGATTCTAAGCATTGAGGATTCTAAGCTATGCATGGAGGATTCTAAGCATTGAGGATTCTAAGCATAGAGGATTCTAAGCCAAGCATTGAGTTTTCTAATCTTTGAGGTTTCTAAGCATTAAGGCCTCTATGCATTGAGGTTTGTAAGCATTTGGGATGCTAAGCAATGAGGTTTCAAACAATAAAATTTCTCAGCATTGAGGTTTGTAAGCATTGATGATTCTAAGCATTGAGGATTCTAAGCTAAGCATAGAGCATACTAGGGATTGAGGATGCTAAGCATTGAGGATTCTAAGCATTGAGGATTCTAAGCTATGCATTGAGGATTCTAAACATTGAGGATGTTAAGCATTGAGGATTCTAAGCATGGAGTTTTCTAAGCTAAGCATTGAGGATGCTAAGCATTGAGGATTCTAAGCATTGAGGATTCTAAGCATTGAGGATTCTAAGCATTGAGGATTCTAATCTAGGCATTGAGGATTCTAAGCATTGAGGATTCTAAGCATTGAGGATTCTAAGCATTGAGGTTTCTAAGCTAAGCATGGAGGATTCTAAGCACTGAGGATGCTAAGTATTGAGGATGCAAAGCATTGAGGATGCTAAGCATTGAGGATGCTATGCATTGAGGATTCTAAGCATTGTGGTTTCTAAGCTAAGCATGGAGGATTCTAAGTATTGAGGATGCTAAGCATTGAGGATGCTAAGCATTGAGGATTCTAAGCATTGAGGATTCTAAGCATTGAGGATTCTAAGTATTGAGGATTCTAAGCTAGGCATTGAGGATTCTAAGCATTGAGGTTTCTAAGCAAAGCATTCAGGTTTCTAAGCATTGAGGATGCTAAGCATTGAGGATGCTAAGCATTGACGATGCTAAGCAATGAGGATGCTAAGCATTGAGGATGCTAAGCATTGAGGATTCTAAGCATTGAGGTTTCTAAGCTAAGCATTGAGGATGCGAGGCATTGAGGATTCTAACTATTGAGGATTCTAAGCAATGCATGGAGGATGCTAAGCATTGAGGATTCTAAGCTTTGAGGATTCTAAGCTATGCATGGAAGATTCTAAGCATTGAGGATTCTAATCATAGAGGATTCTAAGCCAAGCATTGAGTTTTCTAATCTTTGAGGTTTCTAAGCATTAAGGCCTCTATGTATTGAGGTTTGTAAGCATTTGGGATGCTAAGCAATGACGTTTCAAACACTAAAATTTCTCAGCATTGAGGTTTGTAAGCATTGAGGATTCTAAGCATTGAGGATTCTAAGCTAAGCATAGAGGATGCTAAGCATTGAGGATGTTAAGCATTGAGGATTCTAAGCATTGAGTTTTCTAAGCTAAGCATTGAGGATGCTAAGCATTGAGGATTCTAAGCATTGAGGATTCTAAGCATTGAGGATTCTAATCTAGGCATTGAGGATTCTAAGCATTGAGGATTCTAAGGATTGAGGATTCTAAGCATTGTTGTTTCTAAGCTAAGCATGGAGGATTCTAAGCATTGAGGATGATAAGTATTGAGGATGCTAAGCATTGAGGATGCTAAGTATTGAGGATGCTAAGCATTGAGGATTCTAAGCATTGAGGATTCTAAGCATTGAGGATTCTAAGCATTGAGGATTCTTAGCATGAGGATGTTAAGCATTGAGAATTCTAAGCATTGAGGTTTCTAAGCTAAGCATTGAGGATTCTAAGCATTGAGGATTCTAAGCATTGAGGATTCTAAGCATTTAGGATTCTAATCTAGGCATTCAGGATTCTAAGCATTGAGGATTCTAAGCCTTGAGGATTCTAAGCATAGAGGTTTCTAAGCTGAGCATGGAGGATTCTAAGTATTGAGGATGCTAAGCATTGAGGAAGCTAAGCATTGAGGATTCTAAGCATTGAGGATGCTAAGCATTGAGGATGCTAAGCATTGAGGATTCTAAGCATTGAGGATTCTAAGTATTGAGGATTCTAAGCTAGGCATTGAGGATTCTAAGCATTGAGGTTTCTAAGAAAAGCATTCAGGTTTCTAAGCATTGAGGATGCTAAGCATTGAGGATGCTAAGCATTGAGGATGCTAAGCAATGAGGATGCTAAGCATTGAGGATGCTAAGCAGTGAGGATTCGAAGCATTGAGGATTCTAAGCTATGCATGGAGGATTCTAAGCATTGAGGATTCTAAGCATAGAAGATTCTAAGCCAAGCAATGAGTTTTCTAATCTTTGAGGTTTCTAAGCATTAAGGCCTCTATGCATTGAGGTTTGTAAGCATTTGGGATGCTAAGCAATGAGGTTTCAAACAATAAAATTTCTCAGCATTGAGGTTTGTAAGCATTGAGGATTCTAAGCATTGAGGATTCTAAGCTAAGCAAAGAGCATACTAAGGACTTAGGATGCTAAGCATTGAGGATTCTAAGCATTGAGGATTCTAAGCTATGCATTGAGGATTCTAAACATTGAGGATGTTAAGCATTGAGGATTCTAAGCATTGAGTTTTCTAAGCTAAGCATTGAGGATGCTAAGCATTGAGGATTCTAAGCATTGAGGATTCTAAGCATTGAGGATTCTAAGCATTGAGGATTCTAAGCATTTAGGATTCTAATCTAGGCATTGAGGATTCTAAGCATTGAGGATTCTAAGCCTTGAGGATTCTAAGCATTGAGGTTTCTATGCTGAGCATGGAGGATTCTAAATATTGAGGATGCTAAGCATTGAGGATGCTAAGCATTGAGGATGCTAAGCATTGAGAATTCTAAGCATTGAGGATTCTAAGCATCGAGGATTCTAAGTATTGAGGATTCTAAGCTAGGCATTGAGGATTCTAAGCATTGAGGTTTCTAAGCAAAGCATTCAGGTTTCTAAGCATTGAGGATGCTAAGCATTGAGGATGCTAAGCATTGAGGATGCTAAGCAAAGAGGATGCTAAGCATTGAGGATGCTAAGCATTTAGGATTCTAAGCATTGAGGTTTCTAAGCTAAGCATTGAGGATGCGAGGCATTGAGGATTCTATCTATTGAGGGTTCTAAGCAATGCATGGAGGATGCTAAGCATTGAGGATTCTAAGCATTGAGGATTCTAAGCTATGCATGGAAGATTCTAAGCATTGAGGATTCTAAGCATAGAGGATTCTAAGCCAAGCATTGAGTTTTCTAATCTTTGAGGTTTCTAAGCATTAAGGCCTCTATGTATTGAGGTTTGTAAGCATTTGGGATGCTAAGCAATGAGGTTTCAAACAATAAAATTTCTCAGCATTGTGGTTTGTAAGCATTGAGGATTCTAAGCATTGAGGATTCTAAGCTAAGCATAGAGGATGCTAAGCATTGAGGATGTTAAGCATTGAGGATTCTAAGCATTGAGTTTTCTAAGCTAAGCATTGAGGATGCTAAGCATTGAGGATTCTAAGCATTGAGGATTCTAAGCATTGAGGATTCTAAGCATTGAGGATTCTAATCTAGGCATTGGAGATTCTAAGCATTGAGGATTCTAAGCATTGAGGATTCTAAGCATTGTGGTTTCTAAGCTAAGCATTGAGGATTCTAAGCATTGAGGATTCTAAGCTAGGCATTTAGGATTCTAAGCAATGTGGATTCTAAGCATTGAGGTTTCTAAGCAAAGCATTGAGGATGCTAAGCATTGAGGATGCTAAGCATTGAGGATGCTAAGCATTGAGGATTCTAAGCATTGAGGATGCTAAGCATTGAGGATGCTAAGCATTGAGGATGCTAAGCATTGAGGATTCTAGGCTTTGAGGATGCTAAGCATTGAGGATGCTAAGCATTGAGGATGCTAAGCATTGAGGATGCTAAGCATTGAGGATTCTAAGATTTGAGGACGCTAAGCATTGAGGATTCTAAGCATTGAGGATGCTAAGCATTGAGGATTCTAAGCATTGAGGATTCTAAGCTATGCATTGAGGATTCTAAACATTCAGGATGTTAAGCATTGAGAATTCTAAGCATTGAGGTTTCTAAGCTAAGCATTGAGGATTCTAAGCATTGAGGATTCTAAGCATTCAGGTTTCTAACAGTGAGGACTCTAAGCTAAGCACTTAGGATGCTATGTATTGAGGTTTCTAAGCATTAAGGATTCTGTGCATTGAGGTTTCTAAGCATTGAGGATTCTAAGCATTGAGTTTTCTAAGCTAAGCATTGAGGATGCTAAGCACTGAGGATTCTAAGCATGGAGGATTCTAAGCATTGAGGATTCTAAACTATGAGGATTCTTAGCCAAGCATTGAATTTTCTAATCTTTGAGGTTTCTAAGCATTATGGCCTCTATGCATTGAGGTTTCTAAGCATTTGGGATGCTAAGCAATGAGGTTTCAAACAATAAAATTTCTCAGCACTGAGGTTTGTAAGCATTGAGGATTCTAAGCATTGAGGATTCTAAGCTATGCATTGAGGATTCTAAACATTGAGGATGTTAAGCATTGAGGATTCTAAGCATTGAGTTTTCTAAGCTAAGCATTGAGGATGCTAAGCATTGAGGATTCTAAGCATTGAGGATTCTAAGCATTGAGGATTCTAAGCATTTAGGATTCTAAGCATTGAGGATTCTAAGCATTTAGGATTCTAATCTAGGCTTTGAGGATTCTAAGCATTGAGGATTCTAAGCATTGAGGATTCTAAGCATTGAGGATTCTTAGCTGAGCATGGAAAATTCTAAGTATTGAGGATGCTAAGCATTGAGGATGCTAAGCATTGAGGATGCTAAGCATTGAGGATTCTAAGCATTGAGGATTCTAAGTATTGAGGATTCTAAGCTAGGCATTGAGGATTCTAAGCATTGAGGTTTCTAAGCAAAGCATTCAGGTTTCTAAGCATTGAGGATGCTAAGCATTGAGGATGCTAAGCATTGAGGATGCTAAGCAATGAGGATGCTAAGCATTGAGGATGCTAAGCATTGAGGATTCTAAGCATTGAGGTTTCTAAGCTAAGCATTGAGGATGCGAGGCATTGAAGATTCTAACTATTGAGGATTCTAAGCAATGCATGGAGGATGCTAAGCATTGAGGATTCTAAGCATTGAGGATTCTAAGCTATGCATGGAAGATTCTAAGCATTGAGGATTCTAAGCATAGAGGATTCTAAGCCAAGCATTGAGTTTTCTAATCTTTGAGGTTTCTAAGCATTAAGGCCTCTATGTATTGAGGTTTGTAAGCATTTGGGATGCTAAGCAATGAGGTTTCAAACAATAAAATTTCTCAGCATTGAGGTTTGTAAGCATTGAGGATTCTAAGCATTGAGGATTCTAAGCTAAGCATAGAGGATGCTAAGCATTGAGGATGTTAAGCATTGAGGATTCTAAGCATTGAGTTTTCTAAGCTAAGCATTGAGGATGCTAAGCATTGAGGATTCTAAGCATTGAGGATTCTAAGCATTGAGGATTCCAAGCATTGTGGTTTCTAAGCTAAGCATGGAGGATTCTCAGCATTTAGGATGCTAAGTATTGAGGATGCTAAGCATTGAGGATGCTAAGTATTAAGGATGCTAAGCATTGAGGATTCTAAGCATTGAGGATTCTAAGCATTGAGGATTCTAAGCATTGAGGATTCTAAGCTAGGCATTGAGGATTCTAAGCATTGTGGATTCTAAGCATTGAGGTTTCTAAGCAAAGCATTGAGGATGCTAAGCATTGAGGATGCTAAGCATTGAGGATGCTAAGCATTGAGGATGCTAAACATTGAGGATTCTAAGCATTGAGGATGCTAAGCATTGAGGATTCTAAGCATTGAGGATGCTAAGCATGGAGGATTCTAAGCTTTGAGGATGCTAAGCATTCAGGATGCTAAGCATTGAGGATGCTAAGCATTGAGGATGCTAAGCATTGAGGATTCTAAGCATTGAGGATTCTAAGCTATGTAATGAGGATGCTAAGCATTGAGGATTCTAAGTATTGAGGTTTCTATGCTAAGCATTGAGGATGCGAAGCATTGAGGATTCTAACTATTGAGGATTCTAAGCAATGCATGGAGGATTCTAAGCATTGAGGATTCTAAGCATTGAGGATTCTAAGCATTGAGGATGCTAAGCATTGAGGATGCTAAGCATTGAGGATGGTAAGCATTGAGGATGCTAAGCATTGAGGATTCTAAGCATTGAGGTTTCTAAGCTAAGCATTGAGGATGCGAAGCATTGAGGATTCTAACTATTGAGGATTCTAAGCAATGCATGGAGGATGCTAAGCATTGAGGATTCTAAGCATTGAGGATTCTAAGCTATGCATGGAGGATTCTAAGCATTGAGGATTCTAAGCATTGAGGATTCTAAGCCAAGCATTGAGTTTTCTAATCTTTGAGGTTTCTAAGCATTAAGGTTTCTATGCATTGAGGTTTGCAAGCATTTGGGATGCTAAGCAATGAGGTTTCAAACAATAAAATTTCTCAGCATTGAGGTTTTTATGCATTGAGGATTCTAAGCATTGAGGATTCTAAGCTAAGCATAGAGCATACTAAGGATTGAGGATGCTAAGCATTGAGGATTCTAAGCATTGAGGATTCTAATCTAGGCATTGATGATTCTAAGCATTGAGGATTCTAAGCATTGAGGATTCTAAGCATTGAGGATTCTAATCTAGGCATTGAGGATTCTAAGCACTGAGGATTCTAAGCATTGAGGATTCTAAGCATTGAGGATTCTAAACATTGAGGTTTCTAAGCTAAGCATGGAAGATTCTAAGCATTGAGGATGCTAAGTATTGAGGATGCTAAGCATTGAGGATGCTAAGCATTGAGGATGCTAAGCATTGAGGATTCTAAGCATTGAGGATTCTATGCATTGAGGATTCTAAGCATTGAGGATTCTAAGCTAGGCATTGAGGATTCTAAGGATTGAGGATTCTGAGCATTGAGGTTTCTAAGCTAAGCATGGAGGATTCTAAGCATTGAGGATGCTAAGTATTGAGGATGCTAAGCATTGAGGATTCTAAGCATTGAGGATTCTAAGCATTGAGGATTCTAAGCATTGAGGATTCTAATCTAGGCATTGAGGATTCTAAGCATTGAGGATTCTAAGGATTGAGGATTCTAAGCATTGTGGTTTCTAAGCTAAGCATGGAGGATTCTAAGCATTGAGGATGCTAAGTATTGAGGATGCTAAGCATTGAGGATGCTAAGTATTGAGGATGCTAAGCATTGAGGATTCTAAGCATTGAGGATTCTAAGCATTGTGGATTCTAAGCATTGAGGTTTCTAAGCAAAGCATTGAGGATGCTAAGCATTGAGGATGCTAAGCATTGAGGATGCTAAGAAATGAGGATGCTAAGCATTGAGGATTCTAAGCATTGAGGATTCTAAGCTATGCATGGAGGTTTCTAAGCATTGAGGATTCTAAGCATAGAGGATTCTAAGCCAAGCATTGAGTTTTCTAATCTTTGAGGTTTCTAAGCATTAAGGCCTCTATGCATTGAGGTTTGTAAGCATTTGGGATGCTAAGCAATGAGGTTTCAAACAATAAAATTTCTCAGCATTGAGGTTTGTAAGCATTGATGATTCTAAGCATTGAGGATTCTAAGCTAAGCATAGAGCATACTAGGGATTGAGGATGCTAAGCATTGAGGATTCTAAGCATTGAGGATTCTAAGCTATGCATTGAGGATTCTAAACATTGAGGATGTTAAGCATTGAGGATTCTAAGCATTGAGTTTTCTAAGCTAAGCATTGAGGATGCTAAGCATTGAGGATTCTAAGCATTGAGGATTCTAAGCATTGAGGATTCTAAGCATTGAGGATTCTAATCTAGGCACTGAGGATTCTAAGCATTGAGGATTCTAAGCATTGAGGATTCTAAGCATTGAGGTTTCTAAGCTAAGCATGGAGGATTCTAAGCATTGAGGATGCTAAGTATTGAGGATGCAAAGCATTGAGGATGCTAAGCATTGAGGATGCTAAGCATTGAGGATTCTAAGCATTGAGGATTCTAAGCATTGAGGATTCTAAGCATTGAGGTTTCTAAGCAAAGCATTGAGGTTTCTAAGCATTGAGGATGCTAAGCATTGAGGATGCTAAGCATTGAGGATTCTAAGCATTGAGGATTCTAGGCATTGAAGATGCTAAGCATTGAGGATGCTAAGCATTGAGGATGCTAAGCATTGAGGATGCTAAGCATTGAGGATTCTAAGCCAAGCATTGAGTTTTCTAATCTTTGTTGTTTCTAAACATTAAGGCCTCTATGCAATGAGGTTTGTAAGCATTAGGGTTGCTAAGCATTGATGTTTCAGAGCAATAAAATTTCTAAGCAATGAGGATTCTGCGCATTGAGGATTCTAAGCAATGCATGGAGGATGCTAAGCATTGAGGTTCCTAAGCAGTGTGGATTCTGAGCTTTGAGGATTCTAAGCTAAGCAATGAGGATGCTAAGCAATGAGGATGCTAAGCAATGAGGATGCTAAGCATTGAGGATGCTAAGCATTGAGGATTCTAAGCATTGAGGTTTCTAAGCTAAGCATTGAGGATGCGAAGCATTGAGGATTCTAACTATTGAGGATTCTAAGCAATGCATGGAGGATGCTAAGCATTGAGGATTCTAAGCATTGAGGATTCTAAGCTATGCATGGAGGATTCTAAGCCAAGCATTGAGTTTTCTAATCTTTGTTGTTTCTAAACATTAAGGCCTCTATGCAATGAGGTTTGTAAGCATTAGGGTTGCTAAGCATTGAGGTTTCAGAGCAATAAAATTTCTAAGCAATGTGGATTCTGCGCATTGAGGTTTCTAAGCAATGCATGGAGGATGCTAAGCATTGAGGTTCCTAAGCAGTGAGGATTCTGAGCTTTGAGGATTCTAAGCTGAGCAATGAGGATGCTAAGCAATGAGGATGCTAAGCAATGAGGATGCTAAGCATTGAGGATGCTAAGCATTGAGGATTCTAAGCATTGAGGTTTCTAAGCTAAGCATTGAGGATGCGAAGCATTGAGGATTCTAACTATTGAGGATTCTAAGCAATGCATGGAGGATGCTAAGCATTGAGGATTCTAAGCATTGAGGATTCTAAGCTATGCATGGAGGATTCTAATCATTGAGGATTCTAAGCATTGAGGATTCTAAGCCAAGCATTGAGTTTTCTAATATTTGAGGTTTCTAAGCATTAAGGCCTCTATGCATTGAGGTTTGCAAGCATTTGGGATGCTAAGCAATGAGGTTTCAAACAATAAAATTTCTCAGCATTGAGGTTTGTAAGCATTGAGGATTCTAAGCATTGAGGATTCTAAGCTAAGCATAGAGCATACTAAGGATTGAGTATGCTAAGCATTGAGGATTCTAAGCATTGAGGATTCTAATCTAGGCATTGAGGATTCTAAGCATTGAGGATTCTAAGCATTGAGGATTCTAAGCATTGAGGATTCTAATCTAGGCATTGAGGATTCTAAGCACTGAGGATTCTAAGCATTGAGGATTCTAAGCATTGAGGATTCTAAACATTGAGGTTTGTAAGCTAAGCATGGAGGATTCTAAGCATTGAGGATGCTAAGTATTGAGGATGCTAAGCATTGAGGATTCTAAGCATTGAGGATGCTAAGCATTGAGGATGCTAAGCATTGAGGATTCTAAGCATTGAGGATTCTATGCATTGAGGATTCTAAGCATTGAGGATTCTAAGCTAGGCTTTGAGGATTCTAAGCATTGATGATTCTAAGCATTGAGGTTTCTAAGCTAAGCATGGAGGATTCTAAGCATTGAGGATGCTAAATATTGAGGATGCTAAGCATTGAGGATGCTAAGCATTGAGGATTCTAAGCATTGAGGATTCTAAGCATTGAGGATTCTAAGCATTTACGATTTTTAATCTAGGCATTGAGGATTCTAAGCATTGAGGATTCTAAGCATTGAGGATTCTAAGCATTGAGGTTTCTAAGCTAAGCATGGAGGATACTAAGCATTGAGGATGCTAAGTATTGAGGATGCGAAGCATTGAGGATGCTAAGCATTGAGGATGCTAAGCATTGAGGATTCTAAGCATTGAGGATTCTAAGCTTTGAGGTTTCTAAGCAAAGTATTGAGGTTTCTAAGCATTGAGGATGCTAAGCATTGAGGATGCTAAGCATAGAGCATACTAAGCATTGAGGATGCAAAGCATTGAGGATTCTAAGCATTGAGGATTCTAGGCATTGAGGATGCTAGGCATTGTGGATGCTAAGCATTGAGGATGCTAAGCATTGAGGATTCTAAGCTATGCATTGAGGATTCTAAACATTGAGGATGTTAAGCATTGAGAATTCTAAGTATTGAGGTTTCTAAGCTAAGCATTGAGGATTCTAAGCATTGAGGATTCTAAGCATTCAGGTTTCTAAGCAGTGAGGATTCTAAGCTAAGCACTTAGGATGCTAAGTATTGAGGTTTCTAAGCATTAAGGATTCTGTGCATTGAGGTTTCTAAGCATTGAGGATTCTAAGCATTGAGTTTTCTAAGCTAAGCATTGAGGATGCTAAGCATTGAGGATTCTAAGCATGGAGGATTCTAAGCATTGAGGATTCTAAGCTATGAGGATTCTAAGCCAAGCATTGAATTTTCTAATCTTTGAGGTTTCTAAGCATTAAGGCCTCTATGCACTGAGGTTTCTAAGCATTTGGGATGCTAAGCATTCAGGTTTCAAACAATAAAATTTCTCAGCAATGAGGTTTGTAAGCATTGAGGATTCTAAGCATTGAGGATTCTAAGCTAAGCATAGAGCATACTAAGGATTGAGGATGCTAAGCATTGAGGATTCTAAGCATTGAGGATTCTAAGCTATGCATTGAGGATTCTAAACATTGAGGATGTTAAGCATTGAGGATTCTAAGCATTGAGTTTTCTAAGCTAAGCATTGATGATGCTAAGCTTTGAGGATTCTAAGCATTGAGGATTCTAAGCATTGAGGATTCTAAGCATTGAGGATTCTAATCTAGGCATTGAGGATTCTAAGCATTGAGGATTCTAAGCATTGAGGATTCTAAGCATTGTGGTTTCTAAGCTAAGCATGGGGGATAATAAGCATTGAGGATGCTAAGCATTGAGGATGCTACGCATTGAGGATGCTAAGCATTGAGGATTCTAAGCATTGAGGATTCTAAGCATTCAGGTTTCTAAGCAGTGAGGATTCTAAGCTAAGCACTTAGGATGCTAAGTATTGAGGTTTCTAAGCATTAAGGATTCTGTGCGTTGAGGTTTCTAAGCATTGAGGATTCTAAGCATTGAGTTTTCTAAGCTAAGCATTGAGGATGCTAAGCATTGAGGATTCTAAGCATGGAGGATTCTAAGCATTGAGGATTCTAAGCTATGAGGATTCTAAGCCAAGCATTGAATTTTCTAATCTTTGAGGTTTCTAAGCATTAAGGCCTCTATGCATTTAGGTTTCTAAGCATTTGGGATGCTAAGCAATGAGGTTTCAAACAATAAAATTTCTCAGCATTGAGGTTTGTAAGCATTGAGGATTCTAAGCATTGAGGATTCTAAGCTAAGCATAGAGCATACTAGGGATTGAGGATGCTAAGCATTGAGGATTCTAAGCATTGAGGATTCTAAGCTATGCATTGAGGATTCTAAACATTGAGGATGTTAAGCATTGAGGATTCTAAGCATTGTGGTTTCTAAGCTAAACATGGAGGATTCTAAGCATTGAGGATGCTAAGCATTGAGGATGCTAAGCATTGAGGATGCTAAGCATTGAGGATTCTAAGCATTGAGGATTCTAAGCATTGAGGATTCTAATCTAGGCATTGAGGATTCTAAGCATTGAGCATTCTAAGCATTGAGGATTCTAAGCATTGAGGTTTCTAAGCAAAGCATTGAGGTTTCTAAGCATTGAGGATGCTAAGCATTGAGGATGCTAAGCATTGAGGATGCTAAGCATTGAGGATACTAAGCATTGAGGATTCTAGGCATTGAAGATGCTAAGCATTGAGGATGCTAAGCATTGAGGATGCTAAGCATTGAGGATTCTAAGCCAAGCATTGAGTTTTCTAATCTTTGTTGTTTCTAAACATTAAGGCCTCTATGCAATGAGGTTTGTAAGCATTAGGGTTGCTGAGCATTGAGGTTTCAGAGCAATAAAATTTCTAAGCAATGAGGATTCTGCGCATTGATGTTTCTAAGCAATGCATGGAGGACGCTAAGCATTGAGGTTCCTAAGCAGTGAGGATTCTGAGCTTTGAGGATTCTAAGCTAAGCAATGAGGATGCTAAGCATTGAGGATGCTAAGCATTGAGGATTCTAAGCATTGAGGTTTCTAAGCTAAGCATTGAGGATGCGAAGCATTGAGGATTCTAACTATTGAGCATTCTAAGCAATGCGTGGAGGATGCTAAGCATTGAGGATTCTAAGCATTGAGGATTCTAAGCTATGCATGGAGGATGCTAAGCATTGATGATTCTAAGCATTGAGGATGCTAAGCATTGAGGATTCTAAGCATTGAGGATGCTAATCATTGAGGATGCTAAGCATTGAGGATGGTAAGCATTGAGTATTCTAAGCTTTGAGGATGCTAAGCATTGAGGATGCTAAGCATTGAGGATGCTAAGCATTGAGGATTCTAAGCATTGAGGATTCTAAGCTATGTAATGAGGATGCTAAGCATTGAGGATTCTAAGTATTGAGGTTTCTATGCTAAGCATTGAGGATGGTAAGCATTGAGGATTCTAACTATTGAGGATTCTAAGCAATGCATGGAGGATTCTAAGCATTGAGGATTCTAAGCATTGAGGATTCTAAGCATTGAGGATGCTAAGCATTGAGGATGCTAAGCATTGAGGATGGTAAGCATTGAGGATTCTAAGCATAGAGCATACTAAGCATTGAAGATGCTAAGCATTTAGGATGCTAAGCATTGAGGATGCTAAGCATTGAGGTTTCAAACAATAAAATTTCTCAGCATTGAGGTTTGTAAGCATTGAGGATTCTAAGCATTGAGGATTCTAAGCTAAGCATAGAGCATACTAAGGATTGAGGATGCTAAGCATTGAGGTTTCTAAGCATTGGGGATTCTACGCGTTGAGGATGCTAAGCACTGACGATTCTAAGCATTGAGGTTTCTAAGCAGTGAGGATTCTAAGCTAAGAACTGAGGATGCTAAGTATTGAGGTTTCTAAGCATTAAGGACTCTGTGCATTGAGGTTTCTAAGCATTGGGGATCTGTAGCTTTGAGGATTCTAAGCTAAGCATTGAGGATTCTAAGCATTGAGGATTCTAAGCATTGAGGATGCTAAGCATTGAGGATTCTAAGCATTGAGGATTCTAAGCATTGAGGATTCTAAGCATTGAGGATTCTAAGCATTGAGGTTTCTAAGCTTAGCATTGAGGATTCTAATCATTGAGGATTCTAAGCATTCAGGTTTCTAAGCAGTGAGGATTCTAAGCTAAGCACTGAGGATGCTAAGTATTGAGGTTTCTAAGCATTAAGGACTCTGTGCATTGAGGATTCTAAGCATTGAGGATTCTAAGCATTGAGGATTCTAAGCATTGAGGATTCTAAGCAGTGAGGATTCTAAGCATTGAGGTTTCTAAGGTAAGCATTGAGGATTCTAAGCATTGAGGATTCTAAGCATTGAGGTTTCTAAGCTAAGCATTGAGGATGCGAGGCATTGAGGATTCTAACTATTGAGGATTCTAAGCAATGCATGGAGGATGCTAAGCATTGAGGATTCTAAGCATTGAGGATTCTAAGCATTGAGGATTCTAAGCCAAGCATTGAGTTTTCTAATCTTTGAGGTTTCTAAGCATTAATGCCTCTATGCATTGAGGTTTGTAAGCATTTGGGATGCTAAGCGATGAGGTTTCAAACAATAAAATTTCTCAGCATTGAGGTTTGTAAGCATTGAGGATTCTAAGCATTGAGGATTCTAACCTAAGCATAGAGCATACTAAGGATTGAGGATGCTAAGCATTGAGGTTTCTAAGCATTAAGGATTCTACGCGTTGAGGATACTAAGCACTGAGGATTCTAAGTATTGAGGTTTCTAAGCATTAAGGACTCTGTGCATTGAGGTTTCTAAGCATTGAGGATCCTGAGCTTTGAGGATTCTAAGATATGCATTGAGGATGCTAAGGATTGAGGATGCTAAGCATTGAGGATGCTAAGCATTGAGGTTTCTAAGCTTAGCATTGAGGATTCTAAGCATTCAGGTTTCTAAGCATTGAGGATTCTAAGCCAAGCATTGAGTTTTCTTATCTTTGAGGTTTCTAAACATTAAGGCCTCTATGCACTGAGGTTTGTAAGCATTAGGGATGCTAAGCATTGAGGCTTCAGAGCAATAAAATTTCTAAGCAATGAGGATTCTACGCATTGAGGTTTCTAAGCAATGCATGGAGTATGCTAAGCATTGAGGTTCCTAAGCAGTGAGGATTCTGAGCTTTGAGGATTCGAAGCTAAGCAATGAGGATGCTAAGCATTGAGGATGCTAAGCATTGAGGATTCTAAGCTATGTAATGGGGATACAAAGCATTGAGGATGCTAAGCATTGAGGATTCTAAGCATTGAGGATTCTAAGCTAAGCATAGAGAATACTAAGGATTGAGGATGCTAAGCATTGAGGTTTCTAAGCATTGGGCATTCTACGCATTTAGGATGCTAAGCAGTGAGGATTCTAAGCTAAGCACTGAGGATGCTAAGTATTGAGGTTTCTAAGCATTAAGGACTCTGTGCATTGAGGTTCCTAAGCATTGAGGATTCTAAGCATTGAGGATTCTAACTATTGAGGACTCTAAGCATAGAGGATTCTAAGCCAAGCATTGAGTTTTCTAATCTTTGTGGTTTCTAAGCATTAAGGCCTCTATGCATTGAGGTTTGTAAGCATTTGGGATGCTAAGCAATGAGGTTTCAAACAATAAAATTTCTCAGCATTGAGGTTTGTAAGCATTGAGGATTCTAAGCATTGAGGATTCTAAGCTAAGCATAGAGCATACTAAGGATTGAGGATGCTAAGCTTTGAGGTTTCTAAGCATTGGGGATTCTACGCGTTGAGGATGCTAAGCACTGAGGATTCTAAGCATTGAAGTTTCTAAGCAGTGGGGATTGTAAGCTAAGCACTGAGGATGCTAAGTATTGAGGTTTCTAAGCATTAAGGACTCTGTGCATTGAGGTTTCTAAGCATTGGGGATCTGTAGCTTTGAGGATTCTAAGCTAAGCATTGAGGATTCTAAGCATTGAGGATTCTAAGCATTGAGGATTCTAAGCATTGAGGATGCTAAGCATTGAGGATGCTAAGCATTGAGGATTCTAAGCATTGAGGATTCTGAGCATTGAGGTTTCTAAGCTTAGCATTGAGGATTCTAATCATTGAGGATTCTAAGCATTCAGGTTTCTAAGCAGTGAGGATTCCAAGATAAGCACTGAGGATGCTAAGTATTGAGGTTTCTAAGCATTAAGGACTCTGTGCATTGAGGTTTCTAAGCATTGGGGATCTGTAGCTTTGAGGATTCTAAGCTAAGCATTGAGGATTCTAAGCATTGAGGATTCTAAGCATTGAGGATTCTAAGCATTGAGGATTCTAAGCCAAGCATTGAGTTTTCTTATCTTTGAGGTTTCTAAACATTAAGGCCTCTATGCACTGAGGTTTGTAAGCATTAGGGATGCTAAGCATTGAGGCTTCAGAGCAATAAAATTTCTAAGCAATGAGGATTCTACGCATTGAGGTTTCTAAGCAATGCATGGAGGATGCTAAGCATTGAGGTTCCTAAGCAGTGAGGACTTTGAGCTTTGAGGATTCGAAGCTAAGCAATGAGGATGCTAAGCATTGAGGATGCTAAGCATTGAGGATTCTAAACTATGTAATGGGGATACAAAGCATTGAGGATGCTAAGCATTGAGGATTCTAAGCATTGAGGATTCTAAGCAGTGAGGATTCTAAGCTAAGCACTGAGGATGCTAAGTATTGAGGTTTCTAAGCATTAAGGACTCTGTGCATTGAGGTTTCTAAGCATTGAGGATTCTATGCATTGAGGATTATAAACATTGAGGATTCTAAGCATGGAGGATTCTAAGCATTGAGGATTCTAAGCTATGAGGATTCTAAGCCAAGCATTGAATTTTCTAATCTTTGAGGTTTCTAAGCATTAAGGCCTCTATGCATTGAGGTTTGTAAGCATTTGGGATGCTAAGCAATGAGGTTTCAAACAATAAAATTTCTCAGCATTGAGGTTTGTAAGCATTGAGGATTCTAAGCATTGAGGATTCTAAGCTAGGCATTGAGGATTCTAAGCATTGAGGATGCAAAGCATTGAGGATTCTAAGCATTGAGGATTCTAAGCTATGCATTGAGGATTCTAAACATTGAGGATGTTAAGCATTGAGGATTCTAAGCATTGAGTTTTCTAAGCTAAGCATTGAGGATTCTAAGCATTGAGAATTCTAAGCATTGAGGATTCTAAGCACTGAGGATTCTAAGCATTGAGGATTTTAAGCATTGAGGATTCTAAGCATTGAGGATTCTAATCTAGGCATTGAGGATTCTAAGCATTGAGGATTCTAAGCATTGAGGATTCTAAGCATTGAGGTTTCTAAGCTAAGCATTGAGGATTCTAAGCATTGAGGATGCTAAGTATTGAGGATGCTAAGCATTGAGGATGCTAAGCATTGAGGATTCTAAGCATTGAGGATTCTAAGCATTGAGGATTCTAAGCTATGCATTGAGGATTCTAAGCATTGAGGATTCAAAGCATTGAGGATTCAAAGCATTGAGGATTCTAATCTAGGCATTGAGGATTCTAAGCATTGAGGATTCTGAGCATTGAGGTTTCTAAGCTTAGCATTGAGGATTCTAATCATTGAGGATTCTAAGCATTCAGGTTTCTAAGCAGTGAGGATTCCAAGATAAGCACTGAGGATGCTAAGTATTGAGGTTTCTAAGCATTAAGGACTCTGTGCATTGAGGTTTCTAAGCATTGGGGATTTGTAGCTTTGAGGATTCTAAGCTAAGCATTGAGGATTCTAAGCATTGAGGATTCTAAGCATTGAGGATTCTAAGCATTGAGGTTTCTAAGCTTAGCATTGAGGATTCTAATCATTGAGGATTCTATGCATTCAGGTTTCTAAGCAGTGAGGATTCTAAGCTAAGCACTGAGGATGCTTAGTATTGAGGTTTCTAAGCATTAAGGACTCTGTGCATTGAGGATTCTAAGCATTGAGGATTCTAAGCATTGAGGATTCTAAGCATTGAGGATTCTAAGCAGTGAGGATTCTAAGCATTGAGGTTTCTAAGGTAAGCATTTAGGATTCTAAGCATTGAGGATTCTAAGCATTGAGGTTTCTAAGCTAAGCATTGAGGATGCGAAGCATTGAGGATTCTAACTATTGAGGATTC
The DNA here is from genome assembly GCF_054131305.1 of Coturnix japonica. NCBI lineage: Eukaryota > Metazoa > Chordata > Aves > Galliformes > Phasianidae > Coturnix > Coturnix japonica. The sequence goes on along the minus strand of NC_140693.1, from coordinate 6,529,613 downwards.
TAAGCCAAGCATTGAGTTTTCTAATCTTTGAGGTTTCTAAGCATTAAGGCCTCTATGCATTGAGGTTTGTAAGCATTTGGGATGCTAAGCAATGAGGTTTCAAACAATAAAATTTCTCAGCATTGAGGTTTGTAAGCATTGAGGATTCTAAGCATTGAGGATTCTAACCTAAGCATAGAGCATACTAAGGATTGAGGATGCTAAGCATTGAGGTTTCTAAGCATTAAGGATTCTACGCGTTGAGGATACTAAGCACTGAGGATTCTAAGTATTGAGGTTTCTAAGCATTAAGGACTCTGTGCATTGAGGTTTCTAAGCATTGAGGATCCTGAGCTTTGAGGATTCTAAGATATGCATTGAGGATGCTAAGGATTGAGGATGCTAAGCATTGAGGATGCTAAGCATTGAGGTTTCTAAGCTTAGCATTGAGGATTCTAAGCATTCAGGTTTCTAAGCATTGAGGATTCTAAGCCAAGCATTGAGTTTTCTTATCTTTGAGGTTTCTAAACATTAAGGCCTCTATGCACTGAGGTTTGTAAGCATTAGGGATGCTAAGCATTGAGGCTTCAGAGCAATAAAATTTCTAAGCAATGAGGATTCTACGCATTGAGGTTTCTAAGCAATGCATGGAGTATGCTAAGCATTGAGGTTCCTAAGCAGTGAGGATTCTGAGCTTTGAGGATTCGAAGCTAAGCAATGAGGATGCTAAGCATTGAGGATGCTAAGCATTGAGGATTCTAAGCTATGTAATGGGGATACAAAGCATTGAGGATGCTAAGCATTGAGGATTCTAAGCTAAGCATAGAGAATACTAAGGATTGAGGATGCTAAGCATTGAGGTTTCTAAGCATTGGGCATTCTACGCATTTAGGATGCTAAGCAGTGAGGATTCTAAGCTAAGCACTGAGGATGCTAAGTATTGAGGTTTCTAAGCATTAAGGACTCTGTGCATTGAGGTTCCTAAGCATTGAGGATTCTAAGCATTGAGGATTCTAACTATTGAGGACTCTAAGCATAGAGGATTCTAAGCCAAGCATTGAGTTTTCTAATCTTTGTGGTTTCTAAGCATTAAGGCCTCTATGCATTGAGGTTTGTAAGCATTTGGGATGCTAAGCAATGAGGTTTCAAACAATAAAATTTCTCAGCATTGAGGTTTGTAAGCATTGAGGATTCTAAGCATTGAGGATTCTAAGCTAAGCATAGAGCATACTAAGGATTGAGGATGCTAAGCTTTGAGGTTTCTAAGCATTGGGGATTCCACGCGTTGAGGATGCTAAGCACTGAGGATTCTAAGCATTGAAGTTTCTAAGCAGTGGGAATTGTAAGCTAAGCACTGAGGATGCTAAGTATTGAGGTTTCTAAGCATTAAGGACTCTGTGCATTGAGGTTTCTAAGCATTGGGGATCTGTAGCTTTGAGGATTCTAAGCTAAGCATTGAGGATTCTAAGCATTGAGGATTCTAAGCATTGAGGATTCTAAGCATTGAGGATGCTAAGCATTGAGGATGCTAAGCATTGAGGATTCTAAGCATTGAGGATACTGAGCATTGAGGTTTCTAAGCTTAGCATTGAGGATTCTAATCATTGAGGATTCTAAGCATTCAGGTTTCTAAGCAGTGAGGATTCCAAGATAAGCACTGAGGATGCTAAGTATTGAGGTTTCTAAGCATTAAGGACTCTGTGCATTGAGGTTTCTAAGCATTGGGGATCTGTAGCTTTGAGGATTCTAAGCTAAGCATTGAGGATTCTAAGCATTGAGGATTCTAAGCATTGAGGATTCTAAGCATTGAGGATGCTAAGCATTGAGGATTCTAAGCATTGAGGATTCTAAGCATTGAGGATTCTAAGCATTGAGGATTCTAAGCATTGAGGTTTCTAAGCTTAGCATTGAGGATTCTAATCATTGAGGATTCTATGCATTCAGGTTTCTAAGCAGTGAGGATTCTAAGCTAAGCACTGAGGATGCTTAGTATTGAGGTTTCTAAGCATTAAGGACTCTGTGCATTGAGGATTCTAAGCATTGAGGATTCTAAGCATTGAGGATTCTAAGCATTGAGGATTCTAAGCAGTGAGGATTCTAAGCATTGAGGTTTCTAAGGTAAGCATTTAGGATTCTAAGCATTGAGGATTCTAAGCTTTGAGGTTTCTAAGCTAAGCATTGAGGATGCGAAGCATTGACGATTCTAACTATTGAGGATTCTAATCAATGCATGGAGGATGCTAAGCATTGAGGATTCTAAGCATTGAGTATTCTAAGCATTGAGGATTCTAAGCCAAGCATTGAGTTTTCTAATCTTTGAGGTTTCTAAGCATTAAGGCCTCTATGCATTGAGGTTTGTAAGCATTTGGGATGCTAAGCAATGAGGTTTCAAACAATAAAATTTCTCAGCATTGAGGTTTGTAAGCATTGAGGATTCTAAGCATTGAGGATTCTAACCTAAGCATAGAGCATACTAAGGATTGAGGATGCTAAGCATTGAGGTTTCTAAGCATTAAGGATTCTACGCGTTGAGGATACTAAGCACTGAGGATTCTAAGTATTGAGGTTTCTAAGCATTAAGGACTCTGTGCATTGAGGTTTCTAGGCATTGAGGATCCTGAGCTTTGAGGATTCTAAGATATGCATTGAGGATGCTAAGGATTGAGGATGCTAAGCATTGAGGATGCTAAGCATTGAGGTTTCTAAGCTTAGCATTGAGGATTCTAAGCATTCAGGTTTCTAAGCATTGAGGATTCTAAGCCAAGCATTGAGTTTTCTTATCTTTGAGGTTTCTAAACATTAAGGCCTCTATGCACTGAGGTTTGTAAGCATTAGGGATGCTAAGCATTGAGGCTTCAGAGCAATAAAATTTCTAAGCAATGAGGATTCTACGCATTGAGGTTTCTAAGCAATGCATGGAGGATGCTAAGCATTGAGGTTCCTAAGCAGTGAGGACTTTGAGCTTTGAGGATTCGAAGCTAAGCAATGAGGATGCTAAGCATTGAGGATGCTAAGCATTGAGGATTCTAAACTATGTAATGGGGATACAAAGCATTGAGGATGCTAAGCATTGAGGATTCTAAGCATTGAGGATTCTAAGCAGTGAGGATTCTAAGCTAAGCACTGAGGATGCTAAGTATTGAGGTTTCTAAGCATTAAGGACTCTGTGCATTGAGGTTTCTAAGCATTGAGGATTCTATGCATTGAGGATTATAAACATTGAGGATTCTAAGCATGGAGGATTCTAAGCATTGAGGATTCTAAGCTATGAGGATACTAAGCCAAGCATTGAATTTTCTAATCTTTGAGGTTTCTAAGCATTAAGGCCTCTATGCATTGAGGTTTGTAAGCATTTGGGATGCTAAGCAATGAGGTTTCAAACAATAAAATTTCTCAGCATTGAGGTTTGTAAGCATTGAGGATTCTAAGCATTGAGGATTCTAAGCTAGGCATTGAGGATTCTAAGCATTGAGGATGCAAAGCATTGAGGATTCTAAGCATTGAGGATTCTAAGCTATGCATTGAGGATTCTAAACATTGAGGATGTTAAGCATTGAGGATTCTAAGCATTGAGTTTTCTAAGCTAAGCATTGAGGATTCTAAGCATTGAGAATTCTAAGCATTGAGGATTCTAAGCACTGAGGATTCTAAGCATTGAGGATTTTAAGCATTGAGGATTCTAAGCATTGAGGATTCTAATCTAGGCATTGAGGATTCTAAGCATTGAGGATTCTAAGCATTGAGGATTCTAAGCATTGAGGTTTCTAAGCTAAGCATTGAGGATTCTAAGCATTGAGGATGCTAAGTATTGAGGATGCTAAGCATTGAGGATGCTAAGCATTGAGGATTCTAAGCATTGAGGATTCTAAGCATTGAGGATTCTAAGCTATGCATTGAGGATTCTAAGCATTGAGGATTCAAAGCATTGAGGATTCAAAGCATTGAGGATTCTAATCTAGGCATTGAGGATTCTAAGCATTGAGGATTCTAAGCATTGAGGATTCTAAGCATTGAGGATTCTAAGCACTGAGGTTTCTAAGCTAAGCATGGAGGATTCTAAGCATTGAGGATGCTAAGTATTGACGATGCTAAGCATTGAGGATGCTAAGCATTGAGGATGCTAAGCATTGAGGATTCTAAGCATTGAGGATTTTATGCATTGAGGATTCTAAGCTAGGCATTGAGGATTCTAAGCATTGAGGATTCTAAGCCTTGAGGTTTCTAAGCAAAGCATTGAGGTTTCTAAGCATTGAGGATGCTAAGCATTGAGGATGCTAAGCATTGATGATGCTAAGCATTGAGGATTCTAAGCATTGAGGATGCTAAGCATTGAGGATGCTAAGCATTGAGGATTCTAAGCATTGAGGATTCTAAGCTTTGAGGATGCTAAGCATTGAGGATGCTAAGCATTGAGGATGCTAAGCATTGAGGATTCTAAGCATTGAGGATTCTAAGCTATGTAATGAGGATGCTAAGCATTGAGGATTCTAAGTATTGAGGTTTCTATGCTAAGCATTGAGGATGGTAAGCATTGAGGATTCTAACTATTGAGGATTCTAAGCAATGCATGGAGGATTCTAAGCATTGAGGATTCTAAGCATTGACGATTCTAAGCATTGACGATTCTAAGCATTGAGGATGGTAAGGATTGAGGATGCTAAGCATTGAGGATGCTAAGCATTGAGGATGGTAAGCATTGAGGATGCTAAGCATTGAGGATTCTAAGCATAGAGCATACTAACCATTGAGGATGCTAAGCATTGAGGATGCTAAGCATTGAGGATGCTAAACATTGAGGATGCTAAGCATTGAGGATTCTAAGATTTGAGGATGCTAAGCATTGAGGATTCTAAACATTGAGGATGCTAAGCATTGAGGATTCTAAGTATTGAGGTTTCTATGCTAAGCATTGAGGATGCGAAGCATTGGGGATTCTGACTATTGAGGATTCTAAGCAATGCAAAGAGGATTCTAATCATTGAGGATTCTAAGCATTGAGGTGTCTAAGCATTGAGGATTCTAAGTTATGCATGGAGGATTCTAAGCATTGAGGATTCTAAGCATTGAGGATTCTAAGCATTGAGGATTCTAAGCTATGCATTGAGGATTCTAAGCATTGAGGATGTTAAGCATTGAGAATTCTAAGCATTGAGGTTTCTAAGCTAAGCATTGAGGATTCTAAGCATTGAGGATTCTAAGCATTCAGGTTTCTAAGCAGTGAGGATTCTAAGCTAAGCACTTAGGATGCTAAGTATTGAGGTTTCTAAGCATTAAGGATTCTGTGCATTGAGGTTTCTAAGCACTGTGGATTCTAAGCATTGAGTTTTCTAAGCTAAGCATTGAGGATTCTAAGCATTGAGGATTCTAAGCATTGAGGATTGTAAGCATTGAGGATTCTAAACATTGAGGATTCTAAGCATTGAGGATTCTAAGCATTGAGGATTCTAAGCATTGAGGATTCTAAGCAGTGAGGATTCTAAGCATTGAGGTTTCTAAGGTAAGCATTGAGGATTCTAAGCATTGAGGATTCTAAGCATTGAGGTTTCTAAGCTAAGCATTGAGGATGCGAAGCATTGAGGATTCTAACTATTGAGGATTCTAAGCAATGCATGGAGGATGCTAAGCATTGAAGATTCTAAGCATTGAGGATTCTAAGCATTGAGGATTCTAAGCCAAGCATTGAGTTTTCTAATCTTTGAGGTTTCTAAGCATTAAGGCCTCTATGCATTGAGGTTTGTAAACATTTGGGATGCTAAGCAATGAGGTTTCAAACAATAAAATTTCTCAGCATTGAGGATTCTATGCATTGATGATTCTAAGCTAAGCATAGAGCATACTAAGGATTGAGGATGCTAAGCATTGAGGTTTCTAAGCATTGGGCATTCTACGCGTTGAGGATGCTATGCACTGAGGATTCTAAGTATTGAGGTTTCTAAGCATTAAGGACTCTGTGCATTGAGGTTTCTAAGCATTGAGGATTCTAAGCATTGAGGATTCTAAGCTAGGCATTGAGAATTCTAAGCATTGAGGATTCTAAGCATTGAGGATTCTAAGCTAAGCATTGAGGATTCTAAGCATTGAGGATGCTAAGCTTTGAGGATGCTAAGCATTGAGGATGCTAATCTTTGAGGATTCTAAGCATTGAGGATTCTAAGCATTGAGGATTCTAAGCATTGAGGATGCTAAGCATTGAGGATTCTAAGCATTGAGGATGCTAAGCATTGAGGATGCTAAGCATTGAGGATTCTAAGCATTGAGGATTCTCAGCCAAGCATTGAGTTTTCTAATCTTTGTTGTTTCTAAACATTAAGGCCTCTATGCAATGAGGTTTGTAAGCATTAGGGATGCTAAGCATCTAGGTTTCAGAGCAATAAAATTTCTAAGCAATGAGGATTCTGCGCATTGAGGTTTCTAAGCAATGCATGGAGGATGCTAAGCATTGAGGTTCCTAAGCAGTGAAGATTCTAAGCTTTGAGGATTCTAAGCTAATCAAAGAGGATGCTAAGCAATGAGGATGCTCAGCATTGAGGATGCTAAGCATTGAGGATTCTAAGCATTGAGGTTTCTAAGCTAATCATTGAGGATGCGAAGCATTGAGGATTCTAACTATTGAGGATTCTAAGCAATGCATGGAGATTGCTAAGCATTGAGGATTCTAAGCATTGAGGATTCTAAGCTATGCATGGAGGATTCTAAGCATTGAGGATTATAAGCATTGAGGATTTTAAGCCAAGCAATTAGTTTTCTAATCTTTGAGGTTTCTAAGCATTAAGGCCTCTATGCATTGAGTTTTGTAAGCATTTGGGATGCTAAGCAATGAGGTTTCAAACAATAAAATTTCTCAGCATTGAGGTTTGTAAGCATTGAGGATTCTAAGCATTGAGGATTCTAAGCTAAGCATAGAGCATACTAAGGATTGAGGATGCTAAGCATTGAGGATTCTAAGCATTGGGGATTCTACGCGTTGAGGATGCTAAGCACTGAGGATTCTAAGCATTGAGGTTTCTAAGCAGTGAGGATTCTAAGCTATGCACTGAGGATGCTAAGTATTGAGGTTTCTAAGCATTAAGGACTCTGTGCATTGAGGTTTCTAGGTATTGGGGATCTGTAGCTTTGAGGATTCTAAGCTAAGCATTGAGGATTCTAAGCATTGAGGATTCTAAGCATTGAGGATTCTAAGCATTGAGGATTCTAAGTATTGAGGTTTCTAAACATTCAGGGTTCAAAGCATTGAGGATGCCAAGCATTGAGGATGCCAAGCATTGAGGATGCTATGCATTCAGGATGCTAAGCATTGAGGATTCTAAGCATTGAGGATTCTAAGCATTGAGGTTTCTAACCTTAGCATTGAGGATTCTAATCATTGAGGATTCTAAGCATTCAGGTTTCTAAGCAGTGAGGATTCTAAGCTAAGCACTGAGGATGCTAAGTATTGAGGTTTCTAAGCATTAAGGACTCTGTGCATTGAGGATTCTAAGCATTGAGGATTCTAAGCATTGAGGATTCTAAGCATTGAGGTTTCTAAGGTAAGCATTTAGGATTCTAAGCATTGACGATTCTAAGCATTGAGGTTTCTAAGCTAAGCATTGAGGTTGCGAAGCATTGAGGATTCTATTGAGGATTCTAAGAAATGCATGGAGGATGCTAAGCATTGAAGATTCTAAGCATTGAGGATTCTAAGCATTGAGGATTCTAAGCCAAGCATTGAGTTTTCTAATCATTGAGGTTTCTAAGCATTTATGCCTCTATGCATTGAGGTTTGTAAGCATTTGGGATGCTAAGCAATGAGGTTTCAAACAATAAAATTTCTCAGCATCGAGGTTTGTAAGCATTGAGGATTCTAAGCATTGAGGATTCTAACCTAAGCATAGAGCATACTAAGGATTGAGGATGCTAAGCATTGAGGTTTCTAAGCATTGGGGATTCTACGCGTTGAGGATGCTAAGCACTGAGGATTCTAAGTATTGAGGTTTCTAAGCATTAAGGACTCTGTGCATTGAGGTTTCTAAGCATTGAGGATCCTGAGCTTTGAGGATTCTAAGATATGCATTGAGGATGCTAAGCATTGAGGATGCTAAGCATTGAGGTTTCTAAGCTTAGCATTGAGGATTCTAAGCATTCAAGGTTTCTAAGCATTGAGGATTCTAAGCCAAGCATTGAGTTTTCTTATCTTTGAGGTTTCTAAACATTAAGGCCTCTATGCTCTGAGGTTTGTAAGCATTAGGGATGCTAAGCATTGAGGTTACAGAGCAATAAAATTTCTAAGCAATGAGGATTCTACGCATTGAGGTTTCTAAGCAATGCATTGAGGATGACAAGCATTGAGGTTCCTAAGCAGTGAGGATTCTGAGCTTTGAGGATTCGAAGCTAAGCAATGAGGATTCTAAGCAATGAGGATGCTAAGCATTGAGGATTCTAAGCTATGTAATGGGGATGCTAAGCATTGAGGATGCTAAGCATTGAGGATTCTAAGCATTGAGGATTCTAAGCTAAGCATAGAGCATACTAAGGATTGAGGATGCTAAGCATTGAGGTTTCTAAGCATTGGGGATTCTACGCATTGAGGATGCTAAGCACTGAGGATTCTAAGCAGTGAGGATTCTGAGCATTGAAGGTTCTAAGCAGGGAGGATTCTAAGCTAAGCACTGAGGATGCTAAGTATTGAGGTTTCTAAGAATTAAGGATTCTGTGCATTGAGGTTCCTAAGCATTGAGGATTCTAAGCATTGAGGATTCTAAGCATTTAGGATTCTAAGCATTGAGGATTCTAAGCTAGGCATTGTGGATGCTAAGCATTGAGGATGCTAAGCATTGAGGATGCTTAGCATTGAGGACGCTAAGCATTAAGGATGCTAAGCATTGAGGATTCTAAGCATTGAGGATTTTAAGCTAAGCATAGAGCATACTAAGGATTGAGGTTTCTAAGTATTGGGGATTCTACGCATTGAGGATGCTAAGCACTGAGGATTCTAAGCATTGAGGTTTCTAAGCAGTGAGGATTCTCAGCTAAGCACTGAGGATGCTAAGTATTGAGTTTTCTAAGCATTAAGGACTCTGTGCATTGAGGTTTCTAAGCATTGAGGATCCTGAGCTTTGAAGATTCAAAGCGAAGCATTGAGGATGCTAAGCATTAAGGACTCTGTGCATTGGGATTCTAAGCATTGAGGATTCTAAGCATTCAGGTTTCTAAGCAGTGAGGATTCTAAGCTAAGCACTAAGGATGCTAAGTATTGAGGTTTCTAAGCATTAAGGACTCTGTGCATTGAGGATGCTAAGCATTGAGGATGCTAAGCATTAAGGATGCTAAGCATTGAGGATTCTAAGCATTGAGGATTCTAAGCATTGAGTATTCTAAGCACTCAGGTTTCTAAGCAGTGAGGATTCTAAGCTAAGCACTGAGGATGCTAAGTATTGAGGTTTCTAAGCATTAAGGACTCTGTGCATTGAGGTTTCTAAGCATTGAGGATTCTAAGCATTGAGGATTCTAAGCATTGAGGATTCTAAGCTAGGCATTGAGGATTCTAAGCTAGGCATTGAGGATTCTAAGCATTGAGGATTCTAAGCATTGAGGATGCTAAGCATTGAGGATGCTAAGCATTGAGGATTCTAAGCATTGAGGATTCTAAGCATTGAGGATTCTACGCCAAGCATTGAGTTTTCTAATCTTTGAGGTTTCTAAACATTAAGGCCTCTATGCACTGAGGTTTGTAAGCATTAGGGATGCTAAGAATTGAGGTTTCAGAGCAATAAAATTTCTAAGCAATGAGGATTCTACGCATTGAGGTTTCTAAACAATGCATGGAGGATGCTAAGCATTGAGGTTCCTAAGCAGTGAGGATTCTGAGCTTTGAGGATTCGAAGCTCAGCAATGAGGATGCTAAGCAATGAGGATGCTAAGCAATGAGGACTCTAAGCATTGAGGATTCTAAGCTATGCATGGAGGATGCTAAGCATTGAGGATTCTAAGCATTGAGGATGCTAAGCATTGAGGATTCTAAGCATTGAGGATTCTAAGCTATGCATGGAGGATGCTAAGCATTGAGGATTCTACGCGTTGAGGATGCTAAGCACTGAGGATTCTAAGCATTGAGGTTTCTAAACAGTGAGGATTCTAAGCTAAGCAATGAGGATGCTAAGTATTGAGGTTTCTAAGCATTAAGAACTCTGTGCATTTAGGTTTCTAAGCATTGAGGATACTGAGCTTTGAGGATTCTAAGATATGCATTGAGGATGCTAAGCATTCAGGATGCTAAGCATTGAGGATGCTAAGCATTGAGAATGCTAAGCATTGAGGATTCTAAGCATTGAGGATTCTAAGCTATGCATTGAGGATTCTAAACATTGAGGATGTTAAGCATTGAGGATTCTAAGCAAAGCACTGAGGATGCTAAGTATTGATGTTTCTAAGAATTAAGGACTCTGTGCATTGAGGTTTCTAAGCATTGAGGATGCTAAGCATTGAGGTTTCTAAGCATTGAGGATAGTAAGCATTGAGGATTCTATTCTATGTAAAGAGGATGCTAAGCATTGAGGATGCTAAGCATTGAGGATTCTATGCATTGAGGATTCTAAGCATTGAGGATTCTAAGCATTGAGGATGCTAAGCATTGAGGATGCTAAGCATTGAGGATTCTAAGCATTGAGGATTCTAAGCATTGAGGATTCTACGCCAAGCATTGAGTTTTCTAATCTTTGTGGTTTCTAAACATTAAGGCCTCTATGCACTGAGGTTTGTAAGCATTAGGGATGCTAAGAATTGAGGTTTCAGAGCAATAAAATTTCTAAGCAATGAGGATTCTACGCATTGAGGTTTCTAAACAATGCATGGAGGATGCTTAGCATTGAGGTTCCTAAGCAGTGAGGATTCTGAGCTTTGAGGATTCGAAGCTCAGCAATTAGGATGCTAAGCAATGAGGATGCTAAGCAATGAGGACTCTAAGCATTGAGGATTCTAAGCTATGCATGGAGGATGCTAAGCATTGAGGATTCTAAGGATTGAGGATGCTAAGCATTGAGTATTCTAAGCATTGAGGATTCTAAGCTATGCATGGAGGATGCTAAGCATTGAGGATTCTACGCGTTGAGGATGCTAAGCACTGAGGATTCAAAGCATTGAGGTTTCTAAACAGTGAGGATTCTAAGCTAAGCAATGAGGATGCTAAGTATTGAGGTTTCTAAGCATTAAGAACTCTGTGCATTGAGGTTTCTAAGCATTGAGGATACTGAGCTTTGAGGATTCTAAGATATGCATTGAGGATGCTAAGCATTGAGGATGCTAAGCATTGAGGATGCTAAGCATTGAGGATTCTAAGCATTGAGGATGTTAAGCATTGAGGATTCTAAGCTAAGCACTGAGGATGCTAAGTATTGAGGTTTCTAAGAATTAAGGACTCTGTGCATTGAGGTTTCTAAGCATTGAGGATACTAAGCATTGAGGATTCTAAGCTATGTAATGAGGATGCTAAGCATTGAGGATTCTAAGCATTGAGGATTCTAAGCATTGAGGATTCTAAGCCAAGCATTGAGTTTTCTAATCTTTGCTGTTTCTAATGATTACGGCCTCTATGCACTGAGGTTTGTAAGCATTAGGGATGCTAAGCATTGAGGTTTCAGAGCAATAAAATTTCTAAGCAATGAGGATTCTACGCATTGAGGTTTCTAAGCAATGCATGGAGGATGCTAAGCATTGAGGTTCCTAAGCAGTGAGGATTCTGAGCTTTGAGGATTCGAAGCTAAGCAATGAGGATGCTAAGCATTGAGGATGCTAAGCATTGAGGATTCTAAGCTATGTAATGGGGATACAAAGCATTGAGGATGCTAAGCATTGAGGATTCTAAGCATTGAGGATTCTAAGCTAAGCATAGAGCATACTAAGGATTGAGGATGCTAAGCACTGAGGATTATAAGCATTGAGGTTTCTAAGCAGTGAGGATTCTATGCTAAGCACTGAGAATGCTAAGTATTGACGTTTCTAAGCATTAAGGACTCTGTGCATTGAGGTTTCTAAGCATTGAGGATCCTGAGCTTTGGAGATTCTAAGCTATGCATTGAGGATGCTAAGCATTGAGGATTCTAAGCATTGAGGATTCTAAGCAGTGAGGATTCTAAGCATTGAGGATGTTAAGCATTGAGGATTCTAAGCATTGAGTTTTCTAAGCTAAGCATTGAGGATTCTAAGCATTGAGGATTCTAAGCATTGAGGATGCTAAGCATTCAGGATTCTAAGCATTGAGGATTCTCAGCATTCAGGATTCTAAGCTAGGCATTGTGGATTCCAAGCATTGAGGATGCTAAGCATTTGGATGCTAAGCAATGAGGTTTCAAAGAATAAAATTTCTCAGCATTGAGGTTTGTAATCATTGAGGATTCTAAGCATTGAGGATTCTAAGCTAAGCATAGAGCATACTAAGGATTGAGGATGCTAAGCATTGAGGTTTCTAAGGATTGGGTATTCTACGCATTGAGGATGCTAAGCACTGAGGATTCTAAGCATTGAGGTTTCTAAGCAGTGAGGATTCTAAGCTAAGCACTGAGGATGCGAAGTATTGAGGTTTCTAAGCATTAAGGACTCTGTACATTGAGGATTCTAAGCATTGAGGATCCTGAGCTTTGAGGATTCTAAGCTATGCACTGAGGATGCTAAGCATTGAGGATGCTAAGCATTGAGGATTCTAAGCATTGAGGATGTTAAGCATTGAGGATGTTAAGCATTGAGGATTCTAAGCATTGAGGATTCTAAGCATCGAGGAATCTAAGCATTGAGGATTCTAAGCATTCAGGTTTCTAAGCAGTGAGGATTCTACGCTAAGCACTGAGGATGCTAAGTATTGAGGTTTCTAAGCATTAAGGACTCTGTGCATTGAGGTTTCTAAGCATTGAGGATTCTAAGCATTGAGGATTCTAAGCATTGAGGATTCTAAGCTAGGCATTGAGGATTCTAAGGTAGGCATTGAGGATTCTAAGCATTGAGGATTATAAGCATTGAGGATTCTAAGCATTGAGGATTGTAAGCATTGAGGATGCTAAGCATTGAGGATGCTAAGCATTGAGGATGCTAAGCATTGAGGATTCGAAGCATTGAGGATTCTATGCCAAGCATTGAGTTTTCTAATCTTTGAGGTTTCTAAACATTAAGGCCTCTATGCACTGAGGTTTGTACGCATTAGGGATGCTAAGAATTGAGGTTTCAGAGCAATAAAATTTCTAAGCAATGAGGATTCTACGCATTGAGGTTTCTAAACAATGCATGGAGGATGCTGAGCATTGAGGTTCCTAAGCAGTGAGGATTCTGAGCTTTGAGGATTCGAAGCTCAGCAATGAGGATGCTAAGCAATGAGGATGCTAAGCATTGAGAACTCTAAGCATTGAGGATTCTAAGCTATGCATGGAGGATGCTAAGCATTGAGGATTCTAAGCATTGAGGATGCTAAACATTGAGGATTCTAAGCATTGAGGATTCTAAGCTATGCATGGAGGATGCTAAGCATTGAGGATTCTACGCGTTGAGGATGCTAAGCACTGAGGATTCTAAGCATTGAGGTTTCTAACAGTGAGGATTCTAAGCTAAGCAATGAGAATGCTAAGTATTGAGGTTTCTAAAAATTAAGAACTCTGTGCATTGAGGTTTCTAAGCATTGAGGATACTGAGCTTGGAGGATTCTAAAATATGCATTGAGGATGCTAAGCATTGAGGATTCTAAGCATTGAGGATGTTAAGCATTGAGGATGTTAAGCATTGAGGATTCTAAGCATTGAGGTTTCTAAGCTAAGCATTGAGGATTCTAAGCATCGAGGAATCTAAGCATTGAGGATTCTAAGCATTCAGGTTTCTAAGCAGTGAGGATTCTACGCTAAGCACTGAGGATGCTAAGTATTGAGGTTTCTAAGCATTAAGGACTCTGTGCATTGAGGTTTCTAAGCATTGAGGATTCTTAGCATTGAGGATTCTAAGCATTGAGGATTCTAAGCATTGAGGATTCTAAGCTAGGCAATGAGGATTCTAAGCTAGGCATTGAGGATTCTAAGCATTGAGGATTCTAAGCATTGAGGATTCTAAGAATTGCGGATGCTAAGCATTGAGGATGCTAAGCATTGAGGATGCTAAGCATTGAGGATTCTAAGCATTGAGGATTCTAAGCATTGAGGATTCTACGCCAAGCATTGAGTTTTCTAATCTTTGAGGTTTCTAAACATTAAGGCCTCTATGCACTGAGGTTTGTAAGCATTAGGGATGCTAAGAATTGAGGTTTCAGAGCAATAAAATTTCTAAGCAATGAGTATTCTACGCATTGAGGTTTCTAAACAATGCATGGAGGATGCTAAGCATTGAGGTTCCTAAGCAGTGAGGATTCTGAGCTTTGAGGATTCGAAGCTCAGCAATGAGGATGCTAAGCAATGAGGATGCTAAGCAATGAGGACTCTAAGCACTGAGGATTCTAAGCTATGCCTGGAGGATGCTAAGCATTGAGGATTCTAAGCATTGAGGATGCTAAGCATTGAGTATTCTAAGCATTGAGGATTCTAAGCTATGCATGGAGGATGCTAAGCATTGAGGATTCTACGCGTTGAGGATGCTAAGCACTGAGGATTCTAAGCATTGAGGTTTCTAAGCAGTGAGGATTCTAAGCTAAGCAATGAGGATGCTAAGTATTGAGGTTTCTAAGCATTAAGAACTCTGTCCATTGAGGTTTCTAAGCATTGTGGATTCTATGCATTGAGGATTCTAAACATTGAGGATTCTAAGCCAAGCATTGAGTTTTCTAATCTTTGCTGTTTCTAAACATTAAGGCCTCACTGCACTGAGGTTTGTAAGCATTAGGGATGCTAAGCATTGAGGTTTCAGAGCAATAAGATTTCTAAGCAATTAGGATTCTACGCATTGAGGTTTCTAAGCAATGCATGGAGGATGCTAAGCATTGAGGTTCCTAAGCAGTGAGGATTCTGAGCTTTGAGGATTCGAAGCTAAGCAATGAGGATGCTAAGCATTGAGGATTCTAAGCTATGCATGGAGGATGCTAAGCATTGAGGATTCTACGCGTTGAGGATGCTAAGCACTGAGGATTCTAAGCATTGAGGTTTCTAAACAGTGAGGATTCTAAGCTAAGCACTGAGGATTCTAAGTATTGAGGTTTCTAAGCATTAAGAACTCTGTGCATTGAGGTTTCTAAGCATTGAGGATACTGAGCTTTGAGGATTCTAAGATATGCATTGAGGATGCTAAGCATTGAGGATGCTAAGCATTGAGAATGCTAAGCATTGAGGATTCTAAGCATTGAGGATTCTAAGCTATGCATTGAGGATTCTAAACATTGAGGATGTTAAGCATTGAGGATTCTAAGCTAAGCACTGAAGATGCTAAGTATTGAGGTTTCTAAGAATTAAGGACTCTGTGCATTGAGGTTTCTAAGCATTGAGGATGCTAAGCATTGAGGTTTCTAAGCATTGAGGCTACTAAGCATTGAGGATTCTAAGCATTGAGGATTCCAAGCATTGAGGATGCTAAGCATTGAGGATTCTAAGCACTGAGGATTCTAAGCTATAATGAGGATGCTAAGCATTGAGGATGCTAAGCATTGAGGATTCTATGCATTGAGGATTCTAAACATTGAGGATTCTAAGCCAAGCATTGAGTTTTCTAATCTTTGCTGTTTCTAAACATTAAGGCCTCTATGCACTGAGGTTTGTAAGCATTAGGGATGCTAAGTATTGAGGTTTCAGAGCAATAAAATTTCTAAGCAATGAGGATTCTACGCATTGAGGTTTCTAAGCAATGCATGGAGGATGCTAAGCATTGAGGTTCCTAAGCAGTGAGGATTCTGAGCTTTGAGGATTCGAAGCTAAGCAATGAGGATGCTAAGCATTGAGGATGCTAAGCATTGAGGATTCTAAGCTATGTAATGGGGATACAAAGCATTGAGGATGCTAAGCATTGAGGATTCTAAGCATTGAGGATTCTAAGCTAAGCATAGAGCATACTAAGGATTGAGGATGCTAAGCATTGAGGTTTCTAAGCATTGGGGATTCTACGCATTGTGGATGCTAAGCACTGAGGATTATAAGCATTGAGGTTTCTAAGCAGTGAGGATTCTATGCTAAGCACTGAGAATGCTAAGTATTGAGGTTTCTAAGCGTTAAGGACTCTGTGCATTGAGGTTTCTAAGCATTGAGGATCCTGAGCTTTGGAGATTCTAAGCTATGCATTGAGGATGCTAAGCATTGAGGATTCTAAGCAGTGAGGATTCTAAGCATTGAGGATGTTAAGCATTGAGGATTCTAAGCATTGAGGTTTCTAAGCTAAGCATTGAGGATTCTAAGCATCGAGGAATCTAAGCATTGAGGATTCTAAGCATTCAGGTTTCTAAGCAGTGAGGATTCTACGCTAAGCACTGAGGATGCTAAGTATTGAGGTTTCTAAGCATTAAGGACTCTGTGCATTGAGGTTTCTAAGCATTGAGGATTCTAAGCATTGAGGATTCTCAGCATTGAGGATTCTCAGCATTGAGGATTCTAAGCTAGGCATTGTGGATTCTAAGCATTGAGGTTTCTAAGCATTGAGGATGCTAAGCATTGAGGATTCTAAGCATTGAGGATTCTAAGCATTGAGGATTCTAAGCATAGAGGATTCTAATTATTGAGGTTTCTAAGCATTGAGGATTCTAAGCATTGAGGATGCTAAGCATTGAGGATTCTAAGCTATGTAATGAGGATGCTAAGCATTGAGGATTCTAAGCATTGAGGATTCTAAGCAATGCATGGAGGATGCTAAGCATTGAGGATTCTAAGCATTGGGGATTCTAAGCATTGAGGATTCTAAGCCAAGCATTGATTTTTCTAATCTTTGAGGTTTCTAAGCATTAAGACATCTATGCATTTAGGTTTGTAAGCATTTGGGATGCTAAGCAATGAAGTTTCAAATAATAAAATTTCTCAGCATTGAGGTTTGTATGCATTGAGGATTCTAAGCATTGAGGATTCTAAGCTAAGCATAGAGCATACTAAGGATTGAGGATGCTAAACATTGAGGTTTCTAAGCATTGGGCATTCTACGCGTTGAGGATGCTAAGCACTGATGATTCTAAGCATTGAGGTTTCTAAGCAAAGGATTCTAAGCTAAGCACTGAGGATGCTAAGTATTGAGGTTTCTAAGCATTAAGGACTCTGTGCATTGAGGTTTCTAAGCATTGAGGATCCTGAGCTTTGAGGATTCTAAGCTATGCATTGAGGATGCTAAGCACTGAGGATTCTAAGCATTGAGGATTCTAAGCATTGAGGATTCTAAGCTTTCAGGTTTCTAAGCAGTGAGGATTCTAAGCTAAGCACTGAGGATGCTAAGTATTGAGGTTTCTAAGCATTAAGGACTCTGTGCATTGAGGTTTCTAAGCTAAGCATTGAGGATGCTAAGCATTGAGGATTCTAAGCATTCAGGATTCTAAGCATTGAGGATTCTAAGCATTGAGGATGCCAAGCATTGAGGATGCTAATCATTGAGGATGCTAAGCATTGAGGATTCTAAGCATTGAGGATTCTAAGCATTGAGGATTCTAAGCATTCAGGTTTCTAAGCAGTGAGGATTCTAAGCGAAGCACTGAGGATGCTATGTATTGAGGTTTCTAAGCATTAAGGACTCTGTGCATTGAGGTTTCTAAGCATTGAGGATGCTAAGCATTGAGGTTTCTAAGCATTGAGGATACTAAGCATTGAGGATTCTAAGCATTGAGGATTCCAAGCATTGAGGATGCTAAGCATTGAGGATTCTAAGCATTGAGAATTCTAAGCTATGTAATGAGGATGCTAAGCATTGAGGATGCTAAGCATTGAGGATTCTATGCATTGAGGATTCTAAACATTGAGGATTCTAAGCCAAGCATTGAGTTTTCTAATCTTTGCAGTTTCTAAACATTAAGGCCTCTATGCACTGAGGTTTGTAAGCATTAGGGATGCTAAGCATTGAGGTTTCAGAGCAATAAAATTTCTAAGCAATGAGGATTCTACGCATTGAGGTTTCTAAGCAATGCATGGAGGATGCTAAGCATTGGGGTTCCTAAGCAGTGAGGATTCTGAGCTTTGAGGATTCGAAGCTAAGCAATGAGGATGCTAAGCATTGAGGATGCTAAGCATTGAGGATTCTAAGCTATGTAATGGGGATACAAAGCATTGAGGATGCTAAGCATTGAGGATTCTAATCATTGAGGATTCTAAGCTAAGCATAGAGCATACTAAGGATTGAGGATGCTAAGCATTGAGGTTTCTAAGCATTGGGGATTCTACGCATTGTGGATGCTAAGCACTGAGGATTATAAGCATTGAGGTTTCTAAGCAGTGAGGATTCTATGCTAAGCACTGAGAATGCTAAGTATTGAGGTTTCTAAGCATTGAGGATCCTGAGCTTTGGAGATTCTAAGCTATGCATTGAGGATGCTAAGCATTGAGGATTCTAAGCAGTGAGGATTCTAAGCATTGAGGATGTTAAGCATTGAGGATTCTAAGCATTGAGGTTTCTAAGCTAAGCATTGAGGATTCTAAGCATCGAGGAATCTAAGCATTGAGGATTCTAAGCATTCAGGTTACTAAGCAGTGAGGATTCTACGCTAAGCACTGAGGTTGCTAAGTATTGAGGTTTCTAAGCATTAAGGACTCTGTGCATTGAGGTTTCTAAGCGTTGAGGATTCTAAGCATTGAGGATTCTCAGCATTGAGGATTCTCAGCATTGAGGATTCTAAGCTAGGCATTGTGGATTCTAAGCATTGAGGTTTCTAAGCATTGAGGATGCTAAGCATTGAGGATTCTACTCATTGAGGATTCTAAGCATTGAGGATTCTAAGCATAGAGGATTCTAAGCATTGAGGTTTCTAAGCATTGATGATTCTAAGCATTGAGGATGCTAAGCATTGAGGATTCTAAGCTATGTAATGAGGATGCTAAGCATTGAGGATTCTAAGCATTGAGGATTCTAAGCAATGCATGGAGGATGCTAAGCATTGAGGATTCTAAGCATTGGGGATTCTAAGCATTGAGGATTCTAAGCCAAGCATTGATTTTTCTAATCTTTGAGGTTTCTAAGCATTAAGACATCTATGCATTTAGGTTTGTAAGCATTTGGGATGCTAAGCAATGAGGTTTCAAATAATAAAATTTCTCAGCATTGAGGTTTGTATGCATTGAGGATTCTAAGCATTGAGGATTCTAAGCTAAGCATAGAGCATACTAAGGATTGAGGATGCTAAACATTGAGGTTTCTAAGCATTGGGCATTCTACGCGTTGAGGATGCTAAGCACTGAGGATTCTAAGCATTGAGGTTTCTAAGCAGTGAGGATTCTAAGCTAAGCACTGAGGATGCTAAGTATTGAGGTTTCTAAGCATTAAGGACTCTGTGCATTGAGGTTTCTAAGCATTGAGGATCCTGAGCTTTGAGGATTCTAAGCTATGCATTGAGGATGCTAAGCACTGAGGATTCTAAGCATTGAGGATTCTAAGCATTGAGGATTCTAAGCATTCAGGTTTCTAAGCAGTGAGGATTCTAAGCTAAGCACTGAGGATGCTAAGTATTGAGGTTTCTAAGCATTAAGGACTCTGTGCATTGAGGTTTCTAAGCATTGAGGATCCTGAGCTTTGAGGATTCTAAGATATGCATTGAGGATGCTAAGGATTGAGGTTTCTGAGCTTAGCATTGAGGATTCTAATCATTGAGGATTCTAAGCATTGAGGATTCTAAGCATTGAGGATGCTAAGCATTGAGGTTTCTAAGCATTAAGGACTCTGTGCACTGAGGATTCTAAGCATTGAGGATTCTAAGCAGTGAGGATTCTAAGCATTGAGGTTTCTAAGGTAAGCATTGAGGATTCTAAGCATTGAGGATTCTAAGCATTGAGGTTTCTAAGCTAAGCATTGATGATACGAAGCATTGAGGATTCTAAGCATTGAGGATTCTAAGACAAGCATTGAGTTTTCTAATCTTTGAGGTTTCTAAGCATTAAGTCCTCTATGCATTGAGGTTTGTAAGGATTAGGGATGCTAAGCAATGAGGTTTCAAACAATAAAATTTCTCAGCATTGAGGTTTGTAAGCATTGAGGATTCTAAGCATTGAGGATTCTAAGCTAAGCATAGAGCATACTAAGGATTGAGGACGCTAAGCATTGAGGTTTCTAAGCATTGGGCATTCTACGCGTTGAGGATGCTAAGCACTGAGGATTCTAAGCATTGAGGTTTCTAAGCATTAAGGACTCTGTGCATTGAGGTTTCTAGGCATTGAGGATCCTGAGCTTTGAGGATTCTAAGATATGCATTGAGGATGCTAAGGATTGAGGATTCTAAGCATTGAGGATGCTAAGCATTGAGGTTTCTAAGCTTAGCATTGAGGATTCTAAGCATTGAGGATTCTAAGCATTCAGGTTTCTAAGCATTGAGGATTCTAAGCATTGAGGATGCTAAGCATTGAGGATTCTAAGCATTGAGGATTCTATGCTATGCATTGAGGATTCTAAACATTGAGGATGTTAAGCATTGAGAATTATAAGCACTGAGGTTTCTAAGCTAAGCATTGAGGATTCTAAGCATTGAGGATTCTAAGCATTCAGGTTTCTAAGCAGTGAGGATTCTAAGCTAAGCATTTAGGATGCTAAGTATTGAGGTTTCTAAGCATTAAGGACTCTGTGCATTGAGGTTTCTAAGCATTGAGGATTCTAAGCATTGAGTTTTCTAAGCTAAGCATTGAGGATGCTAAGCATTGAGGATTCTAAGCATTGAGGATTCTAAGCATTGAGGATTCTAAGCATTGAGGTTTCTAAGCATTGAGGATGCTAAGCATTGAGGATGCTAAGCTTTGAGGATGCTAAGCATTGAGGGTTCTAAGCATTGAGGATTCTAAGCATTGAGGATTCTAAGCATTGAGTATTCTAAGCTAGGCATTGAGGATTCTAAGCTAGGCATTGAGGATTCTAAGCATTGAGGATTCTAAGCATTGAGGATTCTAAGCATTGAGGATGCTAAGCATTGAGGATTCTAAGCATTGAGGATTCTAAGCATTGAGGATTCTAAGCATTGAGGATTCTACGCCAAGCATTGAGTTTTCTAATCTTTGAGGTTTCTAAACATTAAGGCCTCTATGCACTGAGGTTTGTACGCATTAGGGATGCTAAGAATTGAGGATTCAGAGCAATAAAATTTCTAAGCAATGAGGATTCTACGCATTGAGGTTTCTAAACAATGCATGGAGGATGCTGAGCTTTGAGGTTCCTAAGCAGTGAGGATTCTGAGCTTTGAGGATTCGAAGCTCAGCAATGAGGATGTTAAGCAATGAGGATGCTAAGCATTGAGGACTCTAAGCATTGAGGATTCTAAGCTATGCATGGAGGATGCTAAGCATTGAGCATTCTAAGCATTGAGCATGCTAAGCATTGAGGATTCTAAGCATTGAGGATTCTAAGCTATGCATGGAGGATGCTAAGCATTGAGGATTCTACGCGTTGAGGATGCTAAGCACTGAGGATTCTAAGCATTGAGGTTTCTAAGCAGTCAGGATTCTAAGCTAAGCAATGAGGATGCTAAGTATTGAGGTTTCTAAGGATTAAGAACTCTTTGCATTGAGGTTTCTAAGCATTGAGGATACTGAGCTTTGAGGATTCTAAGATATGCATTTGTTACCTCGATCTGGTAACCTGGAGAGTCAAGTCCCTTTGTGAATGTGTATCGACGGCCCCGACCAAGTCACAGCTGTTTGTTACACCATTATGGTGAGCGGTAAAATGGCGTTTATTGGAATGTGAGGGTCCCTTATATAGGTATCCAGTTTCATCCTTACCTTTTTTACATATGCATGACCCAGCAGGGGAGGGCCTATCACGTTACATCCCGAGGGTCCGATTTCGCCTAATACAACATCTCCCTCTCCCCATGCTTAACAAAACCATGCCCCGTTACAACGCAAGCGCCGATCCTAATCCTAATATATAAAAGTGTTAGTACTTATATAATTTTTTGTGGTGAGTTATTTAAAAAGTGACGTAAACATGCAGAGGTATGTGGTGCAGTGTGTAATAATGTTAGTGGTGTTCTAACCAGTATGTCCAAGGCATCTTTGGTTATATTATACAGTTCATCCTTCTGCTCAAAGCTTCTCATATATCTGCTGGAACTCCATTTTCTCATTCAAAGTCCTTGCACCTGTGCCTCTTGAGCCAGCAGCAGGAAATCTATTGCAGCTCTATTCTCTGTGACCTTCCCGGTCCCCAAGGACACGTATCTTGTCATTCAGGAGACGGTTGGCCCTTTCCACAATGCTTGTCCCTGGGAATTCCCAGGGATGCCTGTCGAGTGAGATATTCCCCAATGCTCCTTGAGTAGATCTCGAGATGAAGTACGAGCCATTGTCTGTCTTGATATGTCGCAGCACACCAAGGACCACGATGGCAGTGGCCCAGTGTCGCTGAGCTGCAGGGGACTTAAATGTTAACATAACCATCACTCAATCAAAACCTTCACTGATAATACACTAAACAGAAGATTACATGTAACGTCATAATTTTTTGAGTTGACATATACACACTCATTCAAGCATTCATTTTAGACAATTCTATAAATGAAAATTCCTAAGCTAATGTATTATTACTTATCGATAACTATGAGGTGGCAAACCACCAAAAGGAGAGAGAAGGAACACAGTAGTGATGGATGCGATAGGCAGTGCCTGCAGGGCGTCCCCTGCTTCAAAGTACACTTTGCCTTTCTCACCCATCACAGATTCTCCCCTGTTTTAATTCTTGCTAAAGATTGCAAGGTTTTTTCACATGTACTCCATATATGCATGGCCAGTGCATGATACAGAGCCCAGGTGAAACACCTGCTCATAAAACATAACAAACCACTATATTAGATCTCTCTACAATACAAACTACTCAGAAAAGTTATTAATAGCTATAGTCACTTATTTCTATTGTTACTTGCTTCACCCTTAGCTTTCTTCTTTTTTCTTTTAATTGGTAAGCCTTTTCTTGTTGACCTACTCCTACTATTGTTACAAAAATCATCTATGGGTAATAATTCTTGATGCAGTACAGAGTGAGATGCACCTGAAACTGTCAGAAAACAAATATCTTTGCACTGCTGTGTGCACGTTGCATTCAGCCCACTACGGGCAAAACTCATCCTGGGATCTTCAGGACCTGCTCTAGTAAAGCTGCCACCGTTCCATCCAACTCCACCACCACAATTCCCCCTCCATACAATTTCAAGCTCCATCAACAAATTTGTCCAAGAACCCTACCCTAGTTCCCTCAATATGTATATTATTGGGAGAAAATGAAGGCATTCTTGCTCCGACTAGCAAGAGATACTTCTAATGTCTTGCTTTTGTCCCCATTCAGAAGTAACGATTTGTTTACTTTCACAAGCGGCGGAGCCGAGGGGCGGGGGGGGGGTAAGCAGTGAGGAGGGGCAGCGCGGGGGTTTGCGTTCTCTTGCTGGCACTTAAACTTCTCTGGCTAGAGCAGATCACATTCAATATTTTAACTCACTGTTCTTCTGTAATCTTTTTCCTGTTTTTTGTTTTTCATAATTCCACTACTCGTACCATCAATTACACTTCCATGTAACATTAATAATTCCACTTCCATATAGCATTCATGTTTACACATCCCTATAACATTAACAGTTCCATATACCATTTGCATTTATACTTTCATATACCATAAACATTTAACAATCACAAAGACAGTGACAATAATCAATACAGTTTATCCTAAGCATTCTTCCTCTCCTCCAAGTTGTCAGCAGGAGTTTAACCGACTCCAACTCGGGCTGCAGTGGCTCGCTCATCAGCTGGTCTTGTTTCTGCTTCAGAGGCTCCACTCGAGCCCGGAGCCCCCTGACCGGGCCCCCAATTAACGATAAAAAGGAATGCCTCCCTTATCTTTGACCAATCCGAGATTTGGTCGCTCTTGTTCTCCCCTCTCCCTCCCCCCAGGTAGAGCTGGACCAGCAGGGTTATGATGACTAGGAACGCCTCCGCCTCCGCCTCCGCCCCCGCTGATGAGGATTGGCTTCCATCTTGGTTAGTCCTATCCACCCCGCCCCACGGGGCGGAGCCACACCCACAACCTATCCCATCTCGAGGAAAGGACCCATCCTCCCGCCCCTGCTCACTCCCCTTCCCCACCCCCAAGGATGGGCGAAGGAGTGCAGAAGATACCGGTTGCTTTGGATACCGATATGGGGCCTCAGAGGAAGGCTTCTCCTGGTCAAGAGATAAGGATGTGGAATGTGTGGAATGCTGCTGGACGGGGCCGTCTGCTTGTTGTTCAGCCGGAGTGATGGGTGCGGTCTGGATGGCTCCCGCCACCTTGTCTTTGTCTTTCAAATCCTCACATCTGCAAGAGAAAAAGCCTCCCGACCCAATTCCCAAAGCAGCCCCAAGCCGAGTCTTCCCTTTCCGAGCCGCTTTCAGCGCCCCAAGCACCAACCCCCACGTTTTGAACTCATTCATTGCGCGTTCACAGAGCGAAAAAGTTAAAGAGTCCCGCTTATTGTGATCCAAAATCACCCGAGGAGAGGAAAGCTCCCTCTCCTTTTCAAGACAACTAATGACGGCCGCAATGTCCTTCTTAGAAGGCGTAGCTTTCCTACCATAGTAGGTTTTACAAAGTTGCAATACTACTCTAATGACGGAATACATTTACCCAGAGACCTGAAGTCTTCCTGGTCTTCTACGAACTATCGGCCGTAGGATAGGCGCAGCGCTGCATTCCCCTTTGCACCCCACCGAGAGTGCTTCCACGGGCTCGAACCGTGGATACCGCGTCCGTCAGCGCGGTTTTAGCCGTCGCACACTCACCTCCAGGACTTTGCCTCACACGGGGCACCATTTGTTACCTCGATCTGGTAACCTGGAGAGTCAAGTCCCTTTGTGAATGTGTATCGACGGCCCCGACCAAGTCACAGCTGTTTGTTACACCATTATGGTGAGCGGTAAAATGGCGTTTATTGGAATGTGAGGGTCCCTTATATAGGTATCCAGTTTCATCCTTACCTTTTTTAGATATGCATGACCCAGCAGGGGAGGGCCTATCACGTTACATCCCGAGGGTCCGATTTCGCCTAATACAACATGCATTGAGGATGCTAAGCATTGAGGATTCTAAGCATTGAGGATGTTAAGCATTGAGGATGTTAAGCATTGAGGATTTTAAGCATTGAGGTTTCTAAGCTAAGCATTGAGGATTCTAAGCATCGAGGAATCTAAGCATTGAGGATTCTAAGCATTCAGGTTTCTAAGCAGTGAGGATTCTACGCTAAGCACTGAGGATGCTAAATATTGAGGTTTCTAAGCATTAATGACTCTGTGCATTGAGGTTTCTAAGCATTGAGGATTCTAAGCATTGAGGATTCTAAGCATTGAGGATTCTAAGCTAGGCATTGAGGATTCTAAGCTAGGCATTGAGGATTCTAAGCATTGAGGATTCTAAGCATTGAGGATTCTAAGCATTGAGGATGCTAAGCATTGAGGATGCTAAGCATTGAGGATTCTAAGCATTGAGGATTCTAAGCATTGAGGATTCTACGCCAAGCATTGAGTTTTCTAATCTTTGAGGTTTCTAAACATTAAGGCCTCTATGCACTGAGGTTTGTAAGCATTAGGGATGCTAAGAATTGAGGTTTCAGAGCAATAAAATTTCTAAGCAATGAAGATTCTACGCATTGAGGTTTCTAAACAATGCATGGAGGATGCTAAGCATTGAGGTTCCTAAGCAGTGAGGATTCTGAGATTTGAGGATTCGAAGCTCAGCAATGAGGATGCTAAGCAATGAGGATGCTAAGCAATGAGGACTCTAAGCACTGAGGATTCTAAGCTATGCCTGGAGGATGCTAAGCATTGAGGATTCTAAGCATTGAGGATGCTAAGCATTGAGGATTCTAAGCATTGAGGATTCTAAGCTATGCATGGAGGATGCTAAGCATTGAGGATTCTACGCGTTGAGGATGCTAAGCACTGAGGATTCTAAGCATTGAGGTTTCTAAGCAGTGAGGATTCTAAGCTAAGCAATGAGGATGCTAAGTATTGACGTTTCTAAGCATTAAGAACTCTGTGCATTGAGGTTTCTAAGCATTGAGGATACTGAGCTTTGAGGATTCTAAGATATGCATTGAGGATGCTAAGCATTGAGGATGCTAAGCATTGAGGATGCTATGCATTGAGAATGCTAAGCATTGAGGATTCTAAGCATTGAGGATTCTAAGCTATGCATTGAGGATTCTAAACATTGAGGATGTTAAGCATTGAGGATTCTAAGCTAAGCACTGAAGATGCTAAGTATTGAGGTTTCTAAGAATTAAGGACTCTGTGCATTGAGGTTTCTAAGCATTGAGGATGCTAAGCATTGAGGTTTCTAAGCATTGAGGATACTAAGCATTGAGAATTCTAAGCATTGAGGATTCCAAGCATTGAGGATGCTAAGCATTGAGGATTCTAAGCATTGAGGATTCTAAGCTATGTAATGAGGATGCTAAGCATTGAGGATGCTAAGCATTGAGGTTTCTATGCATTGAGGATTCTAAACATTGAGGATTCTAAGCCAAGCATTGATTTTTCTAATCTTTGCTGTTTCTAAACATTAAGGCCTCTATGCACTGAGGTTTGTAAGCATTAGGGATGCTAAGCATTGAGGTTTCAGAGCAATAAAATTTCTAAGCACTGAGGATGCTAAGTATTGAGGTTTCTAAGCATTAAGGACTCTGTGCATTGAGGTTCCTAAGCAGTGAGGATTCTGAGCTTTGAGGATTCAAAGCTAAGCAATGAGGATGCTAAGCATTGAGGATGCTAAGCATTGAGGATTCTAAGCTATGTAATGGGGATACAAAGCATTGAGGATGCTAAGCATTGAGGATTCTAAGCATTGAGGATTCTAATCTAAGCATAGAGCATACTAAGGATTGAGGATGCTAAGCATTGAGGTTTCTAAGCATTGGGGATTCTACGCATTGATGATGCTAAGCACTGAGGATTATAAGCATTGAGGTTTCTAAGCAGTGAGGATTCTATGCTAAGCACTGAGAATGCTAAGTATTGAGGTTTCTAAGCATTAAGGACTCTGTGCATTGAGGTTTCTAAGCATTGAGGATCCTGAGCTTTGGAGATTCTAAGCTATGCATTGAGGATGCTAAGCATTGAGGATTCTAAGCATTGAGGATTCTAAGCAGTGAGGATTCTAAGCATTGAGGATGTTAAGCATTGAGGATTCTAAGCATTGAGGTTTCTAAGCTAAGCATTGAGGATTCTAAGCATCGAGGAATCTAAGCATTGAGGATTCTAAGCATTCAGGTTTCTAAGCAGTGAGGATTCTACGCTAAGCACTGAGGTTGCTAAGTATTGAGGTTTCTAAGCATTAAGGACTCTGTGCATTGAGGTTTCTAAGCATTGAGGATTCTAAGCATTGAGGATTCTCAGCATTGAGGATTCTCAGCATTGAGGATTCTAAGCTAGGCATTGTGGATTCTAAGCATTGAGGTTTCTAAGCATTGAGGATTCTAAGCATTGAGGATTCTAAGCATTGAGGATTCTAAGCATAGAGGATTCTAAGCATTGAGGTTTCTAAGCATTGAGGATTCTAAGCATTGAGGATGCTAAGCATTGAGGATTCTAAGCAATGCATGGAGGATGCTAAGCATTGAGGATTCTAAGCATTGGGGATTGTAAGCATTGAGGATTCTAAGCCAAGCATTGATTTTTCTAATCTTTGAGGTTTCTAAGCATTAAGACATCTATGCATTTAGGTTTGTAAGCATTTGGGATGCTAAGCAATGAGGTTTCAAATAATAAAATTTCTCAGCATTGAGGTTTGTATGCATAGAGGATTCTAAGCATTGAGGATTCTAAGCTAAGCATAGAGCATACTAAGGATTGAGGATGCTAAGCATTGAGGATTCTAAGCATTGAGGATTCTAAGCATTCAGGTTTCTAAGCAGTGAGGATTCTAAGCTAAGCACTGAGGATGCTAAGTATTGAGGTTTCTAAGCATTAAGGACTCTGTGCATTGAGGTTTCTAAGCATTAAGGACTCTGTGCATTGCGGTTTCTAAGCTAAGCATTGAGGATGCTAAGCATTGAGGATTCTAAGCATTGAGGATTCTAAGCATTGAGGATTCTAAGCATTGGGGATGCCAAGCATTGAGGATGCTAATCATTGAGGATGCTAAGCATTGAGGATTCTAAGCATTGAGGATTCTAAGCATTGAGGATTCTAAGCATTGAGGTTTCTAAGCTAAGCATTGAGGATTCTAAGCATTGAGGATTCTAAGCATTCAGGTTTCTAAGCAGTGAGGATTCTAAGCAAAGCACTGAGGATGCTATGTATTGAGGTTTCTAAGCATTAAGGACTCTGTGCATTGAGGTTTCTAAGCATTGAGGATCCTGAGCTTTGAGGATTCTAAGATATGC
This sequence comes from Coturnix japonica, assembly GCF_054131305.1. Taxonomy (NCBI): domain Eukaryota; kingdom Metazoa; phylum Chordata; class Aves; order Galliformes; family Phasianidae; genus Coturnix; species Coturnix japonica. The sequence goes on along the minus strand of NC_140693.1, from coordinate 6,501,211 downwards.
ATTGAGGATGCTAAGGATTGAGGTTTCTGAGCTTAGCATTGAGGATTCTAATCATTGAGGATTCTAAGCATTGAGGATTCTAAGCATTGAGGATGCTAAGTATTGAGGTTTCTAAGCATTAAGGACTCTGTTCACTGAGGATTCTAAGCATTGAGGATTCTAAGCAGTGAGGATTCTAAGCATTGAGGTTTCTAAGGTAAGCATTGAGGATTCTAAGCATTGAGGATTCTAAGCATTCAGGTTTCTAAGCAGTGAGGATTCTAAGCTAAGCATTGAGGATGCTAAGTATTGAGGTTTCTATGCATTAAGGACTCTGTGCATTGAGGTTTCTAAGCATTGAGGATTCTAAGCATAGAGTTTTCTAAGCTAAGCATTGAGGATGCTAAGCATTGAGGATTCTAAGCATTGAGGATTCTAAGCATTGAGGATTCTAAGCACTGAGGATTCTAAGCATTGAGGATTCTAATCTAGGCATTGAGGATTCTAAGCATTGAGGATTCTAAGCATTGAGGATTCTAAGCATTGAGGTTTCTAAGCTAAGCATTGAGGATTCTAAGCATTGAGGATGCTAAGCATTGAGGATGCTAAGCATTGAGGATTCTAAGCATTGAGGATTCTAAGCATTGAGGTTTCTAAGCAAAGCATTGAGGTTTCTAAGTATTGAGGATTGTAAGCATTGAGGATGCTAAGCATTGAGGATGCTAAGCATTGAGGATGCTAAGCATTGAGGATGCTAAGCTTTGAGGATGCTAAGCATTGAGGATTCTAAGCTTCGAGGATACTAAGCATTGAGGATGCTAAGCATTGAGGATTGTAAGCTATGTAATGAGGATGCTAAGCATTGAGGATTCTAAGTATTGAGGTTTCTAAGCTAAGCATTGAGGACGCGAAACATTGAGGATTCTAATTCTTTAGGATTCTAAGCAATGCATTGAGGATTCTAAGCATTGATGATTCTAAGCGTTGAGGATTCTAAGCATTGAGGTTTCTAAGCAAAGCATTGAGGATTCTAAGCATTGAGGATTCTAAGCATTGAGGATGCTAAGCATTGAGGATGCTAAGCATTGAGGATTCTAAGCATTGAGGATTCTAAGCATTGAGGATTCTAAGCCAAGCATTGAGTTTTCTAATCTTTGTTGTTTCTAAACATTAAGGCCTCTGCAATGAGGTTTGTAAGCATTAGGGTTGCTAAGCATTGAGGTTTCAGAGCAATAAAATTTCTAAGCAATGAGGATTCTGCGCATTGAGGTTTCTAAGCAATGCATGGAGGATGCTAAGCATTGAGGTTCCTAAGCAGTGAGGATTCTGAGCTTTGAGGATTCTAAGCTAAGCAATGAGGATACTAAGCAATGAGGATGCTAAGCATTGAGGATGCTAAGCATTGAGGATTCTAAGCATTGAGGATTCTAAGCATTGAGGTTTCTAAGCTAAGCATTGAGGATGCGAAGCATTGAGGATTCTAATTAGTGAGGATTCTAAGCAATGCATGGAGGATGCTAAGCATTGAGGACTCTAAGCATTGAGGATTCTAAGCATTGAGGATTCTAAGCATTGAGGATTCTAAGCCAAGCATTGAGTTTTATAATCTTTGAGTTTTCTAAGCATTAATGCCACTATGCATTGAGGTTTGTAAGCATTGAGGATTCTAAGCATTGAGGATTCTAAGCTAAGCATAGAGCATACTAAGGAGTGAGGATGCTAAGCATTGAGGTTCCTAAGCAGTGAGGATTCTGAGCTTTGAGGATTCGAAGCTAAGCAATGAGGATGCTAAGCATTGAGGATGCTAAGCATTGAGGATTCTAAGCTATGTAATGGGGATACAAAGCATTGAGGATGCTAAGCATTGAGGATTCTAAGCATTGAGGATTCTAAGCTAAGCATAGAGCATACTAAGGATTGAGGATGCTAAGCATTGAGGTTTCTAAGCATTGGGGATTCTACGCATTGTGGATGCTAAGCACTGAGGATTATAAGCATTGAGGTTTCTAAGCAGTGAGGATTCTATGCTAAGCACTGAGAATGCTAAGTATTGAGGTTTCTAAGCATTAAGGACTCTGTGCATTGAGGTTTCTAAGCATTGAGGATCCTGAGCTTTGGAGATTCTAAGCTATGCATTGAGGATGCTAAGCATTGAGGATTCTAAGAATTGAGGATTCTAAGCATTGAGGATTCTAAGCATTGAGGATGTTAAGCATTGAGGATTCTAAGCATTGAGGTTTCTAAGCTAAGCATTGAGGATTCTAAGCATCGAGGAATCTAAGCATTGAGGATTCTAAGCATTCAGGTTTCTAAGCAGTGAGGATTCTACGCTAAGCACTGAGGTTGCTAAGTATTGAGGTTTCTAAGCATTAAGGACTCTGTGCATTGAGGTTTCTAAGCATTGAGGATTCTAAGCATTGAGGATTCTCAGCATTGAGGATTCTCAGCATTGAGGATTCTAAGCTAGGCATTGTGGATTCTAAGCATTGAGGTTTCTAAGCATTGAGGATGCTAAGCATTGAGGATTCTAAGCATTGAGGATTCTAAGCATTGAGGATTCTAAGCATTGAGGTTTCTAAGCATTGAGGATTCTAAGCATTGAGGATGCTAAGCATTGAGGATTCTAAGCAATGCATGGAGGATGCTAAGCATTGAGGATTCTAAGCATTGGGGATTCTAAGCATTGAGGATTCTAAGCTTAGCATTGATTTTTCTAATCTTTGAGGTTTCTAAGCATTAAGACATCTATGCATTTAGGTTTGTAAGCATTTGGGATGCTAAGCAATGAGGTTTCAAATAATAAAATTTCTCAGAATTGAGGTTTGTATGCATTGAGGATTCTAAGCATTGAGGATTCTAAGCATTCAGGTTTCTAAGCAGTGAGGATTCTAAGCTAAGCACTGAGGATGCTAAGTATTGAGGTTTCTAAGCATTAAGGACTCTGTGCATTGAGGTTTCTAAGCATTAAGGACTCTGTGCATTGCGGTTTCTAAGCTAAGCATTGAGGATGCTAAGCATTGAGGATTCTAAGCATTGAGGATTCTAAGCATTGAGGATGCCAAGCATTGAGGATGCTAATCGTTGAGGATGCTAAGCATTGAGGATTCTAAGCATTGAGGATTCTAAGCATTGAGGATTCTAAGCATTGAGGTTTCTAAGCTAAGCATTGAGGATTCCAAGCATTGAGGATTCTAAGCATTCAGGTTTCTAAGCAGTGAGGATTCTAAGCAAAGCACTGAGGATGCTATGTATTGAGGTTTCTAAGCATTAAGGACTCTGTGCATTGAGGTTTCTAAGCATTGAGGATCCTGAGCTTTGAGGATTCTAAGATATGCATTGAGGATGCTAAGGATTGAGGTTTCTGAGCTTAGCATTGAGGATTCTAATCACTGAGGATTCTAAGCATTGAGGATTCTAAGCATTGAGGATGCTAAGTATTGAGGTTTCTAAGCATTAAGGACTCTGTGCACTGAGGATTCTAAGCATTGAGGATTCTAAGCATTGAGGATTCTAAGCATTGAGGTTTCTAAGCTAAGCATTGATGATACGAAGCATTGAGGATTCTAACTATTGCGGATTCTAAGCAATGCATGGAGGATGCTAAGCATTGAAGATTCTAAGCATTGAGGATTCTAAGCATTGAGGATTCTAAGACAAGCATTGAGTTTTCTAATCTTTGATGTTTCTAAGCATTAAGTCCTCTATGCATTGAGGTTTGTAAGGATTAGGGATGCTAAGCAATGAGGTTTCAAACAATAACATTTCTCAGCATTGAGGTTTGTAAACATTGAGGATTCTAAGCATTGAGGATTCTAAGCTAAGCATAGAGCATACTAAGGATTGAGGACGCTAAGCATTGAGGTTTCTAAGCATTGGGCATTCTACGCGTTGAGGATGCTAAGCACTGAGGATTCTAAGCATTGAGGTTTCTAAGCTTAGCATTGAGGATTCTAAGCACTGAGGATTCTAAGCATTCAGGTTTCTAAGCACTGAGGATTCTAAGCATTGAGGATGCTAAGCATTGAGTATGCTAAGCATTGAGGATTCTAAGCATTGAGGATTCTAAGCCAAGCATTGAGTTTTCTAATCTTTGTTTTTTCTAAACATGAAGGGCTCTATGCAATGAGGTTTGTAAGCATTAGGGTTGCTAAGCATTGAGGTTTCAGAGCAATAAAATTTCTAAGCAATGAGGATTCTGCGCATTGAAGTTTCTAAGCAATGCATGGAGGATGCTAAGCATTGAGGTTCCTAAGCAGTGAGGATTCTGAGCTTTGAGGATTCTAAGCTAAGCAATGAGGATGCTAAGCAATGAGGATGCTAATCAATGAGGATGCTAAGCATTGAGGATGCTAAGCATTGAGGATGCTAAGCATTGAGGATGCTAAGCATTGAGGTTTCTAAGCTAAGCATTGAGGATGCGAAGCATTGAGGATTCTAACTATTGAGGATTCTAAGCAATGCATGGAGGATGCTAAGCATTGAGGATTCTAAGCATTGAGGATTCTAAGCTTTGCATGGAGGATTCTAAGCATTGAGGATTCTAAGCATTGAGGATTCTAAGCCAAGCATTGAGTTTTCTAATCTTTGAGGTTTCTAAGCATTAAGGCCTCTATGCATTGAGGTTTGCAAGCATTTGGGATGCTAAGCAATGAGGTTTCAAACAATAAAATTTCTCAGCATTGAGGTTTGTATGCATTGAGGATTCTAAGCATTGAGGATTCTAAGCTAAGCATAGAGCATACTAAGGATTAAGGATGCTAAGCATTGAGGATTCTAAGCATTGAGGATTGTAATCTAGGCATTGAGGATTCTAAGCATTGAGGATTCTAAGCATTGAGGATTCTAAGCATTGAGGATTCTAATCTAGGCATTGAGGATTCTAAGCACTGAGGATTCTAAGCATTGAGGATTCTAAGCATTGAGGATTCTAATCTAGGCATTGAGGATTCTAAGCATTGAGGATTCTAAGCATTGAGGATTCTAAGCATTGAGGTTTCTAAGCTAAGCATGGAGGATTCTAAGCATTGAGGATGCTAAGTATTGAGGATGCAAAGCATTGAGGATGCTAAGCATTGAGGATGCTAAGCATTGAGGATTCTAAGCATTGAGGATTCTAAGCATTGAGGTTTCTAAGCAAAGCATTGAGGTTTCTAAGCACTGAGGATGCTAAGCATTGAGGATGCTAAGCATTGAGGATTCTAAGCATTGAGGATTCTAGGCATTGAGGATGCTAAGCATTGAGGATGCTAAGCATTGAGGATGCTAAGCATTGAGGATTCTAAGCTAGGCATTGAGGATTCTAAACATTGAGGATGTTAAGCATTGAGGATTCTAAGCATTGAGTTTTCTAAGCTAAGCGTAGAGGATGCTAAGCATTGAGGATTCTAAGCATGGAGGATTCTAAGCATTGAGGTTTCTAAGCAGTGAGGATTCTAAGATAAGCACTGAGGATGCTAAGTATTGAGGTTTCTAAGCATTAAGGACTCTGTGCATTGAGTTTTCTAAGCAATGAGGATGCTAAGCATTGAGGATGCTAAGCATTGAGGCTGTTAAGCATTGAGGATGCTAAGCATTGAGTTTTCTAAGCTAAGCATGGAGGATTCTAAGCATTGAGGATTCTAAGCATTGAGGATTCTAAGCATTGAGGATTCTAAGCATTGAGGTTTCTAAGCTAAGCATTGAGGATTCTAGGCATTGAGGATGCTAAGCATTGAGGATGCTAAGCATTGAGGATTCTAAGCATTGAGGATTCTATGCTATGCATTGAGGATTCTAAACATTGAGGATGTTAAGCATTGAGAATTATAAGCATTGAGGTTTCTAAGCTAAGCATTGAGGATTCTAAGCATTGAGGATTCTAAGCATTCAGGTTTCTAAGCATTGAGGATTCTAAGCATTGAGTTTTCTAAGCTAAGCATTGAGGATGCTAAGCATTGAGGATTCTAAGCATTGAGGATTCTAAGCATTGAGGATTCTAAGCACTGAAGATTCTAAGCATTGAGGATTCTAATCTAGGCATTGAGGATTCTAAGCATTAAGGATTCTAAGCATTGAGGATTATAAGCATTGAGGTTTCTAAGCTAAGCATTGAGGATTCTAAGCATTGAGGATGCTAAGCATTGAGGATGCTAAGCATTGAGGATGTTAAGCATTGAGGATTCTAAGCATTGAGGTTTCTAAGCAAAGCATTGAGGTTTCTAAGCATTGAGGATTGTAAGCATTGAGGATGCTAAGCATTCAGGTTTCTAAGCAGTGAGGATTCTACGCTAAGCACTGAGGTTGCTAAGTATTGAGGTTTCTAAGCATTGAGGACTCTGTGCAATGAGGTTTCTAAGCATTGAGGATTCTAAGCATTGAGGATTCTCAGCATTGAGGATTCTCAGCATTGAGGATTCTAAGCTAGGCATTGTGGATTCTAAGCATTGAGGTTTCTAAGCATTGAGGATGCTAAGCATTGAGGATTCTAAGCAATGCATGGAGGATGCTAAGCATTGAGGATTCTAAGCATTGGGGATTCTAAGCATTGAGGATTCTAAGCCAAGCATTGATTTTTCTAATCTTTGAGGTTTCTAAGCATTAAGACATCTATGCCTTTAGGTTTGTATACATTTGGGATGCTAAGCAATGAGGTTTCAAATAATAAAATTTCTCAGCATTGAGGTTTGTATGCATTGAGGATTCTAAGCATTGAGGATTCTAAGCATTGAGGATTCTAAGCATTGAGGAGTCTAAGCCAAGCATTGAGTTTTCTAATCTTTGTTGTTTCTAAACATTAAGGCCTCTATGCAATGAGGTTTGTAAGCATTAGGGTTGCTAAGCATTGAGGTTTCAGAGCAATAAAATTTCTAATCAATGAGGATTCTGCGCATTGAGGTTTCTAAGCAATGCATGGAGGATGCTAAGCATTGAGGTTCCTAAGCAGTGAGGATTCTGAGGTTTGAGGATTCTAAGCTAAGCAATGAGGATGCTAAGCAATGAGGATGCTAAGCATTGAGGATGCTAAGCATTGAGGATGCCAGGCATTGAGGATTCTAAGCATTGAGGTTTCTAAGTTAAGCATTGGGGATGCGAAGCATTGAGTATTCTAACTAGTGAGGATTCTAAGCAATGCATGGAGGATGCTAAGCATTGAGGATTCTAAGCATTGAGGTTTCTAAGCTTAGCATTGAGGATTCTAAGCATTGAGGATTCTAAGCATTCAGGTTTCTAAGCAGTGAGGATTCTAAGCTAAGCACTGAGGATGCAAAGTATTGAGGTTTCTAAGCATTAAGGATTCTGTGCATTGAGCATTCTAAGCATTGAGGATTCTAAGCATTGAGGATTCTAAGCTAGGAATTGAGGATTCTAAGCATTGAGGATGCTAAGCATTGAGGATTCTAAGCATTGAGGTTTCTAAGCTAAGCATTGAGGATTCTAAGCATTGAGGATGCTAAGCATTGAGGATGCTAAGCATTGAGGATGCTAAGCTTTGAGGATTCTAAGCATTGAGGATTCTAAGCATTGAGGATTCTAAGCATTGAGGATGCTAAGCATTGAGGTTTCTAAGCATTGAGGATGCTAAGCATTGAGGTTGCTAAGCATTGAGGATTCTAAGCATTGAGGATTCTAAGCCAAGCATTGAGTTTTCTAATCTTTGTTGTTTCTAAACATTAAGGCCTCTATGCAATGAGGTTTGTAAGCATTAGGGTTGCTAAGTATTGAGGTTTCAGAGCAATAAAATTTCTAAGCAATGAGGATTCTGCACATTGAGGTTTCTAAGCAATGCATGGAGGATGCTAAGCATTGATGTTCTTAAGCAGTGAGGATTCTGAGATTTGAAGATTCTAAGCTAAGCAATGCGGATACTAAGCAATGAGGATGCTAAGCAATGAGGATTCTAAGCATTGAGGATTCTAAGCATTGAGGATTCTAAGCATTGAGGTTTCTAAGCAAAGCATTGAGGATGTTAAGCATTGAGGAAGCTAAGCATTGAGGATGCTAAGCATTGAGGATGCTAAGCATTGAGGATTCTAACTATTGAGGATTCTAAGATATGCATGGAGGATTCTAAGCATTGAGGATTCTAAGCATTGAGGATTCTAAGCCAAGCATTGAGTTTTCTAATCTTTGAGGTTTCTAAGCATTAAGGCCTCTATGCATTGAGGTTTGTAAGCATTTGGGATGCTAAACAATGAGGTTTCAAACAATAAAATTTCTCAGCATTGAGGTTTGTAAGCATTGAGGATTCTAAGCATTGAGGATTCTAAGCTAAGCAAAGAGCATACTAAGGATTGAGGATGCTAAGCATTGAGGATTCTAAGCATTGAGGATTCTAAGCTATGCATTGAGGATTCTAAACATTGAGGATGTTAAGCATTGAGGATTCTAAGCATTGAGTTTTCTAAGCTATGCATTGATGATGCTATGCATTGAGGATGCTATGCATTGAGGATGCTAAGCATTGAGGATTCTAAGCACTGAGGATTCTAAGCATTGAGGATTCTAAGCATTGAGGATTCTAATCTAGGCATTGAGGATTCTAAGCATTGAGGATTCTAAGCATTGAGGATTCTAAGCATTGAGGTTTCTAAGCTAAGCATGGAGGATTCTAAGCATTGAGGATGCTAAGCATTGAGGATGCTAAGTATTGAGGATTCTAAGCTAGGCATTGAGGATTCTAAGCATTGAGGATTCTAAGCATTGAGGTTTCTAAGCAAAGCACTGAGGATGCTAAGCATTTAGGATGCTAAGCATTGAGGATGGTAAGCATTGAGGATGGTAAGCATTGAGGATGCTAATCATTGAGGATGCTAAGCATTGAGGATGCTATGCATTGAGGATGCTAAGCATGGAGGATTCTAAGCATTGAGGATTCTAAGCATTGAGGATGCTAAGCATTGAGGATTCTAAGCATTGAGGATTCTAAGCTATGTAATGAGGATGCTAAGCATTGAGTATTCTAACTATTGAGGATTCTAAGCTAGGCATTGAGGATTCTAAACATTGAGGATTCTACGCATTGAGGATGCTAAGCATTGAGGACTCTAGGCATTGAGGATGCTAAGCATTGAGGATGCTAAGCATTGAGGATTCTAAACCAAGCATTGAGTTTTCTAATCTTTGTTGTTTCTAGACATTAAGCCCTCTATGCACTGAGGTTTGTAAGCATTAGGGTTGCTAAGCATTGAGGTTTCAGAGCAGTAAAATTTCTAAGCAATGAGGATTCTGCGCATTGAGGTTTCTAAGCAATGCATGGAGGATGCTAAGCATTGAGGTTCCTAAGCAGTGAGGATTCTGAGCTTTGAGGATTCTAAGCTAAGCAATGAGGATGCTAAGCAATGAGGATACAAAGCATTGAGGATGCTAAGCATTGAGGATTCTAAGCATTGAGGTTTCTAAGCTAAGCATTGATGATGCGAAGCATTGAGGATTCTAAATATTGAGGATACTAAGCAATGCATGGAGGATGCTAAGCATTGAAGATTCTAAGCATTGAGGATTCTATGCATTGAGGATACTAGGCCAAGCATTGAGTTTTCTAATCTTTGAGGTTTCTAAGCATTAAGGCCTCTATGCATTGAGGTTTGTAAGCATTTGGTATGCTAAACAATGAGGTTTCAAACAATAAAATTTCTCAGCATTGAGGTTTGTAAGCATTGAGGATTCTAAGCATTGAGGATTCTAAGCTAAGCAAAGAGCATACTAAGGATTGAGGATGCTAAGCATTGAGGTTTCTAAGCATTGGGGATTCTACGCGTTGAGGATGCTAAGCACTGAGGATTCTAAGTATTCAGGTTTCTAAGCATTATGGACTCTGTGCATTGAGGTTTCTAAGCATTGAGGATCCTGAGCATTGAGGATTCTAAGATATGCATTGAGGTTGCTAAGGATTGAGGATGCTAAGCATTGAGGATGCTAAGCATTGAGGTTTCTAAGCGTAGCATTGAGGATTCTAAGCATTCAGGTTTCTAAGCAGTGAGGATTCTAAGCTAAGCACTGAGGATGCTAAGTATTGAGGTTTCTAAGCATTAAGGACTCTGTGCATTGAGCTTTCTAAGCATTGAGGATTCTAAGCATTGAGGATTCTAAGCTAGGCATTGAGGATTCTAAGCATTGAGGATTCTAAGCATTGAGGATTCTAAGCATTGAGGTTTCTAAGCATTGAGGATGCTAAGCATTGAGGTTTCTAAGCATTGAGGATGCTAAGCATTGAGGTTTCTAAGCTTAGCATTGAGGATTCTAAGCATTGAGGATTCTAAGCATTCAGGTTTCTAAGCAGTGAGGATTCTAAGCTAAGCACTGAGGATGCTAAGTATTGAGGTTTCTAAGCATTAAGGATTCTGTGCATAGAGCATTCTAAGCATTGAGGATTCTAAGCATTGAGGATTCTAAGCTAGGCATTGAGGATTCTAAGCATTGAGGATGCTAAGCATTGAGGATTCTAAGCATTGAGGTTTCTAAGCTAAGCATTGAGGATTCTAAGCATTGAGGATGCTAAGCATTGAGGATGCTAAGCATTGAGGATGCTAAGCTTTGAGGATTCTAAGCATTGAGGATTCTAAGCATTGAGGATGCTAAGCATTGAGGATGCTAAGCATTGAGGATTCTAAGCATTGAGGATGCTAAGCATTGAGGATGCTAAGCATTGTGGATGCTAAGCATTGAGGATTCTAAGCATTGAGGATTCTAAGCCAAGCATTGAGTTTTCTAATCTTTGTTGTTTCTAAACATTAAGGCCTCTATGCAATGAGGTTTGTAAGCATTAGGGTTGCTAAGCATTGAGGTTTCAGAGCAATAAAATTTCTAAGCAATGAGGATTCTGCGCATTGAGGTTTCTAAGCAATGAGGATTCTGAGCTTTGAGGATTCTAAGCTAAGCAAAGAGGATGCTAAGCAATGAGGATGCTAAGCAATGAGGATGCTAAGCATTGAGGATGCTAAGCATTGAGGATTCTAAGCATTGAGGTTTCTAAGCTAAGCATTGAGGATGCGAAGCATTGAGGATTCTAACTATTGAGGATTCTAAGCAATGCATGGAGGATGCTAAGCATTGAGGATTCTAAGCATTGAGGATTCTAAGCATTGAGGATTCTAAGCATTGAGGATTCTAAGCATTGAGGATTCTAAGCTATGCATGGAGGATTCTAAGCATTGAGGATTCTAAGCATTGAGGATTCTAAGCCAAGCATTGAGTTTTCTAATCTTTGAGGTTTCTAAGCATTAAGGCCTCTATGCATTGAGGTTTGTAAGCATTTGGGATGCTAAGCAATGAGGTTTCAAACAATAAAATTTCTCAGCATTGAGGTTTGTAAGCATTGAGGATTCTAAGCATTGAGGATTCTAAGCTAAGCATAGAGCATACTAAGGATTGAGGATGCTAAGCATTGAGGTTTCTAAGCATTGGGGATTCGACGCGTTGAGGATGCTAAGCACTGAGGATTCTAAGCATTGAGGTTTCTAAGCAGTGAGGATTCTAAGCTAAGCACTGAGGATGCTAAGTATTGAGGTTTCTAAGCATTAAGGACTCTGTGCATTGAGGTTTCTAAGCATTGGGGATCTGTAGCTTTGAGGATTCTAAGCTAAGCATTGAGGATTCTAAGCATTGAGGATTCTAAGCATTGAGGATGCTAAGCATTGAGGTTGCTAAGCATTGAGGATTCTAAGCATTGAGGATTCTAAGCATTGAGGATTCTAAGCATTGAGGTTTCTAAGCTTAGCATTGAGGATTCTAATCATTGAGGATTCTAAGCATTCAGGTTTCTAAGCAGTGAGGATTCAAAGCTAAGCACTGAGGATGCTAAGTATTGAGGTTTCTAAGCATTAAGGACTCTGTGCATTGAGTATTCTAAGCATTGAGGATTCTAAGCATTGAGGATTCTAAGCATTGAGGATTCTAAGCAGTGAGGATTCTAAGCATTGAGATTTCTAAGGTAAGCATTGAGGATTCTAAGCATTGAGGATGCTAAGCATTGAGGTTTCTAAGCTAAGCATTGAGGATGCGAAGCATTGAGGATTCTAACTATTGAGGATGCGAAGCATTGAGGATTCTAACTATTGAGGATTCTAAGCAATGCATGGAGGATGCTAAGCATTGAAGATTCTAAGCATTGAGGATTCTAAGCATTGAGGATTCTAAGCCAAGCACTGAGTTTTCTAATCTTTGAGGTTTCTAAGCATTAAGGCCTCTATGCATTGAGGTTTGTAAGCATTTGGGATGCTAAGCAATGAGGTTTCAAACAATAAAATTTCTCAGCATTGAGGTTTGTAAGCATTGAGGATTCTAAACATTGAGGATTCTAAGCTAAGCATAGAGCATACTAAGGATTGAGGATGCTAAGCATTGAGGATTCTAAGCATTGAGGATTCTAAGCTATGCATAGAGGATTCTAAACATTGAGGATGTTAAGCATTGAGGATTCTAAGCATTTAGTTTTCTAAGCTAAGCATTGAGGATGCTAAGCATTGAGGATTCTAAGCATTGAGGATTCTAAGCTTTGAGGATTCTAAGCATTGAGGATTCTAAGCATTGAGGATTCTAAGCATTGAGGTTTCTAAGCTAAGCATGGAGGATTCTAAGCATTGAGGATGCTAAGTATTGAGGATGCTAAGCATTGAGGATGCTAAGCATTGAGGATGCTAAGCATTGAGGATGCTAAGCATTGAGGATTCTAAGCATTGAGGATTCTAAGCATTGAGGATTCTAAGCATTGAGGATTCAAAGCTAGGCATTGAGGATTCTAAGAATTGAGGATTCTAAGCATTGAGGTTTCTAAGCAAAGTATTGAGGTTTCTAAGCTAAGCATTGAGGATTCTAAGCATTGAGGATTCTAAGCATTCAGGTTTCTAAGCAGTGACGATTCTATGCTAAGCACTTAGGATGCTAAGTATTGAGGTTTCTAAGCATTAAGGACTCTGTGCATTGAGGTTTCTAAGCATTGAGGATCCTGAGCTTTGAGGATTCTAAGATATGCATTGAGGATGCTAAGGATTGAGGATGCTAAGCATTGAGGATGCTAAGCATTGAGGTTTCTAAGCTTAGCATTGAGGATTCTGAGCATTGAAGATTCTAAGCATTCAGGTTTCTAAGCAGTGAGGATTCTAAGCTAAGCACTGAGGATGCTAAGTATTGAGGATTCTAAGCATTGAGGATTCTAATCCAAGCATTGAGTTTTCTAATCTTTGAGGTTTCTAAGCATTAAGGCCTCTATGCATTGAGGTTTGTAAGCATTTGGGATGCTAAGCAATGAGGTTTCAAACAATAAAATTTCTCAGCATTGAGGTTTGTAAGCATTGAGGATTCTAAACATTGAGGATTCTAAGCTAAGCATAGAGCATACTAAGGATTGAGGATGCTAAGCATTGAGGATTCTAAGCATTGAGGATTCTAAGCTATGCATTGAGGATTCTAAACATTGAGGATGTTAAGCATTGAGGATTCTAAGCATTTAGTTTTCTAAGCTAAGCATTGAGGATGCTAAGCATTGAGGATTCTAAGCATTGAGGATTCTAAGCTTTGAGGATTCTAAGCATTGAGGATTCGAAGCATTGAGGATTCTAATCTAGGCATTGAGGATTCTAAGCATAGAGGATTCTAAGCATTGAGGATTCTAAGCATTGAGGTTTCTAAGCTAAGCATGGAGGATTCTAAGCATTGAGGATGCTAAGTATTGAGGATGCTAAGCATTGAGGATGCTAAGCATTGAGGATGCTAAGCATTGAGGATGCTAAGCATTGAGGATTCTAAGCATTGAGGATTCTAAGCATTGAGGATTCTAAGCATTGAGGATTCAAAGCTAGGCATTGAGGATTCTAAGAATTGAGGATTCTAACCATTGAGGTTTCTAAGCAAAGTATTGAGGTTTCTAAGCTAAGCATTGAGGATTCTAAGCATTGAGGATTCTAAGCATTCAGGTTTCTAAGCAGTGACGATTCTATGCTAAGCACTTAGGATGCTATGTATTGAGGTTTCTAAGCATTAAGGACTCTGTGCATTACGGTTTCTAAGCATTGAGGATCCTGAGCTTTGAGGATTCTAAGATATGCATTGAGGATGCTAAGGATTGAGGATGCTAAGCATTGAGGTTTCTAAGCTTAGCATTGAGGATTCTGAGCATTGAAGATTCTAAGCATTCATGTTTCTAAGCAGTGAGGATTCTAAGCTAAGCACTGAGGATGCTAAGTATTGAGGATGCTAAGCATTGAGGATTCTGAGCATTGAGGATTCTAAGCTATGCATTGAGGATTCTAAACATTGAGGATGTTAAGCATTGAGGATTCTAAGCATTGAGTTTTCTAAGCTAAGCATTGAGGATGCTAAGCATTGAGGATTCTAAGCATTGAGGATTCTAAGCTTTGAGGATTCTAAGCATTGAGGATTCTAAGCATTGAGGATTCTAAGCATTGAGGTTTCTAAGCTAAGCATGGAGGATTCTAAGCATTGAGGTTGCTAAGTATTGAGGATGCTAAGCATTGAGGATGCTAAGCATTGAGGATTCTAAGCATTGAGGATTCTAAGCTAGGCATTGAGGATTCTAAGAATTTAGGATTCTAAGCATTGAGGTTTCTAAGCAAAGTATTGAGGTTTCTAATCTAGGCATTGAGGATTCTAAGCATTGAGGATTCTAAGCATTCAGGTTTCTAAGCAGTGACGATTCTATGCTAAGCACTTAGGATGCTAGGTATTGAGGTTTCTAAGCATTAAGGACTCTGTGCATTGAGGTTTCTAAGCATTGAGGATCCTGAGCTTTGAGGATTCTAAGATATGCATTGAGGATGCTAAGGATTGAGGATGCTAAGCATTGAGGATGCTAAGCATTGAGGTTTCTAAGCTTAGCATTGAGGATTCTGAGCATTGAGGATTCTAAGCATTCAGGTTTCTAAGCAGTGAGGATTCTAAGCTAAGCACTGAGGATGCTAAGTATTGAAGATGCTAAGCATTGAGGATTCTAAGCTAAGCATAGAGCATACTAAGGATTGAGGATGCTAAGCATTGAGGATTCTGAGCATTGAGGATTCTAAGCTATGCATTGAGGATTCTAAACATTGAGGATGTTAAGCATTGAGGATTCTAAGCATTGAGTTTTCTAAGCTAAGCATTGAGGATGCTAAGCATTGAGGATTCTAAGCATTGAGGATTCTAAGCTTTGAGGATTCTAAGCATTGAGGATTCTAAGCATTGAGGATTCTAAGCATTGAGGATTCTAAGCTAGGCATTGAGGATTCTAAGCATTGAGGATTCTAAGCATTGAGGTTTCTAAGCTAAGCATTGAGGATTCTAAGCATTGAGGATGCTAAGCATTGAGGATGCTAAGCATTGAGGATTCTAAGCATTGAGAATTCTAAGCAAAGTATTGAGGTTTCTAAGCTAAGCATTGAGGATTCTGAGCATTGAGGATTCTAAGCATTCAGGTTTCTAAGCAGTGAGGATTCTATGCTAAGCACTTAGGATGCTAAGTATTGAGGTTTCTAAGCATTAAGGATTCTGTGCATTGAGGTTTCTAAGCATTGAGCATTCTAAGCACTGAGTTTTCTAAGCTAAGCATTGAGGATGCTAAGCATTGAGGATTCTAAGAATTGAGGATTCTAAGCATTGAGGATTCTAAGCATTGAGGATTCTAAACATTGAGGATTCTAATCTAGGCATTGAGGATTCTAAGCATTGAGGATTCTAAGCATTGAGGATTCTAAGCAGTGAGGATTCTAAGCTTTGAGGTTTCTAAGGTAAGCATTGAGGATGCGAAGCATTGAGGATTCTAACTATTGAGGATTCTAATCAATGCATTGAGGATGCCAAGCATTGAGGATTTTAAGCATTGAGGATTCTAAGCATTGAGGATTCTAAGCATTTAGGATTCTAATCTAGGCATTGAGGATTCTAAGCATTGAGGATTCTAAGCCAAGCATTGAGTTTTCTAATCTTTGAGGTTTCTAAGCATTAAGGCCTCTATGCATTGAGGTTTGTAAGCATTTGGGATGCTCAGCAATGAGGTTTCAAAGAATAAAATTTCTCAGCATTGAGGATTCTAAGCATTGAGGATTCTAAGCTAAGCATAGAGCATACTAAGGATTGAGGATGCTAAGCATTGAGGTTTCTAAGAATTTGGCATTCTACGTGTTGAGTATGCTAAGCATTGAGGATTCTAAGTATTGAGGTTTCTAAGCATTAAGGACTCTGTGCATTGAGGTTTCTAAGCATTGAGGATCCTGAGCTTTGAGGATTCTAAGATATGCATTGAGGATGCTAAGGATTGAGGATGCTAAGCATTGAGGATGCTAAGCATTGAGGTTTCTAAGCTTAGCATTGAGGATTCTGAGCATTGAGGATTCTAAGCATTCAGGTTTCTAAGCAGTGAGGATTCTAAGCTAAGCACTGAGGATGCTAAGTATTGAGGTTTCTAAGCATTAAGGACTCTGTGCATTGAGGTTTCTAAGCATTGAGGATTCTAAGCATTGAGGATTCTATGCTAGGCATTGAGGATTCTAAGCATTGAGGATTCTAAGCATTGAGGTTTCTAAGCTAAGCATTGAGGATTCTAAGCATTGAGGATGCTAAGCATTGAGGATGCTAAGCATTGAGGATGCTAATCTTTGAGGATTCTAAGCATTGAGGATTCTAAGCATTGAGCATGCTGAGCATTGAGGATTCTATGCATTGAGGATGCGAAGCATTGAGGATGCTAAGCATTGAGGATTCTAAGCATTGAGGATTCTAAGCCAAGCATTGAGTTTTCAAATATTTGTTGTTTCTAAACATTAAGGCCTCTATGCAATGAGGTTTGTAAGCATTAGGGTTGCTAAGCATTGAGGTTTCCGAGCAATAAAATTTCTAAGCAATGAGGATTCTGCGCATTGAGGTTTCTAAGCAATGCATGGAGGATGCTAAGCATTGAGGTTCCTAAGCAGTGAGGATTCTGAGCTTTGAGGATTCTAAGCTAAGCAAAGAGGATGCTAAGCAATGAGGATGCTAAGCAATGAGGATGCTAAGCATTGAGGATGCTAAGCATTGAGGATTCTAAGCATTGAGGTTTCTAAGCTAAGCATTGAGGATGCGAAGCATTGAGGATTCTATCTATTGAGGATTCTAAGCAATGCATGTAGATTGCTAAGCATTGAGGATTCTAAGCATTGAGGATTCTAAGCATTGAGGATTCTAAGCATTGAGGATTCTAAGCAGTGAGGATTCTAAGCATTGAGGTTTCTAAGCTTAGCATTGAGGATTCTAATCATTGAGGATTCTAAGCATTCAGGTTTCTAAGCAGTGAGGATTCAAAGCTAAGAACTGAGGATGCTAAGTATTGAGGTTTCTAAGCATTAAGGACTCTGTGCATTGAGTATTCTAAGCATTGAGGATTCTAAGCATTGAGGATTCTAAGCATTGAGGATTCTAAGCAGTGAGGATTCTAAGCATTGAGGTTTCTAAGGTAAGCATTGAGGATTCTAAGCAGTGAGGATGCTAAGCATTGAGGTTTCTAAGCTAAGCATTGAGGATGCGAAGCATTGAGGATTCTAACTATTGAGGATGCGAAGCATTGAGGATTCTAACTATTGAGGATTCTAAGCAATGCATGGAGGATGCTAAGCATTGAAGATTCTAAGCATTGAGGATTCTAAGCATTGAGGATTCTAAGCCAAGCATTGAGTTTTCTAATCTTTGAGGTTTCTAAGCATTAAGGCCTCTATGCATTGAGGTTTGTAAGCATTTGGGATGCTAAGCAATGAGGTTTCAAACAATAAAATTTCTCAGCATTGAGGTTTGTAAGCATTGAGGATTCTAAACATTGAGGATTCTAAGCTAAGCATAGAGCATACTAAGGATTGAGGATGCTAAGCACTGAGGATTCTAAGCATTGAAGTTTCTAAGCAGTGAGGATTCTAAGCTAAGCACTGAGGATGCTAAGTATTGAGGTTTCTAAGCATTAAGGACTCTGTGCATTGAGGTTTCTAAGCATTGGGGATCTGTAGCTTTGAGGATTCTAAGCTAAGCATTGAGGATTCTAAGCATTGAGGATTCTAAGCATTGAGGATGCTAAGCATTGAGGTTGCTAAGCATTGAGGATTCTAAGCATTGAGGATTCTAAGCATTGAGGATTCTAAGCATTGAGGTTTCTAAGCTTAGCATTGAGGATTCTAATCATTGAGGATTCTAAGCATTCAGGTTTCTAAGCAGTGAGGATTCAAAGCTAAGCACTGAGGATGCTAAGTATTGAGGTTTCTAAGCATTAAGGACTCTGTGCATTGAGTATTCTAAGCATTGAGGATTCTAAGCATTGAGGATTCTAAGCATTGAGGATTCTAAGCAGTGAGGATTCTAAGCATTGAGATTTCTAAGGTAAGCATTGAGGATTCTAAGCATTGAGGATGCTAAGCATTGAGGATTCTAAGCTAAGCATTGAGGATGCGAAGCATTGAGGATTCTAACTATTGAGGATGCGAAGCATTGAGGATTCTAACTATTGAGGATTCTAAGCAATGCATGGAGGATGCTAAGCATTGAAGATTCTAAGCATTGAGGATTCTAAGCATTGAGGATTCTAAGCCAAGCATTGAGTTTTCTAATCTTTGAGGTTTCTAAGCATTAAGGCCTCTATGCATTGAGGTTTGTAAGCATTTGGGATGCTAAGCAATGAGGTTTCAAACAATAAAATTTCTCAGCATTGAGGTTTGTAAGCATTGAGGATTCTAAACATTGAGGATTCTAAGATATGCATTGAGCATACTAAGGATTGAGGATGCTAAGCATTGAGGATTCTAAGCATTGAGGATTCTAAGCTATTCATTGAGGATTCTAAACATTGAGGATGTTAAGCATTGAGGATTCTAAGCATTGAGTTTTCTAAGCTAAGCATTGAGGATGCTAAGCATTGAGGATTCTAAGCATTGAGGATTCTAAGCTTTGAGGATTCTAAGCATTGAGGATTCTAAGCATTGAGGATTCTAAGCATTGAGGTTTCTAAGCTAAGCATGGAGGATTCTAAGCATTGAGGATGCTAAGTATTGAGGATGCTAAGCATTGAGGATGCTAAGCATTGAGGATGCTAAGCATTGAGGATTCTAAGCATTGAGGATTCTAAGCATTGAGGATTCTAAGCATTGAGGATTCAAAGCTAGGCATTGAGGATTCTATGAATTGAGGATTCTAAGCATTGAGGTTTCTAAGCAAAGTATTGAGGTTTCTAAGCTAAGCATTGTGGATTCTAAGCATTGAGGATTCTAAGCATTCAGGTTTCTAAGCAGTGACGATTCTATGCTAAGCACTTAGGATGCTAAGTATTGAGGTTTCTAAGCATTAAGGACTCTGTGCATTGAGGTTTCTACGCATTGAGGATCCTGAGCTTTGAGGATTCTAAGATATGCATTGAGGATGCTAAGGATTGAGGATGCTAAGCATTGAGGATTCTAAGCATTGAGGTTTCTAAGCTTAGCATTGAGGATTCTGAGCATTGAAGATTCTAAGCATTCAGGTTTCTAAGCAGTGAGGATTCTAAGCTAAGCACTGAGGATGCTAAGTATTGAGGATTCTAAGCATTGAGGATTCTAATCCAAGCATTGAGTTTTCTAATCTTTGAGGTTTCTAAGCATTAAGGCCTCTATGCATTGAGGTTTGTAAGCATTTGGGATGCTAAGCAATGAGGTTTCAAACAATAAAATTTCTCAGCATTGAGGTTTGTAAGCATTGAGGATTCTAAACATTGAGGATTCTAAGCTAAGCATAGAGCATACTAAGGATTGAGGATGCTAAGCATTGAGGATTCTAAGCATTGAGGATTCTAAGCTATGCATTGAGGATTCTAAACATTGAGGATGTTAAGCATTGAGGATTCTAAGCATTTAGTTTTCTAAGCTAAGCATTGAGGATGCTAAGCATTTAGGATTCTAAGCATTGAGGATTCTAAGCTTTGAGGATTCTAAGCATTGAGGATTCTAAGCACTGAGGATTCTAATCTAGGCATTGAGGATTCTAAGCATTGAGGATTCTAAGCATTGAGGATTCTAAGCATTGAGGTTTCTAAGCTAAGCATGGAGGATTCTAAGCATTGAGGATGCTAAGTATTGAGGATGCTAAGCATTGAGGATGCTAAGCATTGAGGATGCTAAGCATTGAGGATTCTAAGCATTGAGGATTCTAAGCATTGAGGATTCTAAGCATTGAGGATTCAAAGCTAGGCATTGAGGATTCTAAGAATTGAGGATTCTAAGCATTGAGGTTTCTAAGCAAAGTATTGAGGTTTCTAAGCTAAGCATTGAGGATTCTAAGCATTGAGGATTCTAAGCATTCAGGTTTCTAAGCAGTGACGATTCTATGCTAAGCACTTAGGATGCTAAGTATTGAGGTTTCTAAGCATTAAGGACTCTGTGCATTATGGTTTCTAAGCATTGAGGATCCTGAGCTTTGAGGATTCTAAGATATGCATTGAGGATGCTAAGGATTGAGGATGCTAAGCATTGAGGATGCTAAGCATTGAGGTTTCTAAGCTTAGCATTGAGGATTCTGAGCATTGAAGATTCTAAGCATTCATGTTTCTAAGCAGTGAGGATTCTAAGCTAAGCACTGAGGATGCTAAGTATTGAGGATGCTAAGCATTGAGGATTCTGAGCATTGAGGATTCTAAGCTATGCATTGAGGATTCTAAACATTGAGGATGTTAAGCATTGAGGATTCTAAGCATTGAGTTTTCTAAGCTAAGCATTGAGGATGCTAAGCATTGAGGATTCTAAGCATTGAGGATTCTAAGCTTTGAGGATTCTAAGCATTGAGGATTCTAAGCATTGAGGATTCTAAGCATTGAGGTTTCTAAGCTAAGCATGGAGGATTCTAAGCATTGAGGATGCTAAGTATTGAGGATGCTAAGCATTGAGGATGCTAAGCATTGAGGATGCTAAGCATTGAGGATTCTAAGCATTGAGGATTCTAAGCATTGAGGATTCTAAGCTAGGCATTGAGGATTCTAAGAATTGAGGATTCTAAGCATTGAGGTTTCTAAGCAAAGTATTGAGGTTTCTAATCTAGGCATTGAGGATTCTAAGCATTGAGGATTCTAAGCATTCAGGTTTCTAAGCAGTGACGATTCTATGCTAAGCACTTAGGATGCTAAGTATTGAGGTTTCTAAGCATTAAGGACTCTGTGCATTGAGGTTTCTAAGCATTGAGGATCCTGAGCTTTGAGGATTCTAAGATATGCATTGAGGATGCTAAGGATTGAGGATGCTAAGCATTGAGGATGCTAAGCATTGAGGTTTCTAAGCTTAGCATTGAAGATTCTGAGCATTGAGGATTCTAAGCATTAAGGTTTCTAAGCAGTGAGGATTCTAAGCTAAGCACTGAGGATGCTAAGTATTGAGGTTTCTAAGCATTAAGGACTCTGTGCATTGAGGTTTCTAAGCATTGAGGATTCTAAGCATTGAGGATTCTATGCTAGGCATTGAGGATTCTAAGCATTGAGGATTCTAAGCATTGAGGTTTCTAAGCTAAGCATTGAGGATTCTAAGCATTGAGGATGCTAAGCATTGAGGATGCTAAGCATTGAGGATGCTAATCTTTGAGGATTCTAAGCATTGAGGATTCTAAGCATTGAGCATGCTAAGCATTGAGGATTCTATGCATTGAGGATTCTAAGCATTGAGGATGCTAAGCATTGAGGATTCTAAGCATTGAGGATTCTAAGCCAAGCATTGAGTTTTCAAATCTTTGTTGTTTCTAAACATTAAGGCCTCTATGCAATGAGGTTTGTAAGCATTAGGGTTGCTAAGCATTGAGGTTTCCGAGCAATAAAATTTCTAAGCAATGAGGATTCTGCGCATTGAGGTTTCTAAGCAATGCATGGAGGATGCTAAGCATTGAGGTTCCTAAGCAGTGAGGATTCTGAGCTTTGAGGATTCTAAGCTAAGCAAAGAGGATGCTAAGCAATGAGGATGCTAAGCAATGAGGATGCTAAGCATTGAGGATGCTAAGCATTGAGGATTCTAAGCATTGAGGTTTCTAAGCTAAGCATTGAGGATGCGAAGCATTGAGGATTCTATCTATTGAGGATTCTAAGCAATGCATGTAGATTGCTAAGCATTGAGGATTCTAAGCATTGAGGATTCTAAGCATTGAGGATTCTAAGCATTGTGGATTCTAAGCAGTGAGGATTCTAAGCATTGAGGTTTCTAAGCTTAGCATTGAGGATTCTAATCATTGAGGATTCTAAGCATTCAGGTTTCTAAGCAGTGAGGATTCAAAGCTAAGCACTGAGGATGCTAAGTATTGAGGTTTCTAAGCATTAAGGACTCTGTGCATTGAGTATTCTAAGCATTGAGGATTCTAAGCATTGAGGATTCTAAGCATTGAGGATTCTAAGCAGTGAGGATTCTAAGCATTGAAGTTTCTAAGGTAAGCATTGAGGATTCTAAGCAGTGAGGATGCTAAGCATTGAGGTTTCTAAGCTAAGCATTGAGGATGCGAAGCATTGAGGATTCTAACTATTGAGGATGCGAAGCATTGAGGATTCTAACTATTAAGGATTCTAAGCAATGCATGGAGGATGCTAAGCATTGAAGATTCTAAGCATTGAGGATTCTAAGCATTGAGGATTCTAAGCCAAGCATTGAGTTTTCTAATCTTTGAGGTTTCTAAGCATTAAGGCCTCTATGCATTGAGGTTTGTAAGCATTTGGGATGCTAAGCAATGAGGTTTCAAACAATAAAATTTCTCAGCATTGAGGTTTGTAAGCATTGAGGATTCTAAACATTGAGGATTCTAAGCTAAGCATAGAGCATACTAAGGATTGAGGATGCTAAGCATTGAGGATTCTAAGCATTGAGGATTCTAAGCTATGCATTGAGGATTCTAAACATTGAGGATGTTAAGCATTGAGGATTCTAAGCATTGAGTTTTCTAAGCTAAGCATTGAGGATGCTAAGCATTGAGGATTCTAAGCATTGAGTATTCTAAGCTTTGAGGATTCTAAGCATTGAGGATTCTAAGCATTGAGGATTCTAATCTAGGCATTGAGGATTCTAAGCATTGAGGATTCTAAGCATTGAGGATTCTAAGCATCGAGGTTTCTAAGCTAGGCATGGAGGATTCTAAGCATTGAGGATGCTAAGTATTGAGGATGCTAAGCATTGAGGATGCTAAGCATTGAGGATGCTAAGCATTGAGGATGCTAAGCATTGAGGATTCTAAGCATTGAGGATTCTAAGCATTGAGGATTCTAAGCTAGGCATTGAGGATTCTAAGAATTGAGGATTCTAAGCATTGAGGATTCTAAGCAAAGTATTGAGGTTTCTAAGCTAAGCATTGAGGATTCTAAGCATTGAGGATGCTAAGCATTGAGGATGCTAAGCATTGAGGATGCTAATCTTTGAGGATTCTAAGCATTGAGGATTCTAAGCCAAGCATTGAGTTTTCTAATCTTTGAGGTTTCTAAGCATTAAGGCCTCTATGCATTGAGGTTTGTAAGCATTTGGGATGCTAAGCAATGAGGTTTCAAACAATAAAATTTCTCAGCATTGAGGTTTGTAAGCATTGAGGATTCTAAACATTGAGGATTCTAAGCTAAGCATAGAGCATACTAAGGATTGAGGATGCTAAGCATTGAGGATTCTAAGCATTGAGGATTCTAAGCTATGCATTGAGGATTCTAAACATTGAGGATGTTAAGCATTGAGGATTCTAAGCATTGAGTTTTCTAAGCTAAGCATTGAGGATGCTAAGCATTGAGGATTCTAAGCATTGAGTATTCTAAGCTTTGAGGATTCTAAGCATTGAGGATTCTAAGCATTGAGGATTCTAATCTAGGCATTGAGGATTCTAAGCATTGAGGATTCTAAGCATTGAGGATTCTAAGCATCGAGGTTTCTAAGCTAAGCATGGAGGATTCTAAGCATTGAGGATGCTAAGTATTGAGGATGCTAAGCATTGAGGATGCTAAGCATTGAGGATGCTAAGCATTGAGGATGCTAAGCATTGAGGATTCTAAGCATTGAGGATTCTAAGCATTGAGGATTCTAAGCTAGGCATTGAGGATTCTAAGAATTCAGGATTCTAAGCATTGAGGTTTCTAAGCAAAGTATTGAGGTTTCTAAGCTAAGCATTGAGGATTCTAAGCATTGAGGATGCTAAGCATTGAGGATGCTAAGCATTGAGGATGCTAATCTTTGAGGATTCTAAGCATTGAGGATTCTAAGCATTGAGCATGCTAAGCATTGAGGATTCTGTGCATTGAGGATTCTAAGCATTGAGGATGCTAAGCATTGAGGATGCTAAGCATTGAGGATTCTAAGCATTGAGGATTCTAAGCCAAGCATTGAGTTTTCAAATCTTTGTTGTTTCTAAACATTAAGGCCTCTATGCAATGAGGTTTGTAAGCATTAGGGTTGCTAAGCATTGAGGTTTCCGAGCAATAAAATTTCTAAGCAATGAGGATTCTGCGCATTGAGGTTTCTAAGCAATGCATGGAGGATGCTAAGCATTGAGGTTCCTAAGCAGTGAGGATTCTGAGCTTTGAGGATTCTAAGCTAAGCAAAGAGGATGCTAAGCAATGAGGATGCTAAGCAATGAGGATGCTAAGCATTGAGGATGCTAAGCATTGAGGATTCTAAGCATTGAGGTTTCTAAGCTAAGCATTGAGGATGCGAAGCATTGAGGATTCTATCTATTGAGGATTCTAAGCAATGCATGTAGATTGCTAAGCATTGAGGATTCTAAGCATTGAGGATTCTAAGCATTGAGGATTCTAAGCATTGAGGATTCTAAGCCAAGCATTGAGTTTTCTAATCTTTGAGGTTTCTAAGCATTAAGGCCTCTATGCATTGAGGTTTGTAAGCATTTGGGATGCTAAGCGATGAGGTTTCAAACAATAAAATTTCTCAGCATTGAGGTTTGTAAGCATTGAGGATTCTAAGCATTGAGGATTCCAAGCTAAGCATAGAGCATACTAAGGATTGAGGATGCTAAGCATTGAGGTTTCTAAGCATTGGGGATTCTACGCGTTGAGGATGCTAAGCACTGAGGATTCTAAGCATTGAGGTTTCTAAACAGTGAGGATTCTAAGCTAAGCACTGAGGATGCTAAGTATTGAGGTTTCTAAGCATTAAGGACTCTGTGCATTGAGGTTTCTAAGCATTGGGGATCTGTAGCTTTGAGGATTCTAAGCTAAGCATTGAGGATTCTAAGCATTGAGGATTCTAAGCATTGAGGATTCTAAGCATTGAGGATGCTAAGCATTGAGGATGCTAAGCATTGAGAATTCTAAGCATTGAGGATTCTAAGCATTGAGGATTCTAAGCATTGAGGTTTCTAAGCTTAGAATTGAGGATTCTAATCATTGAGGATTCTAAGCATTCAGGTTTCTAAGCAGTGAGGATTCTAAGCTAAGCACTGAGGATGCTAAGTATTGAGGTTTCTAAGCATTAAGGACTCTGTGCATTGAGGATTCTAAGCATTGAGGATTATAAGCATTGAGGATTCTAAGCATTGAGGATTCTAAGCAGTGAGGATTCTAAGCATTGAGGTTTCTAAGGTAAGCATTGAGGATTCTAAGCATTGAGGATTCTAAGCATTGTGGTTTCTAAGCTAAGCATTGAGGATGCGAAGCATTGAGAATTCTAACTATTGAGGATGCAAAGCATTGAGGATTCTAACTATTGAGGATTCTAAGCAATGCATGGAGGATGCTAAGCATTGAAGATTCTAAGCATTGAGGATTCTAAGCATTGAGGATTCTAAGCCAAGCATTGAGTTTTCTAATATTTGAGGTTTCTAAGCATTAAGGCCTGTATGCATTGAGGTTTGTAAGCATTTGGGATGCTAAGCAATGAGGTTTCAAACAATAAAATTTCTCAGCATTGAGGTTTGTAAGCATTGAGGATTCTAAGCATTGAGGATTCTAAGCTAAGCATAGAGCATACTAAGGATTGAGGATGCTAAGCATTGAGGATTCTGAGTATTGAGGATTCTAAGCTATGCATTGAGGATTCTAAACATTGAGGATGTTAAGCATTGAGGATTCTAAGCATTGAGTTTTCTAAGCTAAGCATTGAGGATGCTAAGCATTGAGGATTCTAAGCATTGAGGATTCTAAGCTTTGAGGATTCTAAGCATTGAGGATTCTAAGCATTGAGGATTCTAATCTAGGCATTGAGGATTCTAAGCATTGAGGATTCTAAGCATTGAGGATTCTAAGCATTGAGGTTTCTAAGCTAAGCATGGAGGATTCTAAGCATTGAGGATGCTAAGTATTGAGGATGCTGAGCATTGAGGATGCTAAGCATTGAGGATGCTAAGCATTGAGGATTCTAAGCATTGAGGATTCTAAGCATTGAGGATTCTAAGCATTGAGGATTCTAAGCTAGGCATTGAGGATTCTAAGCATTGAGGATTCTAAGCATTGAGGTTTCTAAGCAAAGTATTGAGGTTTCTAAGCTAAGCATTGAGGATTCTAAGCATTGAGGATTCTAAGCATTCAGGTTTCTAAGCAGTGAGGATTCTATGCTAAGCACTTAGGATGCTAAGTATTGAGGTTTCTAAGCATTAAGGAATCTGTGCATTGAGGTTTCTAAGCATTGAGCATTCTAAGCACTGAGTTTTCTAAGCTAAGCATTGAGGATGCTAAGCATTGAGGATTCTAAGCATTGAGGATTCTAAGCATCGAGGTTTCTAAGCTAAGCATGGAGGATTCTAAGCATTGAGGATGCTAAGTATTGAGGATGCTAAGCATTGAGGATGCTAAGCATTGAGGATGCTAAGCATTGAGGATGCTAAGCATTGAGGATTCTAAGCATTGAGGATTCTAAGCATTGAGGATTCTAAGCTAGGCATTGAGGATTCTAAGAATTCAGGATTCTAAGCATTGAGGTTTCTAAGCAAAGTATTGAGGTTTCTAAGCTAAGCATTGAGGATTCTAAGCATTGAGGATGCTAAGCATTGAGGATGCTAAGCATTGAGGATGCTAATCTTTGAGGATTCTAAGCATTGAGGATTCTAAGCATTGAGCATGCTAAGCATTGAGGATTCTGTGCATTGAGGATTCTAAGCATTGAGGATGCTAAGCATTGAGGATGCTAAGCATTGAGGATTCTAAGCATTGAGGATTCTAAGCCAAGCATTGAGTTTTCAAATCTTTGTTGTTTCTAAACATTAAGGCCTCTATGCAATGAGGTT
The DNA here is from genome assembly GCF_054131305.1 of Coturnix japonica. NCBI lineage: Eukaryota > Metazoa > Chordata > Aves > Galliformes > Phasianidae > Coturnix > Coturnix japonica. The sequence goes on along the minus strand of NC_140693.1, from coordinate 6,474,112 downwards.
TGTAAGCATTAGGGTTGCTAAGCATTGAGGTTTCCGAGCAATAAAATTTCTAAGCAATGAGGATTCTGCGCATTGAGGTTTCTAAGCAATGCATGGAGGATGCTAAGCATTGAGGTTCCTAAGCAGTGAGGATTCTGAGCTTTGAGGATTCTAAGCTAAGCAAAGAGGATGCTAAGCAATGAGGATGCTAAGCATTGAGGATGCTAAGCATTGAGGATTCTAAGCATTGAGGTTTCTAAGCTAAGCATTGAGGATGCGAAGCATTGAGGATTCTATCAATTGAGGATTCTAAGCAATGCATGTAGATTGCTAAGCATTGAGGATTCTAAGCATTGAGGATTCTAAGCATTGAGGATTCTAAGCATTGAGGATTCTAAGCCAAGCATTGAGTTTTCTAATCTTTGAGGTTTCTAAGCATTAAGGCCTCTATGCATTGAGGTTTGTAAGCATTTGGGATGCTAAGCGATGAGGTTTCAAACAATAAAATTTCTCAGCATTGAGGTTTGTAAGCATTGAGGATTTAAAGCATTGAGGATTCCAAGCTAAGCATAGAGCATACTAAGGATTGAGGATGCTAAGCATTGAGGTTTCTAAGCATTGGGGATTCTACGCGTTGAGGATGCTAAGCACTGAGGATTCTAAGCATTGAGGTTTCTAAGCAGTGAGGATTCTAAGCTAAGCACTGAGGATGCTAAGTATTGAGGTTTCTAAGCATTAAGGACTCTGTGCATTGAGGTTTCTAAGCATTGGGGATCTGTAGCTTTGAGGATTCTAAGCTAAGCATTGAGGATTCTAAGCATTGAGGATTCTAAGCATTGAGGATTCTAAGCATTGAGGATGCTAAGCATTGAGGATGCTAAGCATTGAGAATTCTAAGCATTGAGGATTCTAAGCATTGAGGATTCTAAGCATTGAGGTTTCTAAGCTTAGAATTGAGGATTCTAATCATTGAGGATTCTAAGCATTCAGGTTTCTAAGCAGTGAGGATTCTAAGCTAAGCACTGAGGATGCTAAGTATTGAGGTTTCTAAGCATTAAGGACTCTGTGCATTGAGGATTCTAAGCATTGAGGATTCTAAGCATTGAGGATTCTAAGCATTGAGGATTCTAAGCAGTGAGGATTCTAAGCATTGAGGTTTCTAAGGTAAGCATTGAGGATTCTAAGCATTGAGGATTCTAAGCATTGTGGTTTCTAAGCTAAGCATTGAGGATGCGAAGCATTGAGAATTCTAACTATTGAGGATGCGAAGCATTGAGGATTCTAACTATTGAGGATTCTAAGCAATGCATGGAGGATGCTAAGCATTGAAGATTCTAAGCATTGAGGATTCTAAGCATTGAGGATTCTAAGCCAAGCATTGAGTTTTCTAATATTTGAGGTTTCTAAGCATTAAGGCCTCTATGCATTGAGGTTTGTAAGCATTTGGGATGCTAAGCAATGAGGTTTCAAACAATAAAATTTCTCAGCATTGAGGTTTGTAAGCATTGAGGATTCTAAGCATTGAGGATTCTAAGGTAAGCATAGAGCATACTAAGGATTGAGGATGCTAAGCATTGAGGATTCTGAGTATTGAGGATTCTAAGTTATGCATTGAGGATTCTAAACATTGAGGATGTTAAGCATTGAGGATTCTAAGCATTGAGTTTTCTAAGCTAAGCATTGAGGATGCTAAGCATTGAGGATTCTAAGCATTGAGGATTCTAAGCTTTGAGGATTCTAAGCATTGAGGATTCTAAGCATTGAGGATTCTAATCTAGGCATTGAGGATTCTAAGCATTGAGGATTCTAAGCATTGAGGATTCTAAGCATTGAGGTTTCTAAGCTAAGCATGGAGGATTCTAAGCATTGAGGATGCTAAGTATTGAGGATGCTGAGCATTGAGGATGCTAAGCATTGAGGATGCTAAGCATTGAGGATTCTAAGCATTGAGGATTCTAAGCATTGAGGATTCTAAGCATTGAGGATTCTAAGCTAGGCATTGAGGATACTAAGCATTGAGGATTCTAAGCATTGAGGTTTCTAAGCAAAGTATTGAGGTTTCTAAGCTAAGCATTGAGGATTCTAAGCATTGAGGATTCTAAGCATTCAGGTTTCTAAGCAGTGAGGATTCTATGCTAAGCACTTAGGATGCTAAGTATTGAGGTTTCTAAGCATTAAGGATTCTGTGCATTGAGGTTTCTAAGCATTGAGCATTCTAAGCACTGAGTTTTCTAAGCTAAGCATTGAGGATGCTAAGCATTGAGGATTCTAAGAATTGAGGATTCTAAGCATTGAGGATTCTAAGCATTGAGGATTCTAAACATTGAGGATTCTAATCTAGGCATTGAGGATTCTAAGCATTGAGGATTCTAAGCAGTGAGGATTCTAAGCATTGTGGTTTCTAAGGTAAGCATTGAGGATGTGAAGCATTGAGGATTCTAACTATTGAGGATTCTAATCAATGCATGGAGGATGCTAAGCATCGAAGATTCTAAGCATTGAGGATTCTAAGCATTGAGGATTCTAAGCCAAGCATTGAGTTTTCTAATCTTTGAGGTTTCTAAGCATTAAGGCCTCTATGCATTGAGGTTTGTAAGCATTTGGGATGCTCAGCAATGAGGTTTCAAAAAATAAAATTTCTCAGCATTGAGGATTCTAAGCATTGAGGATTCTAAGCTAAGCATAGAGCATACTAAGGATTGAGGATGCTAAGCATTGAGGTTTCTAAGAATTGGGCATTCTACGCGTTGAGGATGCTAAGCATTGAGGATTCTAAGTATTGAGGTTTCTAAGCATTAAGGACTCTGTGCATTGAGGTTTCTAAGCATTGAGGATCCTGAGCTTTGAGGATTCTAAGATATGCATTGAGGATGCTAAGGATTGAGGATGCTAAGCATTGAGGATGCTAAGCATTGAGGTTTCTAAGCTTAGCATTGAGGATTCTGAGCATTGAGGATTCTAAGCATTCAGGTTTCTAAGCAGTGAGGATTCTAAGCTAAGCACTGAGGATGCTAAGTATTGAGGTTTCTAAGCATTAAGGACTCTGTGCATTGAGGTTTCTAAGCATTGAGGATTCTAAGCATTGAGGATTCTATGCTAGGCATTGAGGATTCTAAGCATTGAGGATTCTAAGCATTGAGGTTTCTAAGCTAAGCATTGAGGATTCTAAGCATTGAGGATGCTAAGCATTGAGGATTCTAAGCATTGAGGATGCTAATCTTTGAGGATTCTAAGCATTGAGGATTCTAAGCATTGAGCATGCTAAGCATTGAAGATTCTATGCATTGAGGATTCTAAGCATTGAGGATGCTAAGCATTGAGGATGCTAAGCATTGAGGATTCTAAGCATTGAGGATTCTAAGCCAAGCATTGAGTTTTCAAATCTTTGTTGTTTCTAAACATTAAGGCCTCTATGCAATGAGGTTTGTAAGCATTAGGGTTGCTAAGCATTGAGGTTTCCGAGCAATAAAATTTCTAAGCAATGAGGATTCTGCGCATTGAGGTTTCTAAGCAATGCATGGAGGATGCTAAGCATTGAGGTTCCTAAGCAGTGAGGATTCTGAGCTTTGAGGATTCTAAGCTAAGCAAAGAGGATGCTAAGCAATGAGGATGCTAAGCAATGAGGATGCTAAGCATTGAGGATGCTAAGCATTGAGGATTCTAAGCATTGAGGTTTCTAAGCTAAGCATTGAGGATGCGAAGCATTGAGGATTCTATCTATTGAGGATTCTAAGCAATGCATGTAGATTGCTAAGCATTGAGGATTCTAAGCATTGAGGATTCTAAGCATTGAGGATTCTAAGCATTGAGGATTCTAAGCATTGAGGATTCTAAGCCAAGCATTGAGTTTTCTAATCTTTGAGGTTTCTAAGCATTAAGGCCTCTATGCATTGAGGTTTGTAAGCATTTGGGATGCTAAGCAATGAGGTTTCAAACAATAAAATTTCTCAGCATTGAGGTTTGTAAGCATTGAGGATTTAAAGCATTGAGGATTCCAAGCTAAGCATAGAGCATACTAAGGATTGAGGATGCTAAGCATTGAGGTTTCTAAGCATTGGGGATTCTACGCGTTGAGGATGCTAAGCACTGAGGATTCTAAGCATTGAGGTTTCTAAGCAGTGAGGATTCTAAGCTAAGCACAGAGGATGCTAAGTATTGAGGTTTCTAAGCATTAAGGACTCTGTGCATTGAGGTTTCTAAGCATTGGGGATCTGTAGCTTTGAGGATTCTAAGCTAAGCATTGAGGATTCTAAGCATTGAGGATTCTAAGCATTGAGGATTCTAAGCAGTGAGGATTCTAAGCATTGAGGTTTCTAAGGTAAGCATTGAGGATTCTAAGCATTGAGGATTCTAAGCTTTGTGGTTTCTAAGCTAAGCATTGAGGATGCGAAGCATTGAGAATTCTAACTATTGAGGATGCGAAGCATTGACGATTCTAACTATTGAGGATTCTAAGCAATGCATGGAGGATGCTAAGCATTGAAGATTCTAAGCATTGAGGATTCTAAGCATTGAGGATTCTAAGCCAAGCATTGAGTTTTCTAATCTTTGAGGTTTCTAAGCATTAAGGCCTCTATGCATTGAGGTTTGTAAGCATTTGGGATGCTAAGCAATGAGGTTTCAAACAATAAAATTTCTCAGCATTGAGGTTTGTAAGCATTGAGGATTCTAAGCATTGAGGATTCTAAGCTAAGCATAGAGCATACTAAGGATTGAGGATGCTAAGCATTGAGGATTCTAAGCATTGAGGATTCTAAGCTATGCATTGAGGATTCTAAACATTGAGGATGTTAAGCACTGAGGATTCTAAGCATTGAGTTTTCTAAGCTAAGCATTGAGGATGCTAAGCATTGAGGATTCTAAGCATTGAGGATTCTAAGCTTTGAGGATTCTAAGCATTGAGGATTCTAAGCATTGAGGATTCTAATCTAGGCATTGAGGATTCTAAGCATCGAGGATTCTAAGCATTGAGGATTCTAAGCATTGAGGTTTCTAAGCTAAGCATGGAGGATTCTAAGCATTGAGGATGCTAAGTATTGAGGATGCTAAGCATTGAGGATGCTAAGCATTGAGGATGCTAAGCATTGAGGATTCTAAGCATTGAGGATTCTAAGCATTGAGGATTCTAAGCATTGAGGATTCTAAGCTAGGCATTGAGGATTCTAAGCATTGAGGATTCTAAGCATTGAGGTTTCTAAGCAAAGCATTGAGGTTTCTAAGCATTGAGGATGCTAAGCATTGAGTATGCTAAGCAATGAGGATGCAAAGCATTGAGGATTCTAAGCATTGAGGATTCTAGGCATTGAGGATGCTAAGCATTGAGGATGCTAAGCATTGAGGATTCTAAGCCAAGCATTGAGTTTTGTAATCTTTGTTGTTTCTAAACATTAAGGCCTCTATGCAATGAGGTTTGTAAGCATTAGGGTTGCTAAGCATTGAGGTTTCAGAGCAATAAAATTTCTAAGCAATGAGGATTCTGCGCATTGAGGTTTCTAAGCAATGCATGGAGGATGCTAAGCATTGAGGTTCCTAAGCAGTGAGGATTCTGAGCTTTGAGGATTCTAAGCTAAGCAATGAGGATGCTAAGCAATGAGGATGCTAAGCATTGAGGATTCTAAGCATTGAGGATTCTAAACATTGAGGATTCTAAGCATTGAGGATTCTAAGCAGTGAGGATTCTAAGCATTTAGGTTTCTAAGGTAAGCATTGAGGATTCTAAGCATTGAGGATTCTAAGCATTGAGGTTTCTAAGCTAAGCATTGAGGATGCGAAGCATTAAGGATTCTAACTATTGAGGATTCTAAGCAATGCATGGAGGATGCTAAGCATTGAGGATTCTAAGCATTGAGGATTCTAAGCTATGCATTGAGGATTCTAAGCATTGAGGATTCTAAGCATTGAGGATTCTAATCTAGGCATTGAGGATTCTAAGCATTGAGGATTCTAAGCATTGAGGATTCTAAGCATTGAGGATTCTCAGCATTGAGATTTCTAAGCATTGAGGATTCTAAGCTAGGCATTGAGGATTCTAAGCATTGAGGATTCTAAGCATTGAGGTTTCTAAGCAAAGCATTGAGGTTTCTAAGCATTGAGGATGCTAAGCATTGAGGATGCTAAGCATTGAGGATTCTAAGCATTGAGGATGCTAAGCATTGAGGATGCTAAGCATTGAGGATGGTAAGCATTGAGGATTCTAAGCTTTGAGGACGCTAAGCATTGAGGATGCTAAGCATTAAGGATGCTAAGCATTGAGGATGCTAAGCATTGAGGATTCTAAGCTATGTAATGAGGATGCTAAGCATTGAGGATTCTAAGTATTGAGGTTTCTATGCTAAGCATTGAGGATGGTAAGCATTGAGGATTCTAACTATTGAGGATTCTAAGCAATGCATGGAGGATTCTAAGCATTGAGGATTCTAAGCATTGACGATTCTAAGCATTGAGGATTCTAAGCATTGAGGATGCTAAGGATTGAGGATGCTAAGCGTTGAGGATGCTACGCATTGAGGATGGTAAGCATAGAGCATACTAAGCATTCAGGATGCTAAGCATTGAGGATGCTAAGCATTGAGGATTCTAAGATTTGAGGATGCTAAGCATTGAGGATTCTAAGCATTGAGGATGCTAAGCATTGAGGATTCTAACTATTGAGGTTTCTATGCTAAGCATTGAGGATGCGAAGCATTGAGGATTCTAACTATTGAGGATTCTAAGCAATGCAAGGAGGATTCTAAGCATTGAGGATTCTAAGCATTGAGGATTCTAAGCATTGAGGATTCTAAGCTATGCATTGAGGATTCTAAACATTGAGGATGTTAAGCATTGAGAATTCTAAGCATTGAGGTTTCTAAGCTAAGCATTGAGGATTCTAAGCATTGAGGATTCTAAGCATTCAGGTTTCTAAACAGTGAGGATTCTAAGCTAAACACTTAGGATGCTAAGTATTGAGGTTTCTAAGCATAAAGGATTCTGTGCATTGAGGTTTCTAAGCATTGAGAATTCTAAGCATTGAGTTTTCTAAGCTAAGCATTGAGGATGCTAAGCATTGAGGATTCTAAGCATTGAGGATTCTAAGCATTGAGGATTCTAAGCATTGAGGATTCTAAACATTGAGGATTCTAATCTAGGCATTGAGGATTCTAAGCATTGAGGATTCTAAGCATTGAGGATTCTAAGCAGTGAGGATTCTAAGCTTTGAGGTTTCTAAGGTAAGCATTGAGGATGCGAAGCATTGAGGATTCTAACTATTGAGGATTCTAAGCAATGCAAGGAGGATTCTAAGCATTGAGGATTCTAAGCATTGAGGATTCTAAGCATTGAGGATTCTAAGCTATGCATTGAGGATTCTAAACATTGAGGATGTTAAGCATTGAGAATTCTAAGCATTGAGGTTTCTAAGCTAAGCATTGAGGATTCTAAGCATTGAGGATTCTAAGCATTCAGGTTTCTAAACAGTGAGGATTCTAAGCTAAACACTTAGGATGCTAAGTATTGAGGTTTCTAAGCATAAGGGATTCTGTGCATTGAGGTTTCTAAGCATTGAGAATTCTAAGCATTGAGTTTTCTAAGCTAAGCATTGAGGATGCTAAGCATTGAGGATTCTAAGCATTGAGGATTCTAAGCATTGAGGATTCTAAGCATTGAGGATTCTAAGCATTGAGGATGCTAAGTATTGAGGATGCTAAGCATTGAGGATGCTAAGCATTGAGGATGCTAAGCATTGAGGATACTAAGCATTGAGGATTCTAAGCAGTGAGGATTCTAAGCATTGAGGTTTCTAAGGTAAGCACTGAGGATTCTAAGCATTGAGGATTCTAAGCATTGAGGTTTCTAAGCTAAGCATTGAGGATGCGAAGCATTGAGGATTCTAACTATTGAGGATTCTAAGCAATGCATGGAGGATGCTAAGCATTGAGGATTCTAAGCATTGAGGATTCTAAGCTATGCATTGAGGATTCTAAGCATTGAGGATTCTAAGCATTGAGGATTCTAAGCATTGAGGATTCTAAGCTAAGCATTGAGGATTCTAAGCATTGAGGATTCTAAGCATTCAGGTTTCTAAGCAGTGAGGATTCTAAGCTAAGCACCTAGGATGCTAAGTATTGAGGTTTCTAAGCATTAAGGATTCTGTGCATTGAGGTTTCTAAGCATTGAGGATTCTAAGCATTGAGTTTTCTAAGCTAAGCATTGAGGATGCTAAGCATTGAGGATTCAAAGCATTGAGGATTCTAAGCATTGAGAATTCCAAGCATTGAGGATTCTAAACATTGAGTATTCTAATCTAGGCATTGAGGATTCTAAGCATTGAGGATTCTAAGCATTGAGGATTCTAAGCAGTGAGGATTCTAAGCATTGAGGTTTCTAAGGTAAGCATTGAGGATTCTAAGCATTGAGGATTCTAAGCAGTGAGGTTTCTATGCTAAGCATTGAGGATTCTAAGCATTGAGGATGCTAAGCATTGAGGATGCTAAGCATTGAGGATGCTAATCTTTGAGGATTCTAAGCATTGAGGATTCAAAGCATTGAGGATTCTAAGCATTGAGGATGCTAAGCATTGAGCATGCTAAGCATTGAGGATTCTAAGCATTGAGGATTCTAAGCATTGAGGATTCTAAGCCAAGCATTGAGTTTTCTAATCTTTGTTTTTTCTAAACATTAAGGCCTCTATGCAATGAGGTTTGTAAGCATTAGGGTTGCTAAGCATTGAGGTTTCAGAGCAATAAAATTTCTAAGCAATGAGGATTCTGCGCATTGAGGTTTCTAAGCAATGCATGGAGGATGCTAAGCATTGAGGTTCCTAAGCAGTGAGGATTCTAAGCTTTGAGGATTCTAAGCTAAGCAATGAGGATGCTAAGCAATGAGGATGCTAAGCATTGAGGATGCTAAGCATTGAGGATTCTAAGCATTGAGGTTTCTAAGCTAAGCACTGAGGATGCGAAGCATTGAGGATTCTAACTATTGAGGATTCTAAGAAATGCATGGAGATTGCTAAGCATTGAGGATTCTAAGCATTGAGGATTCTAAGCATTGAGGATTCTAAGCTATGCATGGAGGATTCTAAGCATTGAGGATTATAAGCATTGAGGATTTTAAGCCAAGCACTGAGTTTTCTAATCTTTGAGGTTTCTAAGCATTGAGGCCTCTATGCATTGAGGTTTGTAAGCATTTGGGATGCTAAGCAATGAGGTTTCAAACAATAAAATTTCTCAGCATTGAGGTTTGTAAGCATTGAGGATTCTAAGCATTGAGGATTCTAAGCTAAGCATAGAGCATACTAAGGATTGAGGATGCTAAGCATTGACGTTTCTAAGCATTGGGGATTCTACGCGTTGAGGATGCTAAGCACTGAGGATTCTAAGCATTGAGGTTTCTAAGCAGTGAGGATTCTAAGCATTGAAGTTTCTAAGCATTGAGGATTCTAAGCATTGAGGATTCTATGCATTGAGGATGCTATGCATTGAGGATTCTAAGCTATGTAATGAGGATGCTAAGATTGAGGATGCTAAGCATTGAGGATGCTAAGCATTGATGTTTCTAAGCTTAGCATTGAGGATTCTAAGCATTCAGGTTTCTAAGCATTGAGGATTCTAAGCCAAGCATTGAGTTTTCTTATCTTTGAGGTTTCTAAAAATTAAGGCCTCTATGCTCTGAGGTTTGTAAGCATTAGGGATGCTAAGCATTGTGGTTACAGAGCAATAAAATTTCTAAGCAATGAGGATTCTACGCATTGAGGTTTCTAAGCAATGCATTGAGGATGCTAAGCATTGAGGTTCCTAAGCAGTGAGGATTCTGAGCTTTGAGGATTCGAAGCTAAGCAATGATGATGCTAAGCAATGAGGATGCTAAGCATTGAGGATTCTAAGCTATGTAATGGGGATGCTAAGCATTGAGGATGCTAAGCATTTCGGATTCTAAGCATTGAGGATTCTAAGCATTGAGGATGCTAAACATTGAGGTTTCTAAGCATTGGGGATTCTACTCATTGAGGATGCTAAGCAGTGAGGATTATAAGCATTGAGGTTTCTAAGCAGTGAGGATTCTAAGCATTGAAGATTCTAAGCAGGGAGGATTCTAAGCTAAGCACAGAGGATGCTAAGTATTGAGGTTTCTAAGCATTAAGGACTCTGTGCATTGAGGTTCCTAAGCATTGAGGATTCTAAGCATTGAGGATTCTAAGCATTGAGGATTCTAAGCATTGAGGATTCTAAGCTAGGCATTGTGGATGCTAAGCATTGGGGATGCTAAGCATTGAGGATGCTAAGCATTAAGGATGCTAAGCATTGAGGATTCTAAGCATTGAGGATTTTAAACTAAGCATAGGGCATACTAAGGATTGAGGTTTCTAAGTATTGGGGATTCTACGCATTGAGGATGCTAAGCACTGGGGATTCTAAGCATTGAGGATTCTAAGCATTGAGGATTCTAAGCATTGAGGATGCTAAGCATTGAGGATTCTAAGCATTGAGGATTCTACGCCAAGCATTGAGTTTTCTAATCTTTGAGGTTTCTAAACATTAAGGCCTCTATGCACTGAGGTTTGTAAGCATTAGGGATGCTAAGAATTGAGGTTTCAGAGCAATAAAATTTCTAAGCAATGAGGATTCTACGCATTGAGGTTTCTAAACAATGCATGGAGGATGCTAAGCATTGAGGTTCCTAAGCAGTGAGGATTCTGAGCTTTGAGGATTCGAAGCTCAGCAATCAGGATGCTAAGCAATGAGGATGCTAAGCAATGAGGACTCTAAGCATTGAGGATTCTAAGCTATGCATGGAGGATGCTAAGCATTGAGGATTCTAAGCATTGAGGATGCTAAGCATTGAGGTTTCTAAGCAGTGAGGATTCTAAGCTAAGCAATGAGGATGCTAAGTATTGAGGTTTCTAAGCATTAAGAACTCTGTGCATTGAGGTTTCTAAGCATTCAGGATACTGAGCTTTGAGGATTCTAAGATATGCATTGAGGATGCTAAGCATTGAGGATGCTAAGCATTGAGGATGCTAAGCATTGAGAATGCTAAGCATTGAGGATTCTAAGCATTGAGGATTCTAAGCTATGCATTGAGGATTCTAAACATTGAGGATGTTAAGCATTGAGGATTCTAAGCTAAGCACTGAGGATGCTAAGTATTGAGGTTTCTAAGAATTAAGGACTCTGTGCATTGAGGTTTCTAAGCATTGAGGATGCTAAGCATTGAGGTTTCTAAGCATTGAGGATACTAAGCATTGAGGATTCTAAGCATTGAGGATTCCAAGCATTGAGGATGCTAAGCATTGAGGATTCTAAGCATTGAGGATTCTAAGCTATGTAATGAGGATGCTAAGCATTGAGGATAATAAGCATTCAGGATTCTATGCATTGAGGATTCTAAACATTGAGGATTCTAAGCCAAGCAGTGAGTTTTCTAATCTTTGCTGTTTCTAAACATTAAGGCCTCTATGCACTGAGGTTTGTAAGCATTAGGGATTCTAAGCATTGAGGTTTCAGAGCAATAAAATTTCTAAGCAATGAGGATTCTACGCATTGAGGTTTCTAAGCAATGCATGGAGGATGCTAAGCATTGAGGATCCTAAGCAGTGAGGATTCTGAGCTTTGAGGATTCGAAGCTAAGCAATGAGGATGCTAAGCATTGAGGATGCTAAGCATTGAGGATTCTAAGCTATGTAATGGGGATACAAAGCATTGAGGATGCTAAGTATTGAGGATTCTAAGCATTGAGGATTCTAAGCTAAGCATACAGCATACTAAGGATTGAGGATGCTAAGCATTGAGGTTTCTAAGCATTGGGCATTCTACGCATTGAGGATGCTAAGCACTGAGGATTATAAGCATTGAGGTTTCCAAGCAGTGAGGATTCTAAGCTAAGCACTGAGAATGCTAAGTATTGAGGTTTCTAAGCATTAAGGACTCTGTGCATTGAGGTTTCTAAGCATTAAGGATCCTGAGCTTTGGGGATTCTAAGCTATGCATTGAGGATTCTAAGCATTGAGGATTCTAAGCTATGTAATGAGGATGCTAAGCATTGAGGATAATAAGCATTGAGGATTCTATGCATTGAGGATTCTAAACATTGAGGATTCTAAGCCAAGCAGTGAGTTTTCTAATCTTTGCTGTTTCTAAACATTAAGGCCTCTATGCACTGAGGTTTGTAAGCATTAGGGATGCAAAGCATTGAGGTTTCAGAGCAATAAAATTTCTAAGCAATGAGGATTCTACGCATTGAGGTTTCTAAGCAATGCATGGAGGATGCTAAGCATTGAGGTTCCTAAGCAGTGAGGATTCTGAGCTTTGAGGATTCGAAGCTAAGCAATGAGGATGCTAAGCATTGAGGATGCTAAGCATTGAGGATTCTAAGCTATGTAATGGGGATACAAAGCATTGAGGATGCTAAGCATTGAGGATTCTAAGCATTGAGGATTCTAAGCTAAGCATAGAGCATACTAAGGATTGAGGATGCTAAGCATTGAGGTTTCTAAGCATTGGGCATTCTACGCATTGACGATGCTAAGCACTGAGGATTATAAGCATTGAGGTTTCTAAGCAGTGAGGATTCTATGCTAAGCACTGAGAATGCTAAGTATTGAGGTTTCTAAGCATTAAGGACTCTGTGCATTGAGGTTTCTAAGCATTGAGGATTCTAAGCATTGAGGATTCTAAGCATTGAGGATTCTCAGCATTGAGGATTCTAAGCTAGGCATTGTGGATTCTAAGCATTGAGGTTTCTAAGCATTGAGGATGCTAAGCATTGAGGATTCTAAGCATTGAGGATTCTAAGCATTGAGAATTCTAAGCATAGAGGATTCTAAGCATTGAGGTTTCTAAGCATTGAGGATTCTAAGCATTGAGGATGCTAAGCATTGAGGATTCTAAGCTATGTAATGAGGATGCTAAGCATTGAGGATTCTAACTATTGAGGATTCTAAGCAATGCATGGAGGATGCTAAGCATTGAAGATTCTAAGCATTGGGGATTCTAAGCATTGAGGATTCTAAGCCAAGCATTGATTTTTCTAATCTTTGAGGTTTCTAAGCATTAAGACATCTATGCATTTAGGTTTGTAAGCATTTGGGATGCTACGCAATGAGGTTTCAAATAATAAAATTTCTCAGCATTGAGATTTGTATGCATTGAGGTATCTAAGCATTGAGGATTCTAAGCTAAGCATAGAGCATACTAAGGATTGAGGATGCTAAACATTGAGGTTTCTAAGCATTGGGCATTCTACGCGTTGAGGATGCTAAGCACTGAGGATTCTAAGCATTGAGGTTTCTAAGCAAAGGATTCTAAGCTAAGCAATGAGGATGCTAAGTATTGAGGTTTCTAAGCATTAAGGACTCTGTGCATTGAGGTTTCTAAGCATTGAGGATCCTGAGCTTTGAGGATTCTAAGCTATGCATTGAGGATGCTAAGCATTGAGTATTCTAAGCATTGAGGATTCTAAGCATTGAGGATTCTAAGCATTCAGGATTCTAAGCAGTGAGGATTCGACGCTAAGCACTGAGGATGCTAAGTATTGAGGTTTCTAAGCATTAAGGACTCTGTGCATTGAGGTTTCTAAGCATTAAGGACTCTGTGCATTGAGGTTTCTAAGCTAAGCATTGAGGATGGTAAGCATTGAGGATTCTAAGCATTGAGGATTCTAAGCATTGAGGATTCTAAGCATTGAGGATGCCAAGCATTGAGGATGCTAATCACTGAGGATGCTAAGCATTGAGGATTCTAAGCATTGAGGATTCTAAGCATTGAGGATTCTAAGCATTGAGGATTCTAAGCATTGAGGTTTCTAACCTAAGCATTGAGGATTCTAAGCATTGAGGATTCTAAGCATTCAGGTTTCAAAGCAGTGAGGATTCTAAGCAAAGCACTGAGGATGCTAAGTATTGAGGTTTCTAAGCATTGAGGATCCTGAGCTTTGAAGATTCTAAGATATGCATTGAGGATGCTAAGGATTGAGGTTTCTGAGCTTAGCATTGAGGATTCTAATCATTGAGGATTCTAAGCATTGAGGATTCTAAGCAGTGACGATTCTAAGCATTGAGGATGTTAAGCATTGAGGATTCTAAGCATTGAGGTTTCTAAGCTAAGCATTGAGGATTCTAGGCATTGAGGATGCTAAGCATTGAGGATGCTAAGCATTGAGGATTCTAAGCATTGAGGATTCTATGCTATGCACTGAGGATTCTAAACATTGAGGATGTTAAGCATTGAGAATTCTAAGCATTGAGGTTTCTATGCTAAGCATTGATGATTCTAAGCATTGAGGATTCTAAGCATTCAGGTTTCTAAGCAGTGAGGATTCTAAGCTAAGCATTTAGGATGCTAAGTATTGAGGTTTCTAAGCATTAAGGACTCTGTGCATTGAGGTTTCTAAGAATTGAGGATTCTAAGCATTGAGGATTCTAAGCATTGAGGATTCTAAGCATTGAGGATTCTAATCTAGGCATTGAGGATTCTAAGCATTGAGGATTCTAAGCATTGAGGATTCTAAGCATTGAGGATTCTAAGCATTGAGGATTCTAATCTAGGCATTGAGGATTCTAAGCATTGAGAAGTCTAAGCATTGAGGATTCTAAGCATTGAGGTTTCTAAGCTAAGCATTGAGGATTCTAAGCATTGAGGATGCTAAGCATTGAGGATGCTAAGCATTGAGGATTCTAAGCATTGAGGTTTCTAAGCAAAGCATTGAGGTTTCTAAGCATTGAGGATGCTAAGCATTGAGGATGCTAAGCATTGAGGATGCTAAGCTTTGAGGATGCTAAGCATTGAGGATTCTAAGCATTGAGGATGCTAAGCATTGAGGATGCTAAGCATTGATGATTCTAAGCTATGTAATGTGGATGCTAAGCATTGAGGATTCTAAGTATTGAGGTTTCTAAGCTAAGCATTGAGGACGCGAAGCATTGAGGATTCTAACTATTGAGGATTCTAAGAAATGCATGGAGGATTCTAAGCATTGAGGATTCTAAGCGTTGAGGATTCTAAGCATTGAGGATTCTAAGCAAAGCCTTGAGGATTCTAAGCATTGAGGATTCTAAGCATTGAGGATGCTAAGCATTGAGGATGCTAAGCATTGAGGATTCTAAGATTTGAGGACGTTAAGCATTGAGGATTCTAAGCATTGAGGATGCTAAGCATTGAGGATGCTAAGCATTGAGGATTCTAAGCTTTGAGGATGCTAAGCATTGAGGATTCTAAGCATTGAGGATTCTAAGCATTGAGGATTCAAAGACAAGCATTGAGTTTTCTAATCTTTGTTGTTTCTAAACATTAAGGCCTCTATGCAATGAGGTTTGTAAGCATTAGGGTTGCTAAGCATTGAGGTTTCAGAGCAATAAAATTTCTAAGCAATGAGGATTCTGCGCATTGAGGTTTCTAAGCAATGCATGGAGGATGCTAAGCATTGAGGTTCCTAAGCAGTGAGGATTCTGAGCTTTGAGGATTCTAAGCTAAGCAATGAGGATGCTAAGCAATGAGGATGCTAAGCATTGAGGATGGTAAGCACTGAGGATGCCAGGCATTGAGGATTCTAAGCATTGAGGTTTCTAAGCTAAGCATTGAGGATGCGAAGCATTGAAGATTCTAACTAGTGAGGATTCTAAGCAATGCATGGAGGATGCTAAGCATTGAGGATTCTAAGCATTGAGGATTCTAAACTATGCATGGAGGATTCTAAGCATTGAGGATTCTAAGCATTGAGGAATCTAAGCCAAGCGTTGAGTTTTCTTAATCTTTGAGGTTTCTATGCATTAAGGTCTCTATGCATTGAGGTTTGTAAGCATTTGGGATGCTAAGCAATGAGGTTTCAAACAATAAAATTTCTCAGCATTGAGGTTTGTAAGCATTGAGGATTCTAAGCATTGAGGATTCTAAGCTAAGCATAGAGCATACTAAGGATTGAGGATGCTAAGCATTGAGGTTTCTAAGCATTGGGGATTCTACGCGTTGAGGATGCTAAGCACTGAGGATTCTAAGCATTGAGGTTTCTAAGCAGTGAGGATTCCAAGCTAAGCACTGAGGATGCTACGTATTGAGGTTTCTAAGCATTAAGGACTCTGTGCATTGAGGTTTCTAAGCATTGAGGATCCTGAGCTTTGAGGATTCTAAGATATGCATTGAGGTTGCTAAGGATTGAGGATGCTAAGCATTGAGGATGCTAAGCATTGAGGTTTCTAAGCGTAGCATTGAGGATTCTAAGCATTCAGGTTTCTAAGCAGTGAGGATTCTAAGCTAAGCACTGAGGATGCTAAGTATTGAGGATGCTAATCATTGAGGATTCTAAGCATTGAGGATTCTAATCATTGAAGATTCTAAGCATAGAGGATTCTAAGCATTGAGGTTTCTAAGCATTGAGGATTCTAAGCATTGAGGATGCTAAGCATTGAGGATTTTAAGTATTGAGTTTTCTAAGCTAAGCATTGATGATGCTAAGCATTGAGGATGCTAAGCATTGAGGATTCTAAGCATTGAGGATGCTAAGCATTGAGGATGCTAAGCATTGAGGATGCTAATCATTGAGGATTCTAAGCATTGAGGATTCTAATCATTGAGGATTCTAAGCATAGAGGATTCTAAGCATTGAGGTTTCTAAGCATTGAGGATTCTAAGCATTGAGGATGCTAAGCATTGAGGATTTTAAGCATTGAGGTTTCTAAGCAAAGCATTGAGGATTCTAAGCATTGAGGATGCTAAGCATTGAGGATGCTAAGCATTGAGGATTCTAAGCATTGAGGATGCTAAGCATTGAGGATGCTAAGCATTGAGGATGCTAAGCATTGAGGATTCTAAGCCAAGCATTGAGTTTTCTAATCTTTGTTGTTTCTAAACATTAAGCCCTCTATTCAATGAGGTTTGTAAGCATTAGTGTTGCTAAGCATTGAGGTTTCAGAGCAATAAAATTTCTAAGCAATGAGGATTCTGCGCATTGAGGTTTCTAAGCAATGCATGGAGGATGCTAAGCATTGAGGTTCCTAAGCAGTGAGGATTCTGAGCTTTGAGGATTCTAAGCTAAGCAATGAGGATGCTAAGCAATGAGGATGCTAAGCATTGAGGATGCTAAGCATTGAGGATGCTAAGCATTGAGGATTCTAAGCATTGAGGTTTCTAAACTAAGCATTAATAATGCGAAGCATTGAGGATTCTAACTATTGAGGATTCTAAGCAATGCATGGAGGATGCTTAGCATTTAGGATTCTAAGCATTGAGGATTCTAAGCTATACATGGAGGATTCTAAGCATTGAGGATTCTAAGCATTGAGGATTCTAAGCCAAGCATTGAGTTTTCTAATCTTTGAGGTTTCTAAGCATTAAGGCCTCTATGCATTGAGGTTTGTAAGCATTTGGGATGCTAAACAATGAGGTTTCAAACAATAAAATTTCTCAGCAATGAGGTTTGTAAGCATTGAGGATTCTAAGCATTGAGGATTCTAAGCTAAGCAAAGAGCATACTAAGGATTGAGGATGCTAAGCATTGAGGATTCTAAGCATTGAGGATTCTAAGCTATGCATTGAGGATTCTAAACATTGAGGATGTTAAGCATTGAGGATTCTAAGCATTGAGTTTTCTAAGCTATGCATTGAAGATGCTATGCATTGTGGATGCTATGCATTGAGGATGCTAAGCATTGAGGATTCTAAGCATTGAGGATTCTAAGCACTGAGGATTCTAAGCATTGAGGATTCTAAGCATTGAGGATTCTAATCTAGGCATTGAGGATGCTAAGCTTTGAGGATTCTAAGCATTGAGGATTCTAAGCATTGAGGTTTCTAAGCTAAGCATGGAGGATTCTAAGCATTGAGGATGCTAAGCATTGAGGATGCTAAGCATTGAGGATGCTAAGCATTGAGGATTCTAAGCATTGAGGATTCTAAGTATTGAGGATTCTAAGCTAGGCATTGAGGATTCTAAGCATTGAGGATTCTAAGCATTGAGGTTTCTAAGCAAAGCATTGAGGATGCTAAGCATTGAGGATGCTAAGCATTGAGGATGGTAAGCATTGAGGTTGGTAAGCATTGAGGATGGTAAGCATTGAGGATGCTAAGCATTGAGAATGCTATGTATTGAGGATGCTAAGCATTGAGGATTCTAAGCATTGAGGATGCTAAGCATTGAGGATGCTAAGCATTGAGGATGCTAAGCATTGAGGATGGTAAGCATTGAGGATGGTAAGCATTGAGGATGGGAAGCATTGAGGATGCTAAGCATTGAGGATGCTATGCATTGAGGATGCTAAGCATTGAGGATTCTAGGCATTGAGGATTCTAAGCATTGAGGATGCTAAGCATTGAGGATTCTAAGCATTGAGGATTCTAAGCTATGTAATGAGGATGCTAAGCATTGAGGATTCTAAGTATTCAGGTTTATAAGCTAAGCATTGAGGATGCGAAGCATTGAGTATTCTAACTATTGAGGATTCTAAGCTAGGCATTGAGGATTCTAAACATTGAGGATTCTACGCATTGAGGATGCTAAGCATTGAGGATTCTAGGCATTGAGGGCGCTAAGCATTGAGGATGCTAAGCCAAGCATTGAGTTTTCTAATCTTTGTTGTTTCTAGACATTAAGCCCTCTATGCACTGAGGTTTGTAAGCATTAGGGTTGCTAAGCATTGAGGTTTCAGAGCAGTAAAATTTCTAAGCAATGAGGATTCTGCGCATTGAGGTTTCTAAGCAATGCATGGAGGATGCTAAGCATTGAGGTTCCTAAGCAGTGAGGATTCTGAGCTTTGAGGATTCTAAGCTAAGCAATGAGGATGCTAAGCAATGAGGATACAAAGCATTGAGGATGCTAAGCATTGAGGATTCTAAGCATTGAGGTTTCTAAGCTAAGCATTGAGGATGCGAAGCATTGAGGATTCTAACTATTGTGGATTCTAAGCAATGCATGGAGGATGCTAAGCATTGAAGATTCTAAGCATTGAGGATTCTAAGCATTGAGGATTCTAAACCAAGCATTGAGTTTTCTAATCTTTGAGGTTTCTAAGCATTAAGGACTCTATGCATTGAGGTTTGTAAGCATTTGGGATGCTAAGCAATGAGGTTTCAAACAATAAAATTTCTCAGCATTGAGGTTTGTAAGCATTGAGGATTCTAAGCATTGAGGATTCTAAGCTAAGCATAGAGCATACTAAGGATTGAGGATGCTAAGCATTGAGGTTTCTAAGTATTGGGGATTCTACGCGTTGAGGATGCTAAGCACTGAGGATTCTAAGCATTGAGGTTTCTAAGCAGTGAGGATTCTAAGCTAAGCACTGAGGATGCTAAGTATTGAGGTTTCTAAGCATTAAGGAATCTGTGCATTGAGGTTTCTAAGCATTGAGGATCCTGAGCTTTGAGGATTCTAAGATATGCATTGAGGTTGCTAAGGATTGAGGATGCTAAGCATTGAGGATGCTAAGCATTGAGGTTTCTAAGCGTAGCATTGAGGATTCTAAGCATTCAGGTTTCTAAGCAGTGAGGATTCTAAGCTAAGCACTGAGGATGCTAAGTATTGAGGTTTCTAAGCATTAAGGACTCTGTGCATTGAGCTTTCTAAGCATTGAGGATTCTAAGCATTGAGGATTCTAAGCTAGGCATTGAGGATTCTAAGCATTGAGGATTTTCAGCATTGAGGATTCTAAGCATTGAGGTTTCTAAGCATTGAGGATGCTAAGCATTGAGGTTTCTAAGCATTGAGGATGCTAAGCATTGAGGTTTCTAAGCGTAGCATTGAGGATTCTAAGCATTGAGAATTCTAAGCATTCAGGTTTCTAAGCAGTGAGGATTCTAAGCTAAGCACTGAGGATGCTAAGTATTGAGGTTTCTAAGCATTAAGGATTCTGTGCATTGAGCATTCTAAGCATTGAGGATTCTAAGCATTGAGGATTCTAAGCTAGGCATTGAGGATTCTAAGCATTGAGGATGCTAAGCATTGAGGATTCTAAGCATTGAGGTTTCTAAGCTAAGCATTGAGGATTCTAAGCATTGAGGATGCTAAGCATTGAGGATGCTAAGCTTTGAGGATTCTAAGCATTGAGGATTCTAAGCATTGAGGATTCTAAGCATTGAGGATTCTAAGCATTGAGGATGCTAAGCATTGAGGATGCTAAGCATTGAAGATTCTAAGCATTGAGGATTCTAAGCATTGAGGATTCTAAGCCAAGCATTGAGTTTTCTAATCTTTGTTGTTTCTAAACATTAAGGCCTCTATGCAATGAGGTTTGTAAGCATTAGTGTTGCTAAGCATTGAGGTTTCAGAGCAATAAAATTTCTAAGCAATGAGGATTCTGCGCATTGAGGTTTCTAAGCAATGCATGGAGGATGCTAAGCATTGAGGTTACTAAGCAGTAAGGATTCTGAGCTTTGAGGATTCTAAGCTAAGCAATGAGGATGCTAAGCAATGAGGATGCTAAGCAATGAGGTTGCTAAGCATTGAGGATGCTAAGCATTGAGGATTCTATGCATTGAGGATGCTAAGCATTGAGGATGCTAAGCATTGAGGATGCTAAGCATTGAGGATTCTAAGCATTGAGGATTCTAAGCCAAGCATTGAGTTTTCTAATCTTTGTTGTTTCTAAACTTTAAGGCCACTATGCAATGAGGTTTTTAAGCATTAGGGTTGCTAAGCAATGAGGGTTCAGAGCAATAAAATTTCTAAGCAATGAGGATTCTGCCCATTGAGGTTTCTAAGCAATGCATGGAGGATGCTAAGCATTGAGGTTCCTAAGCAGTGAGGATTCTGAGCTTTGAGGATTCTAAGCTAAGCAATGAGGATGCTAAGCAATGAGGATGCTAAGCATTGAGGATGCTAAGCATTGAGGATTCTAACTATTGAGGATTCTAAGCAATGCATGGAGGATGCTAAGCATTGAGGATTCTAAGCATTGAGGATTCCAAGCATTGAGGATTCTAAGCATTGAGGATTCTAAGCTATGCATGGAGGATTCTAAGCATTGAGGATTCTAAGCATTGAGGATTCTAAGCCAAGCATTGAGTTTTCTAATCTTTGAGGTTTCTAAGCATTAAGGCCTCTATGCATTGAGGTTTGTAAGCATTTGGGATGCTAAGCAATGAGGTTTCAAACAATAAAATTTCTCAGCATTGAGGTTTGTAAGCATTGAGGATTCTAAGCATTGAGGATTCTAAGCTAAGCATAGAGCATACTAAGGATTGAGGATGCTAAGCATTGAGGTTTCTAAGTATTGGGGATTCTACGCGTTGAGGATGCTAAGCACTGAGGATTCTAAGCATTGAGGTTTCTAAGCAGTGAGGATTCTAAGCTAAGCACTGAGGATGCTAAGTATTGAGGTTTCTAAGCATTAAGGACTCTGTGCATTGAGGTTTCTAAGCATTGAGGATTCTAAGCATTGAGGATTCTAAGCATTGAGGATTCTAAGCATTGAGGATTCTAAGCATTGAGGATGTTAAACATTGAGGATTCTAAGCATTGAGGTTTCTAAGCTAAGCATTGAGGATTCTAAGCATCGAGGAATCTAAGCATTGAGGATTCTAAGCATTCAGGTTTCTAAGCAGTGAGGATTCTACGCATTGAGGAGTCTAAGCTATGCATAGAGGATTCTAAGCATTGAGGATTCTAAGCATTGAGGATTCTAAGCCAAGCATTGAGTTTTCTAATCTTTGAGGTTTCTAAGCATTAAGGCCTCTATGCATTGAGGTTTGTAAGCATTTGGGATGCTAAGCAATGAGGTTGCAAACAATAAAATTTCTCACCATTGAGGTTTGTAAGCATTGCGGATTCTAAGCATTGAGGATTCTAAGCTAAGCATAGAGCATACTAAGGATTGAGGATGCTAAGCATTGAGGTTTCTAAGTATTGGGGATTCTACGCGTTGAGGATGCTAAGCACTGAGGATTCTAAGCATTGAGGTTTCTAAGCAGTGAGGATTCTAAGCTAAGCACTGAGGATGCTAAGTATTGAGGTTTCTAAGCATTAAGGAATCTGTGCATTGAGGTTTCTAAGCATTGAGGATTCTAAGCATTGAGGATTCTAAGCATTGAGGATTCTAAGCATTGAGGATGCTAAGCATTGAGGATGCTAAGCATTGAGGATTCTAAGCATTGAGGATTCTAAGCATTGAGGATTCTAAGCATTGAGGATTCTATGCCAAGCATTGAGTTTTCTTATCTTTGAGGTTTCTAAACCTTAAGGCCTCTATGCACTGAGGATTGTAAGCATTAGGGATGCTAAGCATTGAGGTTACAGAGCAATAAAATTTCTAAGCAATGAGGATTCTACGCATTGAGGTTTCTAAGCAATGCATGGAGGATGCTAAGCATTGAGGTTCCTAAGCAGTGAGGATTCTGAGCTTTGAGGATTCGAAGCTAAGCAATGAGGATGCTAAGCAATGAGGATGCTAAGCATTGAGGATTCTAAGCTATGTAATGGGGATGCTAAGCATTGAGCATGCTAAGCATTGAGGATTCTAAGCATTGAGGATTCTAAGGTAAGCATAGAGCATACTAAGGATTGAATATGCTAAGCATTGAGGTTTCTAAGCATTGGGGATTCTACGCATTGAGGATGCTAAGCACTGAGGATTATAAGCATTGAGGTTTCTAAGCAGTGAGGATTCTAAGCATTGAAGTTTCTAAGCATTGAGGTTCCTAAGCATTGAGGATTCTAAGCATTGAGGATTCTAAGCATTGAGGATTCTAAGCTAGGCATTGTGGATGCTAAGCATTGAGGATGCTAAGCATTGAGGATGCTAAGCATTGAGGATTCTAAGCATTGAGGATTCTAAGAATTGAGGATTCTAAGCATTGAGGATTCTAAGCATTGAGGATTCTAAGCTAAGCATTGAGGATTCTAAGCATTGAGGATTCTAAGCATTCAGGTTTCTAAGCATTGAGGATTCTAAGCAATGAGGATGCTACGCTAAGCATAGAGCATACTAAGGATTGAGGATGCTAAGCATTGAGGTTTCTAAGCATTGGGGATTCTACGCGTTGAGGATGCTAAGCACTGAGGATTATAAGCATTGAGGTTTCTAAGCAGTGAGGATTCTATGCTAAGCACTGAGAATGCTAAGTATTGAGTTTTCTAAGCATTAAGGACTCTGTGCATTGAGGTTTCTAAGCATTGAGGATCCTGAGCTTTGGGGATTCTAAGCTATGCATTGAGGATGCTAAGCATTGAGGATTCTAAGCATTGAGGATTCTAAGCATTGAGGATTCTAAGCACTCAGGTTTCTAAGCAGTGAGGATTCTAAGCTAAGCACTGAGGATGCTAAGTATTGAGGTTTCTAAGCATTAAGGACTCTGTGCATTGAGGTTTCTAAGCATTGAGGATTCTAAGCATTGAGGATTCTAAGCATTGAGGATGTTAAGCATTGAGGATTCTAAGCATTGAGGTTTCTAAGCTAAGCATTGAGGATTCTAAGCATCGAGGAATCTAAGCATTGAGGATTCTAAGCATTCAGGTTTCTAAGCAGTGAGGATTCTAGGCTAAGCACTGAGGATGCTAAGTATTGAGGTTTCTAAGCATTAAGGCCTCTATGCATTGAGGTTTGTAAGCATTTGGGATGCTAAGCAATGAGGTTGCAAACAATAAAATTTCTCAGCATTGAGGTTTGTAAGCATTGAGGATTCTAAGCATTGAGGATTCTAAGCTAAGCATAGAGCATACTAAGGATTGAGGATGCTAAGCATTGAGGTTTCTAAGTATTGGGGATTCTACGCGATGAGGATGCTAAGCACTGAGGATTCTAAGTATAGAGGTTTCTATTCATTAGGGACTCTGTGCATTGAGGTTTCTAAGCATTGAGGATCCTGAGCTTTGAGGATTCTAAGATATGCATTGAGGATGCTAAGGATTGAGGATTCTAAGCATTGAGGATGCTAAGCATTGAGGTTTCTAAGCTTAGCATTGAGGATTCTAAGCATTGAGGATTCTAAGCATTCAGGTTTCTAAGCAGTGAGGATTCTAAGCTAAGCACTGAAAATGCTAAGTATTGAGGTTTCTAAGCATTAAGGACTCTGTGCATTGAGCATTCTAAGCATTGAGGATTCTAAGCATTGAGGATTCTAAGCATTGAGGATTCTAAGCATTGAAGATTCTAAGCATTGAGGATGCTAAGCATTGAGGATGCTAAGCATTGAGGATTCTAAGCATTGAGGATTCTAAGCCAAGCATTGAGTTTTCTAATCTTTGTTTTTTCTAAACATTAAGGCCTCTATGCAATGAGGTTTCTAAGCATTAGGGTTGCTAAGCATTGAGTTTTCAGAGCAATAAAATTTCTAACCAATGAGGATTCTGCGCATTGAGGTTTCTAAGCAAAGCATGGAGGATGCTAAGCATTGATGTTCTTAAGCAGTGAGGATTCTGAGCTTTGAGGATGCTAAGCATTGGGGATGCTAAGTATTGAGGATGCTAAGCATTGAGGATTCTATGCATTGAGGATTCTCAGCATTGAGGATGCTAAGCGTTGAGGATGCTAAGCGTTGAGGATTCTATGCATTGAGGATTCTAAGCATTGAGGATTCTAAGCAATGAGGATGCTACGCTAAGCATAGAGCATACTAAGGATTGAGGATGCTAAGCATTGAGGTTTCTATGGATTGGGGAATTTACGCATTGAGGATGCTAAGCACTGAGTTTTCTAAACAGTGAGGATTCTAAGCTAAGCATTGAGGATGCTAAGTATTGAGGTTTCTAAGCATTAAGGACTCTGTGCATTGAGCTTTCTAAGCATTGAGGATTCTAAGCTAGGCATTGAGGATTCTAAGCATTGAGGATTCTAAGCATTGAGGATTCTAAGCATTGAGGTTTCTAAGCTAAGCATTGAGGATTCTAAGCATTGAGGATGCTAAGCATTGAGGATGCTAAGCATTGAGGATGATAAGCTTTGAGGATTCTAAGCATTGAGGGTTCTAAGCATTGAGGATTCTAAGCATTGAGGATGCTAAGCATTGAGGATTCTAAGCATTGAGGATTCTAAGCATTGAGGATGCTAAGCATTGAGGATGCTAAGCATTGAGGATTCTAAGCACTGAGGATTCTAAGCCAAGCATTGAGTTTTCTAATCTTTGTTGTTTCTAAAAATTAAGGCCTCTATGCAATGAGGTTTGTAAGCATTAGGGTTGCTAAGCATTGAGGTTTCAGAGCAATAAAATTTCTAAGCAATGAGGATTCTGCGCATTGAGGTTTCTAAGCAATGCATGGAGGATGCTAAGCATTGAGGTTCCTAAGCAGTGAGGATTCTGAGCTTTGAGGATTCTAAGCTAAGCAATGAGGATGCTAAGCAATGAGGATGCTAAGCAATGAGGATGCTAAGCATTGAGGATGCTAAGCATTGAGGATTCTAAGCTATGCATGGAGGATTCTAAGCACTGAGGATTCTAAGCATTGAGAATTCTAAGCCAAGCATTGAGTTTTCTAATCTTTGAGGTTTCTAAGCATTAGGGCCTCTATGCATTGAGGTTTGTAAGCATTTGGGATGCTAAGCAGTGAGGTTGCAAACAATAAAATTTCTCAGCATTGAGGTTTGTAAGCATTGAGGATTCTAAGCATTGAGGATTCTAAGCTAAGCATAGAGCATACTAAGGATTGAGGATGCTAAGCATTGAGGTTTCTAAGTATTGGGGATTCTACACGTTGAGGATGCTAAGCAATGAGGATTCTAAGCATTGAGGTTTCTAAGCAGTGAGGATTCTAATCTAAGCACTGAGGATGCTAAGTATTGAGGTTTCAAAGCATTATGGACTCTGTGCATTGAGGTTTCTAAGCATTGAGGATTCTAAGCATTGAGGATTCTAAGCATTGAGGATTCTAAGCATTGAGGATGCTAAGCATTGAGGATGCTAAGCATTGAGTATTCTAAGCATTGAGGATTCTAAGCACTGAGGATTCTAAGCCAAGCATTGAGTTTTCTTATCTTTGAGGTTCCTAAACATTAAGGCCTCTATGCACTGAGGTTTGTAAGCATTAGGGATGCTAAGCATTGAGGTTACAGAGCAATAAAATTTCTAAGCAATGAGGATTCTACGCATTGAGGTTTCTAAGCAATGCATTGAGGATGCTAAGCATTGAGGTTCCTAAGCAGTGAGGATTCTGAGCTTTGAGGATTCGAAGCTAAGCAATGAGGATGCTAAGCATTGAGGATTCTAAGCTATGTAATGGGGATGCTAAGCATTGAGGATGCTAAGCATTGAGGATTCTAAGCATTGAGGATTCTAAGCTAAGCATAGAGCATACTAACGATTGAGGATGCTAAGCATTGAGGTTTCTAAGCATTGGGGATTCTACGCATGGAGGATGCTAAGCACTGAGGATTATAAGCATTGAGGTTTCTAAGCAGTGAGGATTCTAAGCATTGAAGTTTCTAAGCAGTGAGGATTCTAAGCTAAGCACTGAGGATGCTAAGTATTGAGGTTTCCAAGCATTAAGGACTCTGTGCATTGAGGTTTCTAAGCATTGAGGATTCTAAACATTGAGGATTCTAAGCATTGAGGATTCTAAGCATTGAGGATTCTCAGCATTGAGGATTCTAAGCTAGGCATTGTGGATTCTAAGCATTGAGGTTTCTAAGCATTGAGGATGCTAAGCATTGAGGATTCTAAGCATTGAGGATTCTAAGCATTGAGGATTCTAAGCATTGAGGTTTCTAAGCATTGAGGATTCTAAGCATTGAGGATGCTAAGCATTGAGGATTCTAAGCTATGTAATGAGGATGCTAAGCATTGAGGATTCTAACTATTGAGGATTCTAAGCAATGCATGGAGGATGCTAAGCATTGAGGATTCTAAGCATTGAGGATTCTAAGCATTGAGGACTCAAAGCATTGAGGATTCTAATCTAGGCATTGAGGATTCTAAGCATTGAGGATTCTAAGCATTGAGGATTCTAAGCATTGAGGTTTCTAAGCTAAGCATTGAGGATTCTAAGCATTGAGGATGCTAAACATTGAGGATGCTAAGCATTGAGGATGCTAAGCATTGAGGATTCTAAGCATTGAGGATTCTAAGCATTGAGGTTTCTAAGCAAAGCATTGAGGTTTCTAAGCATTGAGGATGCTAAGCATTGAGGATGCTAAGCATTGAGGATGCTAAGCATTGAGGATGCTAAGCATTGAGGTTGCTAAGCATTGAGGATGCTAAGCTTTGAGGATACTAAGCATTGAGGATTCTAAGCATTGAGGATGCTAAGCATTGAGGATTCTAAGCATTGAGGATGTTAAGCATTGAGGATGCTAAGCATTGAGGATTCTAAGCATTGAGGATTCTAAGCTATGTAATGAGGATGCTAAGCATTGAGGATTCTAAGTATTGAGGTTTCTAAGCTAAGCATTGAGGACGCGAAGCATTGAGGATTCTAACTATTGAGGATTCTAAGCAATGCATGGAGGATTCTAAGCGTTGAGGATTCTAAGCATTGAGGTTTCTAAGCAAAGCATTGAGGATTCTAAGCATTGAGGATTCTAAGCATTGAGGATGCTAAGCATTGAGGATTCTAGGCATTGAGGATGCTAAGCATTGAGGATGCTAAGCATTGATGATGCTAAGCCAAGCATTGAGTTTTCTAATCTTTGTTGTTTCTGAACATTAAGCCCTCTATGCAATGAGGTTTGTAAGCATTAGGGTTGCTAAGCATTGAGGTTTCAGAGCAATAAAATTTCTAAGCAATGAGGATTCTGCGCATTGAGGTTTCTAAGCAATGCATGGAGGATGCTAAGCATTGAGGTTCCTAAGCAGTGAGGATTCTGAGCTTTGAGGATTCTAAGCTAAGCAATGAGGATGCTAAGCAATGAGGATGCTAAGCATTGAGGATGCTAAGCATTGAGGATGCTAAGCATTGAGGATTCTAAGCATTGAGGTTTCTAAGCTAAGCATTGAGGATGCGAAGCATTGAGGATTCTAACTATTGAGGATTCTAAGCAATGCATGGAGGATGCTAAGCATTGAGGATTCTAAGCATTGAGGATTCTAAGCCAAGCATTGAGTTTTCTAATCTTTGAGGTCTCTAAACATTAAGGCCTCTATGCATTGAGGTTTGTAAGCATTTGGGATGCTAAACAATGAGGTTTCAAACAATAAAATTTCTCAGCATTGAGGTTTGTAAGCATTGAGGATTCTAAGCATTGAGGATTCTAAGCACTGAGGATTCTAAGCATTGAGGATTCTAAGCACTGAGGATTCTAATCTTGGCATTGAGGATTCTAAGCATTGAGGATGCTAAGCATTGAGGATTCTAAGCATTGAGGATTCTAAGCATTGAGGTTTCTAAGCTAAGCATGGAGGATTCTAAGCATTGAGGATGCTAAGCTTTGAGGATGCTAAGCATTGAGGATGCTAAGCATTGAGGATTCTAAGTATTGAGGATTCTAAGCTAGGCACTGAGGATTCTAAGCATTGAGGATTCTCAGCATTGAGGTTTCTAAGCAAAGCATTGAGGATGCTAAGCATTGAGGATTCTAAGCATTGAGGATTCTAAGCTAAGCATAGAGCATACTAAGGATTGAGGATGCTAAGCATTGAGGTTTCGAAGCATTGGGGATTCTACGCGTTGAGGATGCTAAGCACTGAGGATTCTAAGCATTGAGGTTTCTAAGCAGTGAGGATTCTAAGATAAGCACTGAGGATGCTAAGTATTGAGGTTTCTAAGCATTAAGGACTCTGTGCATTGAGGTTTCTCAGCAATGAGGATGCTAAGCATTGAGGATGCTAAGCATTGAGGATGCTAAGCATTGAGGCTGTTAAGCATTGAGGATGCTAAGCATTGAGTTTTCTAAGCTAAGCATTGAGGATGCTAAGCATTGAGGATTCTAAGCATTGAGGATTCTAAGCATTGAGGATTCTAAGCATTGAGGTTTCTAAGCTAAGCATTGAGGGTTCTAGGCATTGAGGATGATAAGCATTGAGGTTGCTAAGCATTGAGGATTCTAAGCATTGAGGATTCTACGCATTGAGGATTCTAAGCTATGCATTGAGGATTCTAAACATTGAGGATGTTAAGCATTGAGAATTCTAAGCATTGAGGTTTCTAAGCTAAGCATTGAGGATGCTAAGTATTGAGGTTTCTAAGCATTAAGGACCCTGTGCATTGAGGTTTCTAAGCATTGAGGATTCTAAGCATTGAGTTTTCTAAGCTAAGCATTGAGGATGCTAAGCATTGAGGATTCTAAGCATTGAGGTTTCTAAGCATTGAGGATGCTAAGCATTGAGGATGCTAAGCATTGAGGATTCTAAGCAATGAGGATGCTAAGCATTGAGGATGCTAAGCATTGAGTTTTCTATGCACCGAGGATTCTGAGCTTTGAGGATTCTAAGCTAAGCAATGAGGATGCTAAGCAATGAGGATGCTAAGCATTGAGGATGCTAAGCATTGAGGATGCTAAGCATTGAGGATTCTAAGCATTGAGGATTCTAAGCTATGTAATGAGGATGCTAACCATTGAGGATTCTAAGTATTGAGGTTTCTAAGCTAAGCATTGAGGATGCGAAGCATTGAGGATTCTAAGCATTGAGGATTCTAAGCCAAGCATTCAGTTTTCTAATCTTTGAGGTTTCTAAGCATTAAGGCCTCTATGCATTGAGGTTTGTAAGCATTGAGGATCCTGAGGTTTGAGGATTCTAAGCAATGCATGGAGGATTCTAAGCATTGAGGATTCTAAGCATTGAGGATTCTAAGCATTGAGGTTTCTAAGCAAAGCATTGAGGATTCTAAGCATTGAGGATGCTAAGCATTGAGGATGCTAAGCATTGAGGATGCTAAGCTTTTAGGATGCTAAGCATTGAGGATGCTAAGCATTGAGGATTCTAAGATTTGAGGATGCTAAGCATTGAGGATTCTAAGCATTGAGGATGCAAAGCATTGAGGATTCTAAGCATTGAGGATTCTAAGCCATGTAATGAGGATGCTAAACATTGAGGATTCTAAGTATTGAGGTTTCTAAGGTAAGCATTGAGGATGCGAAGCACTGAGTATTCTAAGCATTGAGGATTCTAAGCCAAGCATTCAGTTTTCTAATCTTTGAGGTTTCTAAGCATTAAGGTCTCTATGCTTTGAGGTTTGTAAGCATTGAGGATCCTGAGCTTTGAGGATTCAAAGCTAAGCATTGAGGATGTTAAGCATTGAGGATTCTAAGCATTGAGGATTCTAAGCATTGAGGATTCTAAGCTATGCATTGAGGATTCTAATCACTGAGGATGTTAAGCATTGAGGATTCTAAGCATTGAGGTTTCTAAGCTAAGCATTGATGATTCTAAGCATTGAGGATTCTAAGCATTCAGGTTTCTATGCAGTGAGGATTCTAAGCATTGAGGATGCTAAGCATTGAGGATTCTAGGCATTGAGGATGCTAAGCATTGAGGATGCTAAGCATTGATGATGCTAAGCCAAGCATTGAGTTTTCTAATCTTTGTTGTTTCTGAACATTAAGCCCTCTATGCAATGAGGTTTGTAAGCATTAGGGTTGCTAAGCATTGAGGTTTCAGAGCAATAAAATTTCTAAGCAATGAGGATTCTGCGCATTGAGGTTTCTAAGCAATGCATGGAGGATGCTAAGCATTGAGGTTCCTAAGCAGTGAGGATTCTGAGCTTTGAGGATTCTAAGCTAAGCAATGAGGATGCTAAGCAATGAGGATGCTAAGCATTGAGGATGCTAAGCATTGAGGATGCTAAGCATTGAGGATTCTAAGCATTGAGGTTTCTAAGCTAAGCATTGAGGATGCGAAGCATTGAGGATTCTAACTATTGAGGATTCTAAGCAATGCATGGAGGATGCTAAGCATTGAGGATTCTAAGCATTGAGGATTCTAAGCCAAGCATTGAGTTTTCTAATCTTTGAGGTCTCTAAACATTAAGGCCTCTATGCATTGAGGTTTGTAAGCATTTGGGATGCTAAACAATGAGGTTTCAAACAATAAAATTTCTCAGCATTGAGGTTTGTAAGCATTGAGGATTCTAAGCATTGAGGATTCTAAGCATTGAGGATTCTAAGCATTCAGGATTCTAAGCACTGAGGATTCTAATCTTGGCATTGAGGATTCTAAGCATTGAGGATGCTAAGCATTGAGAATTCTAAGCATTGAGGTTTCTAAGCTAAGCATTGAGGATGCGAAGCATTGAGGATTCTAAGCCAAGCATTCACTTTTCTAATCTTTGAGGTTTCTAAGCATTAAGGCCTCAATGCATTGAGGTTTGTAAGCATTGAGGATCCTGAGGTTTGAGGATTCTAAGCAATGCATGGAGGATTCTAAGCATTGAGGATTCTAAGCATTGAGGATTCTAAGCATTGAGGATTCTAAGCATTGAGGTTTCTAAGCAAAGCATTGAGGATTCTAAGCATTGAGGATGCTAAGCATTGAGGATGCTAAGCATTGAGGATGCTAAGCTTTTAGGATGCTAAGCATTGAGGATGCTAAGCATTGAGGATTCTAAGATTTGAGGATGCTAAGCATTGAGGATTCTAAGCATTGAGGATGCAAAGCATTGAGGATTCTAAGCATTGAGGATTCTAAGCTATGTAATGAGGATGCTAAACATTGAGGATTCTAAGTATTGAGGTTTCTAAGCTAAGCATTGAGGATGCGAAGCATTGAGGATTCTAAGCATTGAGGATTCTAAGCCAAGCATTCAGTTTTCTAATCTTTGAGGTTTCTAAGCATTAAGGCCTCTATGCTTTGAGGTTTGTAAGCATTGAGAATCCTGAGCTTTGAGGATTCAAAGCTAAGCATTGAGGATGTTAAGCATTGAGGATTCTAAGCATTGAGGATTCTAAGCATTGAGGATTCTAAGCTATGCATTGAGGATTCTAATCACTGAGGATGTTAAGCATTGAGGATTCTAAGCATTGAGGTTTCTAAGCTAAGCATTGATGATTCTAAGCATTGAGGATTCTAAGCATTCAGGTTTCTATGCAGTGAGGATTCTAAGCTAAGCACTGAGGATGCTAAGTATTGAGGTTTCTAAGCATTAAGGACTCTGTGCATTGAGGTTTCTAAGCATTGAGGATTCTAAGCATTGAGGATTCTAAGCATTGAGGATTCTAAGCATTGAGGACTCTTAGCTAGGCATTGAGGATTCTAAGCATTGAGGATTCTAAGCCAAGCATTGACTTTTCTAATCTTTGAGGTTTCTAAACATTAAGGCCTCTATGCACTGAGGTTTGAAAGCATTAGGGATGCTAAGCATTGAGGTTTCAGAGCAATAAAATTTCTAAGCAATGGGGATTCTACGCATAGAGGTTTCTAAGCAATGCATGGAGGATGCTAAGCATTGAGGTTCCTAAGCAGTGAGGATTCTGAGCTTTGAGGATTCTAAGCTAAGCAATGAGGATGCTAAGCAATGAGGATGCTAAGCATTGAGGATTCTAAGAGAGGCATGGAGGATGCTAAGCATTGAGGATTCTAAGCATTGAGGATTCTAAGCAAAGCATTCAGGATGCTAAGTACTGAGGATGCTAAGCATTGAGGATGCTAACCATTAAGGATTCTAAGCATTGAGGATGCTAAGCATTGAGGATGCTAAGCATTGAGGATGCTAAGCATTGAGGATGCTAGGCATTGAGGATGCTAAGCATTGAGGATTCTAAGCATTGAGGATTCTAAGCTATGTAATGAGGATGCTAAACATTGAGGATTCTAAGTATTGAGGTTTCTAAGCTAAGCATTGAGGATGCGAAGCATTGGGGATTCTAAGCATTGAGGATTCTAAGCCAAGCATTCAGTTTTCTAATCTTTGAGGTTTCTAAGCATTAAGGCCTCTATGCTTTGAGGTTTGTAAGCATTGAGAATCCTGAGCTTTGAGGATTCAAAGCTAAGCATTGAGGATGTTAAGCATTGAGGATTCTAAGCATTGAGGATTCTAAGCATTGAGGATTCTAAGCTATGCATTGAGGATTCTAATCACTGAGGATGTTAAGCATTGAGGATTCTAAGCATTGAGGTTTCTAAGCTAAGCATTGATGATTCTAAGCATTGAGGATTCTAAGCATTCAAGTTTCTATGCAGTGAGGATTCTAAGCTAAGCACTGAGGATGCTAAGTATTGAGGTTTCTAAGCATTAAGGACTCTGTGCATTGAGGTTTCTAAGCATTGAGGATTCTAAGCATTGAGGATTCTAAGCATTGAGGACTCTTAGCTAGGCATTGAGGATTCTAAGCATGGAGGATTCTAAGCCAAGCATTGACTTTTCTAATCTTTGAGGTTTCTAAACATTAAGGCCTCTATGCACTGAGGTTTGAAAGCATTAGGGATGCTAAGCATTGAGGTTTCAGAGCAATAAAATTTCTAAGCAATGGGGATTCTACGCATTGAGGTTTCTAAGCAATGCATGGAGGATGCTAAGCATTGAGGTTCCTAAGCAGTGAGGATTCTGAGCTTTGAGGATTCTAAGCTAAGCAATGAGGATGCTAAGCAATGAGGATGCTAAGCATTGAGGATTCTAAGAGAGGCATGGAGGATGCTAAGCATTGAGGATTCTAAGCATTGAGGATTCTAAGCAAAGCATTCAGGATGCTAAGTACTGAGGATTCTAAGCATTGAGGATGCTAAGCATTGAGGATTATAAGCATTGAGGATTATAAGCTTTGAGGATGCTAAGCACTGAGGATTCTAAGCATTGAGGATGCTAAGCATTGCGGATGCTAAGCATTGAGGTTTCTAAGCACCGAGGATTCTAAGCTAAGCAATGAGGATGCTAAGCATTGAGGATGCTAAGCATTGAGGATTCTAAGCATTGAGGATTCTAACTATTGAGGATTCTAAGCAATGCATGGAGGATTCTAAGCATTGAGGATTCTAAGCATTGAGGATGCTAAGCATTGATGATGCTAAGCATTGAGGTTTCTAAGCACCGAGGATTCTAAGCTAAGCATTGACGATGCTAAGCATTGAGGATGCTAAGCACTGAGGATGCTAAGCATTGAGGATGCTAAGCATTGAGGATTCTAAGCATTGAGGATTCTAAGCTATGTAATGAGGATGCTAAGCATTGAGGATTCTAAGTATTGAGGTTTCTAAGCTAAGCACTGAGGATGCGAAGCGTTGAGGATTCTAAGCTATGTAATGAGGATGCTAAGCATTGAGGATTCTAAGTATTGAGGTTTCGAAGCTAAGCATTGAGGATGCGAAGCATTGAGGATTCTAACTATTGAGGATTCTAAGCAATGCATGGAGGATTCTAAGCATTGAGGATTCTAAGCTATGAGGATTCTAAGCCAAGCATTGAATTTTCTAATCTTTGAGGTTTCTAAGCATTTTGGCCTCTATGCATTGAGGTTTGTAAGCATTGAGGATTCTAAGCAATGAGGTTTCAAACAATAAAATTTCTCAGCATTGAGGTTTGTAAGCATTGAGGATTCTAAGCATTGAGGATTCTAAGCTAAGCATAGAGCATACTAAGGATTAAGGATGCTAAGCATTGAGGATGCTAAGCATTGAGGATTCTATGCATTGAGGATTCTAAGCTTTGAGGATTCTAAGCATTGAGGATTCTAAGCATTGAGGTTTCTAAGTATCGAGGATTCTAAGCATTGAGGTTTATAAGCATTGAGGTTTCTAAGCATTGAGGATTCTAAGCATTGAGGATTCTAAGCATTGAGGATTCTAAGCATTGAGGATTCTAAGCTAAGCATTGAGGATTCTAAGCATTGAGGATTCTAAGCATTGAGGATTCTAAGCATTGAGGATTCTAAGCATTGAGGTTTCTAAGCATTGAGGATTCTAAGCATTGAGGATTCTAAGCATTGAGGATGCTAAGCATTGAGGATGCTAAGCACTGAGGATTCTAAGCATTGCGGATTCTAAGCATTGAGGATGCTAAGCATTGAGGATGCTAAGCATTGAGGATTCTAAGCATTGAGGATTCTAAGCATTGAGGTTTCTAAGCAAAGCATTGAGGTTTCTAAGCATTGAGGATGCTAAGCATTGAGGATGCTAAGCATTGAGGATGCTAAGCATTGAGGATGCTAAGCATTGAGGTTGCTAAGCATTGAGGATGCTAAGCTTTGAGGATGCTAAGCATTGAGGATTCTAAGCATTGAGGATGCTAAGCATTGAGGATGCTAAGCCTTGAGGATGTTAAGCATTGAGGATGCTAAGCATTGAGGATTCTAAGCATTGAGGATTCTAAGCTATGTAATGAGGATGCTAAGCATTGAGGATTCTAAGTATTGAGGTTTCTAAGCTAAGCATTGAGGACGCGAAGCATTGAGGATTCTAACTATTGAGGATTCTAAGCAATGCATGGAGGATTCTAAGCATTGAGGATTCTAAACTTTGAGGATTCTAAGCATTGAGGTTTCTAAGCAAAGCATTGAGGATTCTAAGCATTGAGGATTCTAAGCATTGAGGATGCTAAGCATTGAGGATGCTAAGCATTGAGGATTCTAAGCATTGAGGATTCTAAGCATTGAGGTTTCTAAGCTAAGCATTGAGGATACGAAGCATTGAGGATTCTAAGCATTGAGGATTCTAAGCATTGAGGATTCTAAGCTATGCATGGAGGATTCTAAGCATTGAGGATTCTAAGCATTGAGGATTCTAAGCCAAGCATTGAGTTTTCTAATCTTTGAGGTTTCTAAGCATTACGGTCTGTATGCATTGAGGTTTGTAAGCATTTGGGATGCTAAGCAATGAGGTTTCAAACAATAAAATTTCTCAGCATTTACGTTTATAAGCATTGAGGATTCTAAGCATTGAGGATTCTAAGCTAAGCATAGAGCATACTAAGGATTGAGGATGCTAAGCATTGAGGTTTCGAAGCATTGGGGATTCTACGCGTTGAGGATACTAAGCACTGAAGATTCTAAGCATTGAGGTTTCTAAGCAGTGAGGATTCTAAGCATTGAGGATTCTAAGCATTGAGGATTCTAAGCATTGAGGATTCTAAGCCAAGCATTGACTTTCCTAATCTTTGAGGTTTCTAAACATTAAGGCCTCTATGCACTGAGGTTTGAAAGCATTTGGGATGCTAAGCATTGAGGTTTCAGAGCAATAAAATTTCTAAGCAATGGGGATTCTACCCATAGAGGTTTCTAAGCAATGCATGGAGGATGCTAAGCATTGAGGTTCCTAAGCAGTGAGGATTCTGAGCTTTGAGGATTCTAAGCTAAGCAATGAGGATGCTAAGCAATGAGGATGCTAAGCATTGAGGATTCTAAGAGAGGCATGGAGGATGCTAAGCATTGAGGATTCTAAGCATTGAGGATTCTAAGCAAAGCATTCAGGATGCTAAGTACTGAGGATGCTAAGCATTGAGGATGCTAACCATTAAGGATTCTAAGCATTGAGGATGCTAAGCATTGAGGATTCTAAGCATTGAGGATGCTAAGCATTGAGGATGCTAGGCATTGAGGATGCTAAGCATTGAGGATTCTAAGCATTGAGGATTCTAAGCTATGTAATGAGGATGCTAAACATTGAGGATTCTAAGTATTGAGGTTTCTAAGCTAAGCATTGAGGATGCGAAGCATTGGGGATTCTAAGCATTGAGGATTCTAAGCCAAGCATTCAGTTTTCTAATCTTTG
Organism: Coturnix japonica; assembly: GCF_054131305.1. Classification (NCBI taxonomy): domain Eukaryota; kingdom Metazoa; phylum Chordata; class Aves; order Galliformes; family Phasianidae; genus Coturnix; species Coturnix japonica. Next base: position 6,437,675 of record NC_140693.1, on the reverse strand, counting down.
AGGTTTCTAAGCATTAAGGCCTCTATGCTTTGAGGTTTGTAAGCATTGAGAATCCTGAGCTTTGAGGATTCAAAGCTAAGCATTGAGGATGTTAAGCATTGAGGATTCTAAGCATTGAGGATTCTAAGCTAAGCATTGATGATTCTAAGCATTGAGGATTCTAAGCATTCAAGTTTCTATGCAGTGAGGATTCTAAGCTAAGCACTGAGGATGCTAAGTATTGAGGTTTCTAAGCATTAAGGACTCTGTGCATTGAGGTTTCTAAGCATTGAGGATTCTAAGCATTGAGGATTCTAAGCATTGAGGACTCTTAGCTAGGCATTGAGGATTCTAAGCATGGAGGATTCTAAGCCAAGCATTGACTTTTCTAATCTTTGAGGTTTCTAAACATTAAGGCCTCTATGCACTGAGGTTTGAAAGCATTAGGGATGCTAAGCATTGAAGTTTCAGAGCAATAAAATTTCTAAGCAATGGGGATTCTACGCATTGAGGTTTCTAAGCAATGCATGGAGGATGCTAAGCATTGAGGTTCCTAAGCAGTGAGGATTCTGAGCTTTGAGGATTCTAAGCTAAGCAATGAGGATGCTAAGCAATGAGGATGCTAAGCATTGAGGATTCTAAGAGAGGCATGGAGGATGCTAAGCATTGAGGATTCTAAGCATTGAGGATTCTAAGCAAAGCATTCAGGATGCTAAGTACTGAGGATTCTAAGCATTGAGGATGCTAAGCATTGAGGATTATAAGCATTGAGGATTATAAGCTTTGAGGATGCTAAGCACTGAGGATTCTAAGCATTGAGGATGCTAAGCATTGCGGATGCTAAGCATTGAGGTTTCTAAGCACCGAGGATTCTAAGCTAAGCAATGAGGATGCTAAGCATTGAGGATGCTAAGCATTGAGGATTCTAAGCATTGAGGATTCTAACTATTGAGGATTCTAAGCAATGCATGGAGGATTCTAAGCATTGAGGATTCTAAGCATTGAGGATGCTAAGCATTGATGATGCTAAGCATTGAGGTTTCTAAGCACCGAGGATTCTAAGCTAAGCATTGACGATGCTAAGCATTGAGGATGCTAAGCACTGAGGATGCTAAGCATTGAGGATGCTAAGCATTGAGGATTCTAAGCATTGAGGATTCTAAGCTATGTAATGAGGATGATAAGCATTGAGGATTCTAAGTATTGAGGTTTCTAAGCTAAGCACTGAGGATGCGAAGCGTTGAGGATTCTAAGCTATGTAATGAGGATGCTAAGCATTGAGGATTCTAAGTATTGAGGTTTCGAAGCTAAGCATTGAGGATGCGAAGCATTGAGGATTCTAACTATTGAGGATTCTAAGCAATGCATGGAGGATTCTAAGCATTGAGGATTCTAAGCTATGAGGATTCTAAGCCAAGCATTGAATTTTCTAATCTTTGAGGTTTCTAAGCATTTTGGCCTCTATGCATTGAGGTTTGTAAGCATTGAGGATTCTAAGCAATGAGGTTTCAAACAATAAAATTTCTCAGCATTGAGGTTTGTAAGCATTGAGGATTCTAAGCATTGAGGATTCTAAGCTAAGCATAGAGCATACTAAGGATTAAGGATGCTAAGCATTGAGGATGCTAAGCATTGAGGATTCTATGCATTGAGGATTCTAAGCTTTGAGGATTCTAAGCATTGAGGATTCTAAGCATTGAGGTTTCTAAGTATCGAGGATTCTAAGCATTGAGGTTTATAAGCATTGAGGTTTCTAAGCATTGAGGATTCTAAGCATTGAGGATTCTAAGCATTGAGGATTCTAAGCATTGAGGATTCTAAGCTAAGCATTGAGGATTCTAAGCATTGAGGATTCTAAGCATTGAGGATTCTAAGCATTGAGGATTCTAAGCATTGAGGTTTCTAAGCATTGAGGATTCTAAGCATTGAGGATTCTAAGCATTGAGGATGCTAAGCATTGAGGATGCTAAGCACTGAGGATTCTAAGCATTGCGGATTCTAAGCATTGAGGATGCTAAGCATTGAGGATGCTAAGCATTGAGGATTCTAAGCATTGAGGATTCTAAGCATTGAGGTTTCTAAGCAAAGCATTGAGGTTTCTAAGCATTGAGGATGCTAAGCATTGAGGATGCTAAGCATTGAGGATGCTAAGCATTGAGGATGCTAAGCATTGAGGTTGCTAAGCATTGAGGATGCTAAGCTTTGAGGATGCTAAGCATTGAGGATTCTAAGCATTGAGGATGCTAAGCATTGAGGATGCTAAGCCTTGAGGATGTTAAGCATTGAGGATGCTAAGCATTGAGGATTCTAAGCATTGAGGATTCTAAGCTATGTAATGAGGATGCTAAGCATTGAGGATTCTAAGTATTGAGGTTTCTAAGCTAAGCATTGAGGACGCGAAGCATTGAGGATTCTAACTATTGAGGATTCTAAGCAATGCATGGAGGATTCTAAGCATTGAGGATTCTAAACGTTGAGGATTCTAAGCATTGAGGTTTCTAAGCAAAGCATTGAGGATTCTAAGCATTGAGGATTCTAAGCATTGAGGATGCTAAGCATTGAGGATGCTAAGCATTGAGGATTCTAAGCATTGAGGATTCTAAGCATTGAGGTTTCTAAGCTAAGCATTGAGGATACGAAGCATTGAGGATTCTAAGCATTGAGGATTCTAAGCATTGAGGATTCTAAGCTATGCATGGAGGATTCTAAGCATTGAGGATTCTAAGCATTGAGGATTCTAAGCCAAGCATTGAGTTTTCTAATCTTTGAGGTTTCTAAGCATTACGGTCTGTATGCATTGAGGTTTGTAAGCATTTGGGATGCTAAGCAATGAGGTTTCAAACAATAAAATTTCTCAGCATTTACGTTTATAAGCATTGAGGATTCTAAGCATTGAGGATTCTAAGCTAAGCATAGAGCATACTAAGGATTGAGGATGCTAAGCATTGAGGTTTCGAAGCATTGGGGATTCTACGCGTTGAGGATACTAAGCACTGAAGATTCTAAGCATTGAGGTTTCTAAGCAGTGAGGATTCTAAGCATTGAGGATTCTAAGCATTGAGGATTCTAAGCATTGAGGTTTCTAAGCTAAGCATTGAGGATTCTAAGCATTGAGGATTCTAAGCATTGAGGATTCTAAGCAGTGAGGATTTTAAGCATTGAGGATGCTAAGCATTGACGATGCTAAGCATTGACGATGCTAAGCATTGAGGATGCTAAGCATTGAGGATTCTAAGCTATGTAATGAGGATGCTAAGCATTGAGGATGCTAAGCATTGAGGATTCTAAGCATAGAGGTTTCTAAGTATCGAGGATTCTAAGCATTGAGGTTTATAAGCATTGAGGTTTCTAAGCATTGAGGATTCTAAGCATTGAGGATTCTAATCATTGAGGATTCTAAGCATTGAGGATTCTAAGCTAAGCATTGAGGATTCTAAGCATTGAGGATTCTAAGCATTGAGGATTCTAAGCTAGGCATTGAGGAATCTAAGCATTGAGGATTCTAAGCATTGAGGATTCTAGGCATTGAGGATTCTAAGCATTCAGGATTCTCAGCTAAGCATTGAGGATTCTAAGCATTGAGGATTCTAAGTATTGAGGATTCTAAGAATTGAGGATTCTAAGCATTGAGGATTCTAAGCTAAGCATTGAGGATGCTAAGCATTGAGGATGCTAAGCATTGACGATTCAAAGCATTGAGGATGCTAAGCATTGAGTACTCTAAGCATTGAGGATTCTAAGCAATGAGGATTCTAAGCATTGAGGTTTCTAAGCTAAGCTTTGAGGATTCTAAGCATTGAGGATGCTAAGCATTGAGGTTTCTAAGCATTGAGGATTCTAAGCATTGAGGATTCTAAGCATTGAGGATTCTAAGCATTGAGGATTCTAAGCTAAGCATTGAGGATTCTAAGCATTGAGGATTCTAAGCATTGAGGATTCTAAGCTGGGCACTGAGGATTCTAAGCATTGAGGATTCTAAGCATTGAGGATTCTGAGCATTGAGGATTCTAGGCATTGAGGATTCTAAGCATTGAGGATTCTAAGCTAAGCATTGAGGATTCTAAGCATTGAGGATTGTTAGCATTGAGGATTCTAAGCATTGAGGATTCTAAGCATTGGGGATGCTAAGCATTGAGGATTCTAAGCATTGAGGATGCTAAGCATTGAGGATTCTAAGCATTGAGGATTCTAAGCTAAGCATTGAGGATTCTAAGCATTGAGGATTGTTAGCATTGAGGATTTTACGCATTGAGGATGCTAAGCATTGACGATGCTAAGCATTGACGATGCTAAGCATTGAGGATTCTAAGCTATGTAATGAGGATGCTAAGCATTGAGGATGCTAAGCATTGAGGATGCTAAGCATTGAGGATTCTAAGCATTGAGGATTCTAAGCTATGTAATGAGGATGCTAAGCATTGAGGATTCTAAGCATTGGGGTTTCTAAGCTAAGCATTGAGGACGCGAAGCATTGAGGATTCTAACTATTGAGGATTCTAAGCAATGCATGGAGGATTCTAAGCATTGAGGATTCTAAACGTTGAGGATTCTAAGCATTGAGGTTTCTAAGCAAAGCATTGAGGATTCTAAGCATTGAGGATTCTAAGCATTGACGATGCTAAGCATTGAGGATGCTAAGCATTGAGGATTCTAAATTTGAGGATGCTAAGCATTGAGGATTCTAAGCATTGAGGATTCTCAGCATTGAGGATGCTAAGCATTGAGGATTCTAAGCATTGAGGATGCTAAGCATTGAGGATGCTAAGCATTGAGGATTCTAAGCATTGAGGATGCTAAGCATTGAGGATGCTAAGCATTGAGGATTCTAAGCATTGAGGATTCTAAGCATTGAGGTTTCTAAGCTAAGCATTGAGGATACGAAGCATTGAGGATTCTAACTAGTGAGGATTCTAAGCAATGCATGGAGGATGCTAAGCATTGAGGATTCTAAGCATTGAGGATTCTAAACTATGCATGGAGGATTCTAAGCATTGAGGATTCTAAGCATTGAGGATTCTAAGCATTGAGGATTCTAAGCTATGCATGGAGGATTCTAAGCATTGAGGATTCTAAGCCAAGCATTGATTTTTCTAATCTTTGAGGTTTCTAAGCATTAAGGTCTCTATGCATTGAGGTTTGTAAGCATTTGGGATGCTAAGCAATGAGGTTTCAAACAATAAAATTTCTCAGCATTGACGTTTATAAGCATTGAGGATTCTAAGCATTGAGGATTCTAAGCTAAGCAAAGAGCATACTAAGGATTGAGGATGCTAAGCATTGAGGTTTCGAAGCATTAGGGTTTCTACGCGTTGAGCATACTAAGCACTGAAGATTCTAAGCATTGAGGTTTCTAAGCAGTGAGGATTCTAAGCTAAGCACTGAGGATGCTACGTATTGAGGTTTCTAAGCATTAAGGACTCTGTGCATTGAGGTTTCTAAGCATTGAGGATTCTAAGCATTGAGGATTCTAAGCATTGAGGATTCTAAGCATTGAGGTTTCTAAGCTAAGCATTGAGGATTCTAAGCATTGAAGATTCTAAGCATTGAGGATTCTAAGCACTGAGGATTTTACGCATTGAGGATGCTAAGCATTGACGATGCTAAGCATTGACGATGCTAAGCATTGAGGATTCTAAGCTATGTAATGAGGATGCTAAGCATTTAGGATTCTAAGTATTGAGGTTTCTATGCATTGAGGATTCTAAGCTTTGAGGATTCTAAGCATTGAGGATTCTAAGCATTGAGGTTTCTAAGTATCGAGGATTCTAAGCATTGAGGTTTATAAGCATTGAGGTTTCTAAGCATTGAGGTTTCTAAGCATTGAGGATTCTAAGCATTGAGGATTCTAAGCATTGAGGATTCTAAGCTAAGCATTGAGGATTCTAAGCATTGAGGATTCTAAGCATTGAGGATTCTAAGCTAGGCATTGAGGATTCTAAGCATTGAGGATTCTAAGCATTGAGGATTCTAAGCATTGAGGATTCTAGGCACTGAGGATTCTAAGCATTGAGGATTCTAAGCTAAGCATTGAAGATTCTAAGCATTGAGGATTGTTAGCATTGAGGATTCTAAGAATTGAGGATTCTAAGCATTGAGGATTCTAAGCATTGAGGATTCTAAGCATTGAGGTTTCTAAGCTAAGCATTGAGGATGCTAAGGATTGAGGATGCTAAGCATTGACGATTCTAAGCATTGAGGATGCTAAGCATTGAGGACTCTAAGCATTGAGGATTCTACGCAATGAGGATTCTAAGCATTGAGGTTTCTAAGCTAAGCTTTGAGGATTCTAAGCACTGAGGATGCTAAGCATTGAGGTTTCTAAGCATTGAGGATTCTAAGCATTGAGGATTCTAAGCATTGAGGATTCTAAGCATTGAGGATTCTAAGCTAAGCATTGAGGATTCTAAGCATTGAGGATGCTAAGCATTGACGATTCTAAGCATTGAGGATGCTAAGCATTGAGGATTCTAAGCATTGAGGATTCTAAGCAATGAGGATTCTAAGCATTGAGGTTTCTAAGCTAAGCTTTGAGGATGCTAAGCATTGAGGATACTAAGCATTGAGGATTCTAAGCATTGCGGATTCTAAGCATTGAGTATTCTAAGCATTGAGGATTCTAAGCATTGAGAATTCTAAGCATTGAGGATTCTAAGCATTGAGGATTCTAAGCATTGAGGATGCTAAGCATTGAGGATGCTAAGCATTGAGGATTCTAAGCATTGAAAATTCTAAGCATTGAGGTTTCTAAGCAAAGCATTGAGGTTTCTAAGCATTGAGGATTCTAAGCATTGAGGATTCTAAGCATTGAGGATTCTAAGCATTGAGGATTGTTAGCATTGAGGATTCTAAGAATTGAGGATTCTAAGCATTGATGATTCTAAGCATTGAGGATTCTAAGCATTGAGGATTCTAAGCATTGACGATTTTAAGCATTGACGATGCTAAGCATTGACGATGCTAAGCATTGACGATGCTAAGCATTGAGGATTCTAAGCTATGTAATGAGGATGCTAAGCATTGAGGATGCTAAGCATTGAGGATTCTATGCACTGAGGATTCTAAGCTTTGAGGATTCTAAGCATTGAGGATTCTAAGCATTGAGGTTTCTAGGTATCGAGGATTCTAAGCATTGAGGTTTATAAGCATTGAGGTTTCTAAGCATTGAGGATTCTAAGCATTGAGGATTCTAAGCATTGAGGATTCTAAGCATTGAGGATTCTAAGCTAAGCATTGAGGATTCTAAGCATTGAAGATTCTAAGCATTGAGGATTCTAAGCACTGAGGATTTTACGCATTGAGGATGCTAAGCATTGACGATGCTAAGCATTGACGATGCTAAGCATTGAGGATTCTAAGCTATGTAATGAGGATGCTAAGCATTTAGGATTCTAAGTATTGAGGTTTCTATGCATTGAGGATTCTAAGCTTTGAGGATTCTAAGCATTGAGGATTCTAAGCATTGAGGTTTCTAAGTATCGAGGATTCTAAGCATTGAGGTTTATAAGCATTGAGGTTTCTAAGCATTGAGGTTTCTAAGCATTGAGGATTCTAAGCATTGAGGATTCTAAGCATTGAGGATTCTAAGCTAAGCATTGAGGATTCTAAGCTTTGAGGATTCTAAGCATTGAGGATTCTAAGCTAGGCATTGAGGATTCTAAGCATTGAGGATTCTAAGCATTGAGGATTCTAAGCATTGAGGATTCTAGGCACTGAGGATTCTAAGCATTGAGGATTCTAAGCTAAGCATTGAAGATTCTAAGCATTGAGGATTGTTAGCATTGAGGATTCTAAGAATTGAGGATTCTAAGCATTGAGGATTCTAAGCATTGAGGATTCTAAGCATTGAGGTTTCTAAGCTAAGCATTGAGGATGCTAAGGATTGAGGATGCTAAGCATTGACGATTCTAAGCATTGAGGATGCTAAGCATTGAGGACTCTAAGCATTGAGGATTCTACGCAATGAGGATTCTAAGCATTGAGGTTTCTAAGCTAAGCTTTGAGGATTCTAAGCACTGAGGATGCTAAGCATTGAGGTTTCTAAGCATTGAGGATTCTAAGCATTGAGGATTCTAAGCATTGAGGATTCTAAGCATTGAGGATTCTAAGCTAAGCATTGAGGATTCTAAGCATTGAGGATGCTAAGCATTGACGATTCTAAGCATTGAGGATGCTAAGCATTGAGGATTCTAAGCATTGAGGATTCTAAGCAATGAGGATTCTAAGCATTGAGGTTTCTAAGCTAAGCTTTGAGGATGCTAAGCATTGAGGATACTAAGCATTGAGGATTCTAAGCATTGCGGATTCTAAGCATTGAGTATTCTAAGCATTGAGGATTCTAAGCATTGAGAATTCTAAGCATTGAGGATTCTAAGCATTGAGGATTCTAAGCATTGAGGATGCTAAGCATTGAGGATGCTAAGCATTGAGGATTCTAAGCATTGAAAATTCTAAGCATTGAGGTTTCTAAGCAAAGCATTGAGGTTTCTAAGCATTGAGGATTCTAAGCATTGAGGATTCTAAGCATTGAGGATTCTAAGCATTGAGGATTGTTAGCATTGAGGATTCTAAGAATTGAGGATTCTAAGCATTGATGATTCTAAGCATTGAGGATTCTAAGCATTGAGGATTCTAAGCATTGACGATTTTAAGCATTGACGATGCTAAGCATTGACGATGCTAAGCATTGACGATGCTAAGCATTGACGATGCTAAGCATTGAGGATTCTAAGCTATGTAATGAGGATGCTAAGCATTGAGGATGCTAAGCATTGAGGATTCTATGCACTGAGGATTCTAAGCTTTGAGGATTCTAAGCATTGAGGATTCTAAGCATTGAGGTTTCTAGGTATCGAGGATTCTAAGCATTGAGGTTTATAAGCATTGAGGTTTCTAAGCATTGAGGATTCTAAGCATTGAGGATTCTAAGCATTGAGGATTCTAAGCATTGAGGATTCTAAGCTAAGCATTGAGGATTCTAAGCATTGAGGATTCTAAGCATTGAGGATTCTAAGCTAGGCATTGAGGATTCTAAGCATTGAGGATTCTAAGCATTGAGGATTCAAAGCATTGAGGATTCTAGGCACTGAGGATTCTAAGCATTGAGGATTCTAAGCTAAGCATTGAGGATTCTAAGCATTGAGGATTGTTAGCATTGAGGATTCTAAGAATTGAGGATTCTAAGCATTGAGGATGCTAAGCATTGAGGATTCTAAGCATTGAGGATTCTAAGCATTGATGATTCTAAGCATTGAGGTTTCTAAGCTAAGCATTGAGGATGATAAGCATTGAGGATGCTAAGCATTGACGATTCTAAGCATTGAGGATGCTAAGCATTGAGGACTCTAAGCATTGAGGATTCTAAGCAATGAGGATTCTAAGCATTGAGGTTTCTAAGCTAAGCTTTGAGGATTCTAAGCACTGAGGATGCTAAGCATTGAGGTTTCTAAGCATTGAGGATTCTAAGCATTGAGGATTCTAAGCATTGAGGATTCTAAGCATTGAGGATTCTAAGCTAAGCATTGAGGATTCTAAGCATTGAGGATTCTAAGCATTGAGGATTCTAAGCTAGGCATTGAGGATTCTAAGCATTGAGGATTCTAAGCATTGAGGATTCTAAGCTAAGCATTGAGGATTCTAAGCATTGAGGATTGTTAGCATTGAGGATTCTAAGCATTGAGGATTGTTAGCATTGAGGATTCTAAGCATTGAGGATTCTAAGCATTGAGGATTCTAAGCTAGGCATTGAGGATTCTAAGCATTGAGGATGCTAAGCATTGAGGATTCTAAGCATTGACGATTCTAAGCATTGAGGATGCTAAGCATTGAGGATTCTAAGCATTGAGGATTCTAAGCAATGAGGATTCTAAGCATTGAGGTTTCTAAGCTAAGCTTTGAGGATGCTAAGCATTGAGGATACTAAGCATTGAGGATTCTAAGCATTGCGGATTCTAAGCATTGAGTATTCTAAGCATTGAGGATTCTAAGCATTGAGGATTCTAAGCATTGAGGAAACTAAGCATTGAGGATGCTAAGCACTGAGGATTCTAAGCATTGCGGATTCTAAGCATTGAGGTTTCTAAGCATTGAGGATTCTAAGCATTGAGGATTCTAAGCATTGAGGATTCTAAGCATTGAGGATGCTAAGTATTGAGGATGCTAAGCATTCAGGATTCTAAGCATTGCGGATTCTAAGCATTGAGGATTCTAAGCATTGAGGATTCTAAGCATTGAGGATGCTAAGCATTGAGGATTCTAAGCATTGAGGATTCTAAGCAATGAGGATTCTAAGCATTGAGGTTTCTAAGCTAAGCTTTGAAGATGCTAAGCATTGAGGATACTAAGCATTGAGGATTCTAAGCATTGCGGATTCTAAGCATTGAGTATTCTAAGCATTGAGGATTCTAAGCATTGAGGATTCTAAGCATTGAGGATGCTAAGCATTGAGGATGCTAAGCACTGAGGATTCTAAGCATTGCGGATTCTAAACATTGAGGATGCAAAGCATTGAGGATGCTAAACATTGAGGATTCTAAGCATTGAGAATTCTAAGCATTGAGGTTTCTAAGCAAAGCATTGAGGTTTCTAAGCATTGAGGATTCTAAGCATTGAGGATTCTAAGCATTGAGGATTCTAAGCTAAGCATTGAGGATTCTAAGCATTGAGGATTGTTAGCATTGAGGATTCTAAGAATTGAGGATTCTAAGCATTGATGATTCTAAGCATTGAGGATTCTAAGCATTGAGGATTCTAAGCATTGAGGATTTTAAGCATTGAGGATGCTAAGCATTGACGATGCTAAGCATTGACGATGCTAAGCATTGACGATGCTAAGCATTGAGGATTCTAAGCTATGTAATGAGGATGCTAAGCATTGAGGATGCTAAGCATTGAGGATTCTATGCATTGAGGATTCTAAGCTTTGAGGATTCTAAGCATTGAGGATTCTAAGCATTGAGGTTTCTAGGTATCGAGGATTCTAAGCATTGAGTTTTATAAGCATTGAGGTTTCTAAGCATTGAGGATTCTAAGCATTGAGGATTCTAAGCATTGAGGATTCTAAGCTAAGCATTGAGGATTCTAAGCATTGAGGATTCTAAGCATTGAGGATTCTAAGCATTGAGGATTCTAAGCATTGAGGTTTCTAAGCTAAGCATTGAGGATTCTAAGCATTGAGGATTCTAAGCATTGAGGATTCTAAGCTTTGAGGATTTTAAGCATTGAGGATGCTAAGCATTGACGATGCTAAGCATTGACGATGCTAAGCATTGAGGATTCTAAGCTATGTAATGAGGATGCTAAGCGTTGAGGATGCTAACCATTGAGGATTCTATGCTTTGAGGATTCTAAGCTTTGAGGATTCTAAGCATTGAGGTTTCTAAGTATCGAGGATTCTAAGCATTGAGGTTTATAAGCATTGAGGATTCTAAGCATTGAGGATTCTAAGCATTGAGGATTCTAAGCATTGAGGATTCTAAGCATTGAGGATTCTAAGCTAAGCATTGAGGATTCTAAGCATTGAGGATTCTAAGCATTGAGGATTCTAAGCTAGGCATTGAGGATTCTAAGCATTGAGGATTCTAAGCATTGAGGATTCGAAGCATTGAGGATTCTAGGCATTGAGGATTCTAAGCATTGAGGATTCTAAGCTAAGCATTGAGGATTCTAAGCATTGAGGATTGTTAGCATTGAGGATTCTAAGAATTGAGGATTCTAAGCATTGGGTATTCTAAGCATTGAGGATTCTAAGCATTGAGGATTCTAAGCATTGAGGTTTCTAAGCTAAGCATTGAGGATGCTAAGCATTGAGGATGCTAAGCATTGAGGATTCTAAGCTAAGCATTGAGGATGCTATGTATTGAGGTTTCTAAGCATTGAGGATTCTAAGCATTGAGTTTTCTAAGCTAAGCATTGAGGATGCTAAGCATTGAGGATTCTAAGCATTGAGGATTCTAAGCATTGAGGATTCTAAGCATTGAGGATTCTAATCTAGGCATTGAGGATTCTAAGCATTGAGGATTCTAAGCATTGAGGATTCTAAGCATTGAGGTTTCTAAGCTAAGCATTAAGGATTCTAAGCATTGAGGATGCTAAGCATTGAGGATGCTAAGCATTGAGGATGCTAAGCATTGAGGATTCTAAGCATTGAGGTTTCTAAGCAAAGCATTGAGGTTTCTAAGCATTGAGGATGCTAAGCATTGAGGATGCTAAGCATTGAGGATGCTAAGCATTGAGGATGCTAAGCATTGAGGATTCTAAGCTATGTAATGAGGATGCTAAGCATTGAGGATTCTAAGTATTGAGGTTTCTAAGCTAAGCATTGAGGACGCGAAGCATTGAGGATTCTGACTATTGAGGATTCTAAGCAATGCATGGAGGATTCTAAGCATTGAGGATTCTAAACGTTGAGGATTCTAAGCATTGAGGTTTCTAAGCAAAGCATTGAGGATTCTAAGCATTGAGGATTCTAAGCATTGAGGATGCTAAGCATTGAGGATGCTAAGAATTGAGGATGCTAAGCATTGAGGATTCTAAGATTTGAGGATGCTAAGCATTGAGGATTCTCAGCATTGAGGATGCTAAGCATTGAGGATTCTAAGCATTGAGGATGCTAAGCATTGAGGATGCTAAGCATTGAGGATTCTAAGCATTGAGGTTTCTAAGCTAAGCATTGAGGATACGAAGCATTGAGGATTCTAACTAGTGAGGATTCTAAGCAATGCATGGAGGATGCTAAGCATTGAGGATTCTAAGCATTGAGGATTCTAAACTATGCATGGAGGATTCTAAGCATTGAGGATTCTAAGCATTGAGGATTCTAAGCATTGAGGATTCTAAGCTATGCATGGAGGATTCTAAGCATTGAGGATTCTAAGCATTGAGGATTCTAAGCCAAGCATTGAGTTTTCTAATCTTTGAGGTTTCTAAGCATTAAGGTCTCTATGCATTGAGGTTTGTAAGCATTTGGGATGCTAAGCAATGAGGTTTCAAACAATAAAATTTCTCAGCATTGACGTTTATAAGCATTGAGGATTCTAAGCATTGAGGATTCTAAGCTAAGCATAGAGCATACTAAGGATTGAGGATGCTAAGCATTGAGGTTTCGAAGCATTGGGGATTCTACGCGTTGAGGATACTAAGCACTGAAGATTCTAAGCATTGAGGTTTCTAAGCAGTGAGGATTCTTAGCTAAGCACTGAGGATGCTACGTATTGAGGTTTCTAAGCATTAACGACTCTGTGCATTGAGGTTTCTAAGCATTGAGGATTCTAAGCATTGAGGATTCTAAGCATTGAGGATTCTAAGCATTGAGGTTTCTAAGCTAAGCATTGAGGATTCTAAGCATTGAGGATTCTAAGCATTGAGGATTCTAAGCATTGAGGATTTTAAGCATTGAGGATGCTAAGCATTGACGATGCTAAGCATTGACGATGCTAAGCATTGAGGATTCTAAGCTATGTAATGAGGATGCTAAGCATTGAGGATGCTAACCATTGAGGATTCTATGCATTGAGGATCCTAAGCTTTGAGGATTCTAAGCATTGAGGATTCTAAGCATTGAGGTTTCTAAGTATCGAGGATTCTAAGCATTGAGGATTCTATGCATTGAGGATTCTAAGCTAAGCATTGAGGATTCTAAGCATTGAGGATTCTAAGCATTGAGGATTCTAAGCTAGGCATTGAGGATTCTAAGCATTGAGGATTCTAAGCATTGAGGATGCTAAGCATTGAGGATTCTAAGCATTGAGGATTCTAAGCTATGTAATGAGGATGCTAAGCATTGAGGATTCTAAGTATTGAGGTTTCTAAGCTAAGCATTGAGGACGCGAAGCATTGAGGATTCTAACTATTGAGGATTCTAAGCAATGCATGGAGGATTCTAAGCATTGAGGATTCTAAACGTTGAGGATTCTAAGCATTGAGGTTTCTAAGCAAAGCATTGAGGATTCTAAGCATTGAGGATTCTAAGCATTGAGGATGCTAAGCATTGAGGATGCTATGCATTGAGGATGCTAAGCATTGAGGATTCTAAGATTTGAGGATGCTAAGCATTGAGGATTCTCAGCATTGAGGATGCTAAGCATTGAGGATTCTAAGCATTGAGGATGCTAAGCATTGAGGATGCTAAGCATTGAGGATTCTAAGCATTGAGGTTTCTAAGCTAAGCATTGAGGACACGAATCATTGAGGATTCTAACTAGTGAGGATTCTAAGCAATGCATGGAGGATGCTAAGCATTGAGGATTCTAAGCATTGAGGATTCTAAGCATTGAGGATTCTAAGCATTGAGGATTTTAAGCATTGAGGATGCTAAGCATTGACGATGCTAAGCATGGAGGATGCTAAGCATTGACGATGCTAAGCATTGAGGATTCTAAGCTATGTAATGAGGATGCTAAGCATTGAGGATGCTAACCATTGAGGATTCTATGCATTGAGGATCCTAAGCTTTGAGGATTCTAAGCATTGAGGATTCTAAGCATTGAGGTTTCTAAGTATCGAGGATTCTAAGCATTGAGGTTTATAAGCATTGAGGTTTCTAAGCATTGAGGATTCTAAGCATTGAGGATTCTAAGCATTGAGGATTCTATGCATTGAGGATTCTAAGCTAGGCATTGAGGATTCTAAGCATTGAGGATTCTAAGCATTGAGGATTCTAAGCATTGAGGATTCTAGGCATTGAGGATTCTAAGCATTGAGGATTGTTAGCATTGAGGATTCTAAGAATTGAGGATTCTAAGCATTGAGTATTCTAAGCATTGAGGATTCTAAGCATTGAGGATTCTAAGCATTGAGGTTTCTAAGCTAAGCATTGAGGATGCTAAGCATTGAGGTTTCTAAGCAGTGAGGATTCTAAGCTAAGCATTGAGGATGCTATGTATTGAGGTTTCTAAGCATTAAGGACTCTGGGCATTGAGGTTTCTAAGCATTGAGGATTCTAAGCTAAGCATTGAGGATTCTAAGCATTCAGGTTTCTAAGCAGTGAGGATTCTAAGCTAAGCATTGAGGATGCTATGTATTGAGGTTTCTAAGCATTAAGGACTCTGTGCATTGAGGTTTCTAAGCATTGAGGATTCTAAGCATTGAGTTTTCTAAGCTAAGCATTGAGGATGCTAAGCATTGAGGATTCTAAGCATTGAGGATTCTAAGCATTGAGGATTCTAAGCATTGAGGATTCTAATCTAGGCATTGCGGATTCTAAGCATTGAGGATTCTAAGCATTGAGGATTCTAAGCATTGAGGTTTCTAAGCTAAGCATTGAGGATTCTAAGCATTGAGGATTCTAAGCATTGAGGTTTCTAAGCAAAGCATTGAGGTTTCTAAGCATTGAGGATGCTAAGCATTGAGGATGCTAAGCATTGAGGATGCTAAGCATTCAGGATGCTAAGCATTGAGGTTGCTAAGCATTGAGGATTCTAAGATTTGAGGATGCTAAGCATTGAGGATTCTAAGCATTGAGGATGCTAAGCATTGACGATGATAAGCATTGAGGATTCTAAGCATTGAGGATGCTAAGCATTGAGGATTCTAAGCATTGAGGATTCTAAGCTATGTAATGAGGATGCTAAGCATTGAGGATTCTAAGTATTGAGGTTTCTAAGCTAAGCATTGAGGACGCGAAGAATTGAGGATTCTAACTATTGAGGATTCTAAGCAATGCATGGAGGATTCTAAGCATTGAGGATTCTAAACGTTGAGGATTCTAAGCATTGAGGTTTCTAAGCAAAGCATTGAGGATTCTAAGCATTGAGGATTCTAAGCATTGAGGATGCTAAGCATTGAGGATGCTAAGCATTGAGGATTCTAAGATTTGAGGATTCTAAGCATTGAGGATTCTAAGCATTGAGGATTCTCAGCATTGAGGATGCTAAGCATTGAGGATTCTAAGCATTGAGGATGCTAAGCATTGAGGATGCTAAGCATTGAGGATTCTAAGCATTGAGGTTTCTAAGCTAAGCATTGAGGATACGAAGCATTGAGGATTCTAACTAGTGAGGATTCTAAGCAATGCATGGAGTATTCTAAGCATTGAGGATTCTAAGCATTGAGGATTCTAAACTATGCATGGAGGATTCTAAGCATTGAGGATTCTAAGCATTGAGGATTCTAAGCATTGAGGATTCTAAGCTATGCATGGAGGATTCTAATCTTTGAGGTTTCTAAGCATTAAGGTCTCTATGCATTGAGGTTTGTAAGCATTTGGGATGCTAAGCAATGAGGTTTCAAACAATAAAATTTCTCAGCATTGACGTTTATAAGCATTGAGGATTCTAAGCATTGAGGATTCTAAGCTAAGCATAGAGCATACTAAGGATTGAGGATGCTAAGTATTGAGGTTTCGAAGCATTGGGGATTCTACGCGTTGAGGATACTAAGCACTGAAGATTCTAAGCATTGAGGTTTCTAAGCAGTGAGGATTCTAATCTAAGCACTGAGGATGCTACGTATTGAGGTTTCTAAGCATTAAGGACTCTGTGCATTGAGGTTTCTAAGCATTGAGGATTATAAGCATTGAGGATTCTAAGCATTGAGGATTCTAAGCATTGAGGATTCTAAGCTTTGAGGATTCTAAGCATTGAGGATTCTAAGCATTGAGGTTTCTAAGTATCGAGGATTCTAAGCATTGAGGTTTATAGGCATTGAGGTTTCTAAGCATTGAGGATTCTAAGCATTGAGGATTCTAAGCATTGAGGATTCTAAGCATTGAGGATTCTAAGCTAAGCATTGAGGATTCTAAGCATTGAGGATTCTAAGCATTGAGGATTCTAAGCTAGGCATTGAGGATTCTAAGCATTGAGGATTCTAAGCATTGAGGATTCTAAGCATTGAGGATTCTAAGCTAAGCATAGAGCATACTAAGGATTGAGGATGCTATGCATTGAGGTTTCGAAGCATTGGGGATTCTACGCGTTGAGGATACTAAGCACTGAAGATTCTAAGCATTGTGGTTTCTAAGCAGTGAGGATTCTTAGCTAATGACTGAGGATGCTACGTATTGAGGTTTCTAAGCATTAAGGACTCTGTGCATTGAGGTTTCTAAGCATTGAGGATTCTAAGCATTGAGGATTCTAAGCATTGAGGATTCTAAGCATTGAGGTTTCTAAGCTAAGCATTGAGGATTCTAAGCATTGAGGATTCTAAGCATTGAGGATTCTAAGCATTGAGGATTTTAAGCATTGAGGATGCTAAGCATTGACGATGCTAAGCATTGACGATGCTAAGCATTGAGGATTCTAAGCTATGTAATGAGGATGCTAAGCATTGAGGATACTAACCATTGAGGATTCTATGCATTGAGGATTCTAAGCTTTGAGGATTCTAAGCATTGAGGATTCTAAGCATTGAAGTTTCTAAGCACTGAGGACTCTATGCTTTGAGGTTTCTAAGCATCGAGGTTTCTAAGCATTGAGGATTCTAAGCCAAGCATTGAGTTTTCTAATCTTTGAGGTTTCTAAGCATTAAGGCCTCTATGCATTGAGGTTTCTAAGCATTAGGGATGCTAAGTATTGAGGTTTCCAAGCAATAAAATTTCTCAGCGTTGAGGATTCTAAGCTATGAGGATTCTAGGCATTGAGGTTTCTAAGCAGTGCATGGAGGATGCTAAGCATTGAGGATTCTAAGCATTGAGGATTCTAAGCTAAGCATAGAGCATACTAAGGATTGAGGATGCTAAGCATTGAGGTTTCTAAGCATTGGGGATTCTACGCATTGAGGATACTAAGCAGTGAGGATTCTAAGCATTGAGGTTTCTAAGCAGTGAGGATTCTAAGCTAAGCACTGAGGATGCTACGTATTGAGGTTTCTAAGCATTAAGGACTCTGTGCATTGAGGTTTCTAAGCATTGAGGATTCTAAGCATTGAGGATTCTAAGCATTGAGGATTCTAAGCATTGAGGTTTCTAAGCTAAGCATTGAGGATTCTAAGCATTGAGGATTCTAAGCTAGGCATTGAGGATTCTAAGCATTGAGGATTCTAAGCATTGAGGATGCTAAGCATTGAGGATGTTAAGCATTGAGGATGCTAAGCATTGAGGATTCTAAGCATTGAGGATTCTAAGCTATGTAATGAGGATGCTAAGCATTGAGGATTCTAAGTATTGAGGTTTCTAAGCTAAGCATTGAGGACGCGAAGCATTGAGGATTCTAACTATTGAGGATTCTAAGCAATGCATGGAGGATTCTAAGCATTGAGGATTCTAAACGTTGAGGATTCTAAGCATTGAGGTTTCTAAGCAAAGCATTGAGGATTCTAAGCATTGAGGATTCTAAGCATTGAGGATGCTAAGCATTGAGGATGCTAAGCATTGAGGATGCTAAGCATTGAGGATTCTAAGATTTGAGGATGCTAAGCATTGAGGATTCTCAGCATTGAGGATGCTAAGCATTGAGGATTCTAAGCATTGAGGATGCTAAGCATTGAGGATGCTAAGCATTGAGGATTCTAAGCATTGAGGTTTCTAAGCTAAGCATTGAGGATACGAATCATTGAGGATTCTAACTAGTGAGGATTCTAAGCAATGCATGGAGGATGCTAAGCATTGAGGATTCTAAGCATTGAGGATTCTAAGCATTGAGGATTCTAAGCATTGAGGATTTTAAGCATTGAGGATGCTAAGCATTGACGATGCTAAGCATTGACGATGCTAAGCATTGACGATGCTAAGCATTGAGGATTCTAAGCTATGTAATGAGGATGCTAAGCATTGAGGATGCTAACCATTGAGGATTCTATGCATTGAGGATCCTAAGCTTTGAGGATTCTAAGCATTGAGGATTCTAAGCATTGAGGTTTCTAAGTATCGAGGATTCTAAGCATTGAGGTTTATAAGCATTGAGGTTTCTAAGCATTGAGGATTCTAAGCATTGAGGATTCTAAGCATTGAGGATTCTATGCATTGAGGATTCTAAGCTAGGCATTGAGGATTCTAAGCATTGAGGATTCTAAGCATTGAGGATTCTAAGCATTGAGGATTCTAGGCATTGAGGATTCTAAGCATTGAGGATTCTAAGCTAAGCATTGAGGATTCTAAGCATTGAGGATTGTTAGCATTGAGGATTCTAAGAACTGAGGATTCTAAGCATTGAGTATTCTAAGCATTGAGGATTCTAAGCATTGAGGATTCTAAGCATTGAGGTTTCTAAGCTAAGCATTGAGGATGCTAAGCATTGAGGTTTCTAAGCAATGAGGATTCTAAGCTAAGCATTGAGGATGCTATGTATTGAGGTTTCTAAGCATTAAGGACTCTGTGCATTGAGGTTTCTAAGCATTGAGGATTCTAAGCTAAGCATTGAGGATTCTAAGCATTCAGGTTTCTAAGCAGTGAGGATTCTAAGCTAAGCATTGAGGATGCTATGTATTGAGGTTTCTAAGCATTAAGGACTCTGTGCATTGAGGTTTCTAAGCATTGAGGATTCTAAGCATTGAGTTTTCTAAGCTAAGCATTGAGGATGCTAAGCATTGAGGATTCTAAGCATTGAGGATTCTAAGCATTGAGGATTCTAAGCATTGAGGATTCTAATATAGGCATTGCGGAATCTAAGCATTGAGGATTCTAAGCATTGAGGATTCTAAGCATTGAGGTTTCTAAGCTAAGCATTGAGGATTCTAAGCATTGAGGATTCTAAGCATTGAGGTTTCTAAGCAAAGCATTGAGGTTTCTAAGCATTGAGGATGCTAAGCATTGAGGATGCTAAGCATTGAGGATGCTAAGCATTCAGGATGCTAAACATTGAGGTTGCTAAGCATTGAGGATTCTATGATTTGAGGATGCTAAGCATTGAGGATTCTAAGCATTGAGGATGCTAAGCATTGACGATGATAAGCATTGAGGATTCTAAGCATTGAGGATGCTAAGCATTGAGGATTCTAAGCATTGAGGATTCTAAGCTATGTAATGAGGATGCTAAGCATTGAGGATTCTAAGTATTGAGGTTTCTAAGCTAAGCATTGAGGACGCGAAGAATTGAGGATTCTAACTATTGAGGATTCTAAGCAATGCATGGAGGATTCTAAGCATTGAGGATTCTAAACGTTGAGGATTTTAAGCATTGAGGTTTCTAAGCAAAGCATTGAGGATTCTAAGCATTGAGGATTCTAAGCATTGAGGATGCTAAGCATTGAGGATGCTAAGCATTGAGGATTCTAAGATTTGAGGATGCTAAGCATTGAGGATTCTAAGCATTGAGGATTCTCAGCATTGAGGATGCTAAGCATTGAGGATTCTAAGCATTGAGGATGCTAAGCATTGAGGATGCTAAGCATTGAGGATTCTAAGCATTGAGGATTCTAAGCATTGAGGTTTCTAAGCTAAGCATTGAGGATACGAAGCATTGAGGATTCTAACTAGTGAGGATTCTAAGCAATGCATGGAGGATTCTAAGCATTGAGGATTCTAAGCATTGAGGATTCTAAACTATGCATGGAGGATTCTAAGCATTGAGGATTCTAAGCATTGAGGATTCTAAGCATTGAGGATTCTAAGCTATGCATGGAGGATTCTAATCTTTGAGGTTTCTAAGCATTAAGGTCTCTATGCATTGAGGTTTGTAAGCATTTGGGATGCTAAGCAATGAGGTTTCAAACAATAAAATTTCTCAGCATTGACGTTTATAAGCATTGAGGATTCTAAGCCTTGAGGATTCTAAGCTAAGCATAGAGCATACTAAGGATTGAGGATGCTAAGCATTGAGGTTTCGAAGCATTGGGGATTCTACGCGTTGAGGATACTAAGCACTGAAGATTCTAAGCATTGAGGTTTCTAAGCAGTGAGGATTCTAAGCTAAGCACTGAGGATGCTACGTATTGAGGTTTCTAAGCATTAAGGACTCTGTGCATTGAGGTTTCTAAGCATTGAGGATTCTAAGCATTGAGGATTCTAAGCATTGAGGATTCTAAGCATTGAGGTTTCTAAGCTAAGCATTGAGGATTCTAAGCATTGAGGATTCTAAGCATTGAGGATTCTAAGCATTGAGGATTTTAAGCATTGAGGATGCTAAGCATTGACGATGCTAAGCATTGACGATGCTAAGCATTGAGGATGCTAAGCATTGAGGATTCTAAGCTATGTAATGAGGATGCTAAGCATTGAGGATGCTAAGCATTGACGATTCTATGCATTGAGGATTCTAAGCTTTGAGGATTCTAAGCATTGAGGATTCTAAGCATTGAGGTTTCTAAGTATCGAGGATTCTAAGCATTGAGGTTTATAAGCATTGAGGTTTCTAAGCATTGAGGATTCTAAGCATTGAGGATTCTAAGCATTGAGGATTCTAAGCATTGAGGATTCTAAGCTAAGCAGTGAGGATTCTAAGCATTGAGGATTCTAAGCATTGAGGATTCTAAGCTAGGCATTGAGGATTCTAAGCATTGAGGATTCTAAGCATTGAGGATTCTAGGCATTGAGGATTCTAAGCATTCAGGATTCTAAGCTAAGCATTGAGGATTCTAAGCATTGAGGATTGTTAGCATTGAGGATTCTAAGAATTGAGGATTCTAAGCATTGAGGATTCTAAGCATTGAGGATTCTAAGCATTGAGGATTCTAAGCATTGAGGATTCTAAGCATTGAGGTTTCTAAGCTAAGCATTGAGGATGCTAAGCATTGAGGATGCTAAGCATTGACGATTCTAAGCATTGAGGATGCTAAGCATTGAGGACTCTAAGCATTGAGGATTCTAAGCAATGAGGATTCTAAGCATTGAGGTTTCTAAGCTAAGCTTTGAGGATTCTAAGCACTGAGGATGCTAAGCATTGAGGTTTCTAAGCATTGAGGATTCTAAGCATTGAGGATTCTAAGCATTGAGGATTCTAAGCATTGAGGATTCTAAGCTAAGCATTGAGGATTCTAAGCATTGAGTATTCTAAGCTTGGAGGATTCTAAGCTAGGCATTGAGGATTCTAAGCATTGAGGATTCTAAGCATTGAGGATTCTAAGCATTGAGGATTCTAGGCATTGAGGATTCTAAGCATTGAGGATTCTAAGCTAAGCATTGAGGATTCTAAGCATTGAGGATTGTTAGCATTGAGGATTCTAAGCATTGAGGATTGTTAGCATTGAGGATTCTAAGCATTGAGGATTCTAAGCATTGAGGATTCTAAGCTAGGCATTGAGGATTCTAAGCATTGAGGATGCTAAGCATTGAGGATTCTAAGCATTGATGATTCTAAGCATTGAGGATGCGAAGCATTGAGGATTCTAAGCATTGAGGATTCTAAGCAATGAGGATTCTAAGCATTGAGGTTTCTAAGCTAGGCATTGAGGATTCTAAGCATTGAGGAATCTAAGCATTGAGGATTCTAAGCATTGAGGATTCTAGGCATTGAGGATTCTAAGCATTGAGGATTCTAAGCATTGAGGATTGTTAGCATTGAGGATTCTAAGAATTGAGGATTCTAAGCATTGAGGATTCTAAGCATTGAGGATTCTAAGCATTGAGGATTCTAAGCTAGGCATTGAGGATTCTAAGCATTGAGGATGCTAAGCATTGGGGATTCTAAGCATTGAGGATTCTAAGCACTGAGGTTTCTAAGCTAAGCATTGAGGATGCTAAGCATTCAGGATGCTAAGCATTGACGATTCTAAGCATTGAGGATGCTAAGCATTGAGGATTCTAAGCATTGAGGATTCTAAGCAATGAGGATTCTAAGCATTGAGGTTTCTAAGCTAAGCTTTGAGGATGCTAAGCAGTGAGGATACTAAGCATTGAGGATTCTAAGCATTGCGGATTCTAAGCATTGAGTATTCTAAGCATTGAGGATTCTAAGCATTGAGTATTCTAAGCATTGAGGATTCTAAGCATTGAGGATTCTAAGCATTGAGGATGCTAAGCATTGAGGATGCTAAGCATTGAGGATTCTAAGCATTGAGGATTCTAAGCATTGAGGTTTCTAAGCAAAGCATTGAGGTTTCTAAGCATTGAGGATGCTAAGCATTGAGGATGCTAAGCATTGAGGATGCTAAGCATTGAGGATGCTAAGCATTGTGGTTGCTAAGCATTGAGGATGCTAAGCTTTGAGGATGCTAAGCATTGAGGATTCTAAGCATTGAGGATGCTAAGCATTGAGGATGTTAAGCATTGAGGATGCTAAGCATTGAGGATTCTAAGCATTGAGGATTCTAAGCTATGTAATGAGGATGCTAAGCATTGAGGATTCTAAGTATTGAGGTTTCTAAGCTAAGCATTGAGGACGCGAAGCATTGAGGATTCTAACTATTGAGGATTCTAAGCAATGCATGGAGGATTCTAAGCATTGAGGATTCTAAACGTTGAGGATTCTAAGCATTGAGGTTTCTAAGCAAAGCATTGAGGATTCTAAGCATTGAGGATTCTAAGCATTGAGGATGCTAAGCATTGAGGATGCTAAGCATTGAGGATTCTAAGATTTGAGGATGCTAAGCATTGAGGATTCTAAGCATTGAGGATTCTCAGCATTGAGGATGCTAAGCATTGAGGATTCTAAGCATTGAGGATGCTAAGCATTGAGGATGCTAAGCATTGAGGATTCTAAGCATTGAGGATTCTAAGCATTGAGGTTTCTAATCTAAGCATTGAGGATACGAAGCATTGAGGATTCTAACTAGTGAGGATTCTAAGCAATGCATGGAGGATGCTAAGCATTGAGGATTCTAAGCAATGAGGATTCTAAACTATGCATGGAGGATTCTAAGCATTGAGGATTCTAAGCATTGAGGATTCTAAGCATTGAGGATTCTAAGCTATGCATGGAGGATTCTAAGCATTGAGGATTCTAAGCATTGAGGTTTCTAAGCATTAAGGTCTCTATGCATTGAGGTTTGTAAGCATTTGGGATGCTAAGCAATGAGGTTTCAAACAATAAAATTTCTCAGCATTGACGTTTATAAGCATTGAGGATTCTAAGCATTGAGGATTCTAAGCTAAGCATAGAGCATACTAAGGATTGAGGATGCTAAGGATTGAGGTTTCGAAGCATTGGGGATTCTACGCGTTGAGGATACTAAGCACTGAAGATTCTAAGCATTGAGGTTTCTAAGCAGTGAGGATTCTAAGCTAAGCACTGAGGATGCTACGTATTGAGGTTTCTAAGCATTAAGGACTCTGTGCATTGAGGTTTCTAAGCATTGAGGATTCTAAGCATTGAGGATTCTATGCATTGAGGATTCTAAGCTTTGAGGATTCTAAGCATTGAGGATTCTAAGCATTGAGGTTTCTAAGTATCGAGGATTCTAAGCATTGAGGTTTATAAGCATTGAGGTTTCTAAGCATTGAGGATTCTAAGCATTGAGGATTCTAAGCATTGAGGATTCTAAGCATTGAGGATTCTAAGCTAAGCATTGAGGATTCTAAGCATTGAGGATTCTAAGCATTGAGGATTCTAAGCTAGGCATTGAGGATTCTAAGTATTGAGGATTCTAAGCATTGAGGATTCTAGGCATTGAGGATTCTAAGCATTCAGGATTCTAAGCTAAGCATTGAGGATTCTAAGCATTGAGGATTGTTAGCATTGAGGATTCTAAGAATTGAGGATTCTAAGCATTGAGGATTCTAAGCATTGAGGATTCTAAGCTAAGCATTGAGGATGCTAAGCATTGAGGATGCTAAGCATTGACGATTCTAAGCATTGAGGATGCTAAGCATTGAGGACTCTAAGCATTGAGGATTCTAAGCAATGAGGATTCTAAGCATTGAGGTTTCTAAGCTAAGCTTTGAGGATTCTAAGCATTGAGGATGCTAAGCATTGAGGTTTCTAAGCATTGAGGATTCTAAGCATTGAGGATTCTAAGCATTGAGGATTCTAAGCATTGAGGATTCTAAGCTAAGCATTGAGGATTCTAAGCATTGAGGATTCTAAGCATTGAGGATTCTAAGCTAGGCACTGAGGATTCTAAGCATTGAGGATTCTAAGCATTGAGGATTCTAAGCATTGAGGATTCTAGGCATTGAGGATTCTAAGCATTGAGGATTCTAAGCTAAGCATTGAGGATTCTAAGCATTGAGGATTGTTAGCATTGAGGATTCTAAGCATTGAGGATTCTAAGCATTCAGGATGCTAAGCATTGACGATTCTAAGCATTGAGGATTCTAAGCATTGAGGATTCTAAGCAATGCATGGAGGATTCTAAGCATTGAGGATTCTAAACGTTGAGGATTCTAAGCATTGAGGTTTCTAAGCAAAGCATTGAGGATTCTAAGCATTGAGGATTCTAAGCATTGAGGATGCTAAGCATTGAGGATGCTAAGCATTGAGGATTCTAAGATTTGAGGATGCTAAGCATTGAGGATACTAAGCATTGAGGATTCTCAGCATTGAGGATGCTAAGCATTGAGGATTCTAAGCATTGAGGATGCTAAGCATTGAGGATGCTAAGCATTGAGGATTCTAAGCATTGAGGATTCTAAGCATTGAGGTTTCTAAGCTAAGCATTGAGGATTCTAAGCATTGAGGATTCTAAGCATTGAGGATTCTAAGCTAGGCATTGAGGATTCTAAGCATTGAGGATTCTAAGCATTGAGGATTCTAGGCATTGAGGATTCTAAGCATTGAGGATTCTAAGCTAAGCATTGAGGATTCTAAGCATTGAGGATTGTTAGCATTGAGGATTCTAAGAATTGAGGATTCTAAGCATTGAGGATTCTAAGCATTGAGGATTCTAAGCATTGAGGATTCTAAGCATTGAGGTTTCTAAGCTAAGCATTGAGGATGCTAAGCATTGAGGATGCTAAGCATTGACGATTCTAAGCATTGAGGATGCTAAGCATTGAGGACTCTAAGCATTGAGGATTCTAAGCAATGAGGATTCTAAGCATTGAGGTTTCTAAGCTAAGCTTTGAGGATTCTAAGCACTGAGGATGCTAAGCATTGAGGTTACTAAGCATTGAGGATTCTAAGCATTGAGGATTCTAAGCATTGAGGATTCTAAGCATTGAGGATTCTAAGCTAAGCATTGAGGATTCTAAGCATTGAGGATTCTAAGCATGGAGGATTCTAAGCTAGGCATTGAGGATTCTAAGCATTGAGGATTCTAAGCATTGAGGATTCTAAGCATTGAGGATTCTAGGCATTGAGGATTCTAAGCATTGAGGATTCTAAGCTAAGCATTGAGGATTCTAAGCATTGAGGATTGTTAGCATTGAGGATTCTAAGCATTGAGAATTGTTAGCATTGAGGATTCTAAGCATTGAGGATTCTAAGCATTGAGGATTCTAAGCTAGGCATTGAGGATTCTAAGCATTGAGGATGCTAAGCATTGAGGATTCTAAGCATTGATGATTCTAAGCATTGAGGATGCGAAGCATTGAGGATTCTAAGCATTGAGGATTCTAAGCAATGAGGATTCTAAGCATTGAGGTTTCTAAGCTAGGCATTGAGGATTCTAAGCATTGAGGAATCTAAGCATTGAGGATTCTAAGCATTGAGGATTCTAGGCATTGAGGATTCTAAGCATTGAGGATTCTAAGCTAAGCATTGAGGATTCTAAGCATTGAGGATTGTTAGCATTGAGGATTCTAAGAATTGAGGATTCTAAGCATTGAGGATTCTAAGCATTGAGGATTCTAAGCATTGAGGATTCTAAGCTAGGCATTGAGGATTCTAAGCATTGAGGATGCTAAGCATTGGGGATTCTAAGCATTGAGGATTCTAAGCACTGAGGTTTCTAAGCTAAGCATTGAGGATGCTAAGCATTCAGGATGCTAAGCATTGACGATTCTAAGCATTGAGGATGCTAAGCATTGAGGATTCTAAGCATTGAGGATTCTAAGCAATGAGGATTCTAAGCATTGAGGTTTCTAAGCTAAGCTTTGAGGATGCTAAGCATTGAGGATACTAAGCATTGAGGATTCTAAGCATTGCGGATTCTAAGCATTGAGTATTCTAAGCATTGAGGATTCTAAGCATTGAGTATTCTAAGCATTGAGGATTCTAAGCATTGAGGATTCTAAGCATTGAGGATGCTAAGCATTGAGGATGCTAAGCATTGAGGATTCTAAGCATTGAGAATTCTAAGCATTGAGGTTTCTAAGCAAAGCATTGAGGTTTCTAAGCATTGAGGATGCTAAGCATTGAGGATGCTAAGCATTGAGGATGCTAAGCATTGAGGATGCTAAGCATTGTGGTTGCTATGCATTGAGGATGCTAAGCTTTGAGGATGCTAAGCATTGAGGATTCTAAGCATTGAGGATGCTAAGCATTGAGGATGCTAAGCATTGAGGATGTTAAGCATTGAGGATGCTAAGCATTGAGGATTCTAAGCATTGAGGATTCTAAGCTATGTAATGAGGATGCTAAGCATTGAGGATTCTAAGTATTGAGGATTCTAAGCTAAGCATTGAGGACGCGAAGCATTGAGGATTCTAACTATTGAGGATTCTAAGCAATGCATGGAGGATTCTAAGCATTGAGGATTCTAAACGATGAGGATTCTAAGCATTGAGGTTTCTAAGCAAAGCATTGAGGATTCTAAGCATTGAGGATTCTAAGCATTGAGGATGCTAAGCATTGAGGATGCTAAGCATTGAGGATTCTAAGATTTGAGGATGCTAAGCATTGAGGATTCTAAGCATTGAGGATTCTCAGCATTGAGGATGCTAAGCATTGAGGATTCTAAGCATTGAGGATTCTAAGCATTGAGGATCCTAAGCTATGCATGGAGGATTCTAAGCATTGAGGATTCTAAGCATTGAGGTTTCTAAGCATTAAGGTCTCTATGCATTGAGGTTTGTAAGCATTTGGGATGCTAAGCAATGAGGTTTCAAACAATAAAATTTCTCAGCATTGACGTTTATAAGCATTGAGGATTCTAAGCATTGAGGATTCTAAGCTAGGCATAGAGCATACTAAGGATTGAGGATGCTAAGCATTGAGGTTTCGAAGCATTGGGGATTCTACGCGTTGAGGATACTAAGCACTGAAGATTCTAAGCATTGAGGTTTCTAAGCAGTGAGGATTCTAAGCTAAGCACTGAGGATGCTACGTATTGAGGTTTCTAAGCATTAAGGACTCTGTGCATTGAGGTTTCTAAGCATTGAGGATTCTAAGCATTGAGGATTCTATGCATTGAGGATTCTAAGCTTTGAGGATTCTAAGCATTGAGGATTCTAAGCATTGAGGTTTCTAAGTATCGAGGATTCTAAGCATTGAGGTTTATAAGCATTGAGGTTTCTAAGCATTGAGGATTCTAAGCATTGAGGATTCTAAGCATTGAGGATTCTAAGCATTGAGGATTCTAAGCTAAGCATTGAGGATTCTAAGCATTGAGGATTCTAAGCATTGAGGATTCTAAGCATTGAGGATTCTAAGCATTGAGGATTCTAGGCATTGAGGATTCTAAGCATTGAGGATTCTAAGCTAAGCATTGAGGATTCTAAGCATTGAGGATTGTTAGCATTGAGGATTCTAAGAATTGAGGATTCTAAGCATTGAGGATTCTAAGCATTGAGGATTCTAAGCATTGAGGATTCTAAGCACTGAGGTTTCTATGCTAAGCATTGAGGATGCTAAGCATTGAGGATGCTAAGCATTGACGATTCTAAGCATTGAGGATGCTTAGCATTGAGGACTCTAAGCATTGAAGATTCTAAGCAATGAGGATTCTAAGCATTGAGGTTTCTAAGCTAAGCTTTGAGGATTCTAAGCATTGAGAATGCTAAGCATTGAGGTTTCTAAGCATTGAGGATTCTAAGCATTGAAAATTCTAAGCATTGATGATTCTAAGCATTGAGGATTCTAAGCTAAGCATTGAGGATTCTAAGCATTGAGGATTCTAAGCATTGAGGATTCTAAGCTAGGCATTGAGGATTCTAAGCATTGAGGATTCTAAGCATTGAGGGCTCTAAGCATTGAGGATTCTAGGCATTGAGGATGCTAAGCATTGAGGATTCTAAGCTAAGCATTGAGGATTCTAAGCATTGAGGATTGTTAGCATTGAGGATTCTAAGAATTGAGGATTCTAAGCATTGAGGATTCTAAGCATTGAGGATTCTGAGCATTGAGGATTCTAAGCATTGAGGATTCTAAGCTAGGCATTGAGGATTCTAAGCATTGAGGATGCTAAGCATTGAGGATTCTAAGCATTGAGGATTCTAAGCATTGAGGTTTCTAAGCTAAGCATTGAGTATGCTAAGCATTGAGGATGCTAAGCATTGACGATTCTAAGCATTGAGGATGCTAAGCATGGAGGATTCTAAGCATTGAGGATTCTAAGCAATGAGGATTCTAAGCATTGAGGATTCTAAGCTAAGCATTGAGGATTCTAAGCATTGAGGATTCTAAGCATTGAGGATTCTAAGCTAGGCATTGAGGATTCTAAGAATTGAGGATTCTAAGCATTGAGGATTCTAAGCATTGAGGATTCTAGGCATTGAGGATTCTAAGCATTGAGGATTCTAAGCTAAGCATTGAGGATTCTAAGCATTGAG
Organism: Coturnix japonica; assembly: GCF_054131305.1. Lineage (NCBI taxonomy): Eukaryota > Metazoa > Chordata > Aves > Galliformes > Phasianidae > Coturnix > Coturnix japonica. Next base: position 6,408,304 of record NC_140693.1, on the reverse strand, counting down.
GATTGTTAGCATTGAGGATTCTAAGAATTGAGGATTCTAAGCATTGAGGATTCTAAGCATTGAGGATTCTAAGCATTGAGGATTCTAAGCATTGAGGTTTCCAAGCTAAGCATTGAGGATGCTAAGCATTGAGGATGCTAAGCATTGACGATTCTAAGCATTGAGGATGCTAAGCATTGAGGACTCTAAGCATTGAGGATTCTAAGCAATGAGGATTCTAAGCATTGAGGTTTCTAAGCTAAGCTTTGAGGATTCTAAGCACTGAGGATGCTAAGCATTGAGGTTTCTAAGCATTGAGGATTCTAAGCATTGAGGATTCTAAGCATTGAGGATTCTAAGCTAAGCATTGAGGATTCTAAGCATTGAGGATTCTAAGCATGGAGGATTCTAAGCTAGGCATTGAGGATTCTAAGCATTGAGGATTCTAAGCATTGAGGATTCTAAGCATTGAGGATTCTAGGCATTGAGGATTCTAAGCATTGAGGATTCTAAGCTAAGCATTGAGGATTGTAAGCATTGAGGATTGTTAGCATTGAGGATTCTAAGCATTGAGGATTGTTAGCATTGAGGATTCTAAGCATTGAGGATTCTAAGCATTGAGGATTCTAAGCTAGGCATTGAGGATTCTAAGCATTGAGGATGCTAAGCATTGAGGATTCTAAGCATTGATGATTCTAAGCATTGAGGATGCGAAGCATTGAGGATTCTAAGCATTGAGGATTCTAAGCAATGAGGATTCTAAGCATTGAGGTTTCTAAGCTAGGCATTGAGGATTCTAAGCATTGAGGAATCTAAGCATTGAGGATTCTAAGCATTGAGGATTCTAGGCATTGAGGATTCTAAGCATTGAGGATTCTAAGCTAAGCATTGAGGATTCTAAGCATTAAGGATTGTTAGCATTGAGGATTCTAAGAATTGAGGATTCTAAGCATTGAGGATTCTAAGCATTGAGGATTCTAAGCATTGAGGATTCTAAGCATTGAGGATTCTAAGCTAGGCATTGAGGATTCTAAGCATTGAGGCTGCTAAGCATTGGGGATTCTAAGCATTGAGGATTCTAAGCACTGAGGTTTCTAAGCTAAGCATTGAGGATGCTAAGCATTCAGGATGCTAAGCATTGACGATTCTAAGCATTGAGGATGCTAAGCATTGAGGATTCTAAGCATTGAGGATTCTAAGCAATGAGGATTCTAAGCATTGAGGTTTCTAAGCTAAGCTTTGAGGATGCTAAGCATTGAGGATACTAAGCATTGAGGATTCTAAGCATTGCGGATTCTAAGCATTGAGTATTCTAAGCATTGAGGATTCTAAGCATTGAGTATTCTAAGCATTGAGGATTCTAAGCATTGAGGATTCTAAGCATTGAGGATTCTAGGCATTGAGGATTCTAAGCATTGAGGATTCTAAGCTAAGCATTGAGGATTCTAAGCATTGAGGATTGTTAGCATTGAGGATTCTAAGCATTGAGGATTGTTAGCATTGAGGATTCTAAGCATTGAGGATTCTAAGCATTGAGGATTCTAAGCTAGGCATTGAGGATTCTAAGCATTGAGGATGCTAAGCATTGAGGATTCTAAGCATTGATGATTCTAAGCATTGAGGATGCGAAGCATTGAGGATTCTAAGCATTGAGGATTCTAAGCAATGAGGATTCTAAGCATTGAGGTTTCTAAGCTAGGCATTGAGGATTCTAAGCATTGAGGAATCTAACCATTGAGGATTCTAAGCATTGAGGATTCTAGGCATTGAGGATTCTAAGCATTGAGGATTCTAAGCTAAGCATTGAGGATTCCAAGCATTAAGGATTGTTAGCATTGAGGATTCTAAGAATTGAGGATTCTAAGCATTGAGGATTCTAAGCATTGAGGATTCTAAGCTAGGCATTGAGGATTCTAAGCATTGAGGATGCTAAGCATTGGGGATTCTAAGCATTGAGGATTCTAAGCACTGAGGTTTCTAAGCTAAGCATTGAGGATGCTAAGCATTCAGGATGCTAAGCATTGACGATTCTAAGCATTGAGGATGCTAAGCATTGAGGATTCTAAGCATTGAGGATTCTAAGCAATGAGGATTCTAAGCATTGAGGTTTCTAAGCTAAGCTTTGAGGATGCTAAGCATTGAGGATACTAAGCATTGAGGATTCTAAGCATTGCGGATTCTAAGCATTGAGTATTCTAAGCATTGAGGATTCTAAACATTGAGTATTCTAAGCATTGAGGATTCTAAGCATTGAGGATTCTAAGCATTGAGGATGCTAAGCATTGAGGATGCTAAGCATTGAGGATTCTAAGCATTGAGGTTTCTAAGCAAAGCATTGAGGTTTCTAAGCATTGAGGATGCTAAGCATTGAGGATGCTAAGCATTGAGGATGCTAAGCATTGAGGATGCTAAGCATTGTGGTTGCTAAGCATTGAGGATGCTAAGCTTTGAGGATGCTAAGCATTGAGGATTCTAAGCATTGAGGATGCTAAGCATTGAGGATGCTAAGCATTGAGGATGTTAAGCATTGAGGATGCTAAGCATTGAGGATTCTAAGCATTGAGGATTCTAAGCTATGTAATGAGGATGCTAAGCATTGAGGATTCTAAGTATTGAGGTTTCTAAGCTAAGCATTGAGGACGCGAAGCATTGAGGATTCTAACTATTGAGGATTCTAAGCAATGCATGGAGGATTCTAAGCATTGAGGATTCTAAACGTTGAGGATTCTAAGCATTGAGGTTTCTAAGCAAAGCATTGAGGATTCTAAGCATTGAGGATTCTAAGCATTGAGGATGCTAAGCATTGAGGATGCTAAGCATTGAGGATTCTAAGATTTGAGGATGCTAAGCATTGAGGATTCTAAGCATTGAGGATTCTCAGCATTGAGGATGCTAAGCATTGAGGATTCTAAGCATTGAGGATGCTAAGCATTGAGGATGCTAAGCATTGAGGATTCTAAGCATTGAGGATTCTAAGCATTGAGGTTTCTAAGCTAAGCATTGAGGATACGAAGCATTGAGGATTCTAACTAGTGAGGATTCTAAGCAATGCATGGAGGATGCTAAGCATTGAGGATTCTAAGCATTGAGGATTCTAAACTATGCATGGAGGATTCTAAGCACTGAGGATTCTAAGCATTGAGGATTCTAAGCATTGAGGATTCTAAGCTATGCATGGAGGATTCTAAGCATTGAGGATTCTAAGCATTGAGGTTTCTAAGCATTAAGGTCTCTATGCATTGAGGTTTGTAAGCATTTGGGATGCTAAGCAATGAGGTTTCAAACAATAAAATTTCTCAGCATTGACGTTTATAAGCATTGAGGATTCTAAGCATTGAGGATTCTAAGCTAAGCATAGAGCATACTAAGGATTGAGGATGCTAAGCATTGAGGTTTCGAAGCATTGGGGATTCTACGCGTTGAGGATACTAAGCACTGAAGATTCTAAGCATTGAGGTTTCTAAGCAGTGAGGATTCTAAGCTAAGCACTGAGGATGCTACGTATTGAGGTTTCTAAGCATTAAGGACTCTGTGCATTGAGGTTTCTAAGCATTGAGGATTCTAAGCATTGAGGATTCTATGCATTGAGGATTCTAAGCTTTGAGGTTTCTAAGCATTGAGGATTCTAAGCATTGAGGTTTCTAAGTATCGAGGATTCTAAGCATTGAGGTTTATAAGCATTGAGGTTTCTAAGCATTGAGGATTCTAAGCATTGAGGATTCTAAGCATTGAGGATTCTAAGCATTGAGGATTCTAAGCTAAGCATTGAGGATTCTAAGCATTGAGGATTCTAAGCATTGAGGATTCTAAGCATTGAGGATTCTAAGCATTGAGGATTCTAAGCATTGAGGATTCTAAGCTAAGCATTGAGGATTCTAAGCATTGAGGATTCTAAGCATTGAGGATTCTAAGCATTGAGGATTCTAAGCATTGAGGTTTCTAAGTATCGAGGATTCTAAGCATTGAGGTTTATAAGCATTGAGGTTTCTAAGCATTGAGGATTCTAAGCATTGAGGATTCTAGGCATTGAGGATTCTAAGCATTGAGGATTCTAAGCTAAGCATTGAGGATTCTAAGCATTGAGGATTGTTAGCATTGAGGATTCTAAGAATTGAGGATTCTAAGCATTGAGGATTCTAAGCATTGAGGATTCTAAGCATTGAGGATACTAAGCACAGAGGTTTCTAAGCTAAGCATTGAGGATGCTAAGCATTGAGGATGCTAAGCATTGACGATTCTAAGCATTGAGGATGCTTAGCATTGAGGACTCTAAGCATTGAAGATTCTAAGCAATGAGGATTCTAAGCATTGAGGTTTCTAAGCTAAGCTTTGAGGATTCTAAGCATTGAGGATGCTAAGCATTGAGGTTTCTAAGCATTGAGGATTCTAAGCATTGAAAATTCTAAGCATTGAGGATTCTAAGCATTGAGGATTCTAAGCTAAGCATTGAGGATTCTAAGCATTGAGGATTCTAAGCATTGAGGATTCTAAGCTAGGCATTGAGGATTCTAAGCATTGAGGATTCTAAGCATTGAGGGCTCTAAGCATTGAGGATTCTAGGCATTGAGGATGCTAAGCATTGAGGATTCTAAGCTAAGCATTGAGGATTCTAAGCATTGAGGATTGTTAGCATTGAGGATTCTAAGAATTGAGGATTCTAAGCATTGAGGATTCTAAGCATTGAGGATTCTGAGCATTGAGGATTCTAAGCATTGAGGATTCTAAGCTAGGCATTGAGGATTCTAAGCATTGAGGATGCTAAGCATTGAGGATTCTAAGCATTGAGGATTCTAAGCATTGAGGTTTCTAAGCTAAGCATTGAGTATGCTAAGCATTGAGGATGCTAAGCATTGACGATTCTAAGCATTGAGGATGCTAAGCATTGAGGATTCTAAGCATTGCGGATTCTAAGCATTGAGTATTCTAAGCATTGAGGATTCTAAGCATTGAGGATTCTAAGCATTGAGGATGCTAAGCACTGAGGATTCTAAGCATTGCGGATTCTAAGCATTGAGGATTCTAAGCATTGAGGATTCTAAGCATTGAGGATTCTACGCATTGAGGATGCTAAGTATTGAGGATGCTAAGCATTCAGGATTCTAAGCATTGCGGATTCTCAGCATTGAGGATTCTAAGCATTGAGGATTCTAAGCATTGAGGATGCTAAGCATTGAGGATGCTAAACATTGAGGATGCTAAGCATTGAGGATTCTAAGCTATGTAATGAGGATGATAAGCATTGAGGATGCTAAGCGTTGAGGATTCTATGCATTGAGGATTCTAAGCATTGAGGATTCTAAGCATTGATGATTCTAAGCATTGAGGTTTCTAAGCATTGAGGATTCTAAGCATTGAGGATTCTAAGCATTGAGGATTCTAAGCTAAGCATTGCGGATTCTAATCATTGAGGATTCTAAGCATTGAGGATTCTAAGCATTGAGGATTCTAAGCAAGGCATTGAGGATTCTAAGCTAGGCATTGAGGATTCTAAGCATTGAGGATTTTAAGCATTGAGGATTCTAAGCATTGAGGTTTCTAAGGTAAGCATTGAGGATTCTAAGCATTGAGGATTCTTAGCATTGAGGATTCTAAGCATTGAGGATTCTAAGCATTGAGGAGTCTAAGCATTGAGGATTCTAAGCATTGAGGATTCTAATCATTGAGGATTCTAAGCTAGGCATTGAGGATTCTAAGCATTGAGGATGCTAAGCATTGAGGATTCTAAGCATTGAGGTTTCTGAGCTAAGCATTGAGGATTCTAAGCATTGAGGATTCTAAGCATTGAGGATTCTAAGCATTGAGGATGCTAAGCATTGAGGATGCTAAGCATTGAGGATGCTAAGCATTGAGGATGCTTTAGCATTGAGGATTCTAAGCATTGAGGATTCTAAGCATTGAGGATGCTAAGCATTGAGGATGCTAAGCATTGAGGATGCTAAGCATTGAGGATGCTAAGCATTGAGGATGCTTTAGCATTGAGGATTCTAAGCATTGAGGATTCTAAGCATTGAGGATGCTAAGCATTGAGGATGCTAAGCATTGAGAATGCTAAGCATTGAGGATGCTAAGCATTGACGATTCTAAGCATTGAGGATTCTAAGCATTGAGGATGCTAAGAAATGAGGATGCTAAGCATATAGGATGCTAAGCATTGAGGATGCTAAGCATTGAGGATTCTAAGCATTGAGGTTTCTAAGCTAAGCATTGAGGATGCGAAGCATTTAGGATTCTAACTATTGAGGATTCTAAGCAATGCATGGAGGATGCTAAGCATTGAGGATTCTAAGCACTGAGGATTCTAAGCTATGCATGGAGGATTCTAAGCATTGAGGATTCTAAGCATTGAGGATTCTAAGCCAAGCATTGAGTTTTCTAATCTTTGAGGTTTCTAAGCATTAAGGCCTCTATGCATTGAGGTTTGTAAGCATTTGGGATGCTAAGCAATGAGGTTTCAAACAATAAAATTTCTCAGCATTGAGGTTTGTAAGCGTTGAGGATTCTAAGCATTGAGGATTCTAAGCTAAGCATAGAGCATACTAAATATTAAGGATGCTAAGAATTGAGGTTTCTAAGCATTGGGGATTCTATGCTAAGCACTGAGGATGCTAAGTATTGAGGTTTCTAAGCATTAAGGACTCTGTGCATTGAGGATTCTAAGCATTGAGGTTTCTAAGCATTGAGGATTCTAAGCATTGAGGATTCTAAGCTAGGCATTGAGGATTCTAAGCATTGAGGTTTCTAAGCTAAGCATTGAGGATTCTAAGCATTGAGGATTCTAAGCATTGAGGATGCTAAGAATTGAGGGTGCTAAGCATTGAGGATTCTAAGCATTGAGGATTCTAAGCCAAGCACTGAGTTTTCTAATCTTTGAGGTTTCTAAACATTAAGGCCTCTATGCACTGAGGTTTTTAAGCATTAGGGATGCTAAGCATTGAGGTTTCAGAGCAATATAATTTCTAAGCAATGAGGATTCTACGCATTGAGGTTTCTATGCATGCATGGAGGATGCTAAGCATTGAACTTCCTAAGCAGTGAGGATTCTGAGCTTTCAGGATTCGAAGCTAAGCAATGAGGATGCTAAGCATTGAGGATTCTAAGCATTGAGGATTCTAAGCTAAGCATAGAGCATACTATGGATTGAGGATGCTAAGCATTGAGGTTTCTAAGCATTGGGGATTCTACGCACTGAGGATGCTAAGCACTGAGGATGCTAAGTATTGAGGTTTCTAAGCATTAAGGACTCTGTGCATTGAGGTTTCTAAGCATTGAGGATCCTGAGCTTTGAGGATTCTAAGCTAAGCATTGAGGATGCTAAGCATTGAGGATTCTAAGCATTGAGGATTCTAAGCTATGCACTGAGGATGCTAAGTATTGAGGTTTCTAAGCTATGCATTGAGAATGCTAAGCATTGAGGATGCGAAGCATTGAGGTTTCTAAGCTAAGCATTGAGGATGCGAAGCATTGTGGATTCTAAGCTCAGCATTGAGGATTCTAAGCATTGAGGATTCTAATCATTCAGGTTTCTAAGCAGTGAGGATTCTAAGCTAAGCACTGAGGATGCTAAGTATTGAGGTTTCTAAGCATTAAGGACTCTAATCATTGAGGATTCTAAGCATTGAGGATTCTAAGCATTGAGGATTCTAAGCATGGCATTGAGGATGCTAAGCATTGAGGGTTTTATGCATTGAGGATGCTAAGCATTGAGGGTTTTATGCATTGAGGATTCTAAGCATTGAGGTTTCTAAGCTAAGCATTGAGGATTCTAAGCATTGAGGATTCTAATCTATGCATTGAGGATTCTAAGCATTGAGGATTCTAAGCTATGCATTGAGGATTCTAAGCATTGAGGATTCTAAGCCAAGCATTGAGTTTTCTAATCTTTGAGTTTTCTAAGCATTAAGGCCTCTATGCATTGAGGTTTGTAAGCATTTGGGATGCTAAGCAATGAGGTTTCAAACAATAAAATTTCTCAGCATTGAGGTTTGTAAGCATTGCGGATTGTAAGCATTGAGGATTCTAAGCTAAGCATAGAGCATACTAAGGATTGAGGATGCTAAGCATTGAGGTTTCTAAGCATTGGGGATTTTACGCTTTGAGGATGGTAAGCACTGAAGATTCTAAGCATTGAGGTTTCTAAGCAGTGAGGATTCTAAGCTAAGCACTGAGGATGCTAAGCATTGAGGTTTCTAAGCATTACGGACTCTGTGCATTGAGGATTCTAAGCATTGAGGATGCTAAGCATTGAGGTTTCTAAGCATTGAGGATTCTAAGCATTGAGGATTCTAAGCCAAGCATTGAGTTCTCTAATCTTGGAGGTTTCTAAACATTAAGGCCTCTATGCATTGAGAATTGTAAGCATTAGGGATGCTAAGCATTGAGGTTTCAGAGCAATAAAATTTATAAGCAATGAGGATTCTGCGCATTGAGGTTTCTAAGCAATGCATGGAGGATGCTAAGCATTAATGATTCTAAGCACTGAGGATTCTAAGCTATGTAATGAGGATGCTAAGCATTGAGGATGCTAAGCATTGAGGATTCTAACTATTGAGGATTCTAAGCAATGCACGGAGGATTCTAAGCATTGAGGATTCAAAGCTATGCATGGAGGATTCTAAGCATTGAGGATTCTAAGCATTGAGGTTTCTAAGCAGTGAGGATTCTAAGCTAAGCACTGAGGATGCTAAGTATTGAGGATTCTAAGCATTGAGGATTCTAAGCATTGAGGATTCTAAGCATTGAGGATTCTAAGCATTGAGGTTTCTAAACATTCAGGGTTCAAAGCATTGAGGATGCCAAGCATTGAGGATTCCAAGCATTGAGGATTCCAAGCATTGAGGATGCTAAGCATTGAGGATTCTAAGCATTGAGGATTCTAAGCATTGAGGATTCTTGCCAAGCATTGAGTTTTCTAATCTTTGAGGTTTCTAAACATTAAGGCTTCTATGGACTGAGGCTTGTAAGCATTAGGGATGCTAAGCATTGAGGTTTCAGAGCAATAAAATTTCTAAGCAATGAGGATTCTACGCATTGAGGTTTCTATGCATGCATGGAGGATGCTAAGCATTGAGGTTCCTAAGCAGTGAGGATTCTGAGCTTTGAGGATTCGAAGCTAAGCAATGAGGATGCTAAGCAATGAGGATGCTAAGCAATGAGGATGCTAAGCATTGAGGATACTAAGCATTGAGGATTCTAAGCTAAGCATAGAGCATACTAAGGATTGAGGATGCTAAGCATTGAGGTTTCTATGGATTGGGGAATTTACGCATTGAGGATGCTAAGCACTGAGTTTTCAAAACAGTGAGGATTCTAAGCTAAGCACTGAGGATGCTAAGTATTGAGGTTTCTAAGCATTAAGGACTCTGTGCATTGAGGTTTCTAAGCATTGAGGATCCTAAGCATTGACGATGCTAAGAATTGAGGATTCTAAGCATTGAGGATTCTAAGCATTGAGGATTCTAAGCTAAGCATTTAGGATTCTAAGCATTGAGGATTCTAAGCTATGCACTGAGGATGCTAAGTATTGAGGTTTCTAAGCATTAAGGACTCTGTGCATTGAGGATTCTAAGCATTGAGGTTTCTAAGCATTGAGGATTCTATGCATTGAGGATTCTAAGCTAAGCATAGGGCATACTAAGGATTGAGGATTCTAAGCATTGAGGATTCTAACTATTGAGGATTCTAAGCATTGAGGATTCTATGTATTGAGGATTCTATGCATTAAGTACTCTAAGCATTGAGGTTTCTAAGCCTTAAGGTCTCTATGCATTGAGGTTTCTAAGAATTGAGTATTCTAAGCCAAGCATTGAGTTTTCTAATCTTTGAGGTTTCTAAGCCTTAAGGCCTTTATGCATTGAGGTTTGTAAGCATTAGGGATGCTAAGCAATGAGGTTTCAATGCAATAAAATTTCTCAGCGTTGCGTATTCTAAGCAATGAGGATTCTAAGCTAAGCCTAGTGCATACTAAGGATTGAGGATGCTAAGCATTGAGGTTTCTAAACATTGGGGATTCTATGCATTGAGGATGCAAAGCACTGAGGATTCTAATCATTGAGGTTTCTAAGCAGTGAGGATTCTAAGCTAAGCAATGAGGATGCTAAGTATTGAGGTTTCTAAGCATTAAGGACTCTGTGCATTGAGGTTTCTAAGCATTGAGGATCCTGAGCTTTGAGGATTCTAAGTTATCCATTGAGGATGCTAAGCATTGAGGATGCTAAACTATGCATTAAGGATTCGAAGCATTGAGGATTCTAAGCATTGAGGATTCTAAGCCAAGCATTGAGTTTTCTAATCTTTGAGGTTTCTAAGCATTAAGGCCTCTATGCATTGAGGTTTGTAAGCATTGAGGATGCTAAGCAATGAGGTTTCAAACAATAAAATTTCTCAGCATTAAGGTTTGTAAGCATTGAGGATTCTAAGCATTGAGGATTCTAAGCTAAGCATAGAGCATACTAAGGATTGAGGATGCTAAGCATTGAGGTTTCGAAGCATTGGGGATTTTACGCGTTGAGGATGCTAAGCACTGAGGATTCTAAGCATTGAGGTTTCTAAGCAGTGAGGATTCGAAGCTAAGCACTGAGGATGCTAAGGACTGAGGTTTCTAAGCATTAAGGACTCTGTGCATTGAGGTTTCTAAGCATTGAGGATTCTAAGCATTGAGGATTCTAAGCATTGAGGATTCTAAGCTAGGCATTGAAGATGCTAAGCATTGCGGATTCTAAGCATTGAGGATTCTAAACATTGAGGATTCTAAGCATTGAGGTTTCTAAGCTAAGCATTGAGGATTCTAAGCATTGAGGATTCTAAGCATTGAGGATTCTAAGCATTGAGGATGCTAAGCATTGAGGATGCTAAGCGTTGAGGATGCTAAGCGTTGAGGATGTAATCATTGAGGATTCTAAGCATTGAGGATTCTAAGCATAGAGGATTCTAAGCCAAGCATTGAGTTTTCTAATCTTTGAGGTTTCTAAGCATTAAGGCCTTTATGCATTGAGGTTTGTAAGCATTAGGGATGCTAAGCATTGAGGTTTCAATGCAATAAAATTTCTCAGCGTTGAGGATTCTAATCAATGAGGATTCTACGCATTGAGGTTTCTAAGCATTGCATGGAAGATGCTAAGCATTGAGGATTCTAAGCATTGAGGATTCTAAGCTAAGCATAGAGCATATTAAGGATTGAGGATGCTAAGCATTGAGGTTTCTAAGCATTGGGGATTCTATGCATTGAGGATGCTAAGCACTGAGGATTCTAAGCCTTGAGGTTTCTAAGCAGTGAGGATTCTAAGCTAAGCAATGAGGATGCTAAGTATTGAGGTTTCTAAGCATTAAGGACTCTGTGCATTGAGGTTTCTAAGCATTGAGGATCCTGAGCTTTGAGGATTCTAAGCATTGAGAATGCTAAGCATTGAGGATTCTAAGCATTGAGGATTCTGAGCATTGAGGATTCTAAGCATTGAATATTCTAAGCTATGCATTGAGGATTCTAAGCATTGAGGATTCTAAGCATTGAGGATTCTAAGCATTAAGGTTTCTAAGCTAAGCATTGAGGATTTTAAGCATTGAGGATTGTAAGCATTTATGATTCTTAGCATTGAGGATTCTAAGCATTGAGGATTCTAAGCATTCAGGTTTCTAAGCAGTGAGGATGCTAAGCATTGAGGATGCTAAGCATTGAGGATTCTAAGCATTGAGGATTCTATGCCAAGCATTGAGTATTCTAATTTTTGAGGTTTCTAAACATTAAGGCCTCTATGCACTGAGGATTCTAAGCATTGGGGATGCTAAGCGTTGAGGTTTCAGAGCAATAAAATTTCTAAGCAATGAGGATTCTGCGCATTGAGGTTTCTAAGCAATGCATGGAGGATGCTAAGCATTGAGGTTCCTAAGCAGTGAGGATTCTGAGCTTTGAGGATTCGAAGCTAAGCAATGAGGATGCTAAGCAATGAGGATGCTAAGCAATGAGGATGCTAAGAATTGAGGATGCTAAGCATTGAGGATTCTAAGCATTGAGGATTCTATGCTATGTAATTAGGATGCTAAGCATTGAGGATGCTAAGCATTGAGGATGCTAAGCATTGAGGATTCTAAGCATTGAGGATGCTAAACATTGAGGATGCTAAGCATTGAGGATTCTAAGCATTGAGGTTTCTAAGCTAAGCATTGAGGATGCGAAGCATTGAGGATTCTAACCATTGAGGATTCTAAGCTATGCATTGAGGATTCTAAGCATTGAGGATGATAAGCATTGAGGATTCTAAGCATTGAGGATTCTAAGCATTGAGGATTCTAAGCATTGAGGATTCTATGTATTGAGGATTCTAAGCATTAAGGACTCTAAGCATTGAGGTTTCTAAGCCTTAAGGTCTCTATGCATTGAGGTTCCTAAGCATTGAGGATTCTAAGCCTAGCATTGAGTTTTCTAATCTTTGACGTTTCTAAGCATTAAGGCCTTTATGCATTGAGGTTTGTAAGCATTAGGGATGCTAAGCAATGAGGTTTCTAAGCATTGGGGATTCTATGCATTGAGGATGCTAAGCACTGAGGATTCTAAGCATTGATGTTTCTAAGCAGTGAGGATTCTAAGCTAAGCAGTGAGGATGCTAAGTATTGAGGTTTCTAAGCATTAAGGACTCTGTGCATTGACGTTTCTAAACATTGAGGATGTTAGGCATTGAGGATTCTAAGCATTGAGGATTCTAAGCATTGAGCATTCTAAGCATTCATGTTTCTAATGAGTTAGGATTCTAAGCTAAGCACTGAGGATGCTAAGTATTGAGGTTTCTAAGCATTAAGGACTCTGTGCATTGACGTTTCTAAACATTGAGGATGTTAAGCATTTAGGATTCTAAGCATTGAGGATTCTAAGCATTGAGGATGCTAAGAATTGAGGATGCTAAGCATTGAGGATTCTAAGCATTGAGGATTCTAAGCATTGAGGATGCTAAGCGTTGAGGATTCTAAGCATTGAGGATTCTAAGCACTGAGGATTCTAAGCATTGAGTATTACAAGCATTGAGGATGCTAAGCATTGAGGATTCTAAGCATTGAGGATTCTAAGCTAAGCATAGAGCATACTAAGGATTGAGGATGCTAAGCATTGAGGTTTCTAAGCATTGGGGATTCTACGCTTTGAGGATGCTAAGCACTGAGGATTCTAAGCATTCAGGTTTCTAAGCAGTGAGGATTCTAAGCTAAGCACTCAGGATGCTATGTATTGAGGTTTCTAAGCATTGGGGATTCTACACTTTGAGGATGCTAAGCACTGAGGATTCTAAGCATTGAGGATTCTAAGCATTGAGGATTCTAAGCATTGAGGATTCTAAGCATTGAGGATTCTAAACTAGGCATTGAGGATTCTAAGCATTGAGGGTTTTATGCATTGAGGAATCTAAGCATGGAGGATTCTAAGCTATGTAAAGAGGATACTAAGCATTGAGGATTCTATGTATTGAGGATTCTAAGCATTAAGGACTCTAAGCATTGAGGTTTCTAAGCTTTAAGGTCTCTATGCATTGAGGTTTCTAAGCATTGAGGATTCTAGGCCAAGCATTGAGTTTTCTAATCTTTGAGGTTTCTAAGCATTAAGGCCTTTATGCATTGAGGTTTGTAAGCATTAGGGATGCTATGCATTGAGGTTTCAATGCAATAAAATTTCTCAGCGTTGAGGATTCTAAGCAATGAGGATTCTACGCTTTGCGGTTTTCTAAGCAATGCATGGAGGATGCTAAGCATTGTGGATTCTAAGCTAAGCATAGAGCATACTAAATATTGAGGATGCTAAGAATTGAGGTTTCTAAGCAGTGAGGATTCTAAGCTAAGCACTGAGGATGCTAAGTAATGAGGTTTCTAAGCATTAAGGACTCTGTGCATTGAGGTTTCTAAGCATTGAGGATTCTAAGCATTGAGGATTCTAAGCATTGAGGATTCTAAGCTAGGCATTGAGGATTCTAAGCATTGAGGATTCTAAGCATTGAGGTTTCTAAGCTAAGCATTAAGGATTCTAAGCATTGAGGATTCTAAGCATTGAGGATTCTAAGCATTGAGGATTCTAAGCATTGAGGATGCTAAGCATTGAGGATTCTAAGCAGTGAGGATTCTGAGCTTTGAGGATTCTAAGCTAAGCAATGAGGATGCTAAGCATTGAGGATTCTAAGCATCGACGTTTCTAAACAGTGAGGATTCTAAGCTAAGCACTGAGGATGCTAAGCATTGAGGATGCTAAGCATTGAGGATTCTAAGCATTGAGGATTCTAAGCATTGAGGTTTCTAACCAGTGAGGATTCTAAGCTAAGCACTGAGGATGCTAAATGTTGAGGTTTCTAAGCAATAAGGACTCTGTGCATTGAGGTTTCTAAGCATTGAGGATCATGAGCTTTGAGGATTCTAAGCTAAGCATTGAGGATGCTAAGCATTGAGGATTCTAAGCATTGGGGATTCTAAGCATTGAGGATTCTAAGCATTGAGGATTCTAAGCTTTGCATTGAGGACCCTAATCATTGAGGATGCTAAGCATTGAGGATTCTAAGCATTGGGGATTCTAAGCATTGAGGATTCTAAGCATTGAGGATTCTAAGCTTTGCATTGAGGACCCTAATCATTGAGGATGCTAAGCATTGAGGATTGTAAGCATTGAGGATTCTAAGCTATGCATTGAGGATTCTAAACATTGAGGATGTTAAGCATTGAGGATTCTAAGCATTGAGGTTTCTAAGCTATGCATTGAGGATTCTAAGCATTGAGGTTTCTAAGCAGTGAGGATTCTAAGCTAAGCACTGAGGATGCTAAGTATTGAGGTTTCTAAGCATTATGGACTCTGTGCATTGAGGTTTCTAAGCATTGAGGATTCTAAGCATTGAGGATTCTAAGCATTGAGGATTCTAAGGAATGAGGATTCTAAGCATTGAGGATTCTAAGCATCGAGGATTCTAAGCTAGGCATTGAGGATTCTAATCATTGAGGATTCTAAGCATTGAGGATTCTAAGCATTGAGGTTTGTAAGCTAAGCATTGAGGATGCTAAGCATTGAGGATGCTAAGCATTGAGGATTCTAAGCATTGAGGATTCTAAGCATTGAGGATTCTATGCATTGAGGATGCTAAGTATTGAGGATGCTAAGCATTGAGGATGCTAAGCATTGAGGATTCTAAGCATTCAGGATTCTAAGCCAAGCATTGAGTTTTCTAATATTTGAGGTTTCTAAACATTAAGGCCTCTATGCACTGAGGTTTGTAAGCATTAGGGATGCTAAG
Organism: Coturnix japonica; assembly: GCF_054131305.1. NCBI lineage: Eukaryota > Metazoa > Chordata > Aves > Galliformes > Phasianidae > Coturnix > Coturnix japonica. The sequence goes on along the minus strand of NC_140693.1, from coordinate 6,393,080 downwards.
CATTGAGGTTTCAGATCAATAAAATTTCTGATCAATGAGGATTCTGCACATTGTGGTTTCTAAGCAATGCATGGAGGATGCTAATAATGATGTTCCTAAGCAGTGAGGATTCTGAGCTTTGAGGATTCTAAGCTAAGCAATGAGGATGCTAAGCAATGAGGATGCTAAGCATTGAGGATTCTAAGCATTGAGGATTCTAAGCTATGTAATGAGGATGCTAAGCATTGAGGATTCTAAGCATTGAGGATTCTAAGCTATGCATGGTGGATTCTAAGCATTGAGGATTCTAAGCATTGAGGATTCTAAGCATTGACGATTCTAAGCCAAGCATTGAGTTTTCTAATCTTTGAGGTTTCTAAGCATTTAGGCCTCTATGCATTGAGGTTTGTAAGCATTTGGGATGCTAAGCAATGAGGTTTCAAATAATAAAATTTCTCAGCATTGAGGTTTGTAAGCATTGAGGATTCTAAGCATTGAGGATTCTAAGCTAAGCATAGAGCATACTAAGGATTGAGGATGCTAAGCATTGAGGATTCTAAGCATTGGGGATTCTACGCGTTGAGGATGCTAAGCACTGAGGATTCTAAGCACTGAGGTTTCTAAGCAGTGAGGATTCTAAGCTAAGCACTGAGGATGCTAAGTATTGAGGTTTCTAAGCATTAAGGACTCTGTGCATTGAGGTTTCTAAGCATTGAGGATCCTGAGCTTTGAGGATTCTAAGCTAAGCATTGAGGATGCTAAGCATTGAGGATTCTAAGCATTGTGGATTCTAAGCACTGAGGATTCTAAGCATTGAGGATTCTAAGCATCGAGGATTCTAAGCATCGAGGATTCTAAGCTAGGCATTGAGGATTCTAAGCATTGAGGATTCTAAGCATTGAGGATTCTAAGCAATGAGGATTCTAAGCATTGAGGATTCTAAGCATCGAGGATTCTAAGCTAGGCATTGAGGATTCTAAGCATTGAGGATTCTAAGCATTGAGGATTCTAAGCATTGAGGTTTCTAAGCTAAGCATTGATGATTCTAAGCATTGAGGATTCTAAGCATTCAGGTTTCTAAGCAGTGAGGATTCTAAGCATTGAGGATTCTAAGCATTGAGGATTCTAAGCATTGAGGATTCTAAGCATTGAGGATTCTATGCATTGAGGATGCTAAGCATTGAGGATGCTAAGCATTGAGGATGCTAAGCATTGATGATGCTAAGCATTGACGATTCTAAGCATTGAGGATTCTAAGCTATGTAATGAGGATTCTAAGCATTGAGGATTCTAAGCATTGATGATTCTAAGCTGAGCGTTGAGGATTCTAAGCATTTAGGTTTCTAAGCCAAGCACTGAGTTTTCTAATCTTTGAGGTTTCTAAGCATTAGGGCCTCTATGCATTGTGGTTTGTAAGCATTTGGGATGCTAAGCATTGAGGTTTCAAAGCAATGAAATTTCTCAGCGTTGAGGATTCTAAGGAATGAGGATTCTAGGCATTGAGGGATCTAAGAAATGCATGGATGATGCTAAGCATTCAGGTTTCTAAGCAGGGAGGATTCTAAGCTAAGCATAGAGCATATTAAGGATTGTGGATGCTAAGCATTGAGGTTTCTAAGCATTGGGGATTCTACGCGTTGAGGATGCTAAGCACTGAGGATTCTAAGCATTGAGGTTTCTAAGCATTGAGGATTCTAAGCTAAGCACTGAGGATTCTAAGCATTGAGGATTCTATGCTATGCATTGAGGATTCTAAGCATTTAGGACTTTAAGCATTGAGGATTCTATGCAATAAGGTTTCTCAGCATTGAGGATTCTAAGAAATGACCATTCTACACATTGAAGATTTTACGCGTTGAGGTATCTAAGCTAAGCATTGATGATGTGAAGCATTGAGGATTCTAACTATTGAGGATTCTATTTTAAGCATTGAGGATTCTAAGCATTGAGGATTCTGAGCTATGCATTGAGGATTCTAAGCATTGAGGAGTCTTAGCATTGAGGATTCTAAGGTATGCATTGAGGATTCTTAGCATTTAGTACTTTAAGCATTGAGGTTTCTAAGTAATAAGGTTTCTCAGCATTGAGGATTCTAAGAAATGAGCATTCTACACATTGAAGATTTTACGTGTTTAGGTTTCTAAGCATTGAGGATTCTAAGGTATGCATTGAGGATGCTAAGCAATGAGGATCTAAGCATTGTGGATTCTATGTATTGAGGATTCTATGCATTAAGGACTCTAAGCATTGAGGTTTCTAAGCTTTAAGGTCTCTATGCATTGAGGTTTCTAAGCATTGAGGATTCTAAGCCAAGCATTGAGTTTTCTAATCTTTGAGGTTTCTAAGCCTTAAGGCCTTTATGCATTGAGGTTTGTAAGCATTAGGGATGCTAAGTATTGAGGTTTCCAAGCAATAAAATTTCTCAGCGTTGAGGATTCTAAGCTATGAGGATTCTAGGCATTGAGGTTTCTAAGCAGTGAGGATTCTAAGCTAAGCACTGAGGATGCTAAGTATTGAGGTTTCTAAGCATTAAGGACTCTGTGCATTGAGGTTTTTAAGCATTGAGGATCCTGAGCTTTGAGGATTCTAAGCTAAGCATTGAGGATGCTAAGCGTTGAGGATGCTAAGCATTCAGGATTCTAAGCTATGCATTGAGGATTCTAAGCAATGAGGATTCTAAGTATTGACGATTCTAAGCTCTGATGTGAGGATGCAACACGTTGAGGTTTCTAAGCATTTAGGGCTCTTATCATTGAGGATTCTAAGCATTGAAGATTCTACGTTGAGCATTTAGGTTTCTAAGCAATGAGGTTTCTAAGCATCGAGGATTCCAAGCATTGAGGTTTCTAAGCTTGGCATTGAGTATTCTAAGTATTGAGGTTTCTCAGTGTTGAGGATTCTAAGCAATGAGGATTGTATGCATTGAGGATTTTATGCATTTAGGGTTCTAAACTAAGCACTGAGGATTCTGAGCATTGAGGGTGCAAAGCGTTGAGGTTTCTAAGCATTGAGGTTACTAAAAATTAAGGTCTCTAAGCTATAAGGTTTCTAATCATTGAGGATACTAAGCATTGAGGTTACTAAACATTAAGGACTCTATGCATTGAGTTTTTTATGCATTGTGGATGCTAAGCATTGAGGATTCTAAGCTTTGAGTATTATAAGCAATGTGGATTCTAAGCATCGAGGAATCTAAGCTAAGCATTGAGGATGCTAAGGATTGAGGTTTCTAAGCATTGAGTGTTCTAAGGTTTGAGGATTTCAAGCTAAGCATTGCGGTTGGTAAGCATTGAGGTTTCTAGGCATTGAGGATTCTTAGCATTGAGGATGCTAAGCATTGAGGATTCTAAGCATTGAGGATGCTAATCATTGAGGATTCCCAGCATTAAGGATTCTAAGCTAAGCATGTAGGATTCTAAGTATTGAGGTTTCTCAGTGTTGAGGATTCTAAGCAATGAGGATTCTATGCATTGAGGATTTTATGCATTGAGGGTTCTAAACTAAGCACTGAGGATGCTGAGCATTGAGAGTGCAAAGCACTGAGGTTTCTAAGCATTTAGTTTACTAAAAATTAAGGTCTCTAAGCTATGAGGTTTCTAATCATTGAGGATACTAAGCATTGAGGTTTCTACGCATTAAGGACTCCATGCATTGAGTATTTTATGCATTGAGGATGCTAAGGATTGAGGTTTCTAAGCATTGAGTGTTCTAAGCTTTGAGGACTTTAAGCTAAGCATTGCGGTTGGTAAGCATTGAGGTTTCTAGGCATTGAGGATTCTATGCTTTGAGGATTCTTAGCATTGAGGATGCTATGCATTGAGGTTTCTGAGTATTTCAGATTCTGAGCATTGAGGATTCTAAGCTAAGCATTGAGGGTGCTAAGCAATGAGGATTCTCAGCATTGAGGATGCTAAGCACTGAGGATTCTCATCATTGAGGATTCTCAGCATTGAGGTTTCTAAGCATTAAGAACTTTAAGCATTGAGGATTCTAAGCATTGATCATTCTAAGCATTAAGGACTCTATGCATTGAGGTTTCTAAGCTTTAAGGGTGCTAAGCATTGAGGTTTCAAAGCAATAAGGTTTCTCAGCATTGAGGATTCTAAGGAATGAGGATTCTAAGCATTGAGGATTCTGCGCATTGAGGTTTCTAAGCTAAACATTGAGGATGCTGAGCATTGAGGATTCTAAGCATTGAAGTTTCTAAGCACTGAGGACTCTATGCTTTGAGGTTTCTAAGCATCGAGGTTTCTAAGCATTGAGGATTCTAAGCCAAGCATTGAGTTTTCTAATCTTTGAGGTTTCTAAGCATTAAGGCCTCTATGCATTGAGGTTTCTAAGCATTAGGGATGCTAAGTATTGAGGTTTCCAAGCAATAAAATTTCTCAGCGTTGAGGATTCTAAGCTATGAGGATTCTAGGCATTGAGGTTTCTAAGCAGTGCATGGAGGATGCTAAGCATTGAGGATTCTAAGCATTGAGGATTCTAAGCTAAGCATAGAGCATACTAAGGATTGAGGATGCTAAGCATTGAGGTTTCTAAGCATTGGGGATTCTACGCATTGAGGATACTAAGCAGTGAGGATTCTAAGCATTGAGGTTTCTAAGCAGTGAGGATTCTAAGCTAAGCTCTGAGGATGCTTAGTATTGAGGTTTCTAAGCATTAAGGACTCTGTGCATTGAGGTTTTTAAGCATTGAGGATCCTGAGCTTTGAGGATTCTAAGCTAAGCATTGAGGATGCTAAGCGTTGAGGATGCTAAGCATTCAGGATTCTAAGCTATGCATTGAGGATTCTAAGCAATGAGGATTCTAAGTATTGACGATTCTAAGCTCTGATGTGAGGATGCAACACGTTGAGGTTTCTAAGCATTTAGGGCTCTTATCATTGAGGATTCTAAGCATTGAAGATTCTACGTTGAGCATTTAGGTTTCTAAGCAATGAGGTTTCTAAGCATCGAGGATTCCAAGCATTGAGGTTTCTAAGCTTGGCATTGAGTATTCTAAGTATTGAGGTTTCTCAGTGTTGAGGATTCTAAGCAATGAGGATTGTATGCATTGAGGATTTTATGCATTTAGGGTTCTAAACTAAGCACTGAGGATTCTGAGCATTGAGGGTGCAAAGCGTTGAGGTTTCTAAGCATTGAGGTTACTAAAAATTAAGGTCTCTAAGCTATAAGGTTTCTAATCATTGAGGATACTAAGCATTGAGGTTACTAAACATTAAGGACTCTATGCATTGAGTTTTTTATGCATTGTGGATGCTAAGCATTGAGGATTCTAAGCTTTGAGTATTATAAGCAATGTGGATTCTAAGCATCGAGGAATCTAAGCTAAGCATTGAGGATGCTAAGGATTGAGGTTTCTAAGCATTGAGTGTTCTAAGGTTTGAGGATTTCAAGCTAAGCATTGCGGTTGGTAAGCATTGAGGTTTCTAGGCATTGAGGATTCTTAGCATTGAGGATGCTAAGCATTGAGGATTCTAAGCATTGAGGATGCTAATCATTGAGGATTCCCAGCATTAAGGATTCTAAGCTAAGCATGTAGGATTCTAAGTATTGAGGTTTCTCAGTGTTGAGGATTCTAAGCAATGAGGATTCTATGCATTGAGGATTTTATGCATTGAGGGTTCTAAACTAAGCACTGAGGATGCTGAGCATTGAGAGTGCAAAGCACTGAGGTTTCTAAGCATTTAGTTTACTAAAAATTAAGGTCTCTAAGCTATGAGGTTTCTAATCATTGAGGATACTAAGCATTGAGGTTTCTACGCATTAAGGACTCCATGCATTGAGTATTTTATGCATTGAGGATGCTAAGGATTGAGGTTTCTAAGCATTGAGTGTTCTAAGCTTTGAGGACTTTAAGCTAAGCATTGCGGTTGGTAAGCATTGAGGTTTCTAGGCATTGAGGATTCTATGCTTTGAGGATTCTTAGCATTGAGGATGCTATGCATTGAGGTTTCTGAGTATTTCAGATTCTGAGCATTGAGGATTCTAAGCTAAGCATTGAGGGTGCTAAGCAATGAGGATTCTCAGCATTGAGGATGCTATGCATTGAGGTTTCTGAGTATTTCAGATTCTGAGCATTGAGGATTCTAAGCTAAGCATTGAGGGTGCTAAGCAATGAGGATTCTCAGCATTGAGGATGCTAAGCACTGAGGATTCTCATCATTGAGGATTCTCAGCATTGAGGTTTCTAAGCATTAAGAACTTTAAGCATTGAGGATTCTAAGCATTGATCATTCTAAGCATTAAGGACTCTATGCATTGAGGTTTCTAAGCTTTAAGGGTGCTAAGCATTGAGGTTTCAAAGCAATAAGGTTTCTCAGCATTGAGGATTCTAAGGAATGAGGATTCTAAGCATTGAGGATTCTGCGCATTGAGGTTTCTAAGCTAAACATTGAGGATGCTGAGCATTGAGGATTCTAAGCATTGAAGTTTCTAAGCACTGAGGACTCTATGCTTTGAGGTTTCTAAGCATCGAGGTTTCTAAGCATTGAGGATTCTAAGCATTAAGGACTCTATGCATTGAGGTTTCTAAGCACTAAGGACTCTATGCTTTGAGGTTTCTAAGCATTTAGGTTTCTAAGCATTGAGGATTCTAATCATTGAGGATTCTAAGCTAAGCATTGAGGATGCTAAGCATTGAGGATTCTAGGCACTGAGGATTCTAAGCATTGGGGATACGAAGCTACGCAGTGAGGGTGATAAGCATTGAGGTTTCTAAGCATTAAGGACTCTATGCATTGAGATTTTTAAGCATTGATGATGCTAAGCATTGAGGATTTTATGCTTTGAGAATGCAAAGCAATGAGCTCTCTAAGCATTGAGGATTCTAAGCATTGACGATTCTAAGCACTGAGGATTCTAAGCATTGAAGATTCTAAACTAAGCATTGAGGTTTCTAAGCAATGAGAATTCTAAGCAATGAGAATTCTAAGCTAAGCATTGAGGTTGCTTAACATTGAGTAAGCTAAGCATTGGGGTGTCTAAGCATTAAGGACTCTATGCATAGAGTTTTCTAAGCATTGAGGATTCTAAGCTGTGCATTGAGGATGCTAAGCATTGATGTTTCTAAGCATTGAGGTTTCTAAGCATTGAGGTTTCTTAGCATTGAGGATTCTCTGTTAAGCATTGGAATTCTAAGCATTGAGGATTCTATGCATTGATTGTTCTAAGCCATTGAGGGATCTAAACATTGAGTGTTCTAAGCATTGAGGATTCTAAGTAAAGCATTGAGGCTTCTCATCATTGAGGATTCTTTGCAGACTTGTTTCCCTATCCTTCGCTATAGGTATGCTTTTGTTTCATCAGGTATTAGTTCACTTGGTTGTTTTTTAGTTGCATCATATGGAATATTAGTCAAATGTGTGTAGAATTTCCATCTGCCTTCAGAATTTGGGATTTTGGGATCTGCCCCAAAATGATTTATAGAACCTGACATTCTAATTTCTTGGAGTTAAGGGGCTGGGGGAATAACCCATAAAAAGAATAACGAGAATATCCATCTTTAGTAGGATGTTAAACTGTACTATGTCTGGATGCTTTGTACATGTATTGGTCTCTGCAGTCATTTCTGATCATTCTGATTCATTGGTGAGTGAATTCATAAAACTCATCCACTAAGGGATGTTTCCAAGCAACTTGGAGCCTGGAATACCTTCACCCAGCTTTGATGGTAGAAAGCAGTTAACCAAGGTGATTTGTAACATTCACTTCTTTGCCATGAGGACCATTGATAACGCATATCGTGTAAGTGTATTTAAGGGAGGGTTATCTCTCTGATAATTCTGGAAAACAGCAGTGGGCCCTGTCAGACTAGGTAAGCTGCCTCTGCATTAAGATGTGTCTCTTTGAGTAGGATTTTGCCAAATGCAGGGTCAGGAAATAAGGAGGAGGTGGGGTAAATGGAGGAGCATAGTATTACATCGTGGAGTAACTGAAAATGTGACAACTTGGGGAAAGATTTTGGGTGGGGAGCGGAGGAAAGTGACCAACACGGGTTCTGCCTCAGAGCAGTCTCAAGTTTTCTGTGATCTCAGTATTTGAAGTTGTTTTTTTTTTTCCTTCTCCTTGAATATATTTGATGTACATCACACCATATCCTGTCTTTGTCAGACTTTGTTTAACTAGGCAGCCTTGGGCAGTTCAGATGTATCCAAGGCAGGATGCAGCCGTGATACACGCAGCAGAACTGCGTTTGATGCTCTTTTTTACACATCATTTGACTCTCAGAATATGCTGTAGAGGTCACACATAATGAAGTTGGGTGGGAATGTTGGCTTTCTTTGTTTATCTCTTATGTCCAGGGGATAAACTTGAACCTTTGATCTGTGCAGCTCTCATGATAAAGTCATGTTGTATTTAGGAATAAGGGGGAGTGGAGGGAAGGCCTATGTTTTGTGGGCTCTGGCTTGGGGCTGATAGGATGAGAGGTATGCAGAGGCACGGCCAGAATCATTCCAGTCAAGACCTGGATCTAGGTTGAATTTGTCACACGCTCTTTATGATTCCCTTTGACTCCTAATGAAATCCCAGTCTTGTGTCATTTCAAAACCTTGTTCCCTTTCAAACGCTGTGGCCCAAATAGCAGCTTGACAATGCATAGAATTTTAACCCATGTCAGGGCATCTGGAAGTGCACTTCATTTCCCTTCTGTGCCTCTTTTTATGAGGCGAGACATTGATTTGTTAACGGGGTTTCATTCTTTTATTTCAGATTGATCTTTCCCCAACTGATGTCATGATTTCTAACTTCCAAATCAGATAAAATCAAGAGGAAGATCCCTGCAATAGGCAGGAGATTAAGCAACAAGTTAGCAGTACTGTAGGAACAAAGCTCTTATTTTCATGCATATATCCACAGTTAAAATGAATAAAGAGAAGGGAAGGTGGGAGGTGGTTGATACGTTAGATTTATTACTCAAAGGGTTTTTGCTCCATGTTTTGCAAGAGGCATCAGTGCCTTTAATCTCTCATCTCTGGTTTTGTTAGTGGCACGTTATATCCTGGCCATGTCAGAATGTAGCACAGAGTAATGAGACAAGATCTGTTGGATGGGGCTTTATGTAGCACGAAAAGGTTCCTCTGCTCACTCTTTTTATTATTTACATTCCCAGTGAAGGTTACGTGTCATGTGGGCTTTGCAGAGATAAATGGGTAACCTGAGCTTTCTGGCAGCTTCCCCAGGACTTGGGGAGGATTCAGTGTAAGGACTGACTTGGGGATTTTGAAGCATCAAACTCAGTTCTGGGCCCTGAAGGAAACACAGAAGAACATGTGTCTCGGTGTCCTGAGGAGGTGCAGTGTAGCACAAGGTGGTATCAAGGGGCTCTGGACCAAAATTACACTTCAGAACAGTAGGTGTGTCCCAGAGCAGATCAGCAGCACTGGGGTGGCTTCATCAACACTGCTGTTATGGGGCATAGTGAATCAAGAATGAAGTGTAGCAGCTCAGCTAAGTGCAGAAATCTTGACTATTGCCGGCCAGTTGGTGCCCGGAGATGTGATTTTGGCATTGCAAATATACCTGTCAGGAGGGGAGTGAAGCTTAGAAAGGGAGTTTTAAGTGGAATAGAGATGTTTCCCCACCTGGATCCTATGGATCCACTATTTCCTGGGGTTTAAAATCAGGACTCTCTAGAAGCTTTTGTCACGTTGAATGTTAGACAGAGGTTTATCAGTCTTGAGGAGAGCAGAATTCACATCTCTGCCAGTCTCACAGTATCCTCAATTAGCTGAATTGTGGCAAACCTTCCATTTCTGAGATGTGAAGACCCTTTCTTGTGGTTTCGTTTTCTCATAGAGTAACTGAAGAAAGAATCGCTCAATTAACATGCTGCATGCTTTCCCAATGTATAGAAGAGACAGGAGTTAAAGCCGTTTTCATCAGTTGCAAGGGAGCATGTTTTATTTTGCTTTGTGCTATTTACAGCTGTTGTCCATTAGGAGTCCTCAAGAGCCTCATTCTCAACTACAACAACACAGTCCCATAAGTTTAGCTCAGCAATGAGCCTGCAAAACAGCACTAAATCATGATGATGGGAGAAAGAAGAAAATGTTTGGAAATAGCAAAATGCAACTGATGCCTTTGTGAAAAGTAGTTTTTGCTTGTTGCTGTTTTAAAGCATTACTAAGGTAGACTGTAATGCACAGCATCTAGCTGGAGCTGAATAGAGGTTGTTTTCTAATATATATATGTTTTTGTAATAAAAAGTAAGCAGAACTCCTAGTATGTCTCTATTGGCTGAAGGGATCTTTTACAGTCCATTAGCGCCTTGGGCACTAATGTATACACAGCAGTGAAAATATACTAATCTCAGGGTAAGGTGCAAGAATGATAAAGGAAAAATAAAGATTAGTACACGGCTATTGAATAGCAGAGTTCTGGTTGCTTTACTGGACCACAGTATGATTGCTCTGTATGAATTCGAGTGGAGACTCTGGTCATGCCCATCAAATGCCTATGAATGGGAAGGGGTGAATGTGGGATTGTTTCCAGACCTGTCTACATCCTTGCAGAGGAGTTGGACCAAGTGACCTTTAAGGATCCTTTCCAACTCAAAAGGTTCTGTGATTCCACTCTGTGTTTCACATTAATTGAGTAATGATTTGTAAAGCTGTTAGAAAACTGAAGGACTTTAGTACAGCTTTGGGAGCTGAGGACATAGAAGCATAACTTGCTAAATCAGCGTTTGCTTACAAGGATGCTCAGATGATACCTTTGATTGTTTTCTGTCCCTTTACTAGAGAGCCTGTGCTCTGACAGAGCTGCAAAAAACATCATGGCATCGTTGTGATTCCCTGTCAGATAGTGGCTTCCACTAAAGCAAATGTGTCAGGTTGATTTGTGACAGCAGCCTGAGATTGTGAACATTCACAGAAGGATAATTTTAAGACACATCATTGCTTTGTCCTTTTCTTTTATTCTCTATGCTTGGCAGGTGTCTACCTCTGTCTTCTTCCCTTGGCCCATCTGTGGATTTTGCTCAACACAGATGGGATTTTCAAACAATCTGCTGTCAAATTTGGTCTCTTCTGAGCATGTGTATACAGAGAGCTTTTGGAGACGTGTAACTAGGCCAAATGAGGGTGCTTTTTCATGGGAATGGCAAATAACGTATCTGATAGCAAGACAATTTTCTCTGCCAAATTGCTAGTCTGCTTTGCAACAGGGGTTCATTAGGCTCTGTCCATGAACTGTTTAGTAAGATTCTCTCTTAAAAAAAAAAGTTGGCATCGTATCTCTGCAGCTTCTGTGCATAACATCTCCATGCCTTTGCTTTGTTTTACAGACAGTCGTCCTTATGTCTTTCTGATGGCCCGTGTTCATCCTGGTGAAAGCAACGCCAGCTGGGTGATGAAGGGGACCCTGGAGTTCCTTGTGAGCAGTGATCCCATTGCTGATCTCCTGAGGAAATGTTTCATTTTCAAGATTGTCCCCATGCTCAACCCTGATGGAGTCATCAATGGCAAGTGCGTTGTAGTAACATACTTATTGTGAATTTTCACTGGGTTTACCTGCAGGCTTTACTGCTGTATACTTAGCAGGCCTAGTCTTCAGTGTTTTGGGCCAGAATTCCTGTTGCCTTTTGCCTTGTGTTTTATTCATCCTGTGATCAGTCCTGTAAGGAGAATGTAAGTCCTGGATACAGCCCAGTGTGCTGTCTCGTGCGCATCAGATATTCATGGTTCTGTACTGTGTGGGGCCGTAAGGTGTCCCAACTGACTGGGTGAAGTATTAGCGATAGCAGACAAACTGAATCTTACTTGCTGAATGGAAAGTTATCTATTCTGCCAAATCAGCAGGGCAAACTTTATCTGCAAGCTGATATATCTGGGAATAACTGGCTTTAATTAATGCTTTATATAACCTGAATGGGGGAAAGATGTAAGGATCTTTTAAATGCTCGTATCTTTATGGAAATGTTTCCGTATAATGAAACTCCCTCCTTCTCCTATCTCCTTTACTCTGTTTCCTCCCACATGCTTCTGAAGAGATTCCAAGTCTTTCTGAGCTTATGAATATACCAGTTTCTTTTTGCATTCTTCAGAGCTGCCTTTACATTGCTCCTACCCACATCATCACTACAACCATTCATCTGGTTTCAGGTCAGGTTGTGCTGATCCGGTGCTGAAGAAACAGGGTAAAGACCTTAAGCAAATCTTGAGCTTATTTGGTCCTAATCTAATTCCTTTCTGTTGTGGTCTGGGCTTCAGCAGAGGGCAGCTTGGAGTGTTCTTAGCCTCTGGTCTGCGACTATGAGCATAGTTTTTTGTGTTCCTGTTCTCCCCAGGACATGAGTGTGTTGTAGTTTAGGCTGTTCAGGGGAGCTGGATGCTGCCCCCGAGTATTGGAAGCTTCTGCTGGCACCAAATGTTTCCTTGATTCTTCCAGACAGCAGAAGCAAAAATGAAAGATTGTGGCTTTCTGTTTTTCCTTTCACTCTGCTTAATTAAAGTTTCCAGCAGATGGAGGGCTGGAGGGAATGTCTGACCTTTTTTCTCCAGCTGTCAGGAGTGAGCATAGCAGAGGAAGGGTCCTCAGGAGGGACAGTGTGGCTTTTGGTGACACCTGGAATGAAGGGTACTGTCTGAGCTCATATCACACAGGAACGTGTGGAGCTTCCACTGTAGTTCAACCTGGTGATGAGTAGGAAAGTTTGGTGTGGGATAGGAGCAGAGGTCCAAGGACTTGGCTATGGCTCTGTAGCTAAGCATGAAGCCTGGGGAAGGGAGAGAACCATTCCATCATGCTCCAATTTAAATGCTGTGCTGTGGGGCCTCCCATGGCTCTGTTGCTCTTGCTTCTTCCCATGTGCTTTTTCAGTGGACTGAGGTGTTCCTGCACAGAAAGAAAAGCTTCTTTTCTTGGCCTAGAGTTTATTGGCAGCTTTTTGGAGATGACTTTTAGTCCCTTGCTGCATGTGGAAGCACATGCAGGTTTCTTTGTCCATTAATGTTCTACTTCATCTAGGTTTAAGTGCTGTATTAAACTCTGTTGTCATTCAAATCACTGCCACAAAGGGAAGCTCTTTTTCCAGGAAAAGGGTCTGTAGGCCATTATTGACTGAGTAGCTGTAAACAGGTCCATACTACTTACTTTTAGGTCTCTGTAGCACATTTCAGGAAGCCACTTATTTGCCTTGAGATTTACAATCACGACTGAATGTGTCAAATCCACTGTTTATTTTGAATCATCACTCATTTCGAATCTTCTTGCTTTGAAAGTGCATCTTCTGTACTACCCATCCATCCTTCTGTTATCTGGTATTAATCCTGCTCTAGTCTCGTTACCTCGGTATCTTTATATTTAAAAAAGGGTTGAATTCTTTTCTGTTGGCAGTTCTTTTGAAGCTCCTCACTCTCTCCCTCCTCCCCAGTCCTGTGTGCTGGGGTGTGCATAATGCTTCCCTGCCCGTCACAAAGATGAATGCCATCGCACGGTTACAAAGGATTTCTTCCAGCAGCCCAGCTGTGCCCCTTCCCCAGCTGACTCCCTGCTGCAGGCACAGCTCAGTGGAAGAGTGCTCATCCCAGCAGGATACCGTGCAATCACACTTCAAGAGCCTTGTGCAGCAACAAGACGATCAGGGCCTTGGTATTTGCTTTGGTTAATGTGATCTGAAAGTTGCATGCAGAGAATGTTCCTCTGTCACAGATATGATGGCAGTAATGTGATTATGCTCTGACTGTGTGTGGCTGAGCTAGGAAACAGCCTTCCCTTTCACTCCCTTTCACATCAGTCAGTACTATGAGGATTTATTCCTGTCTGTCAGTGATGGAGAGAGTTGAGTCCTGTTGCTGATGCTAAATGAAGGTAGTGGTGATGCAAGCATGTCTGTATGAGTAAGGCTGTCATCACATAAAAATAAAAATCACTACCCAATATCACATATAATTTGAGTTTGTTCAATCCAGAGAGTACTGATGAGCAGTTGTGTTCTGTGCGACTGTTCTCATGGAATCATTAAGGTTGGAAAAGAAGTCTGTCATCTGGTCCAACCGTCCGCCTACAACCAGTATTGCCCAGTAAACCGTGTCCTGAAGTACCACATCTCCATGTTTCTTTAAGGTCTCCAATGGATGGTGACTCCACCTCCCTGGGCAGCCTTTGCTCTGTCCTGAATAGCAGTCAGATGTAGGGTTTGTCAAATAAATTTCAGCTGATCTGGTAGTGGCTATATATTTTAATGTTAGACACTACTTTTTATTAAGTGCATCCTGTGTGTTGTCACACAGTAGTGTTTGACCACTGCTGGAAATGGGATGCTGCCTCTGATAGATGTATGGTCTGACCTGATATAGTTATTTGTGTGTTTTTTTTTCTTCTTTACAAGTAAAAGTAGTCTTAATCTCCAAGAACGGTGCTATAAGATGGTCCAAAGTGACAGGCATTAAATTACTAAAGGGAAAGTGTCCTTGTAGGCTGATTATCTTGCGAAGGCTGTTCTGTGAAAACCCAAGGTATTGGTTGGTGTTCAGCTGACTGTTTTCTCTCATCCCTTTATCGTCTTTTTAAATTAAATCACGGATTAACAGGAAAGCTAGAGAAGGAATTCCATTCTACACAGCGGTGGAGAATCCATGAAGGAGCACAGCACTTTGATTAGGAAACTGCTGAGTTATACTGGGTGAGTGAGAGACCCGTGCTTTGTTCCTGGCTCTGCTGTTGATGAAGTATGTGACCTTGAGCATTTCCCCCTCCTTTTTTTTTCTTTCCCCTGAGTTTTCTTCCTGGGAGGATGAAATAATGACACACCACAACCTTCACACAGCTTGAAATGAGTGAAATATGTGTACCAGGAGCATTTTCTCTTCAATCTAGTTCTTCTGATTCATCCACTAAAACCAGGGTCAGGAAAGGAACTTGTAAAAGCTTATGACAGCACAAACAGTTCTGTTACAAAGAAATACCCAGCACTGTTGGCTGTTCACACTGTTCCACATAAGCTCATTACCACACAGTGGAGCAACAAGTTGCCTGTGCACCAACACTTCTCCATGCAGTTGTGTACCATCTTGTGACCTGCTTTTAGGCTGTCTTCTCTGTGCACATGCTACATACCCTTCTGTCAACAGCTTGTGTATGCAGCCATTCCTCAGTGTCTGCTCACACCTGCATATCTTCTGCACCCACGTACCTGGTGCTCCCATGTGTATGTTAGCAGTCACAACGTGGTAGTCAGCATTTTGTGGGGATTTTTTTGGCTGGACTTCTTCAGAGTCTGCAGTTTCATATAAATATTGCTATTTATTACCCCTGAATTTAGGGTTATTAATTATATCAGTATAACCTAATTTATATCACCATAAACAGCAATAATAAATAGTGCCAAATGCTAACGCGCAGTGCTTGCCAACCGTGCCCGTGTTTAATGAGTGCTTCCCCCCCACTTCCCAGAAGTATTAAATTAAAAATGATTCGGCCTTGCGATATGATTGATCAAACAAGAGGTGGAACTCCTAGATAAGTGCTTTTGTTTTAAAGAATATTTCATCTTCAGACTGCCCATGCACTGTCTATTATGAGCATCCACAGGTCTTGAACTGCCCAATCTCTCTCTTCCAAGTTCATGTCTCTCTCCTCCATTGCCACCTTCTTCCTTTTTCTTTACTCCCTTTCATGTTTCCTCTTTCTTCCCTTCTGTCTGCCCTTTTCTCGCTTTCCTTTCCCTACTGTTGAATCAAAGAAGCTTTTCAATGAGAGGAACTTGATGTGTTTTTGTAAATGAATTGAACCAATCAGTGGAGATGGGAGCCGGTGAGTTTATTTTGGTAAAGGAAGATTAATTTTTTTGGAAGCAGTGTGACTTCTTCGAAGGCATGGGGTAACCATAGTAGCTGTTAGGAAGAGGAAATCCTGATTTGCATTTTGGATTATAGCCATGGACTATTCTTTATCTGGTTTAAAAACACCCTGTTCCCTTCTGCACCTGCCTTCCCACAACACAGGCTGAGTAAGCTTTGCTGCTGCTTATAGGTAAGGCAGGTGAGCTGGGCTTTTTGTTTGTTTCTCTTTATTGATATTCACTCTCACTTTAGTCAGGCTGTTTGTTCCATCCTGTTTTACTTACAGGGCTTTGTTTATTGCGCCCTGGAATCCAGCAGAGAAAAGCTTTAACTCTGACAATTACAGAAATGGAGAGATAGAAACGTCCTCTGAAAGCCCTTTCAGAACACATTTCTATTGCATGCTCTCAGAAGGGAAACTATTAACTATTAATGTTTCCCACTTACTTTTTGAAACAAGGGCCTTTTTTTTTTTCTTTTCTTTTTTTTTTGAAGGATACTTGTAGGAAGAACAGAAGCAAGCTAGTTCTTCTACCCAAAAGCATTATCTGTGTATATAACTTCTATTTCCTCCTATATTATTGTGCACTCTCCTGCACTGAGACATTTTGTTCTCCACGTAGTCAGAGGCAGAGCTGGACATAGACAGCAAACAAGCTAAGGGCCGCACTTGAGGACTCACTTGATGACCCAGAACTGCATCCTTGAGGATTAAATCTTGAAGTAGAGGCACACAAAGCCATGTGGCTGTAGACATCCCTCCTACTCTCCCTTCCCTTCTCTTGTTTGCTTCTCTCTGATCAGAGGGTTAAAGAGGAGTTGAATTCTCAGAATCTAGTCTTGCATATCTAAATGGATGCCATGCACTTTGCAAGCACAATTTAAGGGGTCTCTCCAGACTAGCTGATGTGTGATGCGTGCATTTCTTTAAGGATAGTGCCAACGGTAGTTGGGTAGATGCGTGTGGAAGAACATTTTTGCATAAGATTCAGTCCTTACTCATTTAGAATGGCTGTGCTCTGAGCTCTGTGTTATAAGGTGGTCTATTTGCAAGCGCTGACTCGGGACCTCAGAGCAGATGAAAATGCCATGTCTGAGGAATGCTTGTACTGCATCTGGAATGTGGCTCAGGGAAGTGCTATGAACTGTGGGTGAACTTTCTTTGAGTGCAGTAGATGGTTCTTATCTAAGTGCTGCTCTCTTGCCTCTGGTGTTGCCTCAGCTGTCCCCATAAAGAGGACAGTGATCTTGCACTGGTGGTGAGGCATAACTGGTGAAAATGTGCTTCTTGTTGGCCATCACGGTCTTCTCAGCAGGCCGTCCTGAGAATTTTGGGTGCTTGTTCTTTAGTTCTAGTGAAGAGGGTCTAAGACCACTTATACTTCTTCAAGGCAAGCAGCCTTATTGTTCCTGATAGTCTCAGCAGATTCCCTATAGCAGAAGCCCATGATTTGGAAGGATAGATCTATAGGATGTGAGGTAATGGCCTCAATTTGCACCAGGGTAGGTTCAGGTTGGATATTAGGCAAAATTTCTTTTTAGAAGGAATGGTGGTGTGTTGGAACAGCTGCCCAGGGAGGTGGTGGAGTCACTGTCCCTTGAGGTGTGCAGGAACCGTGGAGATGTGGCGCTGAGGGATGTCACTGGGCATGGTGGGGATGGGCTGATAGCTTGGCTAAATGGTCTTTCCAACCTTAATGAGTCTATGATGCTATGAAATCTGGCTAGTACATGAACAACATAAGATAAAATATGGGTATGTGATTCTTTAAGTCTTTGCAGCTTCTCCCTTGGTGGACCCAGAACCAGAGTCTGATCCTCCACCAAACTCTTCTCAGTACATCAGTATGCTGTGGGAGATGACCCTATTTCAGACAAAGCCTTTGCCCTGTGCTAACATGGCAGTCCATCCTTGGCTCTCCTATGGTAAACCTCTGTTGGCACGCAGCTACACCCCAGGACTCCTGACAGCACTTCTAATGCAGTATTGTTTATTCCTTCCTTTATCAGCTGGAGCTGTTGGGCTCCCCTGAGTTATTAGATCTATTCGCTCATTGTCAGTGTTTCCTCCTTTGTAAATATGTCCCCATATGTCTCTGCTCCTGAGGAATATGCTTTCTTTTCTATTTACTGCTTTTCCCAGGCACCCACCTCCTCATTGCTCTATCCACCCAGTGGCCCAATAACAGCCACAGAGATAAATAAGCAACATAACTCTTCCTAGCTATTGTTGTTATTGTTGTTGTTGCCGCCCTGCATAGTAATACATATAATAACAAGGAAACAAATCTTATTACTAAAGTAATTACAATAAATAAAAAGCTGAGAAGGGAGATGAAGGAAGGGTCTGTCAGGGGAGTGATTGCAGTAGGGGTTTTTAAAATTTAATTTACTCGAGATGTTCTTTGCTGCTTTATTGATACCCTGCTGAGGGGGCTGCGACTAATTAGCAACCAGCTGTTGTTCTAACACACCCTCACCTAATTTATTGTTTCGTCAAGTCTCTAAAATAGGAGTCTGTCTGCTACCGTTGTCTGTGGGACTCGGCACCAGTCTCATGTCAGCAGTTGGTTTTATTGCTTGGTGCTTCTGTTTTCTGAAAGCTGAGTAGCTGAGACTTTGGGTGCTTTGCTGCCTTTCCTTTTATTTTCCAGCACTTTCCATGCGCTTTCAGGAGGTCGGGCAGGAGAATACGCTCAGTCTCTTGAATTATAAGAGCTTGTCCCAGAGTCCAGAGGCCTGTTATTATAACAGGCCAACACAATGCTAGATTCTGGTAAATTGCCCAGAGGGCTGTGCCACTGTTTGTATGCCTTGGTAGAGACCAAAAAAGACCTCACAGAGGAGGTCTGGCATAGATAGGGCCAAGGGTTTCTTAATATGTAATGTCTATGATCTTGTTCTCTTGCTTGTCAATATCCTATGGAAGTGCTGTACTATTGTTTGCCTTTGGAGAAAACAGTATCATGTCTAAACATCCACAAAAACGAATTAGTTAATGGTCATTTTAAGAACAGGGGGGACCAAATGCATTGTCTCTTGTTTCTTTGGTCTTCCAGTCCCAAAAGCACGCACAGTGTTTGCTCTAAAACAGTAAAGGTTCCCCCCATGAGGTGCCTGCAGCTCCCTCGATGCTTTCATACCCAATCTGTTCAGATTAGTCAAGGTCACTTGGGAATTTCACTGCACTTGAAGATTACTTGATATGAGCTCAGTGATATTAATGTCTTGGACTACTAAACAATTCAGCTTTAAGCCTCAGAAATTATTCCATTTTATATGGCTACTACCTTGTATTTTCAAGGTAGCATGAATATTAGATATGAACACGATGTTCCGTGGGCTCAGAAAGGAATTATTTTTGTTCAGCATTCATGTCTAGTCTCCTGACTGACAACGGGAGTTCATAATCAGATGTCTGCGCTCCTTTGACAGTTCTAAGAGCCAGGAGGCTGATGTACAAAGCTAGCTTTTAGTAAAGTTAATGAGTTGATTGAATTATATTCTTATTTGCATTAGTTTGAGTGTGTATGATTATCTTTTGTTTGTTATTATGCTCATTTAAGTCCATTTGGTAATATATTATTCCCATAGCAATTGTGCCTGTGCTAGGCTCTGTGCAGACAGGCAAGGACCAGCTTGTCTCTTGTTAGGAGCTGATCCAATACTGGCACAGCGTGCTTTAGAATTGGCAAGAACAAAGAGGATACTGGGGTGCTGGCTAATGGATCTGTTGTGAAGGCTAATCCATTTTCTCATGATGTACTTTATGGAGGTGGAAGCTTTTGTAGTTACTGCTTTCCTTCACTGTTTCTTCTTAGGATGGGGGGGAGAATCTCACTGCCGTGACTTCTTCAGCCACCCAGGGAAGATTTGTGAGGTTCAGTATCATCAGTGAAGGGACTGGAGAGCGCTGTAAGATGAGGGATTTCTTTATGCTTTCTTGAAATTGTCAGGATGCACCTGCAAACCCTGAACCCAGTTCACCCCATAGTTAAACACTACAATGAGATGTCACACAGATACTAACGAACTTGGATTTTGCATCTGATTCCTGGTTGTGGTAGGCATGGAGTACCGACATAAATGCTGAATGTACTGGGTAGAAGCTCATGTCATGAGTGCAAGGGCTAGTTTTGATCACTTATCTCAAGACCAACTCATCTTACCCAAGTTAATGCCTTTTGGAAGCTACAGATTCAGACTTGGAGTTGTTATTCATGGGATGGGAAAAAAGTCCACAAAATGAAATTGTAAAAACTTCACTTTTATAGATGCAATGAAGAATGTCCAATACTTTACTGCAATATCCACACTACCTGGAAAGCTGAAATTGCCTGGGAATGAAGATTATTGTCTCTCATAATATACCTTCATATATTACTGTGTAATAAATCGAGCAGTATTTCTTTCACCCTGCAAACTGGACATCCCTGGAGTTCCAAGTGACATTTCAAATTTTATACGACCATTCAGTCCCTTTTAAGTATTAAAACACATCATTTTTTGTGATATATGCACAGAAGTTCTTTCTAAAAGCATATGAATAAAAAAACTTGGAGCTTAGTTATGCAAAGGTAGAGCTGCCTTACTGCGTGTTGGCTTTTAAATGTCTCTGTTTAGTTAGCTCGGTATTTTAGCTACTACTGTTCTTTAACATCTCTGTTTCTGTGTTTCTTTTCCGCTCTTCCCTGCCCTCTGTTTCATTTGAATAACAGATTCAATTGAATAACAGCTGGCAAAGTACAGTGGTAGGAGAGCAGATATGTGACTGCCTTGGGTTGGAGAAATGGGCTGGCAATTGGAAAATGGTGTTTTAAAAAATGGGACAAAGAGGCATAACAACAAAAATAAGCTTCATCTGGAAGCCTGTATTTTCAAAATTGCTTGTTCAAAAATGCACCCACAGAGGACCAGCTGAGGTTGAATAGTTCACCTGTGTACATGGTTCATATGATTGCACATGCAATTAGGGTAATTACACGGGCAAATTTTACCCCAGTAGTTTGAGCAAATTGTCACCTTAATTTCTGAAACCAGCTGCATGTCCCAGGGAAGCAGCAAGAGAATGAAAAACAGAAAATTAAGTTGATGCTGGAATGACAAAGAGTGGGAAATCAAAACCTCTCCTGTGACCTGAAAGACAGCACTGCTGGGAGTCAGGGAAAAAAAAGTCAGCCACACTTCTAATGCTGTAAAGCGTTGGAGTCTTAAAGGGATAGAAAAATGAAGAGCTTTTTGAAGTCATCTGGCCCAGAATTTGAGCTGGAGGAAACAATATGAAACAAAAAGAAGAGGGTGAGATGGGCAGCAAAGGGGGCTTCAGTAATGATGACCTTGTGTCTGTATGCACTGTAGAACTACGAAGTTGGTATTTGAACACACCCCAGCTCGGTGATGTTGTGATCCTGTTAGGAACCTTCAGATTAGCACGGTGATACTTCATTGCATGGGAATAGTGATTATTTTGGCATTAAGTTGCTGTAGAGATCTTGCTGTGTTCAGAGCTCAGCCACTCTTCCTTGTACTGTTAGAACTGGCTTGTAAATTCCACAGGTGGATGTGTCCCTGTACGAGGTGCTTAAATATTCCATTACATTCGATAGAGCCTCTTCTGCGTTGTTTGCTTGAGGAAGTAGAGCACAGTGAGGAAGTGGTAGTGGACAATACAGTCTAGATCCTAAACCACCTTTTGGGTCGCTTTGATTTGTCTCCAAAAATGATAAGTACTTAAGGTATAGTTATTATAGTTGAAGAAGTCCTATTACTCCTACTCCTGTAAAGTTATTATGCAGTGACAACGTTCTGGGTGAGTACAGGGGTTCTTTCTATGTATATCACATGGCATCTCAGATGGTAATGTTTCTTTATCTCCCATATCTCTAATTTTTCTCCCCTACATGTTCAGAAGCTCAGCTTTTGATTAAAAAAAATCTATCCTCCATTTAAGGGGCACCTGGTCCCACTGAGCACCATCTAAAGCAAAACTTGCTTCCCAGGTCTATCTCTGGTCTGTGACGTTTCTACCAGTAGATAACAATGATAACAGTAATGTAAACTTTGAGGAACATTTTGCATATTCATTGTCTGGTAGTTTAAAGGCTTTTGTATTTTTTTTTAATGTAATTTAAAATATACATTAAAATTTTAAATTATATTAAAAAAAAAAAAAAAGATTTAAAAAAAAGTGTCTATTTTTCTGTCATCCCCCAAATGGTTATGACACATAAGAGGATGTAAAGTGCAGAGCAGCTGAACAATCATAAACTATTTTAATACCACTTAAAAATGAGAAGAAGCAGGAAAAGAGGTTTGGGTATTAATGAAGTTTATTGCACTCGTCTGTCACTTCTACAGAGCATGATTGGGGTTTTAAATCCTTGCTCCAGTGACGTGGAAAAAAACGTGGTGGTCTTTCATCCAAGTCCCTTATAGATGTTATTCTGTCACAGAAATCTCTAGTACCACATTTGAGCTCACGGTGAATTCTATGCTCCAGTGGATGTAATGTTAAGCAAAGCAGTTCTGGATTATATTTGTGGTAGCAGAGCTGTAAAGCAGAGCCTGAAAGTGAAGTCAAGAGTTATAGGAGATTATGGCTGTTACATTTTATTTGAACTTTTTTAGGTGATTCAAGGTAAGCTCCTTGGATTTAGGCTGAGATATCTGGGGAGTCAAGGCTGGAAAGACAGGCCATACTCTGTGGGTTAAACCATTTGCAAGGAATACCCAAACCTCTTTCTAGTTGACCTGTTTAGTGTCTCACTATAAACATATATTAACATTCAGTGTAGAAAGCTCACTGCTGAAGGCAGCAGAGGGGTGACTGTTCCCCACCCCCTCCAAAACATGTCAGGGAAGAAAGCTTGCTTTGGAAGACCTCCATGCCTGGGTGATGCATTGCATGTTTTTGTGTGTGTGCTAGTTTTCAAGTGAAGAGCACCAAAGAACTGCACTAACTGAATTAGCTGTAATTTGTCTCTTTCTGTGATGTGCAGGTGAGGGCACCCTTGAACTGTTCTAGTTCTCTGTCTATCTTTAGACTGATTCGAGCAGCACAGGATCTCATCAAGCATGTAGTCTGTTCAGAGGCAGTGGCTTTGAGCCTCCCAACTCATAATACTAATACAACTGGGAATCTAAATAAAAAGGAGAATGTTAAGAAAAAGTCTCTGTTGCTGTAAGCAGAAATAATCAGAATCAAGTCTATCTTTCCATTATGTGGTTTCTTACAGAAACAAAAGCCCAGCTCGGGGCTGTTACTTATAATGAACTGGTTTGGCCAGTGTTCGTGCCTTTCCCTTTTTTTTGTTACCATGTGTCAATTCTGACTGTGTGTACTGCTATGACAGCAATTTATTTCTTATATCTTTTGTCCCAAAGGGTGTCAAAGAGCCATAACAAAACTGTATGTACTTTAATGTCAGGCATTGCTTAGTGTGCTACCTTTGGGCTGCTACAGAGTAGTTCTTTATAACCTCTGAACCTGTTGCCTATGAATACAGGACGTTGCTGGATTTAAGCCATCGGGCAAAAGTCACAGCAACTGGGTGTGCAGCAGTTATTGTGAGCTACAGAGTGACTGAAAGAAATCCCTTAGATGCAATCAGACAGTGTCCGTATTCTGTTTTTGTTTTCCCCCAGCATTTTATCCATCTTTGAGAAACACCTGGCAGCTCTGAAACCACAATTGTACTTGCATGATCTCAAGTGGAATGGCTGGTCCCTAAACAGCATGTGTCTACCAAGCACTATGTCTCCACAAACTACCTGCAGGGCATGGTTTCTTGCTTAAGCCTGATGTGAGCTTAAATAAGGAGTTTGCTTTGAGGTTTGCCAAGAAGCGTTCTTTGTGTGTAAATGTGTATGCAGCCATAGAGTAATGGAGACCATTTTGACACAGGCTATCAGGATTGAAAGGCTGCAGTTTTGCTTGGAGGTTACGTATACGTTTTTATATGCAATTAGTTAAGTTGGGGTTTAGGCATTTAAATGGCCATTTGTGCTCTCACTTTTGAATATTATGCTCATCCTTTGGGAATGAGCTTGTGCAAATTAGGCATGAAAATAAGCATACGTTTTGTGTGCTGTACTGTCAGCATTTTGCTGTATTTGGTAATAAACTCGTATTGATTTATCAGGTTTTTTTTTCCCTCTCTTGATATTTCTGCTGTAATCTGAAGAATGTGAGCTGGTGGCTACAAAGCAGCAGTACAGCAGTGTTTTCCTTTTCCTAGTGACTGACTCCTTTAATTGTTCCTGTAGCATAAGCTCATATTTCCATCTAACTCTTATTTAGGATACTCTCATGGTGAGTTGGAATTCATCCCTGCTTTGCCTTGTGGTTGAGTAGTGACCAAGACTTGCCCCTAGCTGATTTATCCTTCTTTTATCTTCTTTCCCTTCATACCCACACAAAAAAAGTCTGTCTGTGTACCGAACTGTGAAATACATGGGAATACAGAATTGATATTGTTGGTTCAGAGCTCCATCCTGGAAGCTTCAGAGAAAAAACTGCTTACAGGGGGATGAAGGCCTTTGAAGGGCTTATTAGTGACTTGGCCTATGGGCTTCCTGGGGGCTTGCTAGACTCTGCTGTATCACAACTTTAATGTCTCCACATAAAGTTATCTACTGTGAATACTTAATAAGGGGGATGAAAAGATCAGATCAGTTGATGAAAAGAACAGTTCGAGCTGATGCTAAGTTGCTGCCCCAAAACCTTGAGGATACTGAAATTTGCAATGAAATTTGGAACCTTTGAGTCAGCTGACTTATGATCCATTGTAGCATAATAATATACACTGTTGTTTAATATACCTTCCATGATTCTACTGTTAGAGTAGGCATCAAGACATGAGAGCAGCATTGTGAGTGCCACAAAGGGTAAGAATTTTGTCAGTTAATGTTCATTGAGGAAGAAATTAATCTTTGGTTCTTTCACATTAATAATCCTATTAAGGGTTGGCTTAATGAAGTTTTACTGACTAATTTTCGAGCTGTAATTTGCCTGTGATTCTTTTGAAAATTTTTTAATGAAATGGAAATTTACATAGACTGCACAACAATAACCTAATGAAGTGGCAAATCATATTTTAAAATCACTTGTGATTCCAAATGGCATCTTAATTCTTGGAATTGAAGACCATTCACACTGAGAGGTTCTGAATCATTGAAAGTAAGATGGAGCTTTTTCTAACCCAGGAAATGCTAACGAGTACAAAATGAGTCTGTGAAATGGTTCATGCAAGCTTGGACCAGTTCTGTGTGTTGCTGAAAGAAAATGAAATAGAGAAGATCTGAAAGGAAGCCCTCATCTTCTTGAATGAATGCTATGGAGAGTCTGTGCTTGGGTAGCACAAACATGATACTGTCAGTGAATGCAGCCAGTACCGAGATGGGGCTGCATTCCTACAGACTAATGGCAAAAGAGCCTGGATGGATCATGGTCTGATTGTCATCTCTTAACACTTGAGAGGGAGCGCAAAGAGTGATGAATGTATGTGAGTGTTACAGAGAGCAGAGCTGAGGCCCCAGCAGTGGCTCCAGTCTCCTCTTATGTTTTCACAAATCACCTGGGAACTGACTCAGTGAAATTTTTCATTATAGAGTGATTTCTGATTACTGTAGGTAGCCCAAAACAGGGCCTACTGGGTAATCTCTAGAGGCTTTCCTGGGTGTTTTAACTCCATTCCTTGCCCTTGAAGAGCTGAGATATGCCTCCATTAAGCAGCCGAGTTCAGGAGCTTATCTGCATTGCTTTAAGCTTTCTAGTTTCGCATCAGCCCATTAGAGAACCTCTTTCCTGGGTTGGAAAGGAGAAGGAATTCTTTAGATCTGCCAGTATTTTTCTAATACCTGATGCTCATAGGCTGCTCTTTTTACACTTTAAAATGTCACATTGGATTCCTGATGGAACTGGAGATTTTTATCTTCCTCTTTTCTGCCAGACCTGACATTTTTCTGGTTTTCTTCTACACTGAAGGCTTAATTTCTCACATGTGTGAGACAGAGTGAAAATTAAACAAACAAGCTGGCAGATAGATAGAATGGTTCTTCATGTCTGGAAAGCTGCAATGAGCTGTGACTTAGGAATTACAATGCTTCATATTCAAACTTTTCTTTTTGATGCATTGGGGTGGCACAAGAGCTGACAGTGACATATGGAGAAGGCCCTGTTAGGAGGATTGAGGCTGTTATGTGATAAATGACACAGTATGTCAAAGGACTTCTATTATCCATCATGCTGGCTTCCTCTGAACACGGTCTCATTGAAAAGAGAAGTAGCTGCACGTACAACTGGGGGATGCTGTAATAGGGTCAGTGGTATGCTCCAGAGAAAATAAGAAAGCTGGCAAGTACATGTTTGCGTGGGAATTGATGACTCTGGAGCTTTGAGTTCAGAATTTTCAAGTCAAATTTAATTCAAATATCTGAGGTATCCCCACTGTACATTTGTGTCAAGGATGAGCCCTACCTTCAAAAGAAGCTTTCTCAAAGCTCGCTCACGTATTCAGAAGGCTTCAAAAACCCACCAAGTTTTCAGTGTTGAGAAGCTAAGCTTTCTTAGGAAAAAAAAAGAAAGCTATTTATTATCAAGTTCTGGACTGATGGCATGATTCTGGCTGCTGATAAATCCCCAGAGTTCTCTTATTGCGTTTTTTTAACCTCTGTTGACTGCTTTGACTCTGAAATGCAGTGGAGTAAAAGTTGTGATCTGCGCTTTCCTATATGCAGGAGACATGTAAGTACTGTTGCCCTTATAAATACAAGGGATAAAAAGTACTGCTGACGGAACAAGACTTTGTCTCTCGTGACCTGATACAGAAATATCCTCTGTAAGGCGCCTTCCACCCTTCTTGACCATACAAGTTAAGAATCAGAGCAGGCTTTCACAGCTCTGTGCCTCACACTGGTGGAGAGTCTGTCAACATTTTCCTCTCTCTCATCACCCTTAACCCAACAGTGCCTCCTTGTTTGTATAATCTATGTCAGAATGACGCACGAACTGGGGGCTGTTCAAGAGAAGCGAGGAATGTATGGCACGGCACAGGCACTCATCCTTTTCAACCTCCTTTAGACCATCTCTTTTTGCAGTACCCATAATAGCTGTTTTTTTCCCTGCTTGATTAATGGACCCTCAATAGCTATGTAGTCTATAAACCCAGACAAGACAAGTAGCCTGTCTCTTTTGATCCCTGCACCCTAATAGCCTGATTTTGACTCCGCTTAAGTGGTGTTTATGTGCCCACATGAGCGGTAGTAATTGGTGCAGAATATCAAATGTCACTATTTGACATTTCATTCGTAACAGTAGTATTTAAAGTAAAGGCTTTAACTTGATGATTCATCAGTAGCCAGTGTCAAATGATCTGGGACGGTCGGTATTTTAAAAGTGTCAATCAACAGATGGATCACTCTGGAGATAATTTAATCAGAGCCCATCAGTGAACTGGCCTTAAAAAACAATCCTTCAGGATTATTGTCACAGCCGTATTGTTTAGAAGATGAGAGCGGTGCTTGCTTGGGAGCAGGCTTGGTAGCAGAGTGGCTCCTTCCATAGCTCCTCTAACAAGCCTGTTTCCTGAGAGGATGGAGTTGCAACTTCCTCAGTTGACTCTGCCCTGTAGTTAAATACAGGACTTCAGGCTCTGTTGCTGTTGAGCTGAAAGCTCTGCTTCTTCAGAACAAAATCTGCAAAACACAAACCAGCCTAAATATATAGATAACTTCACCCCCTCCAACTCCTAGCACTGCTGTGCTCTGTTTTATTTGACAGTACAGCTTTTTCTTCACCAACTCTTCATGTGATGAGACGCTTATTTCAGCTGTTGACCCCTATCAGTGACCCCTCACTGGGAGATCAGGTGTAGAGAACCGGGCTATTATCTACCTTCCACTCCTGTGTTTCTAATCAAAGCAGCCGATTTTGCTAATGCATACAGCTGAAGTCACAGTGAGGAAGACCTGGCTGAGTACAGAGAAAAGAAGTGCTTGGAACGGTAGAGCAAGGGGTAAGAAATCCTAAGAGTAAGAAAAATCAAGCTGGGAGAAAAGATGAACAAGCAAAGCAGGGAGAAATGTTAAATTCAGTTTCATATAGAATGTACAGCCATGGCAATCAGTTCGTGGAGTGAGGCAGAGCATCACCCTCCATGCACCTGTCCATCCATGTTCCTTTAGCTTTCATACTCACTGAGGTGTCAGCAGCACGCAAGCGTTGTATTAGATTTTCAGTTTATATATTTAAGATAAAGCAGGTTAAAAAAATGAAATCCAGAGCGGATCTGAGAGGGTTTAGTCCAGGTGAAACACATACTGTGCTCTTCTGACCCAGGCATTGAATTCTTTGACATCTCAGATGCACAGAGTTCTGAGCCCCAATGCATTGGGTTCACAGAAGAGGAGATGGCAGGACTGTCACTTAGCATCTTCTGTTTCAGAACTTACGGTCCGTGCTACTACTGGCAATCACTGTTTACGGTTATTACCTGTAACCAGGTAAACCTTGTTAGAAAGGGCAGTGATGCTTGATAATGTATCAGGCATTGCTGCTGTTCCCTTCCTTGCAGTATTAGCATTGGTTCAATCATTTGAAACTCAGTTCCTTTTCACCATGATGTAGAGCTGTTACTGTTGTCACGTTTGAATGTTTTAACTGCACTTCAGTAATAGGCGAGTGATCCCAGTATCTTATAACCTGGCAGAGCAGGTTGTCAAAGGTTTACAATCAGAAATGATTGGCTGGCAGCCCAGGCTGGAAACTGACACTGCCTTTATCTGCCATGGTCTTTGATTTTCATTTTTTTTTTTCTGGTTTAAAGGTCCTGTAGTCTGTAATTGCTTTTTTTGGGCTGATAAGGTTGTATTGTTAGCCATGAATTTGAGACCAGCTGTTGTCTTCAGTAGTTGGATGTTTCACTGCCTGAGTTATAATTATAGTCCATAAATTGTGTTAGAATACTTGGTAGCAAGGAGCATACTGAAAATGAGATTCTTTTCAATATTTGTGTCACTTTGCAGAAGACAGAGAAAGAAGTATTGTCAAAGGACAAGTGTGTGCTGTTTTTCTTATCTTTCTGGGGCTTTGAGGTGAACGAGAGTTTGTCTGGCATTTTCTCTTGGATTGTACTCGGATAAGCATGTGGCACTACTTGGATTTACAGCATGAACTTTAAGCCAGAACCACCATGCTGCAGAAACTTCACAGCCATAGGAGTGCAGTGTGAATATCTTTTCCACTGAAAGACCCGATTCCTTGTTTGTAACCCTGCAGTGAAGCTGATGGAAGAAGCTCTAAGCAAAGTGCTGGCTCTCTATGTGTAAACAAAACAGCACTGAGAAATCCCCCAAGGTCCAAGCTGTTGGTTTTTCTTATGATTTATACCTTCTCAGTTATGTGAATAGAAACGTAAATATTTACCCTATCTTTGATTGTTTTCTTCACTATCCCAGCATACATTTTCTTTCCTTGAGGTGCCCCCAAAGGGAGTGAAATCCCAATTTCTTTGCAGTTCAGAGTCTCTTTTATTTTTGTCTTTTATTTCTTAGCAGAAGTCTTTCTTTCTGTTTGCACTTCAGCTTCTGCCCTTTGTGTGCTGCTTTCCTGCTCTTCCTTTTTTACTCATTTTTTGTTTTGCTAATCCACTGAGATTATTGAAGCATCACATGTCGTTACTGGTAGGTACTGTCCAGAACTCTTTCCAACCCTTTACTTTGTTCTTTGCCAAATATAGCTCGATATTGGCCTATGGTCACAGTTTTATCTCTATGGAATCCATCCATGCTGTCAACTATAGAATCTCTGTCCTAGTAGTTCTTTAATATTTGGAAAATAATTCATCTTCATTCCTATTCAATGCAATGGACTGTATCGTATTTCTTGAGTAGCTTTGTTCCCCATTGGCCTATTCTGTTACAATATTTTCCCTATTACTTATGTAGGACTGTTTTATATTAAATAATAGAGAGCGTTAAGTGGTTTTGTTATTAGTGTTCAGAAATCGTTAGTGTAGCTTATGCTCTCCTCAGACCCGAGTTTAGAAGATATAATCTGTAGTTTTCATTGCTGTGGCAGTTTCCCTTCATCAGCAAGGAAAAAACAAGTGGTGCTTGTAAATTCTCTGTCTAGTAATTCAGTGATTACGATATTAGTAACATGTTGTGCAAAACAGGTGGTGGTGGGAGGAAGAACTAGAAGAGAAGAGAAACTGTCAGTCTTGAAAACGGCAGTAGATTTCTTTGTTTCTCCTCCTTGAAACTCATTTGGTTAAGTGAAGTGGGATTGGGTTTGATCGCTTGTTTGAAAAATCACGTTAAATAATCCATTTATCTGCGGGATGTGTGGAAAGGCCTCTGGATTCCATGACTTACTGTAAAGAGCTGTGGGGTTTCACTCTTGGCAACTGCATTTGATGCCACTCATCCCAAATAGGTAAAACGTACCTCAGTGGGGTAGGAAAAGATCTTGATATCATTTAAAAGCCACACTGTGGGGTTTATTTAGATAAAATTAACCAGTATATGCCTTTTTTTTTTCCCCTCTTTCTTTCTATTTTTTCTTCCAGTCGTGCGATATGAATAAAACATTTGCCTGTGTGGAGCTGATTGTAACGCAGTGTTCCTATTGCTTCCAGTAGGGATTTGAGAAGGAAGTTGCTTTTCATATACAGTCCTATCTGGTGGTTAAAAAGATAAACGTCTGGTAGGGAAGATGAATTGTTTCCATATATTTTTCGGTTATATTTCTTAATGGGGCACATTTAAGAAAGAGATGATTGTGTTTATGTAGAATGATGTGTGTCCTATCTGTGGTACATCCAGGTGTTTGAAGGTCATTGATGGATCAACCCCCTAAATGTGAGGCTTCTCTTTGAGCAATACTTTTCACAGTCCATAAGCGTTTCTTCACTGTGGCTTTGAAGTGTACTGAAGATGGTTATTGTTGTTGGAAAGAAGGCATCTTTTCTTTAAAAATGTACAATGTAATGGAAGTTGAAAGGAAGGTAGAAAAGCACAGTGAGGAATTGACAGGCAGCTCTATCTATCACATGACAGTTGTACTCTAACAGGACAAAAGTTGACATTTGCTACAGTCATATTCAATAGGCGACACTGAGTGTCAATATGGAGCTCTGGGCAGTCGTTATAATGGCTATGAGTGGTAAGGGAGAATGACATTTTTGATCTGTTTACTGAGATCATCTTATATCCAGAAACTGAAGGAATAAGAATCTCTACGACTTGGCTCTAAGTAATTTATTTTCATTTGCTCCTCTTATTAATAGAAATCACTTCTTTTAACATGCACCATAATGCATTGAATGACAACAGTGATATCTTTGGCAGATTCTGAGCCTACAAATGTACTGGAAATGCGTGTTCTGCTGGAAAATCAGACAAAATAGGAAGATACTGAGTTGGTGAACTTTCTTGTTTGCGTTGTTACAGGAAATGATTAAGGAAAACCAACTGATGGCCTTTTGAGTCGCATTCTGTGAAGCATCTCTAGTGCCATCAGCATGATGGGGAAATTGGTCAATAAAGGGGCAGTGGCTTATGGTTGCATTCTGCTTCCCCTGCATTCTGCTGTAGATCTACCATTGCTCTGCTGTAGTAAGTGAAATTAGTTTGCAGGCTGGTAGCGTTACTGGTAGTGTAACCCAATTGTGGTGTGTAAATTCCCCCATTTCCTTTTTTATCTTCCTTAAGAAACTGTAAACTTTATTTGTCAACCAGTCAGAATCTCTCAGTGAAACATCTGGCTGAAACAACTGCTAGCAGATAAAACAAAAACTTCATCACTGCTAAAAACAAGTAGCAAATGTTGTGTATGTGAGGATAGTGATGATAAGGGACCATTTCCTTTGGGAACAACAGAAATGAGGGATGTACCGATGCTTTCTTGCCATTCCAACTTTTGCTAGGACCTGATGTGTACACAAGTGTGCTCTGTTAGAGGATATTAGAGGATATATATTTGCTGTTCAGGAAACCTTCTCTGATAATCTGGCTTAGCCCAAGCCTGGGGTGAGTTTCCCTGCTCCATTTTTTGTTTGTGCTGATGCTTTTTTGACTCAGGGTAAATGGCAGATGAACTGACCCTTCCACTCTATGGCACTATGGTTTTGGTTGTGCGTGAGTCATCTACTGGTATTCAGTACTTGGTGGGATGTGACCAGAGTCCTTCCTTACAGTGCTAGCTGATTTTTAGCCCAGGTTAAGTATCCATTAAAATGTAGCCCATGATCTCATGCATAAATGCAAGGCACATCTTCTCCAAATGTAGTGTGGATATTTTCTGTGTGGACATTCTGAGTGTAGTTTGAAACATAGATAAGTGATCAGGTTAATGGAGCAGCAAAGGGATATTTGCAGTTGCAAGCAGAGAGCTAGATAATAATAATAAATCAGTAAGAAACTAAAATTCAAACATCTCTCTTCTTTGATTGCCATTAAGGGATTGTGGCCATTCAATCAGTGGATATACTTTGCATTTGATGAAATCCTGGGCTGTGCGTGTAAATAATACTTTGAAAACGTAGTTGACTAAACTACAACTTAAAAGACACATGATTTGACTGTACTGATTTCTATTATTCCTTTGTT
The DNA here is from genome assembly GCF_054131305.1 of Coturnix japonica. Lineage (NCBI taxonomy): Eukaryota > Metazoa > Chordata > Aves > Galliformes > Phasianidae > Coturnix > Coturnix japonica. Next base: position 6,360,706 of record NC_140693.1, on the reverse strand, counting down.
CAAATGGCATCTCCCATATTACTGCTGCAGCAAAGCTCTCTCTTCAGAGAGCTTGTCAGTGGTATCATTGCTTCGAGTGCCTCAAGGGTTCTTCTCCTTGCTCTTCCCTTTGCCAACTTTCAGTCACATCTATGACCTCAGCAGGAATGTTATTTGAAGCAATGGCAGTGCTTCAGTTCTTCTAACAACCCTCTGCTAAATCATTTCCCTGAACTCAAAATGGCAATGCATCTGAACCACCGATGGACTTAGTGAAGGGAAAGTATGGGAGAGTTGGGAAGGGCTCAGCCAGATGCCACAGTGAAGCAAAGCTATTGAATATGTGATCATGCAAAAGTATCTTAGCTTCTTCCACCTTTGCCAGCATCTTCAGATGGAATTATCTTAGACGTAAGCTAGATGAAGGAGGTGCATGCACCCTAAAGGGTATATTCAGAAGTATTTCTCATCAAGTATGACATAATATTGAGGAAGAAGACATAAGTCTGTACTTTTGCATGTAACTGTCAGGCTGTTAATTTGTCCCTAGTATCTGTGAACCATCCAACACAGCTACTCTTTTAGACAGCAATCAGTACTCAATGCCACATAGACAGGAAAACCCTAACAGATAAACAAGAGAAAAAGGCACCTGCTTGTTCTGTAATCATTGGAAACTTGCTCAAAGTTGGAGTCATGAGGATTTCCTCTGAGATGTGTCTACTCTGAAATTCAGCTATTATCTTTCTGTTTGAAACCATTATGCTTAGGAGGTCACCTCATCACCTCTTCCAGTGGCGTAAAACCACGTTCTTGTGATATCTTCCAAGCAAGTCCTATTCACCTGACTGAGCTGGGAAGCGCTAGAATGAAATAATGCTCAGCAATTTTGAACCATTCCAACACCCACAAAATTTGTGTTTTCCTAACGTTTGCACACAATTGCAGTTACTGCCTTTTTTGCGAGGCAGCAGCTGGGGGCTGAGAGCAGGCAGCTGCAGCCTGCCACAGCCACCGCTGGAGTGCCTGCACATATAAAAATGATGGAACATCCAGCCCCGCAGTTCCTTAATTGCAGCTGGGATTTTGCAGCTGTGGAGTCATACCATGAGAAATACATTCAGTGCTGCCATTCAATGAGCATAATTTTGGGGCCAACAGATTTGCTGTGTGAGAAACGAGCTCTATAAGGCCTAGTTCTTCCTCTTTCTTTTTACCTTGTTGCTATCTCTGTTAGCTTTCTGTTCCTGGTATTTTGCAGCACTCAGGGCTAGAGATAAGCGTCTATCACGCTATCCACCACTAAGGAACTGCTGCTCAGACTGTGAGGAGGTTAAAAAAGTGTTACACCTTAAGAAGAATTAAAGATATTTAGCATTTCACAGCACTATATAGCACTATTAATTATATATATTTGGAATTAAGTTGTTCAAGAAAGGTGGAAGGCTGAGGTTTTTTTCTAGGTCTTCTGCTTCAGGCAATCAATGACTTTGCTTACAAATACACTATAAAGATAAGAAGCTGAGAAAGCACTAATTTACCTAAATTCAAACAGTAACAGCTGAACTACGTTGTTTATATATATAGGAGAAAGATAACTTAGATCTTAAGGTCTTTCCTTTGTTGGTGTTTATTCCTCAGTGTTTTTACAGCCACGGTCAAAATTTGCAACATTTATTCCAGTTGATCAGAATGGCCTACTTGAATTTGCACATTGATTTTTGTAGAGGATATTTCTATGAGCTTATCGGTATTGATTAAATGTTATGCAGCTGAGTCTTTAATCTCTCCTAGGTCTGAGAGGGGCGGGATAGCTCAAAGTACAAGGAGTCCTGGAGAAATTCAGAAAAGAAAAACACTATCAGATAACATCAGAAATATTCCAGAGCCTCGTTAGCCTTCCTGCCTCTATTTATGATTCTAAGCACATGGCGTGTTTCTGTTTCAAATCCATCTTCAAACAGAGAATTTTATTCCCCTGTACTTCCCTTCCATGTCATTCTGTGGATAGAAATGCTATGGATGCCCTCCACTGAAAAATATGGTTGGAAGTTGCGTCTAAGGTTGTTTCTTTGCAGTGATGAAATATTGGTCTTTAGAAGGCAGTTTTGAAGCTCTTTTGGTTTAAAGTTGGTGCTTAGCACAATTTCTCCTTCGTGGCATAAGTAGTATTGCCCTGTATGATGCACTTAGCAATAAATCAGTACTGTTATTCACCTGTTAGGTCTGGAAGGTCCATCAAGAATTAAAACATAGAATCATGGGCAAACCCTGCTTTACCCATGAGGTGATGAAAACTGTTTCTCGTATTAGAGAGAAGAAAACTGTAGTGCTCGGTCGTTAACTTAAGTAAAGGTAGACAGTATGGTCCTACTCCTTGTTTAGTGACTGAGCATGTAGAGCAGCCAGCAGACACATGTTGTTTAGTGGCACTGTATCAGCTTTTAAACATGGACCTTTGAAGTAGAAGAGCTATAATGATCCAGTGGTCCTATTAGTGTTCTTATCTTGTACCCTTTTCTCCATGTCTAAATGAGAGAGCTTACTGTGCTGCCCTTTGCTATGTCGTGAGTTATTTCAGCTTTTGATCAGAACCTGAGGTTTTGACTCACTGACGCAGGACAGTGCTTCTAATCTGAAAGTTTTTTAAGTGCTTTATTACCAGAATTGGATGCCGATCATTGATTTTCTTCATAAGTGTCTTCAAACCCATTGATGCCCAAATATCCTTAATTCATTACCCTTCAAGAGATTTTTCCTCTACTTCAATACATTAAAAACAAGGGAAGGGAAGGAAGAGCTATGCAGAAACTCACCAAAATACTTGGAAAAGTTCTGTGTCCTCCATTCTAGAATATTGCTGATATATTCTGATACGTAAAGCTTCCTGATTCAATTGAAGAACAGAGATAAAAACGAATAGTAAGGACCATAAATTAGTTGCCCTGATCCAATATGTTTTAGGAAGCTAGTTAAGAATTTCCTGACTTTGGAAGATGCTGAGTGCTTGCAATTCTATTGAACTTCAATAGGCAGTGATGAGTAGCTCCATATTTTGAAAAATCAGGTCATTTATTTCAGAATTCAAGTAACTTCACTTTACAAATCTGTTTCAAGAGGGATTTTTTTTTGATCGTATGAGCCCCCAATTAAAATTTGCCAATTGCTATGGAAAAAAAAAAAAACAGCTTAGATTTCTGCTCACATAAGTATATAAGAACCGCTTACATTTGTTCCTATCTACTGTCCTAGTTTTTCTTTGACTTTTGTTTTTTTCCACTAGAATCTTCCAGCAAAACTGCTGCACTTAATGTGTTTGCCCTGGTTTCTAAGGCAGATCTCCCCTCAAATTCAAATCCTTTTTCTTAGGAGTCTTCATTTTTCTCTATGCGCCCTCACTTTTCTGTGCCAGCTTTACTTACCACTTGCGTGGCATCTCTTAAACACTTGGCCCAATCTCACCATTATGTGAGTTTCCCTGGAGAATTGGGTCTGTTTTGTTTTGTTTTATAGCGATTTTATCAGTTACTGCATTTTATATGGATATTTTAATTTTTTTTTTTCCTGAATGTTTTGCAGACATTTACAAGCCCATCAGGTTTCTCCAGTGAATACTTTATTTTAATAAGTGGGTATTGAATGCTTCGTTTAACTTTACTATTGTGCAGTGCCCAGAGACACTGTGCTTGGATGAGCAGTTACGTAAGTGCAATTTGTTTTAGTGCATCTTTTCGTATCAGAATTAGCATTCAGTTGAGCTTTGAAGTCATGTAGTGCATAAGCATAGGGGGAAAGTAAATAAAACAACTTAGTGCATCTGCAGATATAACCCCAAACTGATTTACTTATCTGTGCCTGCTCACTCTGCTCAGTGACAGATCAGTCCCTCAGATGCTTTTCTAGTGATGGTAGAGCAGCGGTTGCCTGATCTCTGAGGATGCATGGAATGCGTGTCTAGTTCAATAGAAGACATGCATTTCCCTTCAGAGTCAGGTGGAATGCATAACTTGAAAATAAGTCTTTTGTTGTTTTTTCAGTGTTTTGCTCTGGCTTTTTTTCCTATTTTGACATGGAAACTGTATTGCAAACAGACCTGATCTGTAACTATTGCATATCTCTACAGAAAGGAACACTTATTGCAAAGAAATCAAATTGTTTCATAGGAATTCGTGACTGTTCAGTGGACTAGGCAGGCAGAGCTGGAAATTCTGTGTTCAGAAAGGGGAAAAGCTTGCATTCATGTATATGATTGCTGAGTAACCTGTGAGGAATTATTACTTCATTGCGGGGAGATTGTATTTGTCATGCAAGTAGCCTGTGAAGTTAGTAGGCATCGTCACACAACAGTGTATATATCCTGTTATAGCGGGCATTTCCAGTGGAGCTGTAGGCATCAGTAGCAATATGATCACAATCATATTGGTTTTAAGGCGTGACTGTAAAAAGAAAGGGAGAAAAGTAGGAAGAAAGAAGGGAAAGCTCCTCCAATGTGAGTGATTAGCAAAGTCTAGTGTTACTTTCTTTAACTGTGCCTGCCATGGAGAGGGTGGTTGACAAACTGTGTTCTTGGGTTTGTGTTATTTCATAAGCTACCGCTCAGCATATTTCTGGTAATGGTGCTTTGTCAGTACTCTAATTTACTGACGGAGGAAGTATAGTATGTCTTCATATATGTCAACCTGCAGTCAGTTCCAGCATAAATCACATCACAGTCTCATGTACTGAGATCTCTGCTCGTGCTGCTGTCAGTTTGCTGAAACAAGTCTGATACACAGATCTTTGCAGGCCCCAAACTGAAAAGGGACTCTAGGTTTCCAAAATTGGTTTGTCTTCTGAGGTAGGCGCACAATGTCCTGATCAATGACTAGCAGGAAGCGGGATGTTACAAGCTGGACAAAACCTTTTAGATGATGCTGAACATGATTAGACCAGGATGATGTTAGTGATGGTCCAGAAGGGAACTGTATCATAATATCTTGGACCACAGTCCTTGTGCAGTGTTTGTTTCATTACTCTCATTACTAAAACAAAAGTGCAACGGTTCTTCAGCACTCACTGACAATGTTTTTGGATTACTCCAATTATTCTATAACTTATTAGCAGAATATTTCTGATTCGTAGCATCTGTTCTGAGGTCTTTTCCTCCCATTCTAATTAACATCTTCAGTTCGCTCTTGCCTGTAGGAATGAGTGCTACCTACTGGACTATGGGGCTGCATAAGGATCCTAGGAAAATTGAACAGATCTGAAGGTATCTCTGCACATTCTATTTATTTTTTATTCTTGGCCTCTACGCAAGGCTCTGCTTGTAGTTCTTATTATTGATCTATGATGCCACACTTTGCTCTTATGTGTCACTTAGTTGGGTTTAAATTTTAGAACAGTCATCTGGACAATGTATTTCTTAGTGTTCATTTGTATATGGAGATTGCACTGATATAACTACCCGATATTTAAATCAACTCAATTAATTCAATCCATATGTGAGCAATTAGCTTAAGTCAGTTAAGAACCTTTCTTCAGGTATATGAATGTAAACCATATTTAAATTAAGAAAGTGAACAATGCAAGACTTAGAAGCAGGCTGAAGGACATTACTTCAAAAGTAAAATGTTAGTTATTCAGTCCTTTGTCTTGAAACCTCTGGTTCTGGTCTTAATTTTTCACTGATTTGCTACCTTGTTGCATGAGTGTCTTCACTTTTCAATATTTGTGCCTGCAAAATTAGGATCTGCTGAAAGAGTTTGTAGGAGGATGAGGCTGTCTTAAAGAACTGTTTTCTCCCCATGGTAAACTTAAGCTTTTCAATGAGTAATAGTCAAGATTGGAGCCAAATCTTCCCATTTAAAAACATCATTTCCATTTGGAAATGTCATTGCAGTGCCATTTGGGAGTTGCTTGGCTGTCCCGTTGTCCTGGCTTCACCTGCCTCCCCTGCTGCATCTTAATTTGTGCATCTTACTGAATTAGTGTTGTCAGCGCTTTAAGTTGTGTTGTAGGACACGTGGCCCAGACAAAGAGGCGCTTTGGCAGAGAAGAATGAGTACCTTAGAATCCTTAAGTGCACATATTCTGCCATATGCTGAGGGCATCTCTTAAACAGTTTAACATTCTGAACTGGCCAATTTGAAGTTTTGATGGAAAACTCCAAGTTTTGAAGAGAATGAGCTGAGGAAAAGCTATGATTTCCAGCAGGAAGCAGGTACTTGTTAAAAGAAAAATCTTGAGTTGAAAATTACTTTTTCCAGTCAGAACTAGTGACTAAAAATTCTGTTTTGGGCTTTCTTACCAGTGAGAAAGTATTTGAAGTTGTTGCAAAAAGGGTCTAAAGATGACTCAATCTCATGGTAGGTGTCAAGAAACTTTCAGTTTTTAGGTGCTTCCTGAATCCTTATTTACTCCTCCACAAAACAGTACAGATCATCATAACTTGCATTTTCCTCATAAATGACAGTGCAAAGTGTCACCAACTGCAGGTGAATTTGTTCTCATATTTGATAGTTACTGTTGTTGCAGCTAAAATAGTAGAAATCTGATGAGCGTCCTTTCATGTGGAACTGAGGAGGTAGTTTAGCTGTGATAAGGCTGTTAACTCACCTTTTCAGTAGGTCATGTGAACTTCTTGTCTCATTTGATTATGACATTGACAGTGTTAGCTGGGAATGATGCAGATCTCATTCTGTGTCTAACTGGTTTGTGACAAAGTGTGGCTTAATGAAATGTGTCCGCTGAGAGAAAAGGAACTCTCCTATCAGAACAAGGACAGAGACACAGTTACACGGACCAAAAGGAGAAAGCACAGACTAAATCATTTATCTTGGGAAGGAAGAATTGTCCACTGTAAAAAAAATCAGTCAGATGTAGAAGGTGAAACTCTGAAGGCTCGTTATGCTAATTAGCATCAATGCTCTGATGTGGGTAGGCAAGAAGAAGCTGATGGAGTGGTGCTTTAGAACACCATTTGCTCAAGAGGAAGTACAACGCATCATGGATTCATTAATCTGTGCTGAAATGGAAAAGTCTTTGAGCAGCAGTGGTCTAAAGTGGTCAGGATCTTTCCAGTGGCCTTGTTCAGTTGGTTGGCAGCCAGATAGTACGAGTGTCATCTAAGAGATAAGCTATGATCAGTAGTGAATTGTTAGCTGCAGTAGTGTGGATGGAAACTGCTTTGGTCATTGGTGCCTGTATATATGCCTTGCAGATATTCACCTATATTTCACTGTGAACAAATGAAAATCTGGTAACTTCAATCCCTGAACAAAGAAAGAACATTGCCCCCTTTGTTTCTTGAAGTAAATGGGGAAGGGATCACATTTCTTCAGTGAAACCCCGTGGCTTGCCAAGATGCCCAAGTGAGGTATCCCAGAGGGAACTTTAAGCAGCTCACTTAAATGATGGGAAAGAAGTTTCACTATGAAATTAATGATGCAGCCCAGAGCACAGTAGGAAAACACCTTGCCCTCTTTTTCCCCATCTTTGATTCCAGCTGTAGAGTCCTGTAGTGCTTATCTGTATATTTATCTGCTATAAAATGAAATGGATTATATGAAGAGCTCTACGAAGCAGTACTCAGTACTTCAACATTTCTCTAATGCAATTAAGGCAGATATTTCAGAAAATGGAAGACTGTTAGTTGCCATAAGCTGGTGTTTCATTGGATTGCACACAGTTTAAAGCCTCCAATATTGCTGTTGTTGTGGGGGCTTCCTGTTTCTAGAATGACCATAGACATCGCAGGGCAATGCTGTAATGCAACGACTAGATGGCATTGGATGAGCATCTCCATGGAATAAATGTATGGTGAATGTAGTCAGTTCCAGCGCATGGACTTCAGGCTGTAAAAAAATAATTCTATTTCTGTCACATCTTCCTTTTAATTATGAGGGAGGGCTTTACTGGTTCTGCTGCTTTCCAACATCACTGCCTTGTTCTCTGAAAAGGTTAACAATCAAGAAAATTCACGATTCCACCTGCCCTCTCCACATGTACTCACATCTCAGGTTGATCTGAGCTTTCTTAATTGCAAGACCAAAACACCTTAATGCAAATATTCCTCTTGCTTCCATCCTGGGTAAGCAGTAGTTATTTATAAGTCCAGCATGCTGTGTCTGTCTGAGGCTGCCACACGCTGTTCAACGGCATCCTGATGTTTACTTGTGCCTACTTTCCTTTATAGATATTCTTATCCTGTGCTGGTACTGCTGTCTGCTTTTAAGATGCACAGTGAATGGTGATGTTGCTCTCTACATATCAAACACAATGCATCCCTTTAGATTTCATAGTTCACTGTGCCCCAGGTGCTGTTATTATCAGTCCTGACATCATTCATTTGATATGATGGGCCCTGTCTTTCCATTTATCTGTAATGGACAGGAGATTTTGAATCATTTTATCTTCCAAGCACAGCAACATCTTTTCTTTAAAAAGTGACTTTCCTCTCTTTCCACTTCTCGCTTTCTTCCTGGTCTAATATCTTGTGCATTACATTTATCCCCCCCATGTCTTTATTTCATATTTCCTTTTCCCTTTTGTTTTAGTGGTTTTTTTTTTGTTTTGGTTTGTTTTGTTTTTTGGTGTTCGTTTTCTTTTTTCCCCTCTCCTCCCCATGTGTTCCCTTCTCTCTTTTTCCCCTCTCATTTTTCTTTCCATGCAGGGCATCGAACCAGTCTTACAGCAGCCAACTGAAGGGTTCTGTTGACAATATCAGCCTTGGGTTAGGACTAGTTCATGTCTCCCAGTCCAAAGACATTTCAGAATTCAGTACAGTTGGAAGCTGAGGCGCTCAGGGATCTTTTGCTTTGCTCTTAAACCAAGCAGACCTAAGGGTGAGAGAAAAAAAGAGGATGAATCTTCATTAAAACATGATGTCAGACTTCGAGGTACAAGATTAAAAGCAAGGTCTTAAAATTGCAAACAGACTTAAAATATCATTCTGTTTTTAACTGAATAGGTCCGTGCTTTAGCAACTTAACCTCTTTCTCATTAACTCTCTGTGAGGTGTCCCTGCCTTCAGAGCAAGGTCTAATGCTTCTCTTAGAAGTGCATTTACTGCCTGTGTATTCAGAAGAGAAAACTCAACCTCATCTTTATGACTGTGGTGTATCAATTTGAGATTTTAAGGATCTGGCTTTTTTAGAGTAGTTCTCCCATTTGCAGTTCAGAATGACTACCTGCCTTTATACATCTTTAGAGGTGCGGCTTGCAGAGGTGCAGGAGTATTACTGATGATGTGTACTGATATTTGAAACCAACAGTCATCAACAAATTCACCTGTGGTTGAGTTTTCTTTGCTCACAGCCAGTCACAGGAGAGCTGAGCGTGTTCCATCAAATCTTTGCTTCAGGGTGTGGGCTTGACTACTTTCTGTTCATTTTCCAGGGCTGCATGGCACTAGTATATCTGAAAGGCAGACAACCCAAGCGTTTCTTTCCTCAGACAGTTGTGAGTGCTGGGTGCTTTGCTGTGGATCACTGTGGCAGTGTTTTCTGGCTACGTACGTTTTTAGAACACCTTAGTTATGCTTTGAGGGTCCCATCTTCTACCAGCTCTGTGGCTTTTCCTGAGTTATTCTAGAACTACTTACAGAAACGTTACAGCCCCAGAGTCTGCTTGGAGGAGAAGGTCAAAAGTGTTTGGTCTTGATTGGTGGGAGAGATGTGTGATATTTGCACAAACTACTTCAAATTGTGGAACTGATCCTTTCTACAGTAGCACTAACGGATCGTGTATCTCAAAGGTTGTGGCCGAACGTTTAATGGAGCCACTTCAGTTCTTATGTAGAACAAAGGAGCAAATAGTTTCCTTTTTTCTGTGCTCTGGTAGTCAAGCAGTACCCCAGGAGGCAGCTAACAGCTGTCCCACATGCTGACCCCCGTCAAAGAACTGTTTAAAGGTAGAAAAGGAGGTAGAGCTATAACAGAAGTTCAATCCAAAGCATCAGACTTGTGAGCAAGAGAAATACAATTTAATTACGGGTAATCTGTTTAGAGGTAGAGGTGGGGTTTCCTTTACTCTATTGGAATTCCTTGTGGCAAACATTTTCATCACTTGGTTTGAGCTGCTGGGAGTCCCATCCAGGCTGTCACGTAGTCTCACTAATGCTGCAAAGGAGAGAAGACATAAAGCACTTAAAGCAAATACAGTAGCTTGGAACTACGTTGTGAGAAATGCCTTTGGTTTGAGAAGTGAATTTCATTAAATCTTGCCAAATGTAGAAAGCCAGTCTCAGCTTTCCAGTCTCTTTATTTGCTATCAGCACTTGAGATCAGCTTAATATTTTACCTTCACCCTTGGATGCAGAGCATAACGGACAAAACCATTATCTGCGAATGTCATCGCTATTAGGAGAGGAAGAGAAGGAGGAAAGGAGCAAGGGAACAGAGCTGGTGGGGATCTCCAAAAATAAACAGCCTATAACAGTATGGTCAGAGGGAGTGAGCGAGGTTGGAAAAATCAGTGTCTCATAATTTAATTAAAGTTCTGCATCTCCTTCAGAGCTATGGCTACAGGCTGCCAGGCAGAGGGCTAATATCTAAAGGTCATTCGAATGAGCGAAGATACTAATCACTGGAGGACAAAACTGAACTCTGCCTCCCAGTTCTTGCCTTCTTGGTGAGATTTTACCTTCCTTCCATTATAAATTAGCCTGTGAATGTCATGGGGCAATTGAACTGTCATAGAGTCTCCTCTAGGAAGAACCTCCTTTTGTATCAGAATGATGGAATTGGTAAATTGCAACATGGGCAGAGTAAAGACTGAAGAGTGAGGGTACTGTGACCTATGAACATGTCAGCATGCTGTGTACAAGATGTGCTTGTGAACCAGCCCTACATTCCAGACCACAGTCCATAGCAGAATCTAATGCTGCAATGAGAAACACTGCAATGCAACAGGATCGATTAGTTTTTCTTGCCTCCTTTTCTAAGAGAACATCTAATTTCTTCTTGTGTTCAGAAAGAAGAATAATTTATATATATATTTACAAACTGGCTTTTTGTTTAGTGACTTTTAGAATGGAGTTACGCCTGCTGGAAGGAAACTGTGTATGCACACAAGTTCTTGGCAGAAATACACTTGTAAATCTCAGCTGAGCATCTGTTCTCTTGCAGGTCAGGAAAGGTGAGCCTGCAGGTAACTTTGCCTGAAGGGCTATTAAGAAACATAACAGAAACGGTCATGTTTTTACATAGAATATTTGGTAGAAGCATTCAGTGACTTCTCATGCTTTTGTTACTGGCAATATTTTTCAGCTTTCAGAATGAGCAATGTAGCAGCTGTGGGTTATGAGGAAAAAAGGGAATTCAGGTAACACTGAAACTAGAGTAAAGTCAGAATGAGTCTTGTGATGTTGCCAGAAACCCCAAGATGGCATCAGAGACCTTGTTTTTCTCCATTAGAAACGTATGACATTTTTAGTGGATTTTATTGTTTCTTTGTTTTCCTTTCTTAACCAGTTCTCCATTGTATCTAGTATTTTTTGAAGTATTCCAGCCTTAAGACCTTTTTTCTGCAAGCATTATTTGCAAGGCTCACTGATAACGCTGGATGCAATGCACCCCAGTTGCAATGCGAGATTCTATCTTCAGACCGCCAGATTGTGTCCCCAGGAATACATCTGTACTTATTCTGTGACTAGGAGGCTGGAACAGCAAAGCTGGATGTAACTCTGTAGCTAGAAATTTGTCCAGTACTTACAATAATTAGGCTCTGCAGTGCACACAATCACTAATGAGGGAAATTAGTCAGATTCTGCAAAATTGTACAATGATGTGCTGCTCCTTACAATCAAATATCCTGCAGATTTTTTCACTGATCACTGAGTCAGGAGCAGAATATTTTCAATCCAACTAATGAAAACACTTTCTCAGTGCAAATCTAGGATCCTTATTTAGCTTTTTATCCAGTCTTTGCAGTGAATCTAGGTAATTGTTCCACATAATGATGTAGCATGCATCAAGATCTTCTTGATGTGCTTCAGATAGCTACATTTCTCATGAGCGGAGGAGCTTAAATGAGATATCCAGCTCATCTCATTTAAGTGCATACATATTTCAGGCTGGTCGAAGAGATTCAAGCACCTGTCTTCAATTAGAATGAGTAGGAGTTGGATGTACTTATTTGCTGTGGAGGTTTTGAGAAGCCTTTGCTGTGCACGTAAGCTGGGTGAGTTTTGTAGATAGCGCAGAATTTAGAGCGTTTCCGAAGGTAATTTTGTTTGTAAGTGGTCCTGATTGTGTATGTACTTAAGTAAAGGAAAATCTGCATTTATTTTCAGGGCTGTAACTGTCTGAATTCTGGAAGGAAAGGGGATGATAAAATCTGCATGGTGGTACGCACCTCTGAAATGTACCGACTGTTGATTCATTCCAACCCAGTGTTAAAAGTCTTTGATCTGTGTTTTAATTGGCATTCCCCATCTTTGTGCCAGGTCTTGCCAGAATCAGGAACTCTTTGGAATCAACTTTTGTTTGTGATGTGTTGCTTTGTGATTTCAGCCACCGTTGTTCCTTGAGTGGAGATGATCTGAACAGGCAGTGGCTGACTCCCAGTTCTCAGCTCCATCCAACAATTTACCACACCAAAGGTCTTCTGTATTATCTGCGCAGCATCAACCGGGCCCCTGTGGTGAGTAACTCCCTGTATCTTCTATGGGTTATTGCACGCAGATGGATTATTGCAGTTGTGTCAACAGCCCTGTTTTATGGTTAGAGATGTGGAAAGCATACTATACCGCTATACTTTCATCATTGTGGGGTGTTTTTGAAAGTCTTGGGTTATCTACTGAATCTTCTAACCAACTCCAAACTTCAGAGTCTTCGTGCACCTGCAGAGTGAATACAAATTCCTTACAGCTCCTTAGTATCCTCAAAGTACTTCAGCTAAACTAGATATTGTTAGTAAGTTATTGTTATCTTTCTGGCAATGACAGGAGAAATTCTGTGAAGACATAGTCTGAATGGATCATGCAAAAGCCCAAACTGGAGCAATCTGTGCAATCAGAGAAACACAAGTTAGCTTTCAAAATGGTTGAACTTTTCTGCTGCTTCAGTGAGAAGAAAATGACTTTTTGGGGGAACTACCGGAAGTTCATGAGGGGTGATACTACTGGCATATGTCTGGGATCTGTCCCCATCTGTTCGGTCTTGATGCCCAACAGAATGAATAGTTCTGAGACCTCAGGATAAAAAAAAAACACTGATGGTTTCAAATGTTGATGAACAGAATGGAAGTGGATGGAACAGCAAGTTGGCTTCTTATAGCCCCAGTTAGGCAGGAAATGTCCTAAGATGCACTGTTCACTCTGGTCTTGATGAGAAAATCCTCAGACAAGGTGAAAATGTCTGTGAGTTTCTTTAAGTGAATATTTGTGGAAATATGCTATTTTTGGCCTAAATGACAGCCCTGACATCGAGCTCTGCACTCCAAGGAATCTACTGGAAGTTCAGCTTGTATCTGAGAGTTTATTCCACCTACATTTTCTTTGGGTTTTGAGCTACATCTGATCAGTTTTGTTTTATTGTGCTAATCGTATTGGGCCTTTTTAATTTAAATTTTTCATAACCATCCCTGTCACATCCAGATGCATGAAGTTGAACATGCACCCAGTGGAAGTTTTCATCTTGCTGAGTGAAGTAAGACTATTGATCGTACCATGTCTCTCACTCACAGGCAGTATGTCAGACGTGGTAAACTGATTTTTTCTTTGCCTTTGAAGAGTACATTGATTTTGGTTTATACATGCTCGCAAATGTCTTTTCCCAACTCCAGAAGAAGCTGGATTTCTTCTGCCCTGCACTCACTGCCAAGATGCCATGAAGGCAATTTCACTGATAGCCAAATGATTTCTGTGGAGTGAATTAGTTTAATTTATCTTGGGGATGCGCAAGCAGTTTCTTCAAAGGAAAGGAAAGCTTCTTGAAAGTGAAAAGGAAATAACTTTAAAGTTAGCGGCCTTTCAAACCAAACCCATTTTAATTGGTAACTTCAGCCATAGAAAACAGCCATCTAAGTGCTTTATTTGTTTATTTATTTTTGCTTCTCTTGTTGGTTTTGGAAACCCTAGTAAAAGAAGGGGCTGGATACGCTGTAGTATTGCAACTCTCCACTGAGGGTGGTTTCTTTTCAACTGAGAGCAGCGGGAGTATCAGAGAGCTAAGCTTGGGAGCAGCTAGGACTGAAGGGGAAAGAGATGTTGCTTTTTCCCCTTGAGCATTCGTGGTGAGGAAATGTGCAGTTTGTGAATTACAGTTGACAGTGCACTTGCAGGATGCAACAGGAAAAGTGTAGCTCTTACAGAGGGATCAAGCTGCAGCAAAGAGCAAGTTACTTTTGGAGGGGACAGGAAGATGCTGTTAGGGACCAGGAGACACAAAGCGGTGTTTGCTTTTTGAGATATTCTGTCAAGGTTGGAAACAGAATCTGACTGCAAGTACATAGCTTTTTGTGAGCAAAGCATCCTAAACGTGTCTACCTCAGCAGTCTGAGATTGGGTCCTCTCACGAAGCTACTAAGGAAAAAAAAGAGTATTTGCATCCATTTTCTGTCTTGCTTTTCCTTTGTTTTAAAAGCTTCCTGATTCTGTGAGTCATGAGGGGGATTGTTTTTGAGTTTGAAAGCAGTCCTTACCTTTGTGGTGCTCAGTGCTGGCACATTACTTTAAATAGATAAAAATTTGCATGTGTGTCTTGAGTCATACCCCAGTGAACACCAGACTTGGAATTTGACTGTGTGTTGGTGTCACAGCTGTACAAGAAGGATAGAGAGAAAAAAGGGGTGGGTAGGTCTCAAGTTTACCTTGTGGTTGCCCAGGCTTAACCCAAGGAAAGTTCTTCATTGGGTGCTGCAACTATAAAATACAGTTTTGTCTTGGCTGAGTGGTGAGGCTTGAGCTACTCTGTAGAATAAAAATAGAGCAGAAGAATGCATTGTAAAAACAAAAACAAAACGATTTGTCATAAACATTGAGAATAACTGCAGTGCTCAGTAAAATTAATTAAAATGTAGGTATATATGATACACAAATGGAATGGAAACATTTCCAGTAGTGTTGACTTCTCTGCTGTGGAGGTGGGTGGCAGTCATGGATTCATCCCATGGCATGAAATAGTGGTGTTACAGAGCCTGGCTTTTACAATGCTTTACTAATATGGAAGGCTTGTTCCAGACTTGTCACTTAAGGATTCACTCTTGAGATGCAGAATTATGGACCTCCTGCTTATCAGGCAGCACAGCTATCTGAGCAGCTGATCATCCCTGTGTGGTTTCTGATAAGTAATCTTTTAGGTAATAATATATGCATCTTGCATGTTAGTAATTCTGTAAATTGGCAGGTAATTGATACCTGGTTGAGCTGGGATCTCTGCCTCAAAATAGAACCACAGCTATAAAACCTTCTTTGATATTCATAGGAGTAAATTCTAGTTGGTACCTGTGGTTAAACTAATCTATGACTGTATTGCTGGAAGCATAGATGGAACGCTAACTGGAAAAATGCCTGTCATTAAAAGAACCAATAAATGCAGCTGTTTAGAAGGGGGCTTTATGGGATAATTCCCTGTTTTTCAGGCAGTTGCTTGAAGTGTAGGACTGCATAAGCCCCATGTGTTGGACTGGGTGATCCTTTTACAGGTCCTGTCCAACTCAGGATGTTCTGTGGCTATAGCAGTCCTGTTAACTAGGACTTGTGGGATGAATCTGCGTGTGAGTGTCTTAGCATCTCCAATCAACGTGCAGCTTGTCAGAGCAGCTGGAGGAATTTAAATGCTCAGTTCCTTAGGTAATTAAACTTCCTGACTGGCTGCAGCTAAACTGAGTTACTGTATAACTACTAAACAAGCATACTAGGGTAAAACTTGCCTTAACAGTTGGTGGAAGAAGTTGATCTATTCCATCTGTTTCTCTCCTCCTGTCTATGTTTATATAAGAATATGTATCTTTCTTCCTCATCTTTTTAATTGATCCACAGTGCTTCCCTACCTTATGACACCTGTCCCTTTGTCTCTGATAGATGCCTCAGAAAACTATTTAAATGATATCACGATGTTCCTTTCTAATCGGCAATGAATATTGCCTTAAAACAAACCAATTTCTTCTCTTTAGAAATCCTTGTCTTTTCACTGCTGGATTTCTGAATGTTTCTGATAAAGACATGGAGAATATATGTAACAGCAGTGTCTATATTGACTTCATATTCCGGAGGGCAATGAGATTGATTATTATTTAACACTTGGGTCAATATTTTCCTCTTGGGTCATTAAATCGTGATTTTCATTTTTATCAAAGTTGATATGTGCCTATGAAGGCAATCAAAACTTCCATTAAAACCTGGAATGTACCTTGTACCTAGTTTATATGATAGCTGACATGAGAGATGGATTAAATAGATACATTACGTTGTGTGGAATCAGATTATTTGTCTGACAAAGATAATGTCCCGTGCTTTATGTCCAGGAATTCATGTAAGTATCTGACCACATACAATACATTTTTACACAACTGCACAATTACATTTTCCTAAACATTGTGTAGCACAGTTTTTGTGTTTAAAGAAGCCAAGGTGATTAATTGCTGGCAAAAGGTGCAGTTTTAAAATCTCCTGAGGCTAATGCTAGAGTTGAGAAGTCAGAGGAGCCCAACAAATTGCTCCGTTGTATCATAAGTTACCATGAACTCTCAGGTTCCTCGGTTGGCATGGAATCTTGCACAGATGTCATGTTTATTTCTGCTGTGGACAGAAATGCACCGGTGTTGACACTGGATTCATGAGATCATGTCAGTTCCAATAGGTAAAACGAGGTACGGCTGACTAACAAAGTTTGACACTGATTATAGGCTTGGCCCAGAGCTCTGCTCTGAGTTTGTCTGAAGAGCACTGACAAAGGTGTAATTCCTCACATACAATCCTCTAGTATTTATAGTGTCTGTTGTGAAGAACCACAAAGCTTACTTCAGTATTACAGATTTTGCCTTTCTTTCCTCCCTAGGTGTTCTGTGACTACCATGGACACTCCCAGAAAAAGAATGTGTTCCTCTATGGTTGCAGTATCAAAGAGACCTTGTGGCAAGCAGGTTGCGTGGTCGACACAGCAGTTATCACAGAAGATGTTGGCTACAGGGTAGGTCTGCTTTGTTCCTTTCTACAGTTGTTGGCATATATGTGCACCTACATCCCTCTTTAAGATGAGGTCAGATCACAAGTTCTGTTGGTAGGTGCAAACTTGTCTTGCAGCAGAGGAGTAGAGATCCAGAAAAGTTTAAATGATTCCTACTATCTTCATGCACCAGATATCTGCGAGAATATTGTCAATAGGTGGATCTCTAATTCATTTCATTAAGATGCTGTTTTGTTGTCACTGCCGCTGACTAATAGAAATGTTGTATTTTTGTGTTTTATAAGTTCCAAGTATACATGTGCTTCTCTCACCCTCAACTCACGAGAAGTCCCCGTGGAAACACTTGTTTCACAAGGAAAAGCAGGAAGGGTGCTTACAGTCAGAACATCGCTTGTTGTATTTGAAATCAGTGGGCTTGAAAAGGCTGAGGATAGTTCACTGTTACACAAACAGAATTCAAATGCTGCTTTCAGCATCTGGTGCCTGTCTTGAATCTGCAATGAAGAAACCAAGAGCAAGCCTCCAAGGGTGTCCAAGAATCTGCAGTGTCCTAGATGAAAGGCTTTGTGATTGCAAAATATGGGAAGTTTCTCTCCTTCCTCCCATGAGTAATTGGGGACGATCCTGCTCTCCATGTATTTACTTCCCAAAAACATGAGCAAAATACCTCAAGAAAATTGTGATTTTTGAACAGCCTTTGCTGTAGCCCTTGATTCGTGGGAGAAAGAGGCATTGTTACTTCCTAATACTTGGCCTCAGATGACATGCGTAGCATTGACATTGGAAAACCCAACTTCAGGATTTCTCCTTTTAATCACCATTCCAGGCCCCTTTGACAGTAATCTCTGAAGGGACCTCAGTAAAGAATCCTAATTCCATTCTGACCAAATGGGAACGGAGGTTTATGGACATGGGCAGCACCCCCGTTTTTGTGCATGCTAAATCCAGCTGTATGAGAGACAGGGAGCATGGTTAAAGTAATGTGTTGTCATAAAAGAATCCTTTGAACAGATGCGTTTTCACCCTCCCAGAAATACAATTGAAAGGTAATTAATGAGAAAAGCAGAGGGGAAAGAACTATTAGTGTGAAATCCAGTGAAAGCTGGTAAAATGAAAGGAATATTAAATTCAGATTTGATAATGCTTCTAAATGAGTCCTGACTACAGAGACATTACTGTTACCTGCCAGCGTTTTTATTTAATCAAATATAGAAGACTGATTATGCATATAATTTCAATTGTTTTAAAAACTAAACTGGATTAGAGATCTGATTATGGTACTTCATAGCATATATTTACAAAAATCTGTGTGCTGTTTCAGATAAGGACAGAATGAAAACTATCTGAACCTTCACACGCAGTTTAGCTGGATCTCATGATTGTGTTCAGGATTATAATTGTTTGGGTGACTGTGCTTTATTTTTAACCCAGCTCCAGGAAAACCTGGATGTGTTGCTCGGAATCATAATATTTTGCAGCAAATTGTACTTTGAGGGCAATTCAGAAGCAGTGGATGTTTAGTTCAGAGCAAGTAATCAATTTTAAAGATTCCTCTGTTCGGTATTCTCCCAGGAAAAGGAATGCTGTAGTTCTTAATAGCACACTGTAGATCTTGACTTAAGAGTTAGGCTCATGCTGGTCTCAGGTTTGAAATGTAATCTCTCACTTTGTTCCAGTTATCTGTTCACAAGGTTTTTTTCTGCTGATGAATGGACCTTATAGATCTTTATGTCTGTACCTTACAGAACTGGTAGGGTCCATTCATATCTATAGATTGGATATGCTGAAAATAACATTTACTTTCTTATTACAGAGGTATGTATGATTATGATGTTTGCAGTGGATATTGCAGAACAGTTTAGGCCAAAGATTTTATCTTCTGCGTCAGTCATCCTTTAAGAGAAGACCAGCTATTAAATGTTATTTTCTCAATTTTGATGAAACCAAGCAGTCCTGTACAGAACTGTGATGTAAAGCTCAACAGAGTGGAACTAGAATTGCTTAGAATCAATCAGTTTCACTGATTGTTATTGGAAAGTGAAATTAGCTGGTTGGCTTTCACTGCCCAAACTGAATGAAATTTGAGGGTCAATGCCATTAGCAATGAGCAGAAACTCCTTCTGTATGATTCCATTCCATTCAGAAGTTTAAGAAAGCTGTCATCAAAGAAATAATGAACGTTCTTATTTTACAAGCTCTTCACTGGATGGTCTTTGGGCATGTACTGGGATGCAAGCACAAAGGTTTATATGCACATATTTGCTTTTGTATGTAAATGCCCAATTTCTACACCGAGTACACCTAGTGTTAAGGTATCTAGTATATACTTTTACAGTTAGCATGAAGAAGTGTTGCATCCACACTGATAGAAATATTTGATAGCGCTGTGTATTAGCAGTGTTTATAGGCTGCTGTTGAGAAAAATGATTTCTAGAATAAGAAAATCACTCAGAGCTAAGAGGTAATTTTACTGAATTTTCATATTTACTCTTTATTGCCGCTTTCTATACAGAGTGCATTCAATGTACCATTTGATCCCAGATGAGAATAGTTTGGTTTATTTCACAATGCAAGATAGTTAAATGCTAAGCTCTATTTTCCTATAATTATCTGTGACCTTCAGTGGGATTATGCATTCCCCTTCTTTGCTGTGTGCTGTGTTCAAACAAAATTCCTCCTATAGCTGAATCCCTTGTCAAATTGTGAGGAGGAGCTGGAAAGGAAAGAATGGAAACATTGTGTGCTGAGCTATGACTGCAGCCCTCTAGGCAGAACAGGAAAATGTAGTTAATGTTGAAGCAGCTTAAAAAATAAAGCTTCATAAGTGACTTCAGCAGTCCAAAACTATAGGATGTGCAAAGACATCATTTTGGATGGGATGTACCAAATGTACTTACAGCATTTTTGTCTGTGACTGGGGACAAAAAAACAAACAAACACAACAAAACATTAGAATATGAAGATTTCACTTGGGATGAAGATGAGACCAGTTTGGCACTAACTGGAACTATCACAGTGACAGTTTCTACAGGTAGCTTTGGTGATACGCGCTTTAAACAGCATAGGCCTCTTGTAGATGTATTTGTGATATAAATGCATGTACATCTGTTTGATTCATTTTCTCATTGCTGATACTTTCTTATAGACTCTTCCTAAAATCCTGGACAAAGTGGCCCCTGCATTTGTCATGAACAGCTGCAGCTTCCTTGTAGAAAAGTCCCGCGAGTCAACAGCCCGGGTGGTGGTATGGCAAGAAATGGGTGTGCTGAGGAGCTACACCATGGAGAGCACGTACTGCGGCTGCAGCCATGGTCTCTACAAAGTAAGTACCTCTTCCAAAGAACTACATGGCACACTCCTTCTAATGTGTGTCTAATGAGCTTGGGAGAATAGAGAGTGCTGTTTTTATGCTGTTTGGTATTGCCAGCTTCCTTCTATAATATAAGTGTAGCCATTCTACTGAGTTTCTTCTCAGTTAAATCCTTCCACGATCCTTCACTTTTAATCTTCCATGCCAGGGAAGTAGGTTCCTTGCTACGAGGTTTCATTTGACAGTGAAATAAAAAGAAATTCCAGTCTAATGCCAAAAATATTGAGCTGAATGAAGGAGTGTTTTTGAGATGATACAGACTGTGTCTTTATAATGGTATTCACAGTAGATCTGAGGTAATTAACATGAATATTAGGAGTCGTACACTTCCTGTTGCAGTCTATCTGGGCATTTGCTTGGCTAAACTTAAGAGCCTGCACTGAGAATTCTGCACTTGGAGTTTGTTACTGACAGCCAAAGGTAGCTCATCTATGAGCTGAAGCCACAGCTTTAACTGTGAACTAAATGGAGCTAAATTTCTTACCAAATGATGTTCCAGATACTGTGGGAAGGGCTGTACTTGTGCTGAGTGCATCAGAGACAGGAGCCTCTTGGCACTTTTTAAGTACATGGTTTGAGCTCTGGTAATTGTATTTAGCTGTACATAATTCTCCACTTGCTCAGTTGGTGAATTCTTTTTGTTCCTTTCCCAAACCTGTTGCTTTCCATGGAAGGGATTCTGTGCTCCACCTTATTTCTCCCACTAGGGAGCAATCCTTATCTATACAGCATTAATATGTGGTTAAGGATCCGAAAAGACCCTTAAGGAAAAAGCCATTGTTACAAATAACAATTAATAAGACGTTCAAATTATTCTTTGCAAGTTCTATGTTAATCCTTTTACATTCCATAGAATGTGGCCAGCAAGTACTCAGCTACTGTTTTAACAGTGCTCTACTATACTCACATCATTTCTTAGATAGAAAAGGCAGAAGAAATATCTGAAGATGGTTTAAAGAAAGAGAATATAACTGCCCTGAGCATTACACCTAGTGCTCCCTACTCTGAGAAGTGCTGATGGGGTGCAATAGGTACCACAGGTTGTGGTGGGGTTTTAAATTTCCTTCAGACAGTGGGGAGAAATTCTACCTTGACTAATGTCAGTGGCAAAACTCCTAGTGATCTCCATGGAGAATTTAACTCATTTCCTAGATAATCTGAGTAACATCTAAAAGCAGTTGGACATCAGGTTATATCAGTGTCTAATGATTTGTTCTCTACTTCCTTCAGTATTTTCAACCCAAGTTTGCATAAGTTGTGCCAGCAGATCTAAAATGTTTTATGCAACGTTCTCCCAAGTGCACCACCACTCAGTAAGCTGGTGGTCAGGCTTCTAATGGTGTTGGTAGCAGTTCTGGATCCTGATCTTTGACTTTCTTCCTTCTTGAAAATGGTGAAAATAATGGTGAATGTAGCTGCTTTGCTGACTGTAAACTGAGATACAAACTTCTTGTGCTTGAAGTTGCACATATCTGATAGGGAGTTTGCAAAGGATTTAGGAAAAAACAGAGGAAGGCTTTGTAGAGACTGTAAGAAGCTTAAATATTAAATACACAGGGCTGTCAGGTAAGCCCCCTCTCACCACAGAGCAATGTTGTAGGAGGGCTGAGGTAACCTGTCTGATAGAGAGGCCCAGAAAAGAAGTTCCTAAAGTTTTTCGATTGCACGGTGTGTGGCATATCATGTATAGAAATGTGACTTTCATTTCTAAAGCAGTTTAGTGAGTGAAAAATAAGGCATGAATTTGTTACTAGTGATATGTAAATGAGAAACAGTTGTGACCCCAGCCTCGATTAAAAGTCATTTGATTTCAAATGTGTATGGGGGGAGGGCAGAAATGAGAGCAAAAGAAAAGATGACTTGTCTCTGTTGAATCTCCCTGTCTGTGTGATCAATGGAAATGCAATAAGCCATCTACCCTTAAGGAAGAGAAACATAAAACTAAAGAAACTATTGATCTTATCTAAGGTTTTATTCAACATAAAGAAGAAGAAAAGAAGGGGAAAAAAAATCCAGACTCTCTTTGATTTTGTCTGGATTGTCCAATTGAGTCTTAGAACAGCAGTGTCTCCATTTGAAAGCTGCCTAAAACAAAGCAGTCAATTTCAACAAGGAATTCTCCTTCCTACTTCTACCAGTTTACAATCTCACAATCAAAAAGTAATCAGAAACTGCCTATCATTTCTCTCCCAGTGTGAATGCAGTCTGTATTAACTCCCTCACTGGACCTATTGCCCTCCAGGTTTGTATTACTGTCCTCCTTTTGCAGGATTTTGTTGAGCCATCTTGTCTTATTTGGTTTGCAGAATACTGAATATAAGGCTGTGCCATAGAAAGCTCTATTCAGTACAATCGGGAGCAAATATTGGCCCAAAAGAATCAAATCTGCACTGACGCATATGGATATTCTCCTAAGTTTCTTCAGTGTGATTCATTTTTAAACTGGCATAGCTCTTTGTTTTACCATATCCTATTGTACTACACTTTATTCTTCTTGATTCTTGGCTGACTAGTTAAGACGCCTGTAGTAACGTACTGCACTGGGATGTTCAGATTACTAACTGTATTCACCATCCTACGAGTTTGATGTATTTTGAGCCATGTATACATTTGCGTTCCAAAACAGATATAGTAGAAACATGGCAAATCTCAAAACTCAGCTCCGTGCTCTCTCAGTACATGTGGTGTTGGAAAGGCATTTTCCTTGACATGTTGTGCCTGGTAGAGGAGATGAAGTACTGATGTAAATAGACTTCAGCTTCTTGCTTCAAAGGGATACACGCAACAAGGAGTAACAAATGAGTTTTTAAATTATTCCAGATATTTTGACAGTACCCTTTGAAGGAGATTTTACTGGTGACGTGGATCCCTTTTTGAAGAAAGTCTTTGGGAGAGTCAAGAGAAAAAATTAATTCTGTCCAGTCTAATGCTTCTGAATGAGGGGAATTGAATGCCCCAACTTTTATTATCCGACTTGATGAGAGGGAAAAGCCATCCATTTGCAGAGATGATGGAATCAGGGAGAGCAGCACCGAGCAGAGTGGCCATACGTTCATAAGAAATTGTTGATAGTTGTTCAAAACACCTTTGAAAGGAGGATTTGGGGAATTTCAGGAACGCTCTTCCATAGAACCCATCTTCATGTTGGAAAAGTTTTTCTTCTTTTGAGTCCAACTACTCAATTCACTGAACTGGTAAAGCAAGCTAGAGGTGAGGAAAAACTGATGTTGTTTTGTTGGTTGGTTGGTTGGTTTGATTTGATTTTGCTTGCATTCTCTCCAGTCATTTACAGTAGGAGAAATTAGAGGTAAAATTGTGCCTGATGTAACGGCAGCAATTGGCAGGTGGAGCCTGGCCAGAGTAACTGTCAAAAGTCATGGCCTGTCTAACAATTAGAAGCCCCCATCTCTACAAAACTCACCCCAGATAAATTGTGAGAGTGAATGTCCCTGAAGGTTCTGTGAGCCATCTTCGTGTGAGCGAGGATGTGACATTAGTCATGTAACGTGTGTTCCACAAATCATGTGCCATCTTGCTGAAGTCTGTCTCGTTCTGTTTAGAAGGTTAATAAATTGCATCTTTTTGTTTTTCCTATGCTATACTGGCATAAAACCAAGATAACTTTCTTGTTAGACAAGAGCCAATAGTTTGTATTTCGGAGATGGAAGTACTTAAATGCTGAGGGATAAAAGGACGGAGCTGCTGATAAACGGGTAGCAGAACTGGATGAAAAGCTCTGCATCCTGGCCCCTTATACAGTAACTGCAGAGATGAGAGTCTAATAAATGGGAAGAGCTGCCATTATCCATCCCCTGTAACCTGGCTAGCATTTACTGAATTATTTTATACAAGTAATGAACCAGTGAATTGCCGTGAAAGTGTGGCAGAAATAAAGCAGTATGCCAAGATGAAAGCCTTTCCTCTTGCTACTCTTTCAGAGGTGGACTGCTCTGGTTTGACCCATTTCTGTCCAAAATAACCAAATTGTTACTAATACATCATTTGTCCCTGAAATTGCAGTTCTGTTTCTTTATAGTTATCTATAGGCAATGAAAGATTTTCTTTATCTTCCTTATTATTGCGTATCACATATTATATTTCTGTGGAATTTTTCTGTATGCCTTATTCATAAGCAGTTTATTACAGTCGATAGTCAGAAATTGGGTTGTTTTGAGGGAGTTTGCAGTCGCATAACGTTGTCTTACTGGCATACAGAAGCAATGATATTCTTGTATATCATTCTTGTAATTGGATGCCTAGTGCACAAACTTGCAAATAATTTTAAATTGGACTCATGCCAGTATTCAGGCACCAACAGAAATGGTTGCAGCAATGTTCTTGCCACAGAGTGTATTTGATAAGTACTTGCAGAAGGGAAATGAAAAGAGATGGAGTTTATTCTGGGCTTTCTGATGAGCATTCCAGTAAATTGTTTACATCATCTTTGAAATCTGAGGCTTTTCCTATTTCTGGTTTCCATTGTCTCCCACGTTTTACACTTTTCCTAAGTATGAGTAAGTTTCACAAGCATCCAGAAGTTTCTATCCAAAAAATCATCTCTAAAACGTGCATCTAGTGAACCCTCTGAGGCCTGGGCACGTCATTCAAAAGCAGATGCTAAGAAATATAGAAGAATGTATTTTTGTTTTTTTTTTTCTAAATAGTTCTGCTTCCAGTTCTGGTCCAAAGTGATTCAAATTGGAAGCAGCTGTAATTGTAAGAGAAGTATAAGAGAAAAACAAATAGTTATCTTGTAGTAATCTAAGGAGTGAAGGATTAAATTAAGGTTTTCTGCTCATTGTGTTTTCTTTAGTTGTTGCCCATTGCAAACGTTTGCATCCTGTTTTCCGTATTTTCATGCTCCTTTTGTGCCCACCAATCCTTTTCAGTAAATTGTGATTCAGTTTTCAAGATATTCTAATGGTACCTTTTAGTCTTGACGATTTCACTTAATGCAACGATATAAAGGTTAATGGCATTTAGGAAATGAGCAAAGGCACATGGGAAAGAGCAAACCAACCAGGAGACGGTGAGCATTCATCTTCCTTGGATGGCCAGAGCAACATAATGATTAGTCTGCAAGCACAGCACCAGGGCTTGTGGCTTGCAGCCACAAACCTGTATTTTCTGGTCCTCTTAGGCTGGATTGAGTCAGATGAGCAAAGTCTTGGATGAGAACTCTCCACGGACTTGGCAGAAAAAATGAGTGTTATATCCTAACTCGGATTTTGTTGATATAAACAAAAGGAGAAATGTATATGGCCTTGAACTACAGAGAAATGAAAAATCAGCTGACTTCTCAGCCTATTGGAACCAATTTCAAAGCTGATCAAATAGGATCTCGACTTCTCCAACTCCTAAATAAACAGAGTAGCACAATCTGAGCCCTTTGGAAGTAATAGCATCTTAAATCAGTTCCTTTGTCTCTGTTGTTGATAGATTATCGAGGGCTGTCTGTCAGTGTAACTGGAGAACAGGTTCCCTCCCTTGTTGTGGTTTGTAATTGCTTTGTGTTTTGTTGTTAGTGGTGTTTTTTAGGTTTTGTTTTTTTTTTTTTTCTTCAGCACAACAGAAAGTAATGATGGGATGAGGTCATTGTAGATCTGACTTTGCAGAGTTGGAAGCATCTAGTTCTGTGGAGGTACACTAGACATGGATGTATTTGGAACAGCAAAGCAGAGCCATCATGTGCTCCCCTCTTTCTCTCAACTCTTTTCCACTACTGTATATAATCGATCAGTTGCTGTAGCTCTGATGTTTACCACTTCTGTTTGGGGCTTAGTCTTAAAGGGCTTGTTCCAACAAATCCCTGCGTTTCTTTCCTTTTACTTGCAAATGATGTGAGCATCTCCTAGTTAGCAGCTGGTTTATTTGTTAAACCAAGGAACACAGCAGATTCTGTGGGACCCAGGAAAGGAAAACAGATGTTACCTTGATTCTGTACATTTCTGAATGCTGATATTTCTCTTTTTTCCCCTTCCAATATACCATAAACAGCTGATACCTGTTTTGTTTGTTTGCTTTCTCCCTCAACTACTTCTAAACCTTTCTAGATGCTTGGTTGCAGCCCAGTCTTCCCATACTCTTGGGAAGAAAGGTGGTAGTAGGTACAGATTGGAAAGAGTTATCGAGCTGCTTCCCTAGAAGCTTTTTTTTTTATTTCCCTAGGAAATAAAAAGCCAGACTACATGGAATCAGAAATGCAAGTATTCAGTCATACCCATTTTCTGGGAGTTGTGGATGGGATTAGATCGAAGATTCCCAGGTGCTGACATTGCAAACCCAGACAACTTAGATGTTAGAATCAAAAAATTCATTTGCAATTAATTAATTTATGGTTGCATGGAAAAGATGCTGCACTTTGGATGAAATGTTACTCTTTCTGAAGCCCACTGAACAATTCTGAACGGTGCAGCCTTGAATATAAGTGGGATTTAAGTCTGCTAATGAAAAGAACTCTTGGGAAGGATGTGAGACAGAAAAGCAAAATTCCTAATGAAAACTAGCTGTAGTATTCTGGCAGTGTCTCTTTAAAAGTCTAAATATCATTGCACATCATCCTTTCAAGTTTTCAGTGGAATTACAGCGGCTAGGTTTTTGATTTCTGATGTCTCTCTTGCTTGTTAATCTGGTCCCATGTGGATTTATTGTACAAATCTATTTGGCAGCTGAAAATTGCCCTTTGATGAAGCTCATAGTCTAATCATGAACTCCTCAGGCATGGCAAATAAGAATGGGAGGTTGCAAAAGCACAGGCTAGAGGAGCCACGTTTGTCTTTTACTCTGCATGGATTTTAGAAGCATCTAAATTTCAAAGTCTTTTATACACAGGATTTTCTGCGAAGATTGATTTTTACCCCTCTTAGCATCATAACATTTGCCATGCTGGATCAGACCATTGGTCCATATGATCAGGTATCCTGTCTCATACAGTGTTTGGTTCCTCGTGGCTCCTAAGAGAACAAAACCAGGCTGTAGTGCAACTGATTCAATTACACTAAGACATGGAAAAGAAGAAATAATCCTACCGGCCCACCTGACCTGCCTCCTTTCTGCTTCATATGCTGCAGCATGAGGCCTGATTATTTCGAGGGTGTGGTAATGATAATGAGCAACTTTCTCTGTTGATAATTATGGCACTTTTCTGTCCCCTTTCGTAATATTTTCCCACACGGGATTTCCTGCAGCAGTGAACTCCACTAGTTCATACTAGTGATATTAGTGGTATTGGATATGCTGTCCAATATTGAATGTAAACTATATATTGAAATTTAATCTCACTTCCTCCTCCATTCTGTCCCTCCACTGATTTCTGCACTGTACTTCTCACAGCTGCTGTAGCTCCCAGGTTCTTTAATCTGCTGTTCTCTGCCACATCCACTGTTGTCTTTATTCATGGATGATCCAATCGTAGGTCCCTTGGTCTTGTCAAAAAGAAATCAAACTAACTCTATTCATTCTTGCCAACTTTGAAATCTGTAGGTGCATCCTTTCTTCTTCTTTTTTTTTTCTCATCCAGTTCTTGTCTCTTTGGTCTTTCCTTTTTTATGTTCCCAATTGAGATTTATATTTTTTTTTCATATGTGCTAAGCTCCTGTACTGATAGCATTGTCTTTCCTCTTTCCCTTCTTCCACAACACTTATTTCAGCTTATGGTCCCAGAAAGAACCATCAGCTCTTCTGGTTTTGACCTCCTATACTACATAGGCAGCTTTGTACCAAACCCTCGTGTTTGTGTAAGATTTTTCATAGAAGAAAGAATTCAGACTGGATTTGAGAGCATCACATGATTGGAAATCCATCTGGTCCCCTGATATTTTGTTCCAGGGATCAGAAAGTGCTAAATATTATTTCCTTGTACGAATTTGAATTCGTCTGCCTGCTATTTTCAGAGGTACTCTAGTTTTTTCTCTGTTGGTTTAAAGAGAGATTTAGTAACTTGCAGGTTCTTCTCTTAAAAATACTTACAATGCAACCAAGTTACCTTTCTGTTTTGATAATTAATTAAAACAGGCTGAATTCTATAATAGTTTGTATGAGAATGTGCAGGTAAGTACCTCTGAATTAGCTAAAGGAGCAAGTGGAAAGTCCTGTGCTAAACCACATTAAGCCACATGTCAACACTCTGAAGCAGAATTAAGGTGGCCTTAATTAAATTTGGCTTAACTCATTTCCAAAGTAAATTAAACCAAACTGAATTGCAAACACTTTAATTCTGAATAACGGAGGAGAAATATGTGTTTCTGAATGTGATAAACTTACAGATGAAAGAGGTTGCTTGTGCTGGGTAATCTATGAGGCAGAGAAGGCAATATGTTTAGACATGATATTTCTGGAGCTTCATGGCTTATCTTTAGGTAAGAGGCTCTGTTGTATACCACATATGGATGACAAAGAGAAACCTGCTATATTCTAATTTTTGTCCAAGGAAGAAATTTTTGATGCATGTGATGCCAGATGGTGGCTATCTGCAAGTCATGCATGGTCAGAAAAGAGAAATTACAGCACACAGCCTATGGAAATGCAGACATTAGGGACAATTAAAAAGTGATTCACATACATACTATAAGTGGGGACAGATGAGAGGTGAACGAGCTGAAGACAGTAGAGATCAAAGAAGTTGTTGGCTACTCATAGTTGTGAGAGAAGGAGAATTTGGAGACATCCAAGTGCTGATGTTTTGCAGTATTTCTTTTACTCTCAGACACTCAAGACAGGCAGCTTCTGGAGTATAGAATATTAATCTTTGATGAATAGCTGCTGAAGTGAGACAAGGAATCGTTAAAATATTTTCAACCAAGTAATTATCATAAGCGAGTTCCACTTAGAAAAATGGACAAAGGAATAAACAAGTGTAAGTGTGATTTGGCGTCACACTTTCTTCTTAAAGCAAACAAATATGATACCAAGAGGAGCTTAGATGATGCATGTGGAAATGAGTGCAGTTGTGTGTCATGGGATACGTACGGTTCTTGGTGAAAAGGAAAGATGTATTATTGTTATTATCTAACAACTTTTTAGAGCTGAAATTGAGAGAAGGAAGAAAAGATGGAAAGGTAATGGTTGTGTAAATGATGGATAAACCGAACTGCTTTCCAGTGGTCATAGAGGAGAGTGGTCATAGAGACTTCTGTCTAGGTGTTATGTACCTGAGATTTTGTGTAGGCAGCAGTAAATTCTATTACAGATTCCGAACATTACAGATGATTATTTTCTAGTACAAAAGATGTTGTATCCAATATAGCTCTATTCTGGACCACACTATGATAGGAAAGGGTGAAATAATCTTCGGTGTGAGAGTTGGTGGTTACCTAGACACCAGTGATCATGACCCAATTACGTTTAATAAGGGCAGAGCGCATCATTTCTATTAACATGTGTTCATGTATGTTTTTCCCTTAATATGGGATAATAGTCCAGGACTGAGGATGTATTATAAATAAAGCAGACCACAAGAGGAAGAAAAAAAAGATTACGGAGGTATTATAAATTTTAAAACCAATGTTTTTAAAATAGATTCTGTTACATATCCCAAAAAAAGCTTAATCAAGAATTGAGAACACATTTAGTTAAAACCCATCTTGGTATAATAGTAAAGAGAAGGTGATAATTAGAGCATAGAGGACAGTGAATCATAACACTGATGAAGAATCTATGTAATAGATGGATTGTCAAGAGGTGGATTTCACTTCTTTTAGTCTGTTTCCTTTTTGCCAGTACTAATTGTTTACTAGATATTCTGACAGATACGAGTAAACAGTGGTAGAGGCCATTTACCTAATCATGATCAAGATATTCTGAGGTGAAAAATGCATAGGTTAATTCTCTGTGAACAAAAGAAAAAGGGGAAAAAGGGTATCGGCCAAAGTAATGTAGGAATTAGATGTGGGAAGCTAAGAAAGTAACTGAAAATTCATGGCAATTGCTACTAAAGACAGTAAAAAAGAATTCAATGCAATGACTGGAAAAGAAAAAGCTATTCTTCTTATGACGTCTGATCAGAAATGTAACCTAAAACCCAAGGAGTTCTTTCTGAGAAGAGCCGCCTGAAGCCTGGTGTACTTCACAATTAAGTTCTGCCTTGGATTAAATAAGTTTTTCCCAAAGTATTCCTAACCAAATCTCTTACTGCGTGCCACCTCTTCTTGGCTATTGCGAAAAGTTTCCTTTGGTGGTGCTGGAAGTAGCAGGTGAACTTACACAAGAATATTGAATCAGAGATTCACTCAGAAACAAAATGAGAAAGGCGATTTTCAATGAGTTTGAAAACGATATTGAAAATGAGTCTGTGAGAGGAGTACAGCTACATACAATGGGAATAAAAAGCCCTGAAACACTGTCCATTTTGCAGTAGCTTATTCCTGGTAGAGATGACTTCTTTTACTAAGTAGGGTTTTAAGTATGTGTATGTTTTTGCCACATGATCAGAAGGACGGTTAGCATCTCAGTGGGAAGTATTCCTTTAAAAGCTGATGGCCAGCAGGCTACAAGTGGAAAAACTTGTTCTGACTTGGAGATAAATATAAAATGCTGTTAGCTTGTGAGGGAGCTGAGAATTGAATTAAGTAGTTTATTTGATTTGAAATGCTAATTCTGTGTGAAAACAATGGAGGACCAGCACTTGTTAAGATATTTCCTCTGCCGCTTTCTTTTTCTGTTATATTATGCCTTCAATTCCATTGTATTATTGTCTGTCTTGTGTTCTTTTTCCCAGCATTGAGAAGTAATAGAGTTGGATCTGACTTGTCATCTGGGTTGGGGAGAATGGGCTGTACAGCCATGTTGTGATGGCCCAGGGCATGCATGCATGCATCGCCAATTGGCAGTGATGGGAAAAAGGGAGACAGCTCTGTAACGCAGCATAAACACGCTTGAGCAACACAATACCTTGCTCACAACCTTCAGATGTCCTGCACCTGGGTGAACAGGCACCTAAAGTCAACACCGTGGCCAATACTACTGCTTTCCACCAAAGATGAAAGCACTGGATGAGCTATGTGATGGGCTTTATGTTCCCTGCAGTCTGATGGCGCATAGGAAGTTTGCAGCAGGCAGCTGGACACCATTTTCCCAGTGACCTTTTGCGAGCAGCCCTCTTGTCTTTTCTAGTGAGGGAGAATGAAGTAAATGGAGTCTGAAAACAGCTCAGACTGGCTCTGAAATAGTGACCGAAAGGTCACTTTTCTGATCAAGCCATTGTCTTTGGTGATTGGAAGGGCTTCCAGAGGTCAAAGTGCTGAAGCTTTTCTAAATCAGGAATGCTTTCATGAGCCCCCGTGTGCACTGAAATGGCTGGAATTTCTGCTGGTTCATCAGTTGTAGGTAAATGTATTACATAGGCTGAATATCTGCAGCAAGCTACAGCACTGGTTCTGTGGTTTCATGTATTTGATCATCCCTCGCTCACATCAAATCCTTTAATTTGTGAAGCCTGATGTATGATTATGCTGGGGAGTGATATTAAATGTCAGCTTTGAAAATGGGCCTTGTCACGACTAATACGAAATTCACTCCTGTTGTTAATTTAATGGGATAGAGTGACATGCATCATACATTTATTAAATGACCATAATTATATTTATATTAATGCCAATCTCTGCCCAGGAGAGATTCAGGCCTGGCGTAATGGGACGTGTTCATAATGCAGAAGATCTCTGAATATAGATACAGTGAGAAACTCAGGACTGTAAAACCAAGGCCATGTTGTAGGCTGAGACCGAGTAGCTCTGAGATGCTTGGACAGCATTTTGGGTGGGTGAGGCTGTGAGCTTTGATGGAGGTACATGATTAGAGCTCGTGTCAGACCAACAGCTTTTTGGTTATTCCACATGCTGCAGGATTGGTTGAAATTCATTGAGGTATTGACTTGCTCTTAAATGTAATGCATTTGTATGTTCATTCCCTTTAAAAGGTCAACGAAGCAACTTGACAATTTTTAAAGGTAGCCTGCTGTGTCTGAAGTATATTTAGTTTCATGCTGTCTTCTCTGCAGGATATGATATCGAGTTGTTCTGGTGTTATACCGAGCATGTTGTGCATCGTTATGTAGACAAGATCATTGCTCAGACCTAGGAAACAAATAAGAATTGAATTTTTTTTCCGAATCTTTTTTTTTGTACAATTATGTTGTTTTAGGAAAATGGCCCTCGGTTATTGCTCTGGTTTCTTCTATCTGGTTGCATCAATTTCCTGGGAATAAACCAGATTTCTGGGACAGCGGCAGCTCTGCTTGTTGCAGGAGGCAAGAGCAGCCACTACTGAATTCAGTAGCTCCTGTCTGTTGCTTATGCTGATAGTGTCCACTTCTCCTACGCTGCATACTGATGTGTCCCCTGTCTTCACTCTTCTTGTCTGTCACTATAAACAGAGGGGAAC
The DNA here is from genome assembly GCF_054131305.1 of Coturnix japonica. Lineage (NCBI taxonomy): Eukaryota > Metazoa > Chordata > Aves > Galliformes > Phasianidae > Coturnix > Coturnix japonica. The sequence continues at coordinate 6,327,871 of NC_140693.1, read as the reverse complement.
AAAGTTGACAGTGTTGGATTGAAGGGCTGTAAGTGGTTATTGATTCCCAGCCTTCTCGCATGCATAGAGGTAGGGTATGTGTTAGAATACAGACACGAGCACACAAGTGGCAATGGCATGTTACTGCCACTGAGTTATGGGATGTGCATAATTGTTCTTTTCAATGCAGTAGCTAGGGGAACATCTGTATGCACACTAGAGGATGTGTTTGTGTGCTGCACTTGGAAGAAGTTGTGCCCAAAGATGTTTGTATGCATGCATTTATTTCTGGTTTTAGGCAGAACACAAAAGGTGTGCAACTGACATGCATATTTATTGCTTTAAATACATGTCTGTATTTTGTGCATCTATGCATAGCACATGTGGCTACCTTAAGGTCTATATTTTCTACGTACAGCTAGAATTATGTTGTGCTGTGTGTCATTCCTCTGTCGTATGACACTGTTTCATGGCTGTCAGTGGAAAGAGAAAAAGGAAGGGATGCATAACTCACCCTTTTGGCCAAACCATTCTTGCAAAGCACTTGTGGGAGCCTGGATTATCTCGTGAAGGGGAAAGGAAGTTCATTTCTAAATGAAAACTGAAAAGAAAAGGTACACAGCAATGATGAAGTTCAGGTTTCATTAGCTTTTGATGTCTGTTCACAGGAAAAAAATCATGTTTCCTTGGTGACCTTTTAATAAATGCAAAGCTAGGTGGGAAATCTGTCCTTCAGTTCCTTTGCATTTGTAACTAATTAAAGGTGTGGAGTGTGGTGTATAGGATTGCAATGAAGCCTGATGTCAGGCAGCACACTCGCAGTGCTGGGGTCTATGGATGTGTGCCTTGCTGTCCTGTGGGCTTCCACGTGCAGAGGAGATGGATGTCTTCTAAGGCTGTTTCGCATCTCCTCTTCTAGCTGAGATTGGAGCAGAAGGGTAAGGTGGGCTCCTCACACTGCGCAGCTCAGTTCTTATATGTATTGACACAAAGGGTGCTAAGGTGGTGGAAAGCAAAACAAAGCAGGCAATTGCTGTCAGTACAGGCTGTCTAAGCTGGTGTGACCTACTGCATTGTAAAGTGAGGGGAAGTGCCTTATTCCTTGTAAAGTATTTTCACTTCTGTTCATCCAGTGTTCATCAAGGTGTTGGAAGGAACGCAGCACATGTTCCTTGACTCTTCTACAGCTTTTTAGTAATATCTTTCTCAGCTTAGGTGTTGCAGAAATTAAACCAATCTGGTTACGTTTTGTGGCATAGGAAGACAGGATAAGCAAGGTTTGCCACAGCAGTGGGTGTTAGAGAAGCTGCTGACAGAAAGCAGAAAAGATAACAGACAGAAGTCAAGTCAGCTTCCATTTAAATACCTTCAACCTCTTGATTCAGAGATACAGTGTGTAAATGGTGAATTGTTTGTCATGTTTTTGATACTCACTGCTTCTGGACAGACATTTGATCTCAGGGTATTCAGGTAACGTTTTAGTGTCTGCCCTTAGTTGGTGTAGCATGAATGATGTCTTCTGTGAATTCATTGGTAGAGAGGAGGAGGAATATTAGCAGAATTTTCTGTGTCTTTTTGGAATAATCTTTAGTGATGCTCTCTGGAAGAGAAAACCTTAGATTTCTGAGTCTGTGTGAAAACATTCAGAGATGAGGGACAGCCCAAAGAGGTGTTGGTTTCATACTGATAAGATCTGGTGTGTTACATGCTGACATGCATCATAAGAATGAGTAGCACCTGACACTTCTGGGCTCACTCCAGATATATAAATGCAGTCCACTTAAGGCCAGGTTGCCTTTGCTTGAGATTCTGACTGGTTGGAATAAATGGGAGTGAAATTTTGTTTATTTCATGTACATTTAATAACACACATTTCAATCCCCAAGGTGCTTCATCAAGTACCCTACTCTTCTCAGTCAGTTCCCCTGATTTCACATGAGGATGTACAGCTGTGATAAGCTGAACTGAATGTGAGGTCTCATAACTCTACAATTTAAACAGTAAGAAGCTTCCAGAAAGGCCAAATCAGTCACTGAAGACCTTCTTTTTAAGACAACCAGAGCAGTCCCAATACAAATCATGTTTTACCCATATTATTTCTGTGTCCGTGTTACAGAGACTTGGCACAAGCCCCAAATACATCTCATTTATATATACACGCTTGACATTAACTGGAAGGGGGAGACTGTGGAAGTGGAGAAAAGACTCATAAAACCTTTAATTCTTGCAATGGCACGTTGGCACTTTTGTGTGCCACAGCTCAGCTACTTGTTGTATAGAGAGAACTCAGCCTATAGGACTGTGTAGGATTTGCATCCTGTTTAGAGGGGAAAGCCAGCAGCAGAGTGCATGGAGAGTACATGCCTATGGTTTTTGAATTACACATTAAATGAGTGTTTGTTCCGCTGGGCTGGGTTTGTGCAGTTAGTATTCGTGGGTGCAAACTACAGACTGTGGAAGACTACAATATAAACATGAATGTGGATACACGTGGGTGTGGAAGACAGTCCAATGCATGTTCAAGTGTGCACCAGTGTGTCTGATGAACGTGTAACTTTAATTGTGTCTTTATGGATGGTTGTTGTTTGTTGTAATGCTAGAGTCTTAGAAATGTGTCCCTGTACATCTGTGATCATGTAAATGTGTGTGTACGCACAGATCTATATAAATGCCTGATGAGAAGTGCTCAGGGTTTCCAAGTAGGAGATAACACAGTGTACCAAAATCAGCGGGAAACTCCAGTGCATTCACATTCAGCCATCATTTTGTTCTAAGAAAATGGGGATTTTCCTTCATGAAAGAAGAGGCACAAGTGCAAAAGGGCTTTTGTGGCACTGACTGTGCAGCTGATTGTCAATCTGAGACGGAGGACTTTCCATACGTGCCTTTTTCTTTCACTTACCCTCACAGATGTGACCTCTGGAAAGAAAAGCTAATAAAGCCTTTTTCCCCCCACAGAGAAACACACATAAGAGCTTGGCAGAAACTGCCATTTCTTCAAAGTCATGTCTAACAATTTTTCCACCAGCACCAGCTCTTCCTTTTAGTCTCTGAAAAGAAGGCTTGCCAGTAAAAGTACAGAAATAACTTCTCTCACTAGAACCCGTGTTTGCCAACAATAGCTAAGGAAAGGGAATCTATTTTTGTATCTGGATTGTAGTGTGAGATAGTTCTGGTGGCCTAATCTAATTGTGGTTTAGGATGTTGTAATCTCTGTATTGAGGTATATGGGAGAAAAATAGTATGTGTGCCTCTTCTGAGAAAAGAATTAGGGTCAGTGCTAGCAGTAGGAGAAATTGAGATAATACCAGATAGTCTCTGTTTGGCAGCCAAGGCCAAGTCTCACTGTCTCCAAGCAAGGTAAGCAGACCAGGCTTCTGAAGAGTACTTGGATTCAGCCACGAGTCCACATTATTAGGCAAGTCCATGGTAGTGTAGCAGATCCAAAGTGAAAACACACGTTAGTAATTCAGGGTGATGTTTGTGGGGTCAAAGAGCTCAGAAACCACTTGGCAGGTCCACAGTGACAAGGTGATGCTGGGAAGTCAGTTCTGTGAGTCAGGGTCTCACCATAGGGTACACCATATACACACCATAGGGTGTGCTCAGGTAAAAGCATGTAAGCGTTGCTACAGGAGCTACAGACCTGCAGTTTTACAGCAGAGCCCTAAGCTGAAGTGGGGCTCTTAGAATAGGTAGAGGGTATGGGTAAAGGCCCCAGGCGGGTCTGGCTGAGGACCTTTATGGCCTGTTAGTGCTTTCAGAGCTCTGAAAGAATGATTCATTTCACCATCAGAGTATCATGTCTGGGTTGTCTCTGTTCTGTATCAGAACTGTGGAACAGCTGCTAAAAATAAACCTTAGAAAATCTATTCCAGACTTTATACGAGACCCTGTCTGTGTTGAGCAGGAGATCTGGGGTTCATTCAGACAAGTATCTGAAAACCTCACAACCAGCTGGGTGTACTCAACATGTGTGTTAGCTGTTCTGAGTTTTGTAACTTAAGCTATTAATTTAAGGCTTCTGTTCACTCTGACTAGCTAAGATCCTGACAGGGACTTTAATTCACAGGCATAAAGCTCTGACAGTCTCTGCTTCTAACTGCCATAATGGACAAACTTGATGGGCAAATGCGTTTGTTATTTTTCTTAGGAGACAAAAACTGATTCAGGTATTCAGTTGCTGTGATAATAGCTATTCTAATAGAAGCAGACGTCTCCTAGTGTTGTTTCTATCTCTTGCCAATCTTGAGCTTCACCACTCTCCTGAATGTGTAGCTTTTTAGTCCTTCTATTTACTGAAGGTCTGTAGTTGTACACTGCCTTTCTGAGAGAGCTCAGATTCCACTTGTCTGTCCCTAGTGGGCAGGATAGAAGGTACTCCCCTCCCATATGTTCAGGGGCACAACTGCATCTGCAGAGCTTTGAGGTTCTTTGTCAGAGAGTAGTGCTTGCTAGTTACTCTAGAAGCTGCAGGTGACCCAAAACACTGAGCAAGGGACTCCACACTCTCTACGAGTGTGGGATTGGCAGCACATCTGCCTGATAGAAGGTCTTTATCTCACAAGAAAAGAGAGAAGAGGGAAGCAACTGCTGCCGTGATCTCTGCAGCTGCCTGTCATCCTGCCTGAGTGAGTTTGATGTGGTGCTGTTGCTTCTTTACAGAAAAAGACGCAAATTATTTTAAGACACTCTTATTATTTTTCTTATTTTTTGGAAATCTTAATCTTTTAAAATATGGCAGGATCTCGAATTAGATGCTTCAAACAATTTTGCTTCCAGCAGTGAGGGGTGAAGTGTAGGAGGTAAAGAGAACTGTGGGTTACCTCCCCATCTCTGCTGATGTCCTTCACTAGGTGCCCTTCACTAGGTCACTCCTCCTCTGATTCAGCATCCCTGTTGGCAGCTTGCAGTACTGCTCTCCTATCTCCCAGAGGATATCCTGCGATTAATTGAGGGATGTATCTAAATCGCTTTAGCATGCAAGCCAAAAGTCATCGGGGACAAAGCTGTTACTAGGGCAGGAATAAAGGTCAGACCCTTGCTGACATGGTTGTCTTGATTAATTACTACACTAATCTCTATAACTCCTCTTCAGCAATATAATTTGGCCTCATCCCTTGCTTGTTTGTTGGTTGTTGTGGTTTTTTTTCCTTCCATTTTCTGCAACTTAGTGGTGAGAGAATTACTGAATAAACCCACATGGAAAATGCTACTTCTCTCTTTCCCACCTCTTGGCCAAACCTATGCCTCATTCCCCCTTAGTGTCCTGGGGGAATGTGTCTTAGTGTCCTGGGCAGCCTTAGCTGGTGGGGGCAACCAGCCCATGGCAGACAGTTGGAACTCTGTGATCTTTAAGGACCCTTCCAACCTAAGCTAAGAATCTATAATTCCACGATTCTTAGGGATTTGAGGAGTGATAGACAATTACTTGAATTACTAGGAACATGATGCATGGAACTGGCAAAATCAGTTCATTTGATACTATTTTCCTGCAGCTTTTTTTATGTAGGAAAGTACGAGGTCGGTGCAAGAAATCCTTAGCGTCCCTGTTCTCTGGGTGAAGTGTATTGAAGGGCTGAGCAGCCAACCATGGCTGAGGGCAGGAGGTGCTGGTAGTTTGGATTCTGCGACTAATACAGCTCTGGGGCTCATTGTTTTGGGACAAACACTTTTGAACACAGAGACTGTGCAGAGTCCACTAAGGATCACCAGCAGCATCAGAAGAAGATACAGAGGGGCTTGGAGAGGAGCAGAAGGCAGACTGAGTGAACGTGTGTAGTGAAGGGTAGTGAACCGAACCTGCTTTGGATGAACAAGAGGGAAGATTCCCTCCAGGTTACTGCCCAGTGGGAAATCAAAGAAATGAAGAAAATCACTCCGTGTTTCCTATTCAGCTCCTCATTCGGATCTGTTGTATTTTCCACTCCTCTGTGATTACGTCCGTGTCTCAGTCAGGTATTGTTTTCTGCTTGAGTTGGGAATGTTCCCTAAAGCTGTTCCGAGTGCGCAATACTCTCTCATTCTCTTTCCCAGGCCAATTTTGGAGTGAATTTTGGCAGATTACACAAGTGCAGAGTGTTTACTGTCCTGTCTTACATCATCATTTTCCCGTATCGTTTATTTTTCCTTTGACAGATTTTTAACACTGCCAGTCTAATATGCATCAGAGATTGTCGAGTATTACCATAATGCAGTGTATTGTGGGTAATCCCATGCAAATTGTTCTGTGGAAAGTCATGCTAAATTATCTTCTTGGGGGGAGAAAGAAAAAGGCTTTTGCTTTCATTTATTTTAACCGTTTGTTCTTTGGATTTCAGAGCAGCTGCCAGTGGCAATGATTTAGAACAGTTGTTTGACACTCGGCACCATGTGAGGCGATGCTCCTCCTCAAAAGACATGGTGCTAAATGCATGGCGTTGTGTACTGTGCTAGATTTATTGTATACGTGTCTCCAGTGTTCACATTTAAAACGTTGGTAGGTTGTCTAAGGAAAAATCTGAGTGTATGTTGGGTTGGCACAGTGAAGGTAGGCATTGCCAATTTTTCCAGCTCCATTGTATGAACATATTGAGGAAATACCAGTTCTTGTGAGCCTGAAGTGCATCAGATGTCTCTTGGAAGAGGCAGATCTGATCATACACGCTCTTGTTTTCTTTTTTTCTTTATTATCAAGGTCATTTGCTTGTAAACTGGCTGCTTTGTTCTTTCTGAGGTCCATATTACTTCCCCAAACCGAGACAGTAATCCTCCTTCTGGATGGAACACTTGATTGTAGTAGAAATGATTGCAGTGTCACAAACAGAGGATTATCGTTTTAAGTGGAAATCATAAAAACAGGTTGAAAAAGACTTCTAAGAAAGAGGCAGCTTGTTCTTATGCAAATTTTCTCAGGTAGTACAGCTGCAAGATAAGAAGTCTTGAAAGCCTATAATCTGGAGTCAGCATCTTCTCTGTTATTACAGGTTTGCCTGCGTCACACTGTGAACGGTCAGTAGGTCTCCAAAGACTCAGAGAAACTTAGTTTATTCTTCTGAGGCCTACATGTCTTTCTCTTTTTGCATGATGCTCTGGAGGTTGAGGCATTACTCAGCTGCTGTGCATTTGCTTCTGGCTGGTCTCCTCTGAAAAAGACAAAGTGGAAATATTCATTGCAGAACAAGAGGAAATATAAGCTGCTTTTGTGTGAGTCACATCAGTTATCCCACTTGATAGAGATAGTTGCCTCCCCCTCACCCTACTTCTGTCTCTCTGATCTTGTTTCCCTTTCTTCAGTCTGTTCCTTACAGCCTTCAAACACCTGATTTCTTTTTCTCTTTCTTTCCAAAAGCACAGTAAGTGGAGAAGTTAAAGTAAGCCTTTGCTGGTGGGATTATAAGAGCAGTAAAGGCTTATAGGTGGTTTGAAGAAGTTTGTGTCTAATTGACACTCATCCTTGGTAAACAAGTCCAAACGTCTGAGCTCATGCTGCTGGTAGGTTCCTTGTGGGCAAGCAACAGGGGCTCATATCTGCTGTAATAATGTAGAATATTCAGTTTTGATCTCTGTTGTTTTTGTTTGCTGGTTCCTTTCTTTTGATACTAATCGTATTCTCAGCCAAAAGAGTGGTTTAAAAAAACCCCATCAGCCATCAGACTACTTGTACCAGCGGACATCTGGGTTGGCAATAAAGTGAGCCTTTGGACTCCGCAGACCTATAAATCCTGGTTAGCAGCTGGTGGCAACTGTTTCACCTGGAGGAACTTATCTTGATGTCTGGCATCTGGTTGTGTGGTCTGTATTCCCAAGACCCTTCACAGGATGTCCCTCCTAACCCAACCTTCTTGTAAAAAGATCATTCTTTCTCCCTGGGCCTTTTGGTAAAATACGTCTGTTAAGGTAACTTTCTGACATATTCAAGCTGCAAGAAGCATCCTGTATCAGAATAATTATGCTAACACCCATTAGAACACAGCCAACAAGCCCCTTCTTTGTACTCCCATCCTTCACCTTCAAAGGGAGCAGTTACCAGGCTGGATTCCTCACCAAACAGTGTGTCTCTTTCCTCTCTGATCTGAACTGGGCACGTATGCCTTTTGTGCTTTCCTGTGTATCCTTGGCTTGGGAAATCAATGGTTCCTTTGTTGCTTTAGAAGTGCTAATACAATGAATTCTGGAATTGTAGTTGCTTACTGTCACTGATCACTTGGAAGTGTGTTAGGTGGGGAAACCAGCTTTGGCAGCTGGCTGAAGATAACCAAAGAGAACTTGTGAAATGAAAAAAGATAGAAAATTGACATGAGGAATCCTTCATAATATAGGGGAAAAGGCGCAGTGTAAGGGGACAGCCATACAATATATGTGAAATTTGAGAAACGAGAAAGGAAGGCTCAGAGCTGCAGATGGCTCTGTGCCCTTACCTCTCACTCATGAGTCTCTTTATGAAGACGTGTTTAAAGTAAATGTTTAAGGAGACCAACAAAGAGAAGGTCTTGGGCTGATCTGTGAATATGTGCATGGCAATTTAACTGCAGGAGCTGGCGTGTGGCGTGGCCCAGGCAAAGGGACTGCCATCGGGTAGAAGTTTTGCTCTGGTGCCAATGGAAGCAGGAGTCAGAGGAAATGAGGGATTTAGTATAGAACAGACTTAGATCTGGAAAAAAGAAGCATGCTCCAAGGCATAATCAAAAGGCTCTGGAAGGAAACAGTGGACCCTCAGGACTGGAATAATAAGGAATTGTGAAGGCTGAGATTTGGATGCATGCTGGAGCTATTTATGCTGTCCTGGGGCCACAGGCATGTTGGCAGAGCTGGTAGGCAGCCAGGACAGGCACAGAGCAGAATGCTGTGGGACCACTCTGGCTGTTTTATGCAGGAAGACAATGTCTGCACGTTATCTGTCGGTGTTATTTTATATTCAACCAAGGCTACAACACACAGAATCAGGTAAACCTCAGGTTTTATTGCTGTAAGAGTTATAAGGGAACAAAGGAACTGAAGATTCAAACTGGTAAAATCATTAATAATGGCCAGTGGGGTAGATAGCAGACATCTCAAACATGCTAAACAATGTGCTCATTCTGATTCCTTATGTTTTAAAATTTACTCCAGAGGTTGAGAACCACCAAAAAAAGAAAAAACCTACGAGAAACACAAGGGCAGGGAAGCACAGTGACTGAGTTAATTGCCTTGATGGCATGAGTGAAGGGAGATGCAGTATACAAAGTTTGTCATTTGTTAAGACTCATATTTAAGTGAGCAGCATTGGTGGACATCCTAGTTAAGTCAGAACTAAGGAGAAGAGAGTTTCCCTCACCCAAAAGAAATCCCAAAGGGATTGGAGTTTTGGGGTGAGGCACAAAAGGGTCATTTGTATAGTGAAAATCTACTTAAAAGTCTGGAAAAATAGGTGGGATGTATTAATCATCACTGGGGTGGGAAGAAATGGATAGTAAGGTGACTCCAGCTACCACTCTGTTTTGGTCTGTATTTCTTTAATGACTGAGAAATGAGGAGAACAGTAAAATGCTAAGATTTACTGTTTGCAGCTGATATGAATTATACAGTAGGAAGGAGGACAGCAAGACTGTGGTTACGGGAATGGAAGATAAAATACAGACGGTGGCGGGGTAAAGCATGTTTGAAGGAATAGTTTAAAGCATTCAAACACATGGTTGGATTCTGAATTAGCTCTGACTGTTCAGGAAAACATAAGTAGCGATTAGAAAGACAGCTCAATAAAGATATCTGTGCCATGTGCAGCAGCAACAATAAAGAAGAAAGTGAGTAAGATGCTTGTGTATGTGAGAAAATGTAGGCTTGGAAGATGCTATAATATCCCTATAGACGTGAATGGTAGTACCTCCTTTGGACTGCTTTGTCTGTTATGAGTTATTTTCTTTGTAAGGCAAAAGAGATAATGAAAGGGGGGGCTAGAGGAAGCACACAGTGGCCTGGAAGGCAGATTCGATATGGGAGAGTATTAGTGATACTTGAGCTATTGAGAGAGAAAGGGAAAGAGTGCAGAGAGCTCAGCAGTAACACTCAGCACTGTGCTGGGGAGAGGCTTCACAGTGATGTGGATATTTGGTGGCAGCATAGCAGGAAGCAAACTCGCCACCCCATTAAATTCCACTCCATGTAACGTTGCTATCAGGCCAACATGCAGCTTTGCCGGTCTGCTTGTGTCTGTAATGTGCTAGCATGGGAACAGAGCACCAGAGATCCTGTGGGGCAGACAGCTATCAGGCTGGAGCATGCTGTGATGTCTGGGTCATGCTGTGCTGGCTTCTTTCTAAATGCACTCTAGTGCCTAAATCATTATGTTGGTGCAAAAGTGATACCATGATCCATCATGGGGTCTTATTTTGTATGGGGAAGAAAAGCGTACTAGTGTTGCTGTGTCATTTTGGTCAATACATATTTTCATCACCTCTGGGATGGGCAGAATGGCATATGTTTTATCAGAGTAAGAGGGAAAGGCTTCAAAGCTTTCTATATTGCAGATTATAGTATAGTGAATTTCAAAATAAAATCTACTTTGTAATTTCCCAGTAACTATAAATACTTGCTCTGCTTTAAAGCCACACAGAAAAATAACAAGGTGTTGTGTAACATAGAACAATATGGAGGGCATTTCATGAAAAGATACAATTGGTTCTTTATATAACACATAATTAACCAGGAGAATCTGATAGTGAATGACATTGTGGAGACAAATACTGTACTAAGAATGTTCAAAACAGGTTAGACGCTTTCTGAATAGCATCTGTATTTACGTTAGCCAGAATAAACATCATAAATCCTTTTGTTGCCAAGCATGTGGTGATCACCAGCCAGGATTAGGAAGTTATTTAACTCCCACGGTGAAATATGGCCAAATGAGTTAAACTCATAGCTGAAAATGCTTGGGTGGGCCTGGAGTCTGCTCACTTTTCTGTATGCTGAAGTTATTCATACAAGCAGAGAAGTGGAAGTAGAGAGGGAGGAAAAGTGATCCAGGGATTAAACTGCCAATTTAGGACTTGCAAAAATTCAACTTCTTGCTTTCCCAGACTGCTTTTATGAGCTAATTCATTTGACACAGACTCTCAGATGTACTTAGAGCTCCACCTCACATTTAATCTTCAGGCACCTCAGGCTATAACCTGGCTGTGACTTGTTCCAGGTTCCATAGAGTTCACACAGCAGAAGGTGTACGAGTGAGAGAAAGCCGTGGGTAGACTACAGATGAATGTTGAAGGCACAGTCAGATGGGGTAACAGCAGTTAACCTGTTGCCAGTACTGGAACCTGCATTAAAGACAGAAATGTTCTTGAACAAAGCACTTGGTTGTCACCAGTGTAAAGTAGTTTTCTTTTCTTACACTGCCCCAGAATCACTGTATGACCTTGAACAGTTTCCCCATTTCTTCTTCTTGTCTGCCAAGTAGGAGAGTTAATTATCTGGAGCACTATTTGTTTTCTTTCAAGAATTAGCACTTATTTTTTCTATTTATTTTCTGTTTTGTTGTTGTTGTTGTTTTTCCTGACAAACAAACAATGACAACAACAAAAACATACTGACAATTCCCACTACTTTTGTTCTTTGCCCTCTGGACCTTCTTTATGGCTCATCTACGTTGGTTTTGCTTTCTATTTTTGTCCATCTTTTATTCCTGATTCAGCCACTTTTCACAGTTATGCCCCACATAAATGTATGCATTGGTCCCAGTGATACCCAAGAAGTGATCTGGCAAAACTGGACCTTCTGGTACCATGTACTACCTTCCATCTCAGGAAGCAATGCGAAAGAGGTGCACCAGCATCCAGCAAGTATGGAAGCATTCCATACCCAACCACTACTGCTCTGTGTGAGTGTGCAGTCTCTGGGGGAGGGTGATGAGAATATATCCCCATCTTTATGCTTACTTTGGTTGGCTATCTATGCTATCTGAATAAGTAGAACTTGACAACCAGTTTTACCATTTGCTAAATCCTCAGTTCTCTTACAAACAGGCCTTTCAGGCCTCTTTCTGCTCTCTGATCTGCTTTCCTCCATCCCTTGAACAATCTAGCCTGTAGCATCTTTAGCCAGGGAAAGAGTCCGTTTGAATGACAAATCAATAACCCATCTTGTGACGAAACAAAGAAGTTTGCTCAGTCCCAGCTGAATCAGAGCATCAGCTAAATTCAGCAGATTTTCAGGGAGGGTTGACAGCAAGCTGGGCCTTGTTTCCTCACCTAGTAGCCAAAGTACTGAGGAAAGCGAGGATGGGCATTCATAACGAAGCACACCTCTCCAACAGTGAGATGGGGATTGAGGTTTCCATTAGTTTTCCTCTTGTTATCATTCCTCCACATCAGCATCCACTGACCTCAACCACCCCTCCCTCTTTCTCATCCTTTTATCTCTCCAGTCCTTTTATCTTCTGTCTTTAACTCAACCCCTCTCATCTTTCTAGAAATTCAAGCTACCCAATTTTTTTTCTCCATCTTCAGCCTTTTCTGCTTGCTTAATCCCTTTGAAATCTTTTGGCCCAAATTTCTATCCCCTAAACTTTGTCTGTTTAGAATGTCATACCTACTGCTTAGGGATCTCTGGGCCATGAGAAAAACTGGCTTGTTCCCTACTGTCCTCATCTCAATAGCTGGTTCCCCATTGTGCATCAGCATGTTTTCTTTCACAGGGGTTTAAAGGACACTATCTTTTGGGGCTGGCCCAGGCTAAAATTTCATCTGCAGGCACCAAATGTTTCATTCAGCTGTGTGGTTTGTCCTGTGCAGCCTCGAAGTAGTTTCTATTAGTATTCCAATGGAGAGCTCACTGATGGAATTAGTGGGAAACCAGACTGCCAATTTATTTATACCCAGCCTTAGGGCATAACCATTGTGCATGTGTAAAGCTGTTGAGATGCAGAGTATACTCTGCATGTGTGTGTGTATGTGTTGACTGGAAGTAAGTTTGCAGGGAAAAATATTGCCTCAAGGATTGAACAGTGCCCAAAAGTGACCGTACTGTGTGCCAAAGATCCCTTTTCTCTGAACGCAAGAGAAAAATGATGGCTCTGAAATCTGTTGTCTACTTGTGTTTATTAATATCTTTCAACTCCAGTTTAACTGCAGCTCTTGTTACCCTGGTGGAGAGAGAAAATTCTAATTTAACTTCTGGAGTCCTTCCACCTTCAACAATATCTGTGTTATGAAACTATCGCTGCCTTTGGCTTGTGGGGTTGTTTAAAGCATATGAGTAATGAATAACGAAGTTTTCCCATTACATTGTCTCTTAGCCTGTGATGTGTTTTTAGGTAAATTGAGAGACGTTGGAAGCATTTAGTTGTGAATATATAGTTGATGCATCAGTGCTGAATGCGAATGAACTCTTTTTCCGGTATAATTTCATCAACTTTCATTAGGAGAATTTTTATTGCCATTATCTTGGCCAAATGATAAATCACGGAATAGCTTTCTTATTTTTCCCCCTCCTTCCGTGTTTCCTATTACTGTGACACAGTGTCATTTAGGAGATGCAGATGAACACCTCACTGCCCTGTTATGATAAAAACAGTTTGGGCAGAGAACAAATGTACTGGTTTAACTAGGCCAAGAGCTAATAGGTTGTGTTCATTTAATTCATCTGATTAGCCATGTTGAGTTCCTCTGGAATGTTTCTTCCCACCAAATCATATATACAGATACATCCAGATATTAGAGCATGGTGATGTCTCTTACCATACTGTCTGCTGTGGTATGAAAAAATGAGAAGAGATTAGCAAATAATGTCTAGTTCCATTATTCTTTATAACAGCCAGGAAACTATAAACCTGTTATCCTTTAACATTATGTCTTCAAAAGACATGCATGAGGGGGCCCAGGGGACCAGTGGGCATATTTGTATTGCGCAGCAATGTGTGTATTGAGCCAATGCTGATCCAGACTGGCACTTTCATGTTATGAAAAGCAGAAACTATGCAAAGATATGAGCTGATCATCAAAGAAGAATACCTTTGTTAGCATATCCATGAGGCTAAACTAATTAAGACTGATGATCTTGTCTGCAGCTTTCTGGTACAGTTTTCTGATTCAGACTTTGCTTAGATTTTGCTGGCTTGGAAGACTGCACTGCACTCCGCTTCTCATACAGATGCCTCCAGAGGAGGATGGAGCCATGTAGGATTGTGATGGGGAAAGATAGGGTCTCTGAGAGTTCAGGACATTGCAGAGGACCTGATGGCAGGTAGAACAGCTTCCTCCTGCATGGTAGTGGCAAACGGGTTATATATTGTCACTGTGAGTAGAAACAATCCAGCTTGACTGCTGTGGAGCTTCTTAACCAAAATCAAAAGTTCACCACTTCTCTTTCTTTATCTCTTGTAGAATTTCAAGAATTTCAAGCAAGGCAGGAGGGGCTGGTTTCTACCCAGAGCACCAGCTCTTGGCACTGCTGGCAGATATCATTAATGCTGTTAGTTTGATGCATCAGTTCTGTCAGCATCTTCACTTTAATGGTAGTCACCAATGCAGCTCCAGCTCCTGCCTCTGCTGAGAGCTGAGGAAGAAGAGGGAGAGCATTGTCTGAGTTGGAAAATAAAAGACTGCCTGTGTTTGAAGTGAATTAAATGTGTTAACTTGTAATGTTCTAGCTGAGGTTTCCAGCTGTTATTCCCGAGCTGTCTGTTCTCGAAGCAATATGGGTCCATCATAAAGCAGCTAACTTCAGAGCATGAGCACTTACTGTCTGAGGCTTCTCAGGTGTATTATACTTTTATTATTATTATTTCTCTGTTCATAGTTTCCTAAGGCCTCTTCATATCCTGAATAAAACCCTGGGGAATTGTAAGCCCACAGGCTGAGTTTTAGCACTGTCACTATTCGCATCTCCTGGATTGATAGGTATTTAGTGTGCTGCCTGGATCCTGGAAACAGGACCCTAAGATACACCCCAGGGAAAGCCCCAAGATGTTCCTTGTATTTTTTACCCCTGAGAGAATAATTCCTTTGCTGTGGAAGTGACTTATTTTTGCTCAGAAATGTCACCATTTCCACCTGCCAATTGTAACTGCCACACTAAAATGTCTTCTGAAGTAAAATAATGGAAGTGAGGAATCTATGTAGAGCTGCTAGGCCCTCGTTGTTTTGTATTAATGACCATTGGTTCCTCTAAGCCTCTTCATCTATTTTCTTCCCATTATTAATAATTACTATAGTTCATTGCACCTGGCTCTTACTTAGCAAAGCTTGCAGTGATTAGGATGGGAGAAGAAATGGTGTTAGAGATTTGCTGACTGCTTTAAAGATATTTAAGAGACTTTCTGAGAGCAGAAGTCAGATCTCCAGAGTCCTTTGTCTACGCCTGGCAGGGAGGCTCTGTTTTCTCATATTGTTTGTGTGCTCTTCTAGGCACGTCCTCTGCTTATCTAGCTGTCCAACCACTCAGTATATGTACAAGCTCAAAATAATGCATTATTTGTTCATTATTCATTATTATAATTACCTATTCATATTTATTCATATAGTTTGAGAAAACAAGCAGAATTTCAATGTGGTTACTATAGGAAAATGTGTTTGTTATCAGATAGGGCTGCTTTAATGTTAGATTTTATTTGTACATGCTGGACTTGCTGGAGTTGAAGTGAAGGCATTCGCCTTGTAAGACATTTTGTGGCCTCTAACAAACATGAACCAAAAAAAAGCATTACAAGGGAGCTGTAGATGGTCACTTGGGAAGCCTCTTTTTTCCATCCACCTCCATGCTGTTGGCTCCCAATTTCTCTCAGCTGTGCAGAAGATCCTAGAGAAATTATAAGTGCAACCTTACATAGGAAACATAAACAAATTAAAGAAGGCAAAACAAAACTAACTACTAAGAAACAGGAGACTGGAGCTCAGCCCCCTGTTATCAGTTACTGGTATATTATATATATATAATATATAATATATATAATATATGGGCTCTGTTACCTGTAAGATGTGCAGTAACAAACACCGAGTGAAGGGTCAAGAGCAGGCCATGCTGGTGTGGAGCACACACTGTGCTTGTGGCTGGTGCCAGGGCTGTGAGCACGGACTTATGGCAGTTGCTAAGGAAACAGTCTTGGAAATGGGATTGGAGTTCTTGTCAGAAGGTTGGCTGCAGAAATGGTTTGTGCTTCAAAAGCACACGGGGCTGATACTGACAAAGGCTGCAATTGTTCAGCAATTGATTCAACCCCTGGTGTGATAGCATTAAGGAGTAACACATGATGTGATCACTAAATGCCAAAGATGAGGGATTTTGCAGTTTCTTTGGGTTATTTTCGGTGACTCTTTTGTGGTTTTGGAGGTTTTTTTTGGTCTCTTGCCATCTCACTGCTTGTGAGAAACTACCAGTAATTACACCGGATTACTCCTATGTAGGCCCTTGATGTGTTACTTTTTTGTTGGGTCTTTATTTTTTTAAGTAGTGAAAAAGCATGCACAGACAATTCAAAGTCAGGGCTCTTCCATGTGAGGATCCACAGCTTGAAGGAGTCCTCTTGGAAAGGTGATGTTGATAATCCCAGTCCTGTTTTTGCATTTCTTTGCCTGCACGTCCCTACTAGAGACATAGGCTTTTAATACACTGAGAAATTCCTCAGAGTTATTTGTTATTTTGCAATTACTTTGTAATTGATTTTCTTAAAAAGCAATTCATAACTTGTTAAAGATGTTCCCTCCTTCCCCTCTTCACTGTTTTTTCTCTAATCTCTGCCACTGTCCAGTATTTACAGTCATAAAACCTATTTGTTTCCCATTGCTTAGGGAGATGACGCTTCTAGAGAGAGAAAAAAGATGAGACCTAATGATTTGTAAGAGTGTATTTAGTCAGATCCTCTTGGGGTATGAGTCTAATTTGTACAGTGACAACTTCAGTGTAAGTAACCAGAGCAGTTACACTACTTGCCTCTGTTGCCTCTGTAAAATAGAAGCTATTTTAGAATAGATCCTGTAGAACAAATGCTATCATTGAATTCATGATTGACTGTATGGGAACCTGAATGAGGTGATACTGTAATACTAAGAGCTGTCCTTCTGAAAAACAGTCTCCCAACACCTGCGCTTTGTACACTCAGCAATGAAACTTCCTCCTTTTTTCCACCAGGGCCTGCAGCTGGGAACTCAAGAGCTGGAGGAGATGGGAAGCAAGTTTTGCCTTGCTCTGCTCATTCTGCACCTCAAATCCTTGCCCTGCAGCAAGAAGGTGATGGCTCAGGCAGCGCTACTCCTAGATCTGGAGGAAGAGATAACAATAACAGACCGGGCACAAAGGTCAGTGACAGTTTCCTTACAAATTTCATTTTCCTCTCAAAATATTTCTTGAGCATATGGATGGCACTGTCTCAGTGAATTCATCAACAGGAAACTGAAGTTTCAGGTGATACTCTGTCCACCTCAGATCTCCTCTGTGGAGTCAATCTCCTACAGGGAAGATGTTCTCTAGGTGAAGGACTTTGATGGTATGATTTAGAAACAGTATGCCTGATTCTGCAAGGATTCGCACAGTCATTCCTCTTTTCCTCACAGCATTGTATCCTACAGACATATGAAGCATAGGTTTGTGATTTTTGGTGCGTGTGATGAAGTCATTATCCAAACAACCATATGGGAGGTGTTTTTTCCTAATTGCAAAATTCATTTCTTAGCTTCCTGTGTTCAATGGGATGTATGCAAGTGAGGTTGCCTCATATGTGGGGAATTTGGCCTGGGTAAAGGTCAGAATATGGGATGCTTCAGCTGTGATGAAGCAGAAATGTATGTGCTCTTTCTAAACCATGCTATTCCTAGTTCTACATGCAAGCACTTACTCTTGCAATATTGTTTTTCCAAGACAAATGGAGGAAAAAATAACTGAGTGATGTGATATGATTTGAAGTTCCCAGTGGGTTTGTTATCAAAGAGTGCTTCCAGCTTCATCAATGAAAAGCCAATTTTTTCTGTTGCAGAAATGCCCCCATAATTTACAGCAAACTTCCAGTCTTCCCCCTGCAGGAATACTTAACTGACATTCGCACCACCTGTTCCTCATGCCTGAAACCATTCTTACAAGCTTGTTCGTGGTTTTTAATGTTTATGGGGAACAATGAAAAAAAGAGAACTAAAATATAGAGACGTTCCTTTTGTATAGCTGTGCTCACTTGTACATATGAACACATAAATGAAGCAATTAACATGTATCCTAAATGGTTTCAGTACTGGGGACAGCCATCCGAGAAATCGTTGGTGTCTCATTAGAGAGAGCTACTGAAGCCTGGCCAGGTGGATGAATTTGAGATATAAATCAGATTTTCCAATTCTGAATTAGAGCTGGAGGAGTTTTTGCATGAAAGTAACTTCAGGGAAGGAAAATATTGAACTCTGACTTGTCCCAGACACTGAAAATAAGTTGGTCATACCAACTCCATGAGCACTTTCTCTCATTTGTGTGGTTTTCCATTACCTTTTTCTTTGGTTGGTTTCATGTTAGTGAGCATTCATTTCATTTTTCCTGATGTTGTGTGGGCGATGAACCTTTACCAATATAGCAGCTCTCTAATGACAAATACTTTTAAAGAAGTTAAGAATTAAAGAAAAATCCCTTACCTTGTACAGCTCCCATGCCATTCCATATCTGTTTGTGGTGGTCAAAAGCAAAGCGCTCTGTCCCTTCAAGGTTCTGTGTCATCTGGGGATGGGATGTCACTGCTGAAGGCAGTGTGATGGTTACTTGTTCATTTTCACTCCAGTGGGTGGAATTGCAGATTTATGGAGTTCTGATGGGTTAGGTGCAATTAGTTGGCATTTGTAGTACAAGTAAACATTACATTGTTTGCTCCTGTCTAAAGATTTGCCATATTACAGGAGCTTTTTGCAAAAGATCAGGAAAAGGGAGATGTGGGGACCAAGGGGCTTGGCTTGTAAGTGTATTCTATTTTATGATAAATAATTCATTGAAAAGGATTGTGCAGCTTATTGATTCTGATTCAGAAAATTAATATTTTGCTTCTGGGTTTCTTTGAGTCTCGCCAAGAGAACTGCATAATTTGATTTTAGAGGGAATAAGAGGCCTAAAGCAACCAAAGGAAGAATGCAGAATAAAGAGAGCACACTGCTATGGGCAGGAGAGCAGCTGTATCCAGGCCTCTCCCCCAGCTCAGACTTTGAAATAAAATAATGCATAGACTATGAAATAAAAAACTGATTATCCATCAGAACTGGAGGTTGCAGTGTGGGGTTCCACTCGGTCTAATCTTACTCTGTAAAGATGAAATCCAGTCTTTCTCCATTTAGGTAGCACAGGGAGCTCAGCAGAGTCTTTCTGCTTACTGGTGGTGTGTCACTACATCAATGGTAATTATAGTCTACTTTTGCCAAGACTAGAGCTGTCTTTCATGGTTTAAGGAGCAGGAAGTGTTTATAGCTTAGAACCAGTGCTGTTGTCTTCTGTAGTTACCACAAAAAACACTTGAACACTTTCTATGCTTTCCTCTTGTGAGGATGGAAATAACCCAAATTATTTTTGTACCTTTGCCAAAGCAGAGTTGAACTCGGGGCCTGCAGGTGCTACACAGGAGCGACCTAAATGGTTACACTGTGGGATGTCTTTCTTGTGTGCTTTACACTGTGAGCAGAGGTGGTTTAAACACCTTGCAGGCAATCCCTTTTCCAGACCTCTGTACTGTGTAATGAATAGTGGGTGTTTAAGTGGGAGCCAATGGGTCTGACTGCAGCTTAAGTTTGTTTTTGGTAGAGCGTGTTGCAGAAGACTGTCTTGACTGACTTTCTCACCTAGAGAAAGATACACATATGGATGTTTCCTATCAGAGCAGGATTAACAGTGTCAGAAGAAAACGATGACTGTCACTCGACCTTGATGAAAATACGATCTTTATTTAGTTGATAAGGTTCTATTTTGCAGAAAACATGCTGAAATTGCTCTGACCACTCCAGCTGTGATCAGTGAGATTAATTGCACAGTGCTTATGTTCAATACATCTATCTAATTTTCTAAATGTGCATTTCTGAGTGCCCGTCTCTATAGTACTCCGGGTGACAGGTCAAGCCATGGAAAGAGAAGTTAATCCAGTACTGGACAGATCTGACTTCCAGGTGATATGTCTCATGGCAAAGGTACATAGATCACAAGCCAGAGGTCTTTTATGTTACGAAACTCCTACGGTTCATGTTCTGCGTTTGTGTCTTTTTTTTTGTCATGGTGTCTGGTGTGCGTGGCATTGACTTGGCATCTCAGCATCTCCCTCCAACAGCGAACATTTTCACCTGTCAACGTTTATAACTGGATGTGTCTTTTAATTTTCCTCTTAGAGCTCTCTCTGCTCAGGGCATTTTGCAGCCTTACTTTTCCGCTACTGCTGTGAGGAGGATGAAGGAGCAGGCTGGACACTGGCTACTTCTCTAGAATAAACTATTTGCTCTGTCAGAGTCAGTGAGCGGTAGATCGAAGCAAGGTAATAGCTACTGGGGAAATGACTGGTCTAATGGAGGCATCTTGTGTGAATGGGGGATTTCTCCCACCTGATTTCATAGTGTTCAGTGTACAGTCTCCAGTGAGCCGAAGAAAGGTGTGCTAAACCTTTAGTGGTCCTAACAAAATGTATTTTGGAACACAGGCAAGAATTCCTTCTTGACCTCAGTCTAGCACATACAGTATATGAAGTCATTCAGGAGCATTAACTGTGTAGTAAGTTCCCAGCAGAGGCAGGGTAACAAAGTAGCTATATCTGAAAATAAGCAAAAAGGGAGTTGAATTTTTGTCTCTGGGGCTACATTACTAATAGAACAGTAGAGTATTTCCCCCAGAACCTGGAAATCCTTGGAGAACATGAAATTCACATAACAACTCTTCATCTCTGGTTCTCTAAGTGCAGCTGTCTTAAAGACCAACAGGTAACTACTGAGATTATTGCCATGAGATGCAGTGAGATCATAGGATTCTGGATTACCTGAAAGTGCTTGACTGTGTGGAAATAGTTTAACTCTGAAATCTCTACAGTACACTGCAAGTTCCTTACTCAGATATTCTCTCTCCACAAAAACCTCCTATTTACTTCCTACTCAATGCTCTACTCAATGCTGTACCTTTCTAAAACTGGGGAAAGTCTAGTAAGGGGACTTTTGTTTTAGCTCTGTTTAAATGGTATGTAAATGATGTGCTAGCAGAGTCCTGGAACCAGTACTCCAAAGGTTGTTGGTACCTAATATATTGCTTCCCATGATTATTAGTTGAAGACAAAAACAAGTGATTCTTTAAATGTTTCCAAAAAGAATATCATCCAGAGAACATCCTGCAAACTTCAGAAGCATAGATGCATCTGGGGATGGAACAAACTCTTGATCATCCTAATACAATTCTCATAACTGCCTGTCTAGTGGTTAAATTGTTCAAGGTATCAGCCAGCTTTTAGTTAGCATCCTGTGCCCCTGGGGCATTTCTCCTTAACTCTCACACTTGTTTAGGTGCCGTCACCCTCATATTGCACAAGACCTACTAAAGAACTTAGTAGTTTGTGGGTTTTTCTTTTCAGAAACTTTTTATAGGTGTTTTTCTGCATCAAAAGGCTATTCCTCTACCAGCAGGCCAGTTTTAAGGACCATTCTGCCAAGTCAAATGTCAAATATGTGGAGGGTTAACTGCATTTTGCAGCCATCTTCTGAAAAACAAGGTAATGTATCAGTTGATTGTAGAGGCATTTTACTCTCTTATCTCACAAAGATACAGTGCTGTAGATGTTGGCCTCACAACTCTGCTTTTGCTCAAGAAGAGCCACTAATTCTTGTATTTCCAGCCATGTCTTGCAGTCAGTTCAGGCATTCGGAAGCTGTCTTCTGGGAAAACAAAATGACAGCATGTACTTCAGACATCATGTTTTTTGATAATAAGTTTCATGCCTCATTTGCTATGAAACAATTGGGTTTTAAGTCAGTGCTGCCCAGGTAACTTCACATTTTTCATGACCACAAAGAGGATGAGAAGCGACTGCTCACTAAGAGCAGGTTTCAGAAAGCATTACCTTGTTAAGGGTGTTTTCCCCTTTTTCCTCATGTTTTGAACGGATGGCACTTCTGTTCATTCTCTTTTTGCATTTGTGCCTTTGAGTGTTTTGCAAACACTGCAGCAGTTGTAGCCCTTTGTTTGGGAGGTGTTTCTTACATACTGAGGCAGACCCTTGCAAAGTCATTAAGTGTTTTCTGCTGACTCAGATATTATTCATCTCTTGTGTTTCTTTATCATTTCTTATGTTTCTTGAACAGAGATAAATTTCTCTCCTCCCCAGATGGTAAATATACCTTACTGTGATATTAATCAGAAGCAGAATGTTTAATCACTACCATGGCCCTTTGTCCAGGTGCAATCTATTCATCTTCCATACAGTGAGCAGTTAAAATGGTCAGTGAGTGGATGGCAAATCCAATAATATACAAGAAGGATTTGTAGATCATTTGGAACTGTGCTTGCTCTTCTCCTATACTTCATTGATGCACCATCACAATCCTAGATAGTATTGAACTGTTGGATTTCCCATCTCTTCTCTGTAATGCATCCTCGCCTGATTATGGCTGTGCAAGCAATTCTGCTCATCTTTTAAGCTATGTGGCCAAAATGCCATTCAGATCAAAATAGAGTGAAGCAGACCCAAAGGTGGGAAGTTCAAAGAGCAAAAGAACAAAGAAGGAACGAGGCGTGTTGGTTTCAATTCATGCATCTTTAACACATATTTAAACAGCAGAATTACGACATGATAGTTCTGTGCAGTGATGGCAAATGGCTCCCTTGCTTCCTGGTTTGTGTCTTCCTCTGCTTACAGGTGAATGTGGGTTTCATTTGTTGTTACAGTTTTTTGTTTGTTCGTTTAAATTATATGAACTGGAACTAATTTTGGCTGAAGTGTTTGAGTGCAAGACAGTGCTTCACCCTCCCAAATGCCCCATCTCCTCATGGTTCCAACAGGCTGAGTACCTGATCCACTGGGGCAGTCTGTACGGTTGGACTCTGGGGAGTCCTCTGACACATGCATGGAGATGAAAGGGCTCTTTCATCATTTTGTGAATCTAATTCCCTGGAAAACATCAGCAGGAATCATCTGGTAGTTTTGATTCAGATTTCTGTTTGATTGAACGTTCATTTTTCTTTAAGTAAAGATTTGGAACATTTTTAACCTTGATCATCTGTAGACATTAAATATCTTGGGGCAGCTTTCAGAAGGAGAGGTTATTTATTGATTCCATTTTTTAGCTTGGTCACAGGTTATGTAGCTGTTAGAGGAATTTGAAGTTTCTACTGCTTTGTGAACATCTATGAATGTGATATTCCTGTGTTTGGATGCCTGAGCAAAAAGGGCATGGTGATGGTGATAGCTTATTAGGTAAATCCAAGTTTCGTGTTTGCCATACTGTGTCATGTTAGTGGTGTAGAACATGGAGCAAAAGGAGCTGCTAATGTATTTCATATAACTCTTCAAGGGCACCGCCTAACTTTTAACAGTAAAGGAGTGTGTCAGCTATGAGAGCAGCTGCAGAGTTCTGGGGTAGACTCACATTACTGTAAGGAGTCAGAATCAGTTTATGACTACCAGGAGCTATTGCTTAAATACATATATACTCTACAGTGCTCTTTCATACAGATGCTGCAAAAGGGGAGTATCTTCTTTCTGTCCAGGGTCTGACGTAAAACCTTGATGTGCCTGCTCATGAGAGGAAACACCTCCAACTTTGGATTTAGATCTATTACTGGATTCAGATTTTACTCTCAGTACATATATATTGATAATTGTGTTTTGTAAATAAGAACATGAACTTTCTTCCATCCCTCCCTCCCTTCATCCTTCTCATCCAGCACTCTTCAGCGTCTCTCCTTTGTTAGTGTGAGAATACAAGCCCAATGAATTCTGTGGAGGTTCAGCCGAGCAATGCAGTCTATAATTAATGTATTTGGTATTCAGAAGGCTTTTATGTAGCTGTGCACAGGTGAGCCACTGTAATTCAGCAACTTTTCATTAACACTTTCTGGAGCTGTCCCTGTTTTCTTCCTATTGATTTTTATTATTATTATGAAATAACCTTGGGAGCCACACAGATCTTGTTGACTGTTACCAAATACCAGTCCAAGCCTATCTCAGGCTGGGAACAATTATTCATGCTTACTTCAGAGGTAATTCATTTATCATTTAATAGCTAATAATAGCAATTTAAACAGCAGTAGGAAGGGATGAGATGAAAAGAGCAAATGGCAGAAAAAGGAATCACAGAAGGACTGCATGCTATCATATCGAAGGTTATTCAAATTACTGTACACGTACAGATCTGACTGGAGTACCGATAATGAACTTGTATATATCCAGCAGAACAAATGGGCTCTGCATTGCCCTTTCTGTGAGGCACATTGCTACTGCCTGGTATTAGACATTTTCGTATTGATTAGGAGCATCTGTATTTCTGTGGTACAGTCCTTTTCCCTTAAAATCGTACTTGAAATGTGGAAGTCATTGGGTCCCTTCACATGCTGGGATAAAAATTTACTTCTAAAGCAATCAACATTAATTTATGAAGTTATGAAATATCTCCCAAAAGACTGGATTATGAGGGATATGCACTTCCGTCTGAGGTGATCTTTATAGACCAGGATAGTGCTGACACTGGAACGGGATAGAGTCTTTCCTAGAAGTCACAAAGGATAATGAGAGGATTGATATGTTTAGACTTACAGTCATTTTGAATGCAGCCAGATGCGACAATTTTGGGTTGAC
Source organism: Coturnix japonica (assembly GCF_054131305.1). Classification (NCBI taxonomy): domain Eukaryota; kingdom Metazoa; phylum Chordata; class Aves; order Galliformes; family Phasianidae; genus Coturnix; species Coturnix japonica. The sequence goes on along the minus strand of NC_140693.1, from coordinate 6,303,177 downwards.
CATGGATCAGGTGTTTAAGAGGCAGTGTTAGGACACTCCATATAACATTATTGCAGAGCTAGGTGGTGAAGGCTTTACCACACATCAGTCCTGCACAGCATTGATGGCGGCAGGGTTACGTGTGCTGCTACTGTTTAAAACATTAGTGTTTAAAATGGATGTCTTCTGTCGTGGGCAAAATATGATAGAAGGAGCTGCATCCTCAGTGAAACCATCAGTGGGATCCACGTTTTCCTCAGGTCAGAATTTTATATGTATTTAAGTTTCTCAGGCAATAAGAGCAAAGGAAAGCATTGTGGTTCTGATACAGTGATGCTCATCAGCACACTGTGTCCCCATCTCTCTGTTCTTTCTCTGCAGAGGGAACACATGAGATTTGTGCTTTCGAGGCAAACAGCTTATTGCAGGTTTTGGTCTGATGCCCAGCCTGCAAATGAGAGTCTGACCAGGCCACTTGTACTGTGGTGACAGTATACAGCTGCTATCTAGGAGCATATCAAAAATCTTAGCAAGACAAATGAGAGACTGAACAGTTATAGGGATAGAAAAAGACAGATAAATTCATAATTAAAGCTGTCGAGTTGCAGTAAAAGGAACATTTAACTTGGAACGAAAGTGGGTGGGCGAACAAAGTGTCGTATTTGGAGGTGAAAGTTGGCACTTGAACAGCATTTTTAAAGTACTCCAAAGCCACCTCCACTGACATCTCAGCTCTATTGTATATTCTGTCAGAGGCTCTGGCTGTGCAGTGTATTGTGGCTGTGACTCATGCGCAGCCCCTGCTGCTTGCTGCCATATGAGATATTAGAGAGACAGACATGGCAGGAGTATTGTGTGAGACTGAGGTAAATACGTGCAGGTTGGTGTTTTTAGACCCAGCACACACATGTACATGGACATATATGCATAGAGGCATAAACATGTAAGCCAGCTGCTGTAGCCTGTGGCGATTCATTATATCGTCTCAGAAACAGTGGGGGTTTATTAAGATGTATAAGCTAAATGAGATATTAGCAGGAAGAATTTGTGAGAATTTGGCTGGAGCTGGGCCTGCAAAGATGTGATGATAAGATCATGTGATGTTAATACTTCATACGGATCTTCACAGAGGGTTGGAACTTGATGATCCTTGAGGTCCCTTTCAACCTGAGTATGGTTCTGTGAATACTTAACATCTGAAGAACACACACACACAAAAATAAAGCCTAAAATCTCAAATCCAATTCCCATGAATACTGGGGGAGTTCACTCACAAGATGAAGACCTGTGCCATTTTGGCCACGGCCAGTCTGTAGATAACAGTAGTTCAGGCTGAGCAAAGACAACATGCCAAGCACTGGCCACCACCAGAGCAGGAAGGAGAAGCAGGGTCTGTACACTGTAAGAGGATAGAAGAAAAAACAGCTGTTTCCAGCTATTAGAGCGTGTTCTTTCCATGTTTCTCCCCTGATGCAGTCGGAGTCCCTTGCTGAATATGTCTCTCAATCCTGCATCCATTTCTTCTTGGTAAAACTTGTGTTTTTCGGATGGATGTGAAGCTAATTTCTGGAAGGATGAGTTTCATTTTTAAAGTAACAGAAGCAGGCTTTGTGTGGTTACGCTTTCAAGTACATCCTTAACCATTTAAAAGTGCATTACCAGCAGTGTTATTTATGGTATCTTATTACCTGTTAAACTATAATGGCTTCCTATTAAGCATTAACAATTAGTTACTACCTTAAATCCCTCTTTCAAAAAAGAGTTAGAGGAATTGGAGCTTGGAGGGAGAGTAAGCAATGGAAGAAACTAAATTCAAGAAGAGCTATCAGGGCAGTATCATTAGAAATAAGGAATAAAGGGAGGAATAGAAAGCATCTATTCCTGTCTATTCTGTCTATTCCTGTGTAATCTGTTTGTTCTGTCTGGGCTGCTCAACAAGTTTTTACATTACACTGTGTACTTCAGAATTGTTTCTGAAGATGCCATTCTACAGTATCTTCCATAAAGCATCAGCATCTCATTAAAAGATAGAAGTCCAAGGTATTCAAATAGCAAGCAAACTCCCAGTATCAAACAACAAAACAGTGTTTGATCTCCTTTGAACTGCAGGGGGCAGCCAAGAATTTGGGTATTGCTACCTGGATTTGTCTTGTCAGGCTTTCCATCGCATTAATACTTATTTTTCATTGTAACACACAACCTGTATTTTCATCTGTGAAGATGTGAATCATGAGACAGGATCCATTGTACGATGTTCAGCCAGTCAGGAGTCCTTCCTGACAGTGCCCAGCATTAGAGATTTCAGAGAGATGCAAGAAATTGCCATCGTGGACAATTACAAACTATTCCCACCATATGGGGGAATGCCTTTCTATCTTCAGACAGTTATTTATTTATACTTGGAAATGTGAGAAATTATAGCCTTTCCAAGTAATTATAATAACAATAATCCTTTCTAATGAAATGTTCCAATGTTCTTATTTTCTGTACGAGTGGTTAATGCTTTTTGAGTCTATCAGTTGAGTTTCATAGATCAGCTGTGTGTTGCTCAGAAAATGTTTCCTCTCTTCAGCTGCGCTTTCACCTTTGCAAATGCATTTTTGTCCTCTGCTGTAAGAGAGAATAATTGGGAGTGCCCAAATTGCCAGTTATTTTGTAAACAATGATTGTCTCTCTTGTGCATCTGGTCACGAAAGACACTCATATTTTTTAGCCTTCCTATTGCTCTAATGACTTTAATCACCTTCTCTGGAACCGTCCTTATTTATCTACTCAGACATACAATCTGATTTTTGGGTGGTCCAGTATGGACTCAGTAATCTCTATGGGTCCCTTCCAAATTGGGTTGTTCTGTGATTCTATGTGTTATCCTTTAACATGTAGGAAGACAGGAATTCAGGATGGCTTCGATAGAGAAAGCAGAGCATTTCTTAAAATAAGTTTTGTAATATTTTCCATCCTGTTGTCTGTAGGCCTTGCAGTTTATTGTTTTCAGGAAGGATGGAGGTTCCTGGATTAATCAGCCTTATCATCACCTGATTTGATGAATGTGTTGGAGAAACCATTTTATCTTTAAGTAATAATCTTGGAAGATTGCTGGCCACAAAGAGGGGTTGTGAAGGAAACCAGAGTCTCTCAGGTGGGAATGCATGCCCGTAAGAAATGATGTCACTTTTTATATTTAGATCTTTTAGATTTCAGCATTATGTCTGACTTGAAGACGGTTCTCACCTAATTAGTCCAGAAAGGATGAAATGGAAAAGAGAGAGTTGAGTGGATGAGGATGTCATGCTGGCAGCTTGTGGGCAGCACAGGAGCAGTGAATAAGATAGAGGGTCCCCATAAGAAGCTGGGACCTAAGATCCCTCCCTGCTTTCATGGAAGTGAAAAACTGCCTTAATTTCAAGAATTTTCTGTATATACATATATATATATATTATTTTTTCATGGAGATACAAAGAATGGATTAGGCTGAAAAATTAGTTGGGTCCTTTGACAATATGTCTGAGATGTCTTTGCCATTTTCAAGGAGCAGATTGGAGACATAAGATGCAGAAGCAAAGCTTGTGTTCACTTTTCTCTCTCTCTCTCTTTAAAATCATACCCAGGTTCTTTTTGTGCAAATGTACTACTCAGGATCAAAGCCTCTGCTCCAAGTGGAGGAAGTCCCTGGAGAGCAAGGCCTGAAAGCTAAGCCTCTAATACTGCTGCTGCTGGCCATACACCAGGTACTGCTTGGGAAATCTAGTCATGCATGACCCAGCACCTGGAGATAGAGAGAAACTGGGAGCAGTGTACTCAGCATCCCTGCATAACTTCTGATCTTTGTTCTCTTTGCTAGCTCATGTCCTTCTTTTGGTCGTGGTCCATCAGGAGTTTATTCCCAGCAGTGTCAGATATCTGAAAGACTCTTCTGTAATGCAGCATCCACTGATTCCTTAGGCTTCTCAGAAGTGTAGTTTCTGTCATATGGACTGGGGTTTATCAGAAAGTGGATAATGGATAGGCTCACTACAGGTCTCTGCTTATTTTGGTGTATTTTTCCTCATTTCTGGCATTTCCATCTCCTTACTGAGTGGCTCTAAGTTAACGGCTGTTGGGGAAGGATCAATAGAAAGATGCTCTCTGCAACATCTGAGATTATTTCCCCTGCAGGTATGACAGGAACAGCCTTGCAAGCAGGATACTTCTTTGCCTTGTGGTGCTTTCCTGCCTCTCTTGTGAGGTGCTGGGTTTGCATGCTAAGAAAGCCACAGTTAGCACAGCTTAAACAAGATGACTCTCAAGAAGCAGTGTCCTTGATCCCTCATTAAAAATGTCCTTGACACATTGTGCCATCAGAAGGAAGGTTTGCGATGCTGATCACCGGCAGCGTTTCTTCTCCTATGGATGTTATACAGCCTCAGAACATTTTGTTTAATTCATGGGAGAAGGAAGCTCTTTGGGTTTTGCTTCTCTTTACTTTTCTTTTTCTTTTTTTAATGCTTCCCTGAAGGCTGCATGAGAGCTATGGGGGTAGGAACGCAATTGTGGGAAGGTAACCTTTCCCATCCCTCAGCCTCTCAAGAGATGCATGCAACAGCAAGATACATGTAAATCCATCAGAGCTGATAGTGTGGTTTAATGCTAACAGATGTAAAGCATTAAAGGAAATAAACAGCCTGGCCCTGAATGGGATCCAGAGGTATAAAGCTGCAGCCTTGTGCTCACTCCCCGTGTTATTCCAGGTAGTTATTAGTCGTTTAGCTTAACTAAGAAAATGTCAGCCTTACTGCTGCTTTCTGTCATGTCTGTACGCTGCTAACAGTAATGCAGGTTGATTTTGGTTTGTTGTTCTTTTATTAGTTTAAACAGCAGATTATGTTCGTTTTTCAGCAAAGAGGACTTCATTCTAAGACTTAGATGCTGAAAGAGTAACTGTTACCTCAGCAGACAGGTAAACAGGCCAAATTTCCTTCTATTTCCCAAGAGTGCTGGAGGCAGAGGTAGACAGAGAAGTCTGTGCATTCTCCAGTTAAGATCTTCTCTTCCACACCAGTAAAATATCTTTGGAAATATATGAGGGAGCCTTGGAACTTCAGGAATAACAAAACCCAGATCCCTGCTATGTTTCCCTCAACAGATTTTATCTTCTTGGTGTTTGGGCTTGGCTATTTATCTGATTCTTTACATCCGAATGACATTCCTATGCAGTGTGTAGCCTTGCTGTTCTTTCCTCTCTGTTAGATGTGTGGTTGATGTAACTGGGCAGAATTTTCAATTAATCGACGGCCTTTATTCCACCTTTTCTTACAGTAGTGGCATGATGTGCCTGCAGAATTTCCCTACTTCCTTCCACCTTACGTTGCTAGAAATCACTTGGCTCAGAAAATAAAAGCATGGAGCCATTTACCCTTGTTTAGTCCCCTACTGATGGGTCAGAAGTGGAGATTAATAGGGTAGGAAGTGTGTTTCTACTCTGCAGTCAGTAAAGGAAATTCACTGGAACTAAATTAATCATGAAACGGACACAAAGAGGAGAATAGATTAGCAGGGAATTAACTCATTAATTAGATTCATGCCGAAGTTCAGAAGAGGCTTTCCTTCAAGATAACAGCCGAGTTCAAAGATCAGCAAGGGCTGATCATGAGAGGCAGGCACACCGTTTTCCTTCTGAACTCTGTCAGGCTTTACCTTAGCCCAACATCTGGCTGGTTATTATAGGATATCAGACATATGGCTGGCAGGAATTCAGCAGCTGGCAAAGCCTAACCACTTAGTGCCCAGCGATGGAGGCTATTATCAGCCCTTTCAGCTCCCTGGGCTCTGGATCCTGGTGTTGGCGTGAATGCAGGAGCTCTCTCTGTTGTGCCACTTGGCTATTTTTAGAGCTCCATCACAAGTCCTTGTGTGAGCAGCAACAGCTTGTTGGAGAATGGGTTTATTTCCAGCGTTAGGGTGAGCAGAAACCAATACAAGCTTAAGATAGGTAAAGTGCTAAAGCACTTCATTGTGGTAGGGTAGAATAGGTAAATCATTGCATGTTTCTAAGGAGATGGGGTTTGGTTGCCGTCTTCTTACTGTTCTAATGGGACACTTCTCTACAGGGAAACTTATGAGAGAAGCAAAGAACTGTCTCTGCAGTTACTTCTGTGCTGCACAAAGCCCCTGCCAGCTCCCTTCAGGCTCTGTATGACCCCTTGCTGCTCACATGCCAGAAGGCCCCCTTACTGAGTAGTGCATTGTAATAAATGCCACGCTGTTGCACGATGGAGCTGGTGAGAAGCATGGAGAGACTGATTTCTAACACACTCTTAATGAACTAACAAACCAGTGCTAAACACCGAGAGCAGATCCATGTGAGAAGGGCCCCCTGCCTTCTGACTTAAGCTTTCCCTCCCTTTGCTTTTGCTGCCTCACAGCATGGATGCAATCAAACCATATTCAGGAACATCTGAGCTGTGTATTTGCCACTTAGGACTTTCTGGGTAGTGAAGTTTCCACATTGTTTATTTAGAGTTAAGTGTTCTGCTGGGTCTCTTATCACTTTCAGTAAATAACAACTGTCCTCTAAATTCTTCAGGCTGATTACTGAGACTGACAATCTGTGTGTTTTGAGTTGCTGAGCTGTATTAATCTCTAATATACCCTGGTCTGTGGATGGAAAGGGTAATGTATTGAGGATGTCACAAGAGGTATAAGCCAAAGGACTTGGTCTTCTTGGGAATGTGAAGTGCTTTGGTTGTGACATGAATAAATCTCCCAGCAGTAGCAGTGCTATTTCTGTTTGGAATAAAGATGTAAGAGGAGTCTGTCTTTTAATCCAACTTGTTAGAGATTTTATAGCACCAGAGCTAATTCATTTCTAGAAAAGAGATTGCAGACGTTATTTTTACCTGCCTGTAGTTTGCCCTGATATAGTTTATTCCACTTGCTTAATGGTGGAGTTGATAAGAATCCCAACCCCAAAAGAAAAATCGTACTGCAATTATAATTTAAATAAGGTATCATACTGGGGAGTGGAGATGAGGGTGGAAGAGAAGGCATAGTTTATGGCTGTAATCTGTTCTTTGTATTGTAGAGTCTAACCTTCCTATCAGTATGAGACCTGGAAACGTGTCTATTGAAACCCTACTGAATGACACCTACCTGCAGCCTTTGCTAAAATGCAGGTAGGAAAGTGAAAGGAGATATCAGGTCCATGGACTATATAAAATGCAATCCAGAATTTATGCTGAGATAATTCAGTCCTCTGTAATCCATACCAGACTGATGAAATATTGACTTGTACTGTGAATGTGACCCAAGGCAACTGAAGACTTTACTGTGCTTTGGATCAGAACAGTTAAGAATGCAGAGTGCACATTCAGTCAACAAAACATTCCATCTTTGTGCTTTTAATACAGCAAAATGCTTTCCTGCTTCTTTTGTTTCCTTCCTTCAGTCACAACAAAGGAGTGTTATAAGTGGCCCCAGAGAAACAAAGCCTGGAATAGAAAAGGGATTTAGAGAGAAGAGATCAGATGAAATTGGTAAGAGAAAGAATTCCCAATACGATGTTCCCAGCTCAGCCTTCTGAAGGGAAGCCCTGTGCTCCTGATCTGTTATGATTCACTTGGCAGCTCTGCCCAGATGGCCTCTCCCCTTCATCTATACCTCTATAAACTAAGACCCAGCGATAACAGCCCTGCCAAACCTGGTTGCTGCTGATAAAATGTACACAGCTTTCAGTAATCTATTTGTTCCTAACGGCTCATCAATGAAAGCTCATTCTAATTCTGTTCATTTTGATCTTCTCTGGAGTTTCTGTGAGGAGGAGTGAGGTTGCAAGGAGTGACCTGTAATCCTCCTAGGTTTAACAGTACCATAGGCAAGTTTTATTCAAGCTTTCATTTTATACTGCCTGATTCCATTGGTGCATATTGATACAGGATTATACTTTCTCATCTTTTTGTTTTCTGACCTTACAGTGATTTGGTTTTAAATACTGCTGTGTCCAATAGCGATTGATTTTCCAGTCTTGGGTATCTTACCAACACATCTCATTCCCAATCAAAGTTGTCCTGTGCTGTTCTAGCAGAAGTGTCCTCTAAATGTCCTGTTACTCCTTTGCCTTTTCTCTGCCAGTTAATGTTGGAATTATTGTTCCTACATATTAGTTGTGGTTGCATAAAATTAATGAAGCTAATGGCTGGCGGTGACCTCCACCAGCCATCTTTTTTCTTCAACTTAGCTGCATCATTTCTGATAGGTTAGTCTAAGTTTTCTGTAGAGATCTCTAATATTGGGATTACCAGACTCTGTAAGTAATCTGTTCCAGCTCATACAACTCTCATGTTTAGAACTGTCTGTCTGTCTTAAGTCCTATCTTGCCATAGGAAGTCCTTGCCATATATATTCTTTGTCTTACCTAGACTAGCCATAGGAAGAAGCTTATTTGCTTTTCAGTGATGTCCTCTGGACCTTTTTCAGTTGTGCCAAGTCTCCCTGTGAATTGCTTCCTGAGTCTGGAAACAGAATTCTAACAGAGAGATTAACAGTGCAGAGAGAACAGATTAATTTGTGTGTCCTGCCAGCGTACAGGTTTTTTTTAATACCCAGCCAGAATTGTATCTGCACTTTGGTACATGAGTGGCTGGCTCACATGCAGCTTGCAGTCTTCAGCAGTGCAGAATGTTGTCGTTTTCCAGTAGAAATGCTACCTTGTCATTGCTCCTCGTTCATGTGTCTGTAGCATTGATTATTCCTGCCTGACTGTAGTAGCTTGTAGTTGACCCTATTGAATTGCAGTTGTTTACTTCAGGCTGCTTTTCCAGTTTGTCAAAATGATTTTGAATTCCAATGCAAACTTGTCTTACATTGGTTTCATCCACAAATCAAATTAACATACTTTCTATTTCATCTAAATCTTTAATAAAAATATTGGATTGTACCAATTCTGTGACCAGGTCCTGCAGAAGATCATTTAGAACAGCTATGCATTTTGACAGCGAGACTGAGAGCTACTTTCAGAGTACTTTTTCTAAGCAATTTTTATAAGAGCTGCTCTGAAAGTAAAGCCTCCTATTTTATTATGTTGGTTGAGGATGTCAGAGGCAGATGTTGGTGGTATGGCAGTAGAGTTTGAACCTTCCCACCAGGATCCCCTTCTGTTTTGTTGCTGTGTGATAAGTGGCAGCAGAGGCAAAATAGCGTCTGTCATGGAAGTGCACATGAAGCAAAGGAATGGAACTGAATTTCTCTGTGCAGAAAAAATGGCATCCATTGACGTTTGCTGGACATGTACAGTGACCAATCAGTGGATGTGAGTACAGTGAGGCAGTGAATGGTACATTTCAGCACTGGTGACAGTGATGTGAAAGACAAGCTGTGTTCCAGATGGCCATGCAGATTTTTTAAGTGCGACCTGCAGGCTCTTGTTCACTGCTGGTGAAAATGCATAGCTAATGCTAGCATCTGAGTTGAGAAATAGTGTTTAGTAGCTGAGAATTTACTCTATCAAGCAGTGTTATTGTGCTCTTTGTATCTACTGTGATGTCCGTGGAAATAAATAGGAGGCATTATTTTTGGAGCAACCTACAGATGTTCATCCTTCTATAGCTCATCTAAACCATGTTGCTTATCTGGCCTGAGAATTTAGTAAAGTTTTGGAAACTCTCTTGGCATCTCGTCCACTCTGTGTTGCTCTGACACCTTCTCACAGGGGTAAATTAGAATCATTAATAGTAATTTGTTCCTGACAAAGGTGTGTTGAATGATACCTATCTCTTCTAAGTTGTTCTAAACTGTTTCTTTCTTCTGAGGACCTGGAGTTAAGCTGACAGGTCTATCATTTTTCATCATCTCCCCCCCTTTTTTTTTTCCTCTCTTCAAAAGAAGTCTGTACATTGTATCAGTTATCTGGTTCATCACCAGGCTTTCCTAAGTTCTAAAAACATAATCGTTAACAGCTTTGAGATTGATTGAGTCAGTCCCTTAGAAATGCAGTAGGAATATAGCAGATTCAGCTCATTCGGAGAGATCTAAGCTATGTATCTTCTCTACCCTATTACTTTTGTATTCTAGGCCTTTTTTTTTTTTTTTACTTCTTTGTTAGTTCTTAACAACCTTAATTCATCACAGTTGACCTTTTTATGAAAACTGATGCAAAATCTCTCCTCACAACCTTATCAATAGGATTTGCTTCTCTGATGAGGAGCAAACTAGGACTTATTATGCAGCTTTTTGCTACTAATAAATTGAAAGAATTGCATCCTTTTCTGTGTGATATTTTTGCCAGACTCGTCTCACTTTGTGCCTTCATTTCTCCACCTTTATTCCTAGTTGTTCTTTCTGTACATTTGTACTCATTCATATTAATCTATTTAAATCTTTTTCTGCGTATTGATGACTGCGTTTACAGTCATCAAAGAGCTTGTGATATGATCGGGTTGGTCTCCTAACCCTTTGGATATATTTATTTGTAGTAACAGAATTAGTGTTTATATTCTTTATATATATATATTGACAGTTCTTAAGTCTCTTAGAAGAAAATTCTTAAGGATTCTTATTCATAAACCCACCCACCCCAATCTCCATTGAGTTGTGTGGAAGATTTTCATAAGGCCTTGCCCACTTGAACTTATGTTTTTGCATAAGTTTTGATGGAGCTCTTCCGTGGCATCACTTTTACTGGGGCCAAAATGGTTCTGAAATGTGTGTTGTCTTTCTCTTCCGACATTGCTTACAAGGAAAATACAAACTTGTTCTTTAATGCTAGCAAACTGCATGTCCTGTGCTGGGTTGACAGGGTCTTTAGAAGTAAGAAAAGCTGTTCGCTACCAGGGTTCACTGCTTCTAAAGGAAACAGAGTTCCTGCTAAGAGTCAGCTTTATGTGGAAATCATGCTTGTAGTCAAGCACATTACGACCACATTATTCTATCAAAATGTAGCTCAAACAAAAATTACGAATTTCATCACAGTTACGAAATGACAAGCAAAATCTTTTCTCATTTTTATCTAAAGACCTTGGCTTTATCTCTCAGCCTGCAAGTTCTGTTTCCCAAAGCATCATTTTCCTTTGAAGGTATTGACAGTAGATTTTGATCGAATGAAGGTATTAAAAGTAGATTGGAGATAAATTCCAGGTTGAAGCCTTCATTCATCTCATCCCTACTGAAGCTGCTGACCTGAGCCCACCAGACACCTCAGGCACCAGCCTGGACTCAATGTCTCTGCAGTGCAGCCCAGCCCAAGCACAGCCCGAGTGCCCCGACAGCAGCACCACCATGCAGGCTCAGGTCAGCATCACCGAGGAGAAGCTGAGCATCTCGCAGGGGGGCACAGAATCAGGACACGAGTCCCAGGCTCCGGGCAACAGCACAGGCTCTGAGCAGCTCTCATGATTACAAGAGAGGATGAGTCCCATCTTTCCTCCAGACCTCACACCCCCTCCTTTCTCCTATTGAATAAAGGCACGCTCGTGCTCAATCAACGCCTTGACTGAATTCCGAGTTTTCATTCGCAGAGATTGGGATGAGTGCAAGAAACATCAAGGCAGCTCAGCTTACAACACTCTGGCTGTGGGGTTTGTGCGGCCGAGCTCTGGGTGTGTTCCCATTTTGCCTGACTTTGGGATGCCTGCAGCGAGAGCTCTGCTGCCGTTGTGTATGGCAGCAAATAGTCTCTAGCATCCTGGATGCTGCTCATGAAAACCCCAAGCTTCCTGGCTGTTGCTCTGTGATGCTTTTCAGGGCCTTTTGATGCTCTTTGTTGCCGTGGCTGCTCCCTAACACCTCTGTCCTCCCGCCGTGTCCATTCCTGGCTCTCACCTGTGAGCTGTCCCTGCAGATCATCTCCAGCCCTGCCATCATCGTGATGCGGCAGGAGGAGCTCGCCCTGACCAACATCAGGCAGTGCTGCCTGCCTCTCTCACTCTCTAGACCAAGTGTAACTACGCTGTCATGGAGACAAATGCTTTCTGTCACATCCTCCATCCCCGCAGACATTTACCGGTAGGCGGCTCTTGCAGAAGAAGATTCAAGCAGCAGAACCTTTTGCTCAGCTACAGCACACAAATGCTACAAAAGCAGGAACAACCCGCAAGCTCTGGGTCTGTTTGTCTTGCACAGGCATGCACTAACTGCGTTTGATGGTACCCCCCATCCTTGATTTCCTTCCCTGCTCCTTGTCTGATGGCGCTGCTGAGCCAGGAACAAGCTGCCCAGTGTGGCAGAGCATGGTGCAGAGCTGTGCTGGGACCTCCTCCCCTTCATCTGCTGCAGATCAGTGCCCCACACGTGCCATTGGGATGCTCTGGCACGGGATGTGCCTCCAACCCAAAGCTCCTTCCCACCTCCCAAGGAAAAACAAAGCAACCCAAGCATCTCCAGCAAAGCTGCCCAGCAGACAGCAGGGAATGCAAACAGCTTCTGGCTGCTCCCCTGCACTCCTGTCCTAAGTAATAGACCCCATGAGGACTGGCTGGGAAATCAGTGCATGACACATGTGAGTGTGCACAGGATTGTGCAAAGCAGTGGGGTTCCATGACTTTGTGTGTGTGTGTATCTCGGCTGTTATGAAAGCATGGGAAGACTGCCTTACTGAGTCCCAGATAATTACTTATCCTCAAATGATTTTTCCTGGCCAAATTTAAAGCCTCTTACAGGTAATCGAGACCAACAGGCTGTTGTTGCACAATCAACAGGCACAATCTAGATGAATAGCTGAGGAAAATAAAGCATCATGCCAAGGGTACTAGATAAGTGAGCAGCTTGAGATCTGCACATTTATGTGATACTCATGGTCTTAGACAATATTTGCTTAGTGAGGTCACATAGAATGAAAGTAAAATAGAAGAAGTGCAATTGGTCTCAGTTCACACAGCTGGCTGGTTTGTCTCAGGCTAATCCTGAACTGCCTCAAGCGACTGCTTTGGGGCTCTACAGAACAGCAACTTCAGAGATCTCTTTCTATTACTAAGTGTTTGAAAGAGCAATTTGCTCTGTTAATTATCCATCATTTCTGTGCAGTCTGTTTTGTCAGACTTGTCTTTAGCTTCCAAGTTGTATGTGAAGAATTGTTTCCGTTGTAATGCACAATGTACTAAAAATTGAGAGATGAAAATGTGAAGAGTTTTTCCAGCTTTGATTTCATGTCTGGAATTTTGGAACCCACTACTTGCAGTTGTTAATCTGTCCAATCTGGTCTGGTTTGGGATGCCCTCATCCTTCTTGAATCGCTCTGCTGTTAAAGGCAGAACAATTCCTACAAGTGCCATGGCCCCACTGTTGTTCTAATTCTTATTTCTTTGTTTTCCACACACTGCTTTTCAAGCCTCCTTTTTCTTTACAGTCAAAGTGAGAATTGCACTGTGAGGTGTCTGAACCTTGTTGTGCCTCTACATAAAGAGAACAGCAGCAAAGCCTGACAGGTGACTGTGCTGACAGCTCTCGTAGCCAGTAACACGTAACTGTGCTAAATCCCTTGTGACGGCTTTGATTTCATTTTTGCCAGTGAAATCCTTGTAAAAGGAACTGCAGCAGTGTGATGAGCTAAGGTGAAGATGCTGGTTTTAGTAGTGCTCTAAGCTGAGTGAAAGGGCAATTGAATGAGGGTTATATGCTTTCTCTGGGACGATAAGGCTCTTTTTCCTGAGGGAAAGAGCCAGCTTTTCATGGGCTATATGTGGGCTTTGGCAAGGGCAGACAATCCAGTCTGTCAGGAAGCCATTTGAGGTGCTTCAGGTTTGTAAGCTTGTCTTTTTGTTTTTCAGGCGGATATTTGGAGCATGGGTGTACTGCTGTATGCTCTGCTGTGTGGGTTTTCCCTTTGGATGATGACAATATGATGGCACTCTACAGGAGGATACCAGTGGGTATCAGTGGTGCTAGAATACACTGAGAAGGGAAATAGCTGAGCTTGACAAGAGGCCTTGCTTTTCGGATGGCAGAACATGCTGAGCTGTGGGTAGAAAGGCCACAGCACAGTCTGCTGAATATTGTCCCTGTTTTTGCTGCTTTGTCTACCAGTATTTTGTGGATTTGGTTCTACGCTTGGTTGGCCTATGTGGCACTGTAGCCTAATTCTGTACCATAATAGCATACGGAATTTAAGGAGAAGTATTTTCCTGCCAATGGGCTGGATTTTTTTGTATCTGGTTCTTCAACTGGCTGCTCCCTATACTATCTGTAGTAAAAATACAGACACATCATTTGATTTCCCTGAAATGAATGTTCCTAAATGCCAGCTCTTCTCATGTCTACAAAGGTCAAAGTTCTGCATTTGCTATTAGAATTTCCTCTTCCAGAATCAGGAGGTAATGTAGGACCCCACAGATTGCCTTCAGAATCCAACAGTCAGTTCTGTTTCCTTTCAGAGTGCATAACAACCTGAGCACATGAATTGAATGACGTGGCTTTTTAGTCTGGTACAAACTCTGCTGTACACTGAAACTTGGTCCATTTGTAAGCAGGACTTTGTCCATCTCTGCAGGACAGCAGAAAACCCTTTGTGCTAATCATGATGCCAAGAAGCAGAATGCGGCAAATGGCAGATGATCCAACTGCTTCAGGTGTTCATTGCCTTAAAACTGTGAATAGTTTTGGACTGAGAGTTTGTAAGCAGAACGGAGCTCTTAAAGCTGTCAGAGATTATTCCTGCACTGTTCAATTCTATCTGCCTGACATACACAGGATCTCAGAACTGCATTGCTTGAATTGGTGGAAATTGTTGAAGTGAACTGGGATGAGCAAGTTTTAGAACTTAGTCAGAATGCAGTAAAAAATGGATAATCTCATGGGTATTAAGGTACAGGCTTGCTATTTCTGCACTGAATTTGTTTTTATTTTACATGGCTGTGATCTGAAAGTTGCTTGAAACGCAGGCACCTAGGCACTGTTGTGTAACTGAATTTCACACGATAGGTCCTGAAATATCCTGGAATCAAAAACTCTGACTTGTTTTAAGTCTGCTGCTTGAGTATAATCAGGGTCATAGTGTCTGTGTGCAGTGTTTCTTTCCCTGTAATGCTCCACATCATTTCATTTTGGGAATATTGAAGGAAATGGACTATGTGCCATAACTGTTGTTAGAACAAAGTATGTCTGGTGTGATCTTATGCATAGGTTCTGTAACTGCTCTTCACAGCTCAGGTGTTTGACCTTCCTTTTGGTGAAGTGATGAAATACTGCTGGTTTCTATTTGTGCTTCTAGGCACCTTGAAGCTCTTAGGAATAGAACAATTGTCTCCAGTTCTTTTCAATGATATCAGTAACAACTCGAGTGCTGCTGCCCACTAGGTAGACCCAAAGAAGCAGATTACAGTGAAACAACACACGAGCTGGACCTGCACGAGGATCACTTTCAAGACAGTGGCTCTGTTGCTTGAAGCCTATTTGCTTCTTCCTGCCGCCACTCTATTACCAAATATCAACAATCTTTCATGATTCAACTTGCAAACGTTTGACACTAACCCTTGTGTTTCTATGCCTTCCTAGGTGATTCGAGCCCTTGTCAACCCCAAAGATCCAAACCAAGTAGTGATGTGCAGTGTGTTTCCATCAATGGAGAGTTCTTATTAAGCACGAATTGCTGCAATTCGGATGACAGCCTTCCACATGGTAACAGTGATTGACACAAGGGGCTCATCCACGTTCATGCTCTCATATCTCCTGGCTCTGCTGAAGATGCTGACCTGAGCCTGCCAGACACAGCAGTCACCTGCCTGGATTGTGACCCAGCGCCTTTGCAGTGCTGCCCATCCCAAGCACAGCCCGAGTGCCCCAGCAGCAGCAGCACCATGCAGGAGCAGGTCAGCATCAGTGAGGTGAAGCTGAGCATCTTAGATGGGGACTTAGAGTCAGGCTGCCAGTCCCAGGCACCAGGCAGCAGCACAAGCTCTGAGCCACTCTCATCTTGACAAGAGGGGTCCCATCTTCACCCCTGACCTCTCAAGCCCTCCTGTCTTTTATTGAATAAAGTCACTCATGCTCAATTATCGCCTTGACTGCATTCTGAGTATTCATTCACAGTGATTGCGATGAATGCAACAAACAGCAAGGCAGCTCAGCTTGCAACACTCTGGCTGTGGGGTTCGTGCAGGCAGAGCTCTGGGTTCCCATTTTGCCTGGCTTTGGGATGTCAGCAGCAAGATCTCTACCATTTTGTATGGGAGCAAATAATCTCTAGCATCCAGGTTGCTGCTCATGATAATCCCAGTCTTCCTGGCTGTCACTTTGTGATACCTTTCAAAGCCTTTTGATACTCTTTGATGCCTTGGCTGCTCCCTAACACCTCTGTCCTCCTGCCATGTTGACTCACGTCTCCCACTTTTAAGCTGGCTTTGCAGATCATCTCCAGCCCTGTCATCATCACGCTGCAGCAGGAGGTGCTCACCTGGCCCAGTGTCTGGCAGTGCTGCTTGTTCTGCAGATGAGCAGCTGCCTCCTCATCTCTTCAGCTACAGTAGTTTTTCTCAGGGCAGTTAGATGCAGTCATGCTCCTCTGGATTTGGTGTGTTAAATCCATGCTGCATGGCAGCAGTCAGTGCAATACAAAGGCGTTCTGTGTGCCATAGCATTTCTCCAGGGGCTGCCAAAGGTAGAAGCACAACACAGCACCATCCTTCTGACAGTAATGTCTGTGAGTGTTAGACATGTGAGCACTGCATCATCCCCAGCGTGTCAGTGCTTTTCCACACCAACCTGACTCTCACACTCTGCACTGAATGTAACTATGCTCTTGTGGAGACAAATGCTTTCTGTCACATCCTCCATCCCTGCAACCATTTGCCGGTAGGCAGCTCTTGCAGAAGAATCAAGCAGCAGAACCTTTTGCTCACCCTACAGCATGCAAATGCTATGAAAGCAGAAATAACCTGGCGTGCTCTGGGTCTGCAAGGCTGCACAGATGGGAGAGGTAGATTGTGTTTTTGCAGTGGAAGTTTCCAGTATTTTCAGTACATAGTGTAGGCCCTAACTGAATGTATAACCCTCTTGTAAAACAGCTGTATAAGTAGTTTTTCCACCAAGAAAGTTGCTGAACAGAGTTAAGTTCAGACTGGGGGCATTCTGACATGGGGAGAATTGAGACAAGCACAAGATAAATACACAGGGTGGGTAGAGCCCAGCACAGGACAGAATGAATGTACTGACTTTTGGAAACATTGCCCTTCTCTCTCTGCAGAAAAGTACAAGGCAAACCTAAAAACAAGAGGTTGGTAATTGACCTTATATGGAAATGAAACCTAGCCACAGTCTGGAGGAGTCTGTGAGCCTGAGATGCTCAACCAATGAGAGCCATGACAGTATTATTTGCATTGGGTTTAGGGCATAGAACAGAATTGATTTCACTGACTGGTGTGCAGTTTCTCCCTTGCCAACAGGGGATGTGCGCGCAGTATTGCAATAATGAATAAGCACTGCTGCTATCGCCATCTTTGCCTAACTAGAAATCTTTGACTTTGAGAGTTTCTCACACAAGGGGAGAGGGTAAGAAAGTAAAGAGGCACAGAAAACTAAGGGAAACTGCTCTTCTTTATCTTATCTATAAAAATTGATACGATGCTGTCGTGCATTTTTTAATTTATTTTTAATTTTTTGCCAATGTCAGTTAGATTGTTTTAAAATATCCACACACCAAAATCTGACTACCAAGCAAATGTAATGAAAATGAAATGAAGGTGAGTTAGCGGAAAGCACAAGGCCATATTATATTAGGCTCTAGCAAATTTACAGGCAGTCACTGCACGAAGAGGTAGATCTGAGTTGCACATTATATGATTCCCACAAAGATTAAGGAAATCTGAAGCTTTCAATATATTTTTTTTATTCTTTTCTCATTTCATTTTTTAAACACCTGACCCAGACCCCAACCCTCACAGGAGCTGTAAAGATAACAGCAATAACCCGCAATGTAACTCTAATCCTAACCCTTACCCTGATTCTAAAATCGTCTCTAACTCCAAATGTAACAACAAAAATGATGCTAGAAGTTTGTAGCAAAAGGAACCTTTAACCTGATCATAGTCCAAAAAACAATCATTAAGGTAACAATAATCTTTACCTTAAAAGTAATATTAATCAGAGCCCAGATGATGCCTGCATCCAATCAGAAGCATGCTTTGTATTATTTAAGAGTTGTATTTTTTCCAATGAACTCTCTCTATTATCACTTTTATAAAGTAACAGAGTCTGTTCTTTTTCTCCTGACACTGTGCCTTACTCCTGACATCCCCTGGAAATGACCCAGATAGGGCACCATTAAAGTAATGCTAATAGTAATGTCAATCCTAAGGGTATCTCTAGCCTCAGTGTTAATGGGACGCTAACAACAATCCCAACAGCCTTAAACATTCTGGTGGTGTGACAGAGGTGCTGCCTTGCACATGCTGGGCAGTCCCATTGCCTGTTAAATGCAGGCGGCAGCGTAGAAACATGATGCCCGTGGTCAGAATGCCCTGTGGCAGATCCTGGCACCGGAGAACTGACCGGAGAACCATGAGAGAACTGACAACAAATCACGCGACATCAGAACCGACCCAGTGGTTATTTACAAGCCTTGGGTGACCCAGACAGGATCTCAGAGTGGTGAATGTAGGTACAGAAGTTGTTACTACTCTGTTTTCTTCTAAAAGCTGCTCAGCTGCTTTGCGTTTCAGACCATCCCTGGCTTCACTGTGTGCATCTGTCCAATTGATACCAGGTGTTTCTTCATCTCGGAAGTTGAGGGGGGCGGGGGAGAGTGGAAACAGAAATCAATTCAATTACTCATTTATTTATTGACAGACATTCACGTTTGCTACGTTTGGAGAAGTTTTTATTTGTTTGCTGTGGTTTGTTTTTTTCTTTTTTTCTTTTTTTTTTTCCCCCTTCCCTCCTCTTCCATCTTTGTGTTCTTCCCCTATAATCAAAAGAGAACGGATCCCCAGGGTCTGTCCCGCAGACGTTCTTTCCGTGGTCTCTGCTGCCACCTGCTGGCCAATACACGGAACTGCCACTGTTGGGCGTTTGGTGCCGGAGGAAGCACAACGCAGATCTGAGTTCTGACCGGTCTACGCAGCAAATCCGCCAATCTTTATTGTGATAAGCCCTCCACATGGCATTGCGCATGCACTCGAACACGCAACAGGCATAGATTTCTCCTAACTCCTTGAGGAGCAGGCAAGCAGAACAACTGAGCGCACCACTGCTTGTGATTGGGCCATCCCCATCATAGAGATGTGTGTTAGATCTTTTACCCACCCCTGGACTGGCCTTGTTGTTTAATGATAACCTCTGAAATCTGAGCTACTGGTTCTACCACCTGTAGTGTAGAATAGGTAGCCAATAAATGCTTTTCAACTGTGATGTATCTTTATTCTGCTCCATGCCAAACCTGTGACCAAAACCTCATAGGGGTTCACAAAGAACTCTGGCTCTGCCAGAGCCCCCATCCAGACCCTTCTTGAGTTACATTCACATCTAGTTTGGCTGAAAAGGTTGGACTATAAATACTCAGTGCTTGGGCCTGTTTAACAGATATTTTTTCCTGATTATGCTGTCCATCGATCTTTTTAAACTGAACTCCTGCTCTAATCTGGTCTTTAAACATTGGTTGTCTCAAGACCCTAATGGGTCCAGACTGGATTACCTTAGGGGCTGGACGCCTAAGTCATGGCAGCAGATGGTTCTCTGACCTTTCCACCACCATTCAGAGACTGCATCTGGCTGCAGGCACTCTTGTCTCCCCATCAATTGGGCAGCCTGTTGTATTACAGCACCTGAGGGCCACTGGGGGGTTCAGTATGGATAACATAGACCCATCCTGATGTAAAGGTGATGGCTGTAGGATGAGATCCCTCGTTCCTGATGAAAAATTTATTGACTGGGCTCTCAAAATCATCTTCATAGATTGCCTCTTTCATGCCTAATTCTCTAATATAATTTTGTTAGTCCTCCATAGAGGACCACAGGCTGATATTTAATGGTATGTCATTCTTATTTGGCCATGTTATATGACACACAGCCATAAATCATTCACTGATCAAATGGCTATCCTCATTATGTTGGACAGAGCATACAGTCTTTGCCTGAGGGCAGGGTGAGTAGTAATGGATGTCAGTTTTGAAATTTCCAGTCCGTTCACCACAGCGCTTTCTGCCTCCATGTCCCATAACCAGAGCAGCTATGCTGGCATGCTCTCTTGGTTTCTGTCTAAACCACTGTACTATATCCATCAGTTCAGCTGCTGTATTATGGGCAGCAGGGTTTGGGGGGTTGGACACTGGTCAGGGCACTCCCACCAGCCTATCCTGCATTTTTTTTTTTTCATTTTAGGGTTACAATCAGTCAGATCTCAAATAGATCTAGTCCAAATGGAACCTCAAAATCTGACCTTTTAGTGCCTTCATTTACAGAGTCCATTTTATACAGATTCCCTTGTACAGGTTCCCCATGGTCTTCCAGAAAGATGTTCCTGATCTTCCATAGGAGAATGATTGAATTAGGTTTTTTCCCCATCAAAACTGCCACCTGTCTTTCCAGTTTTTCAACACTGTCATTCAATAGCTGATTTGCATCAGCCTGAGCCTCTTCAGTTATGTTCAGACAGTTCAAGGCCATCAGCAGTGGCCATGCCACCATGAACGCAGCTAACTGTCATTCTCAAGTTGTAAGTATGTCTTTGCTAAGACCATGGAAATACTCAGTCAGGTGGGCCAGGGACTCATGGACCCTCCCTCCGTCCCACACAGGGCCCCATTTTTCAGTGACAGAAGCAGTGCTGCATTTTGAGGATCCTAGGAATCCCAGGACATGCCCTGACAAAAGGTCATTCAAAGGGGTAGTCTTTCCCCATCCAAACAACTCCATGATATTCACAGAATCACAGAATTGTAGGGGTTGGAAGGGACCTCCAGAGACCATTGAGTCCAACCCCCCTGCCAAAGCAGGTTCCCTACACCACGTCGCACAGCTCGGCATCCAGGCAGGTCTTGAATATCTCCAGAGAAGGAGATTCCACAACCACCCTGGGCAGCCTGTTCCAGTGCTCTGTCACTCTCACCATAAAGAAGTTATTGCACACATTAGTGCAGAATTTCCTATGGTGCAGTTTCTGTCTGTTTCCCCTTGTCCCTCCTCCACACACTGCTGAAAAGAGTCTGGCCTCAACACTTTGCCCCCCACACCTCAAATATTTATAGACCTGGATCAGGTCCCCTCTCAGCCTTCTTTTCTCAAGGCTAAACAGACCCAGTTCCCTAAGTCTCTCCTCATAGGGGAGATGCTCCAGGCCCTTCACCATCTTTGTGGTCCTCCACTGGACTCTTTCCAAGAGATCCCTGTCTTTTTTTTACTGGGGAGCCCAGAACTGGACACAATATTCCAGATGAGGCCTCACCAGGGCAGAGTAGAGGGGGAGGATCACCTCCTTCGACCTGCTGGACACGCTCTTTTTAATGCACCCCAGGATGCCATTGGCTTTTTTGGCTACAAGGGCACACTGCTGGCTCATGGTCAATCTGTCGTCCACCAGGACGCCCAGATCCCTCTCAGCAGAGCTCCTCCCCAGCAGCTCTTCCCCCAGCCTGTACTGGTGCATGCAATTATTTCTACCCAGGTGCAAGACTCTACACTTGCTTTTGTTAAACCTCATCCGGTGTCTTACTGCCCAGCTCTCCAGCCTGTCCAGGTCTCGCTGAATGGCAGCACAGCCTTCAGGTGTGTCAGCCAATCCTCCCAACTTCGTGTCATCAGCAAACTTGCTGAGGGTGGTCACTATCCCCTCATCAAGGTCGTTGATGAAGATGTTGAACAAGACCGGACCCAGCACAGACCCCTGGGGGACGCCGCTAGTTACAGGCCTGCAGCCAGACACTGCACCGCCAACGACAACCGTCTGCACTCTGCCAGTCAGCCAGTTCTCGACCCACTTCACTGTCCAATCACCTATCCCATACTTCCTCAGCTTTGTTATAAGGATGTCATGGGAGACTGTATCAGTTATAGAGGTTATAGAGTTCAATTCCTGTAGTCAATTTGGCGGCCCAGGTGGGACCAGCTCTGTTCGCTGCAGGACCAGCTGAGAGGGAGACACTTTTGGCGCACCCTGAGATTTCTCTGAAGGACTCCCTTCCTCACCTGATCACTGCAGGGACAGACAAGGACCACCCATAGGTGGACCAGGTATGTGTATGGTAAGTGGAGCCCATATGTCTTGAGGAGACATCCTACACAGTTTACAGCCATACGTGCTGCTCCCAGGGAGGTGAGCTCATGGCTTTGGTTGCCAGCTGGGTAGGAAGACTCCTTGGGTGAGTTCCTATGAAAGGGAACTGTATGTCATATGAATGGAAACAAGAACAAATACTCTCTCCCAGGTAGTTGACAATAGGAGGGGCCTAGGTTGGTCTCTCCTACGGGTATGGGATATAGTGGATAGCCTGTCAAATGGTAGCCTGGGTTCTCCAAGTTGTAATCACGGGGGTTATAGGTTGTATGTTCAATATTATCATCTGCTTTAAGTGTTTGGTACCGTGTGTCAAGCCGACTCTGGGAAAAACATTAACGTTTGCAACTGGTCGACCAGAGTATGAGTGTTATTAAGATTCCAGCTAGAAAACGTTGTCAGCATTGTGTAGTATGAATAAACCATGGTTTTTGATCTAAATGTCAGAGTGAGTGTGGTGTGAGTGAGACACAGAACAGCTGCAGGGTGAGTGCCGAGTCCCGATCCATGTTTCCTTCCTCCTGTGAGGGAAATGGCCAGACACGGACAAAGTGAAAGACTGTGTTGTCTGTCCACTCATATGTACTTTCTGCTTGTATGTAAGAAGACGGGAGTTTGTACTCTGTAGATTAGTAAGATTGTCCTGAGGAGAGGTGTACATTCCACCCAACCAATGAATGTCAACCCATTTATGTAATACTATGTACTGCTTGCGAGGAAGTGTGTGAGGGAGGTGGTTCAATCAGTGCTGGTTCTGTGGCACAGTGTTTATAACTGAAGAATACAGACTGTATTAAGGGAGTTTATGTGAACTGAAGAACTGTACTGTTTGACAAACTGTTTTGATGGTATAAGAAAGTGTAATTGTTAATGATATATGAAAGTGTAGTTGAGGGAATGTGGAAGTGTATCTGAGCATACAAACAGAGGAAGCATTTACAGAAGAAAAAAGGTTAAAGTGAGTTTACCTGCACTGACATGAGAGCAACACCCTGAACCTCTGCCCTGTGAGCTGAGCAGAGCAGAGCAGAGACACAGTCCCCATGTATCAGGTAGTGTTATTCTGCTTACCAAAAGAATGAGTTCACTACAGAAGAGGCAAATCTTCCCCTCTGCTCCATTTGTGGCATACTCTGGAGTTCAAGACATTGCAAAGCTATGGCACATCTACTTTCTTTCAATGATGACGCCTTAGTATGCTCTGGGCTGTCATTTCAATTGCATCTAAAGAAGTCTAGGGTCATGCCAGCTGACAGGAAGCTGGCAAATGTTGTCTCATTGTAAGGAAGAGCAAGAAAGATGACATGGGCAATTATGGACCTGTCAGTCCAGAGCCTGGTAAAATTATGGAGAAAATGATGGTGGGAGTTATGGAAAAACAGCTGAAGGACAATTCTGTCATTGGTTGCAGCCAACACAATTTTGTGAGGTGAAGGTCCTGTTTAATTTAAGCTCATTCTGTGACACAGTTATCCGTTTAGTTGACCAAGGGAAGCCAGTTGATGTAATCCTTGAGGATTTCAGTGGAGATTTTGATACTGTTTCTCACAACAACCTTCTGGACAGAATGTTCTGCATATGGCTAGACAGAAACACAATGTGGTGGGTGAGCAGTTGGCCAGTAGGTCAGTCCCAAAGGATTATAGTCAGTTTTTTCCATCAGGCTGGTAGATGGTCACTGTCGGGGTCCCCAGGGTTCCATTTTGGGGCCACTTTCCTTTCATGTTTATGCAGATGACTTGAATGCAGGACTAGAAGACGTTCTGAGCAAGTTTGCTGATGAGACCAGATGAGGAGGTGCTGTTGCCTCCACTGAGGGTGGAGAGGACTTGCAGAGAGATGTGGACAAGTCAGAGAAGTGGGTACCAGTTGGTACTAAGCACCAAGTGCATAAAGTATAACAAGAACAAGTGCCTGATTGTGCACCTGGGTAGGGGCAATGCTGGACATACACACTGACTGGATATGGGACACTGGAGAGGATTCTGACTGGAAAGGGTTGGGGTGCTGGTCAGCATCACACTGAATGTGAGTCAGCAGTGTGCCAAGGCAGCCAGGAAAGACAACAGTCCCCTGGAGTGCATGAAGCAACTTATTGCCAGCTGGGTGAGGGAAAGGGTTGTCCCTCTGCTCTGCATTGCTACTGCCTCACTATGTTCTGGGCACCACAGAACATAAAGGACTTCAAACTCTGGGAGAATGTGCAAAGGAGGGCACTGAAACCGAGAGATCTGAAGTTCAGAGTTTCACAGGGATTGGCTGCTTGTTCAGACTGGGCCCTTCTCACATCCCTGCTCACATCCTGCAATGAAACATAGGTCTCATATGGGACATGAACCTCACAGCGTCCTTGCACCACATGTAGAGCCTGGGATCTTCTGTCCCCGTGTCTTTCATTTAACATCATACAAAATTCCAACACATTGCCCCAGGAAATGCCCAGAGCCAACATGACATACAGGGCCTCTCTACCACTGGTCTTGCAATCAGGGCTTGACCTGTCTGCTTCGTAAGGCAAAGGAGAGGTTTCTTAGCATGCCAGTGCCTTTGCCTGCCTGTAGTCATGGCTTCCAGTTATCTTCTCTAACAAGTCCCTTGGGAAGCTTACTTGGTAATGTTCCTCAGCGGGCCCATTAATACTCCAAGAAACTTCACTGTTACTTCTGACTTTGTCTTGTTGAGCACTTTGTGCAAACTTCTCTCTGCACTAGAGGCTGATGAACTCAGCATCAAATGCACCCTGGGACCATTATAACCTAAAGAATCTCCTGTGCCTTATGCCATCTTGTTATCTTCTTCAGGTTATCAGAACTTGTTCAGCAAAAAGGAGGGATATCTGGAGAGAGCTTAAAGAATCCAGTATAAATTTATTGTCTATTTATTTATAGTTGGGTTTAAAGAAGACATTAAAGCAGCACTGTGCAACTGATACCAATCCAGGATGTCCCAATGAGTTCTGTACTGTTACTGTGTTGACAAAGGTCCTTCTCAACCTCCCCACCCAATTTCTGCTCACAATGGACCTATGGGACTTGCATCACTTTTCTTCACATCACTCTTCTCCTCTGCATTCATCCGCTCAGTGTTAAAACTGCTTTGCACCAACTCCCACTGGCTTTCCTCAGAGAACCAGCTACACATGGAAAAGGAAAGATTTCTCTTTTTTATCTGGCCAGCAAATGGAAAGAAAGGTGATGCAATTGAATGAACAGTAAAACACAGTGATCAACTGCATGCCATGTTCAAGCGGCATCTATTGAAGTTTGTCTTTCATATGGAATATTTTTAAAAGAAATGATTTATTCTGAGGTAGGATAGGATAGATTGAATCACAGTGAAGTAGTTGACAACAGAGGCCATCAGACTCTGAGAGATGGAGCAAATTCCAGTAATCTTCCTGGGATAGATCAGCCAGGTAGTTGAGAGGTATCAACTTAAAACTGATCAGGACTTGTGAGTATTTCACACATTGAGATGGGTTAACACATTCTCATTGATTTATATCTTTGTCTCCAACTCTGTTTTTCACTTTTACTGACATTAATGAACATCTTTCAGACTTCGTGCCTTAATAAAAAAGAGACAGTGATTGAGAAAAAGAAAAAGTATAAGAAGAAAAAGAAAAAGAATAGATAGGAAGGGATAGATCAAATCACAGTGAAGGAGTTGACAACACATTCCATCAGACTTTGGGGAGATGGAACAAATTCCAGTAATCCCCCTGAAAGTCAGAAATCAGACAGATAATTGGGAGGTATCTGACTGAACAAAGAGCAAGGGATGGAGAAATCTGGAGGGCAGTGGGAGTAGTGTGTGCCCAAATGGCCTGCTGAAAACATGCCCTTAACCATGGCCATTTATTTAGGAGAGCTGAAAAAACTTGGAGGATGAGACACATCAAATAGGCAGCAGGGAAGAGTAGTGCTGGGCACCGGGCTAAGGTCACAGGGCATTGGCACTGGCACCACTGTCTGTGTCTCTGAATCTGAAGACATTTGTGTCCAGCGAACACAGTTCTGGAAAACATTGTAGTTTCAGTAAAAGAAAAAAAAAGACATCAAATCACCTCAAAGATTCATATTTACAACGTAAAATGGAACAAGACTCATGAGAATTTTTCATGTTGAGAAGGGTTAACACATTTTCATTGATTTCCATCTTTGTCTTCAATTATTTGTTTCAGTTTTATTGACATTTATGATCAACTATTAAGCTTACAGCCTCAAAATAAATAAATAAATTAAAAGAGATACATTTGCATCTTGCACATGGCCTGATGCCCCTTTGACCTTCACAGTTCCCACAAGTCCTTCCATGCCGGAGAGTATGAGATCCAGCAGAGCACCTCTCCTCTTTGGTTCCTCCACTGCTTGGTCAAGAAGCTGCCATCTGTGCTCTCCATGGATCTGCTGGATGCCACATGCCCTGCTGTGCTGTCCCTGCCACAGATAATGGAGTGACAAAGGCCACCAAATGGGACAAGGGACAGACAACATCAGATTCCCATCTGTCTGCAGAGGGCACCTTCCATTTACTCTCCCTGATCAGGAAGACAGGAAAAGACACTGATGGTCTCCTCTGTTTGCCATTTCCATTAGCTCTGACCTGTCTGCTCTTCCATCCCCAGGCAGAGCTCAGTGCACTCTCACAGAGGGCAGTCGCCCTTCTTTGTCTCCTCGCCCATCCATCCTAAAGACTCGGTATCCCCCTTGTGCTACAGTGCAGTTGTGGAAGCCATTCAACTGTGTCCCCATGGTCCAAACAGGAGCTCAGGCCTGCAGCTCTACCAAGATTTCTAGCTTCTTGTGTGTTGGTGTTTGCATTAGTGCAAAAGCACAGAAGTAAACATCCTAATTGAAAAGCATCACTGGACATTGCCTGACTGGATAGCTCATCTATAGAATCAGTGTGCAGAAGGTGGCACACAAACATTAGACCGATCGTGGGTCTTGGAGGTGACGTAGCAGCACGGACACACCATGGGCATGGCTTTCCTGAAGGCCCTGTGCTGCTCTTGCAGCTGTGAGTGAATTCACCGGACAGCCGGTGCTATCCCCTCTCTGGCCCTCAGCTGATGCCCAGGAAGGAGGTGTCTATCTCAGGGATTTCCCACACGGTTTACAAGCACTTGCAAACATCAGGAGCAGCCCAGGCACCTTGGGCATCACCCAGTGTCTGTGTGTGAGCTGCTGCCTCCCAGCTGAAGGACCGAGGACTCAGAGCAGGAGCTCACATGCAGGCAACTCCTTGTGCACTTCTGAACTGAACCAGAGGAATCCCAGCTCCTGTGGTTCTGTGGGGAGCCGAATCCCATTTCAGCTCCAGGATTTCTGTCAAGGGATGAGACTCCTGCGCTGCCTCAGCTGGATCACTGCCCTGCACAGGGAAAGTCCAAACCTCGCCTTCCTTGTCTGGTTGCCCTTATTGTTTCATCAAACGATCTCTGGGAGCACTCCCCATATGTCTCCAATCAGTCACTGACCACTGGACATGTGGTGGTTAATTGAGTGGATTTCAAAGCACAGTCATGATGCTGTTGTCTTTCAGGAGCTGTTGGCCATGAGGACCCAGGGACATGTCAGGGGAAATGAGTGGGAAGGATAAAAATGACATAATCTGCTGCTTGCTTGTCCAGGTTCCTGGGACACAGGGAGCTCATAAAAGTGGGCAGAGCTGCAGAGAGACAGCTGTGCCCAGGAGCAGATCTCGTGCACAGCACAGCCTGCAGGTGACAGAAGGAGAGGAGAGAAATTGGAGAGAGCTTGCAGGATGTGTGTGGTGTGAGCGGGCTGTGAACTCACTGCAGGAGCATTGCTCACAGACCATGACAAGGTAAGTCTCACAGCTGACCATGAGCTGCTTTTAATTAAGGGGTAACTATAACTGGGACATCCCATAGGAGATCTGACTGCAGGCACTGCATGTTTCTTTACTGTGGAAAAAGCTTTCTGCTCCAGCTGAGACGGGTGCCCAGGGCTGTCCTGCAGAGCAGGGTCCCTGCTGTGCCCCAGGGGCTGTGTGCCGGGTATGGGACTCTGCCGCCTGCCAGGCTCAGCACTCAGCCTGCCCGGGGAGCTGCCCAGGGCACTGCGGGGAGACGTGTGGGGTAAGGAGCCCCTGGCAGGGTTTGTGCTGCCACAGCTGCTGCCTGGGGCAGGGGATCACAGCTCCACTGCACAACTGAATGTTTCTGAGGGCACTTTGCAAGAGGAGAGCCAAGGCAGGGGGTTTCCATTTCCTGTTCTGAGGCAAAGAGGTTTGGAGTCAGAAATCTAAAAGGGGCAATAAGAGTTCTGAGAATTTTTCATCAATCAATTGCTTGTTTTGTGAACACTCACACATGATGTGCTTTCAGTCTCCCCTTTCTCGAAGGATGGAATTATCTTCATTTTCTGTAGGCATGAATAATTCACTTATCCTACAAACAGGCAGCATTTTCTAACTGAAACTGAATGCCACAGAAGCTCGGGTAGGGGGCTCTAAGAGCACTTGGGGTAAAGATATGAGACATGAAACAGATGAAAATATCCAGGGAGAAGGGATAAGAAAATAAGAGGAAGGTTAGAGCTCCATATGCTGCTTCTGCTTAAGGAATGCTGATCTACATGAAATTAAATGCAAGTAATGGTGCTAAATGTACACTGTTGTAGGAGAATTAAAACATTTCATAGTATAGCAGGAGTAGTGCCTCTGAGAATGGTCTGGACTTGTCATTATCTTCTGCACTCTGAGCAGGACTCCAAGCCCAACAACAGCAGATGCCCAACAGCAGCTCCATCAGTGAGTTCCTCCTGCTGCCGTTGGCAGACACGCGGCAGCTGCAGCTCCTGCACTTCTGGCTCTTCCTGGGCATCTACCTGGCTGCCCTCCTGGGCAACGGCCTCATCAGCACAGCCGTAGCCTGCGACCGCCGCCTGCACACCCCCATGTACTTCTTCCTCCTCAACCTGGCCCTCCTCGACCTGGGCAGCATCTCCACCACTCTCCCCAAAGCCATGCCCAACGCCCTCTGGGACACCAGGGCCATCTCCTACACAGGATGTGCTGCACAGCTCTTTTTCTTTACCTTCTTCCTCTCAGCAGAGTATTCCCTTCTCACCATCATGTCCTATGACCGCTATGTTGCCATCTGCAAGCCCCTGCACTACGGGACCTTGATGGACAGCAGAGCTTGTGCCACCATGGCAGCAGCTGCCTGGGGCACTGGGGTTCTCAATTCCCTGCTGCACACTGCCAGTACGTTTTCACTGCCTCTCTGCCAAGGCAATGTTGTCAACCAGTTTTTCTGTGAAATTCCCCAGATCCTCAAGCTCTCCTGCTCAGAATCAAATCTCAGGGAAGTTGTGTTTCTCATTTTTACTATCAGTTTAGACGTAGGCTGCTATGTTTTCATAGTTGTGTCCTATGTGCAGATCTTCGTGGCTGTGCTGAGGATGCCCTCTGAGCAGGGACGGCGCAAAGCCTTCTCCATGTGCCTCCCTCACCTGGCCGTGGTCTCCCTGTTTCTCAGCACTGGTGCTTTTGCCTACCTGAAGCCCCCGTCCATTTCCTCCCCACTCCTGGATCTGACAGTGGCACTTCTGTATGCAGTGGTTCCTCCAACACTGAACCCTATTATCTACAGCATGCGGAACAGGGAGATCAAGCACGCTCTCAGGAAGGTGTTGCAATACTCACTATTCCCGCTTCAATAAAGTGCACATCTTCATCGCATGATTCCCAGTGATGGTTCTTCATCTTTTATGCATCTTTGATTGATTGATTATGTGAGATATAGCAACGTGCAAAAAAATGTTATTGAACTTGTAAATAAAAATTTGTTTCACTTCTTTCACACCTACTATCCATTTTCTCACTCCAAGAGCTCATGTAAACATGGAACCAGATTCCCCGAATAGGTTAAGAGATAAATAAATAGCATTCAAAATACGCTTTTCCTTAGCTCTTCTCTTATCCAACTTTGTCTGGATTTGGGGAAGGTACAGCCACAGATAGAAGCACAACTAGTTCTTTTCATTCCTCCTCTCTTTACACTGATACAGTGCACAGAGGATTCGAGTCCTCTCATTTCTACAGGCCTGAAGGTCTTGTGTGTCTCACAGCAGTCCCGTCGTCTCTACAGCAGCACTCAGTGGTTTGCTTAATTTTCTTATCTCAATACTTGGAACAGCTACAGGACCTGTAGCATAAGTGACCGCAGAGCTCCTTATGAGGGGTGGAGTGACAGTGGGATCTGTCCAGAGCTTGGAGCAACTGCAGGATGTGTAGCAAAAACTTGGAGCTATTGCAGGGACTGTGCCAGGAGTTGCAGAGGCTGCAGCAATGTCAGCAGATCCAGCTCTCTTCCCCTTGAAGATGCTGAATAGTGTTGAACACAGCTCAGTAGGTGTGGGCCAGGCCCTGGCACACTGCAGTCATTTGGGCCTTTTTAGGATTACCAGTGCCACAGCAGACCTGTCTCCAATATTCTACCAGTTTCTCAGGATCCTGCAGTTGCTCGGAGATGAAGTTCCAAAGCCCTGGGGGTGCCCACCACTCCAGGCAGCTGCCCAGACTGTCCCACACCCCCTGCCATGCAGAGCCTTCTCACCTTGGGGCAGATCTCTCACTGATATTCCTGAATAATTGTTTAACCTCAATCCTAGAATCATAGAATCACCAAGGCTGGAAAAGGCCTGAAAGATCATCCAATCCAACCGTTCACCTATTACCAATAGCTCCCACTTAACCATGTCCCTCAACACAATATCCAGTCTCTCCTTGAATACCCCTGGTCTCCCAGAGACGACAGTGTAAAATGTGTAATTCCTAATCATACCAACAATATTACTTCCAAAACCCAAAGATGTCCAAAGAGCTGAATGTGCACAAAACTTCACTTTGCCAATTTTATCGTGGTACAAACTGAGGTCAAACAGCATAGCAAAATAAATACCCTAATCCAGCATCCAGAGTTGACAAATGATGCAGCAGGGAAAACAAGCAGCAAGCAAGGAGCTGTGAAATGCAGCTTCATGAGAAGACTCAGCAAGCTTCACAAATAGGGAAACTATCAGCACCATGGCCTGCACATCTCCAACTCCCACAAAGCCCTGTCCACTCTGGACAGATGTGCTGTTACCACAACCCTTGGAGCCTCACATCAGGCACCAAAATGACTGTGGTTGTTGAACCCAACATGTGGCTCAGCAGCTCACAGTGCTTTGTGCACTGCCCCATTCCCAGTGGGATGGGGATGAGAACTGGGAAAAAGAGTACAACTTCTGGGTTGTAACAAAGCAGTTTACTAAGAGAGATAAAAGAAGTGGAGTAATAGTTATCACTATATATCCGTTGATATGGAATTGTATGTAACAACTGATGCACAAGCACTTGCTCAGCACCACCAGACTGATGCTCAGCTGGACCCTGGGCAGTGAAGAGACTGAGATGAACTCCCACCCCTTTCAATACAATTTCTGCTTGCTGTCAGCTGATAGAGAACGTCCCTTTGGCCACTATCAGTCAGCTGTCCTTACTCTGTTCCCTCCCAGCTCCATGTGCCCTCCACTGACCATGGCCTTGGCTCTGTACAACACTGCTTAGCAGCAGCTGTAAACATCAGAGTGTTATCAATGGTTTTCTCCTAGAACCAAAACACTGCACCACAGCAGACAGTCTGAAGAAAACAATTCCATCCCAGCTGTAACTCAGATTCCTGCCTGTCCCCTCTTCTTGTTCTTCCTGATCAGGAAGCAAGGAACAGAATCTGCCGCTCTCCTCTCTGAGCCCTTTCCATCAGTTCTCAGCTGGCTCCTCTGCCATCCCCAGGCAGAGCTCAGTGCCCTCTCATGGATGGCAGCAGCCTTTTCTCTTCTTCCTTGCCCATCCGTCATGCAGAATCTGTACCCCATTTGCTACAGTACAGAGCTGAGAATCAACCCACCGTGTCTCTGTGAACCAAACAAGACCCTAGGCCTGCAAAGGCACAGAGATTTGGAGTTCGCTGAGTGAATGTTTGTGGTCCTCTCATTAGTGTAAGGATTCTTCAGAAAGCATCCCCTTCCAGAAGCATGCTTTGATTTAGCCTGTCTGGGTCTTGCATCTACACTGTGGTACTGATGTTCAGGGCCTTGCTCAGAATCAGCAGCCTGCATGAAAGGAAAAGCTCTGTGGTTTTCTCTTGATTTGTCCCGTTTATTTCCCATGCTACCCGCACTGGTCTACAGGCACTTTAGGGCAGCAGTAGGTTGGGGTTACCCCCAGAGGGTACACAGTAAGATTTAGGACGGGGTATTGGCAACAAGACTTTCTCTGAGGAATCCTCACACAATCCTATAGAACAACTCAGAGGCTTTCCATTCAATCTCCAACAGCAACAATATCCCTCAGCCCTTCTCTGTCACATCCAATTCCCCACCCTTCCCCATTTGGACCTGGTTTAAAGCCCTATAATCAATCAGTGCAGGAGCATTTCAGATGGGGTCATGGAGGAGGCAGACTGCCATTCTTGGGGTGGCCATTTTCCCAGGAGGGCATGGTGGGAGGGCTTTGTCCCATCTGGTTCCACCAACACTTGCATCCACCCAGCAGAAGGCTGTGCCCTCTGTGTCCCACTTGAACTCTGCATGGAGCTTACAGTTGGCAGTGACATGGCTGAGAAGCTCTGGGCATGGATTAAGGGACAGGGAATTAATGTGCCTTCCTAACTTCCTCCCTGCATACCTTAGCAACTTCCTTGTAATCTCCCCAAGTACCCAGCCCCTTCTTCCAGAGGACGGAGATTCTCTTTTTCTTCCTGAGTCCCAATAGTTTTTCCCAGTTCATCTGCACTGGTCTTCTTCCCCTATGGCTCACCTTATGGCATTCAGGGACAGCCTGATCTCGTGCCTTTAAGATTTCCATCTTGAGGAGTGTCCAGGCTTCCTGGACCCCTTTACCCATAAGGAGCGACTCCCAAGGGACCTGTGCTACAAGTGTCCTGAACAGGTCAAAGTCCGCCCTCTAGAAGTTCAGGATAGTAGTTTTGCTAGTCACCCTTCTGACATCTCCAAGAATAGAGAATTCTACCATTTCATGGCCACTCTACCCAAGACAGTCCCCAACCTTCTCAACTCCTACCAGTCCTTCACTGTTAGTGAAGAGCAGGTCTAGCAAGGAACCACCCCTGGTAGGACTTCATACCAGCTGTGTAAGGAAGCTGTCTTGCATGCAATCTATAAACCTCTTGGACTGATTCCTCTGCTATTTATTATATTCCCAGCATATATCAGAGAAGTTGTAGTCTCCCAAGAAAATGAGTGCTGGCAATCTTGCAACTTCAGTAAGCTGCTCATAGAATGCCTCACCCATCAATTAGGCGGTCTATAAGAAACCTTTAGCAAGATGTCACACTTACAGGCCTTTCCCCCGATCCTTACAAACATGCACTTCATTCTGAAGCCCAAGCTCTTCAACATCAAAACTCTCTTTAATATAAAGGGCCACACCACCACCCTTCCTTCCTCCTCTATCCCTTCTGAAGAGCTTGTAACCATCCATCACAGCACTCCAGTCATGGCAGTGGTCCCACCATGGGTCGGTAATAGCAACTAGGTCATGGTTTGTCAGATGCACAGTTGCTTCCAGCTCCTCTTGCTTGTTGACCAAGCTGCGTGTGTTGGTGTAGACGCACTTCAGCTGAGGCATCTGCCTCTCTCCCAGCTCAAACAGCATTTCCCTAGGCTTATCTCTGGTAAGCCCTGTTTTGTCCACTCCCCATCGTAGCTAGTTTAAAGCTCTTTCGATAAGCCCCGCTACCGTCTATGCTAGGATTCACTTCCCCCTTTGAGACAGTTGGGTTCCATTCATGGATAACAGACCATGGGCCAAGTAAACTGTCCTGTGATCAAAGAACTCAAAGTTTCTGGCTCAGTACCAACCTCTGAGACAATTGTTCATTGCTTTGCTTTCCAAGCCTGCTCTGTGTCCCTCACTGCCACTGAAGGTATAGAACAAAAAATCACTTGATCTCCCACTTTGTGAACTAAATGGCCTAAATTCCTGAAATCTCTTTTTATAGTTTGTAGTCTTATCTAAGAAATTTCATCACTGCCCACCTAAACTATGAGTAGTGGAAAATAATCAGTGGACCTAACTAGCATTGGGAGTTTCCTCATTATGTCCCTGACCTGAAACCAAGAAGGCAGCAGACTTACTGACAACTGGGGTCCAGTCTGCAAATGGGGCCCTCTATTCCTCTGAAAAGGGAGTCACCCACCACGGCCACCCTTCATTCTTTCATGGCAGAGGAAGTCACAAGGCTTGGTAGTGACTGCCTTGCATTAGGTTTCCTCCTAGGCAGATCCTCCATTGCCTCCCCATTCTTATCTCCTTCAGATTTCAGAGTGTCAAACCTGTTGCTTAGATGGATCAGGGGTCGAGGGCTAGGCAGGCATGGGGGGGCTCCTGTGATGTTGAGTTGGGACTCTCTTCCAACCCTTCTCATCAGTCAGGTCTGTCTGACTGTGACAGGGCAGGGAGTCAACCACTTTTCTGGGGGTATCTGCCTGGCAGCCTTCCCTCGGGGATGCCAGCAAGTCACTCCACCAGCCCATCTCCCGATCACACTCCCTGATGGTAAACTGTAAGTAAAACCTTGAGTAAAGTGAGAGTTCACCTAGACAAAAGTATGAGTAGAAACATGGACTGACGTGAGGGTAAACCCAGAGTAAACCCAGGATCCCATCCATTGGGCATGCACAGCCTCTGAGGGCAACTTTTTCCAGTGTTGCTGTGTAAAAATATAGGTTCCTCACATCTAACCTATGTCTCCCCTTTTTAATTTAAATCCGTTTCCATTTGTCCTGTTATCAACAGACCATCCCATCCTTATTCTAGCGTTAGGCATCTCATCCTCAGATGGAAACCCTGGGGCTGAATTGGGATCAGTTTTTCAAAGAACCACAGGAGCTACAAGTTCACCTAGCTGAGTTCAGATGTGCACAGTGAGGTGTCTGTGTGTGAGTCCCTCATCTGAATCCTTGGTTTTTATTCCACAGGGACTGCACTACTCATACACAGTCTCTCAGTGATGCCCAAGGTGCCTTGGGTGATCCTAGTTTTGTGCTAGTGCTTGTAAACTGTGACGGAAAATCTATGAGATAGACACCTCCTTCTGGAGCATCAGCTGAGGGCCAGAAGGGAGGTATTCTTGGCCATCCTAAATACCACCTCAGCCACGTGCTTAGGGCACCCATTGTGTCTTTTGCACCTGACCCCATGGAGTATGTAGTGATATTCAGCTTATCAAAAGGATGAGCTCAGAACAGAAGAGGCAGATCTTCCTCTCTGCTCCATCTGTGGCATAGTCTGGATTTCAAGGCATTGCAAAGCTATGGCACATCTACGTTCTTGCACTGATGACACTTTAGCATGCTCTGGGCTCGCATTTCAATGGCATCTAATAAATCTAGGGTCATACCTGTTGACAGGAAGCTGGCAAATGTTGTCTCATTGTAAGGAAGAGCAAGAAAGATGACACGGGCAACTATGGACCTGTCAGTCTCACTACAGTGCTTGGTAAAATTATGGAGAAAATGATGGTGGGAGTTATGGAAAAACAACTGAAGGACAGGTCACAGACAACACAAGATACAGAGGGGAAGGTCCTATTTAATTTCAGGTCTTTTTATGACACCTTTATCCATTGAGCTGAACAAGGGAAGGCAGTTGATGTAATCCTTGAGGATTTCAGTAGAGCTTTTGATACTATTTCTCCAGCACCCTTCTGGACAGAAATTCCTGCATACAGCTAGACAGAAACAGAACGTGGTGTGTTGTAATACAAGAAGAATTTTACAGAACAGCAGCCATGGATTGAGATAAGGAGTTCACAGAGCAGCAGCTGCGGAGCAGGATAAACAGCATGAGAACAAAGGACATCTCTAGGAAAAGAATGAATGGCTCGTGGCTTTGAAGGGGGGTTATAGGGTTGTTATTGCAGTAGCTTTCCTCCAATTAGCGTGTGTGATTTTTGGACACCCTTGTCTGTCTCCTATAAAAGTCTGGCTTTCGGGCAATAAATTGATGCAGCTATATGTAACTATATTGGTGTTTCTCTGTTTGACCCAGCACGCTGACATTTTGCCTTTCAGGTTCACCAGCAGTGGTGGGTGAGCAGTTGGCCAGTAGTTCTGTCCCAAAGGATTATAGTCAGTGGGTTCCATTGGGCTGGTAGATGGTCATTGTCAGAGCTCCCCAGGGTTCCATTTTAGGGCCACTTTCCTTTCATGTTTATGCAGATGACTTGCATGCAGGACTAGAAGATGTTCTGAGCAAGTTTGCTGATGAGACCAGATGAGGAGGTGTTGTTGCCTCCACTGAGGGTGGAGAGGACTTGCAGAGAGATGTGGACAAGTCAGAGAAGTGGGTACCAGTTGGTACTAAGCACCAAGTGCATAAAGTATAACAAGAACAAGTGCCTGATTGTGCACCTGGGTATGGGCAACCCTGGACATAAACACTGTCTGTATATTGGACACATGAGAGACGTCTGACTGAAAAGGATTGGGGGTCCTGCTCAACATAAAATTTTAAGTGAGTCAGCAGTGTGCCCAGCCAGCCAAGAAGGCCAACAGTCCCCTAAAGTGCATCAAGCAATTTATTGCCAGCTGGGTGGGAGAAAGGTTTGTCCCTCTTTGCTCTGCATTGCTACTGCCTCACCTGGAGCACTGGGTGCACTTCTGGGCAATGCAGAACATAAAGAACATCAAACTATGGGAGAGTGTGCACAGGAGGGCACTGGAACTGAGAGATCTGAAGTTCAGAGTTTCACTGGGATTGACTGCTTGTTCAGACTGGGCCCTTCTCACACCCCACATCCTGTGATGAGACACAGGGCACATGTGGGATATGAACTTTAACAGCATCCTTGCACCACATGCAAATGCTTTTCCCAGTGCTTCAGTGTTCCACCACCCATTGCTTTCAACATAGTTTTCAACACCCCATTGTATCTTTTAATTTTACCAGAAGCTGGTGCATGGTAGGGGATATGATAAATCCACTCAATGCCATGAACTTTGGCCCAAGTAT
Organism: Coturnix japonica; assembly: GCF_054131305.1. NCBI lineage: Eukaryota > Metazoa > Chordata > Aves > Galliformes > Phasianidae > Coturnix > Coturnix japonica. The sequence continues at coordinate 6,265,979 of NC_140693.1, read as the reverse complement.
TTATTAAGGGAATTTTTGAAATGTGTCCCATTATGAGACTCAGTTCTTTCTGAGGTGTCATGTCTCTATAGGACTTGTTTCTAACAACCCAATATTGTGTTTCTGGCAGTAGCATGGGGTACTGCGTATGTTTCAAGCCACCCAGTGGTTGCTTCCACCATGGTAAGCACAAAACGCTTATCATTATGAGATCCTGGCAAGGTGACATCATTCACCTGTCACTCCTCCCCATATTTATACTTTTGCCTTGGCCTTCCCCCCAGAGAGGCTTCATATTCTTGGCTTGTTTAATTATGGCACATGATTCACAGTCATGAATAACCAGTGCAATAGCATCCATAGTTAAGTCCACCCCTCAGTCTCTAGCTCAATTATATGTTATGTCCATTCCTTGATGGCCTGAGGTCTCATGGAACCATCAAGCTTGAAATAATTCACTCTTGTTCTGCCAGTCCAAGTCTATTTCAACCACCTCAATTCTGGCAGCTCGACCTACCTGATGGTTGTTTTGTTGTTCTGCAATAGCCCGACTCTTGGGCAAGTGTGCATCCACGTGACACACCTTTACAATCATATCTTTTTTTTGAGCAGTTATGTTTTTCTACAGTTCAGCAGCCCAAATAGGTTTACACCTCCGTTGCCAGTTATTTTGTTCCCACTGCTGTAACAACCCCCATAAGGCATTTGCCACCATCCATGAGTCAGTATAAAGATAAAGCATTGGCCACCTCTCCCGTTCAGCCACATCTAAGGTCAGCTGGACAGCTTTTACCTCTGCAAACTGACTTGATTCTCCTTTACCTTCAGTGGCCTCTGCGACCTGTCGTGTGGGGCTCCAAACAGCAGCTTTCCATCTCCGATGCTTCCCTACAATATGAAATGATCCATCAGTGAAAAGAGCATATTTCTTTTCATTTTCTGGTAGTTCGATGTATGGTGGGGCCGCTTTAGCACATGACACCTCTTCTCCTGGTGATGTTCCAAACTTTTTATCTTCAGTCCAGTTCATGATCACTTCTAAAATTCCTGGACGATTGAGGTTCCCCATCCGCGCTTGTTGTCTAATCAGTGCAATCCACTTGCTCCAGGTGGCATCGGTAGCATGATGGGTGGAGAGAACCTCCCCTTTCAACATCCGGTTCATCATTGACAGTCGAGGTGCCAGAAAGAGCTGCATTTCAGTACCAGCTACTTCGGAAGCAGCCCGAGCCCCCTCATACGCGGCTAAGATCTCCTTCTCAGTTGGAGTGTAGCACTCTTCAGACCCCTTGTACGCTCAGCTCCAGAATCCCAGGGGTCGGCCTTGGGTCCCTCCTGAGGCTCTTTGCCACAAACTCCAAGTGGGACCTTTCTCTCCAGCAGCAGTATAGAGGATGTTCTTTACATCCTGTCCAGTCCGTACTGGCCCCAGGTCCATGGCACAGGCTATCTCCTGTTTAATCTGTTCAAAAGCCTGCTGCTGCTCTGGGCCCTATGCAAAATCATTCTTCTTCTGCATCACCTGATAAAGGGGGCTTACAATGAGGCTGTAGTTTGGAATGTGCATCCTCCAAAAGCCCACTGCACCCAGGAAAGATTGTGTCTCTTTCTTGCTAGTTGGTGGAGACATGGCAGTGATTTTGTCAATCACTGTTGGGATGTGATGACATCCATCCTGCCACTTTATACCTAAGAACTGAATTTCCTGGGCAGGCCCTTTTACTTTGCTTCACTTAATAGCAAAACTGGCTCATAGAAGAATTTGAATTATTTGCTCTCCAGCACAGCAGCACTCAGTGGGGGTGTGACCTCATTCAGGCCACGGTAGTCTACTGTCAGCCTCCATTCTCCACTGGCTTTACGCACTGGCCATATGGAGCTGTTAAAAGGTGAGTGAGTTTTACTGATCACTCCCTGATTCTCCAACTGGCGAATCAAATCATGAATGGGGAGCAAGGAATCCCTGTTGGTGCGATACTGCCGTCTGTGCACTGTCTTTGTAGCAATTGGTACCTGCTGCTCTTTTATTTTTACTCGTAGCAGCCTCACAACAGACGGGTCCTCTGACAGGCCAGGCAAAACAGACAGCTGCTTAATGTTGTCCATATCTACAGCAGCGATTCCAAAGGCCCAGTGATACCCCTTAGTATCCTTGAAATGCCCTCTTCTGAGGTATCCTCAATACCAAGTATGAACGGAAACCCTGGACCACTCACATAGGATGTTTTTTCCAGTCTTTACCAGTGAGGCTTATTTCAGCCTCCAACACAGTCAATTCTTGAGAGATATCCAGAAATATGGATTGATTCTGTCCCTTCATGACTGGAGGGCATTAGGGTGCACTGTGCACCAGTATCCACCAGTGCCTTATATTTCTGTGGTTCTGATGTGCTAGGCCATCAAATCCACACAGTCCAATAAACTCTATTATCCCTTCCACTCCCTTGAATGAGGGCAGGGCCCCTCTATTGGTTACCTGTGATAACTGGAGCAGCCGTACTGGTGGTTGGACTGTTTTGTAGTTCCCTCACCCGTGCTCATAGTACAGGAGTAGGCTGGTCATGCCACTTCCTCGTGTCTTCTCTGTGGTCACGTAGGTAACACCACAAGGAAACACACAGTGCAATTTACTGTTGTTCCTTGCTCAATCTGGAAAGCGCTTGTGTCTAATAGCTGAGAATTTTAATGATACACATGAAGGCTTTATGGTCGTTAATTTCTTTACGATCTCTCGCCTTCAACTGAAGCAGCAGCTAGGCCAATTACCAAGTGACACCAAGGAGATGAAGTGGCAAAATGGCGATTTATTGAAACAGACACATCCTTATATAACCTACGCCTTTTTGTCTACACCCACTGTATTACACTAAGATTCTTCCAGAATATGGGGAAGGGCCTGTCACATCACAACAAGCTACCGTCCCAGCTGTCCCAACAGCGAAGCAACCAGGTAACAAGAGATTCATTCTGGTGCCGTGTGAACTCCTTTCTTACGCCTTCGATTTCAGTCATCTTCAGGGATCGACAAACAGTAACAGAGATTTCCTCCTCATCACTCTCTTCTTCATGACACTTTTCCTTTTTCCTTTCTCGGTACTTATCCAGACCTGTCACCTGGATCTTCTGTTGCCTCCTCCTCCACTTCTTTTTTCCGTTCTAGACGTGAGGACACCCATTTCCATTTCTTGCCTTCCACAAGGGCAACTGATATTGTTACTGGTGCCTCCTGTGACTGATCAAAATTGACTTGGGGATTTCCCTTTTTGGCTAGAACCTCAGCTCGGAAATTCTCTCTTTTCGGAACAGTGTTATATAGAGCACGGTAAGCACAAGCCAAGCCCCAAATAAGTCATACCCCCTTAGATCTATCTAGGCTGCGCCATCCCTGACTCAAATACTGGCTTAGTTTCTCGGGATCCCACAGGTGTTCAAGAGTTAAATCCCATGACATTGCGGGCCCCCATGTGTTGGCGAACCTGAAGGCAAAAGTCAGCGTTCTAGGACAAACAACCACACACCAATATAGTTAAATATAGCTGTGTCCATCTATTGCCTGAAGAGCCGTACTTTTATAGCAAACAAACAAGGGTGTTCAAAAATCACACGTACTAATTGGAAGAAAGCTTCTGCAATAAGAACCCTAAAACCCCGCTTCAAAGCCACGAGCCTTTCACTCTTTTGCTAGAGGTGTCCTTGGTTCTCATGCTGTTTATCCTGCTCTGCAGCTGCTGCTCTGTAAAGTGCTTATCTTGATCCATGGCTGCTGCTCTGTAAAATTCTTCTTGTATTACAACAGAATGGCAGTTCCCTGGGGTCTCCAGCACACCCCCAGCCAGCTGGCAAATGCCACTGAGGACCTTTAGGAAAGACATGCCCTGGGTAGTGACAATGTTCACTGGACAACTGTGAGCCCCACAATGGGTCTCGTACCTGTGTGCCATCTTCTGAACACCAGTAGCACGGTGTAGATGCAAGGCCCAGCCAGGCAAAATCAAAACATGCTTCTGGAAGGGGATCCTTTCTGAAGAGTCGTTACACTAATGAGAGGACCACAAACATTCACTCAGCGAACTCCAAATCTCTGTGCCTTTGCAGGCCTAGGGTCTTGTTTGGTTCACAGAGACATGGTGGGTTGATTCTCAGCTCTGTACTGTAGCAAATGGGGTACAGATTCTGCATGACGGATGGGCAAGGAAGAAGAGAAAAGGCTGCTGCCATCCATGAGAGGGCACTGAGCTCTGCCTGGGGATGGCAGAGGAGCCAGCTGAGAACTGATGGAAAGGGCTCAGAGAGGAGAGCGGCAGATTCTGTTCCTTGCTTCCTGATCAGGAAGAACAAGAAGAGGGGACAGGCAGGAATCTGAGTTACAGCTGGAATGGAATTGTTTTCTTCAGACTGTCTGCTGTGGTGCAGTGTTTTGGTTCTAGGAGAAAACCATTGATAACACTCTGATGTTTACAGCTGCTGCTAAGCAGTGTTGTACAGAGCCAAGGCCATGGTCAGTGGAGGGCACATGGAGCTGGGAGGGAACAGAGTGAGGACAGCTGACTGATAGTGGCCAAAGGGACGTTCTCTATCAGCTGACAGCAAGCAGAAATTGTATTGAAAGGGGTGGGAGTTCATCTCAGTCTCTTCACTGCCCAGGGTCCAGCTGAGCATCAGTTTGGTGGTGCTGAGCAAGTGCTTGTGCATCAGTTGTTACATACAATTCCATATCAACGGATATATAGTGATAACTATTACTCCACTTCTTTTATCTCTCTTAGTAAACTGCTTTGTTACATCCCAGAAGTTGTACTCTTTTTCCCAGTTCTCATCCCCATCCCACTGGGAATGGGGCAGTGCACAAAGCACTGTGTGCTGCTGAGCCACATGTTGGGTTCAACAACCACTGTCATTTTGGTGCCTGATGTGAGGCTCCAAGGGTTGAGATAGCAGCACATCTGTCCAGAGCGGACAGGGCTTTGTGGGAGCTGGAGAAGTGCAGGCCATGGTGCTGATATGTGTGGATGTGCTCCCTATGTGTGGAGCTTGTTGAGTCTTCTCATGAAGCTTCACTGCACAGCTCCTTACTTGGTGCTTGGATGCTGCATTAGGGTATTTATTTTGCTATGCTGTTTGACCTCAGTTTGTACCACGATAAAATTGGCAGCTGACAAAGTGAAGTTTTGTGCACATTCAGCTCTGCGGTCATCTTTGGGTTTTGGAAGTAATATTGTCCATATGATTAGGAATTACACAATTTACATTGTCGCCTCTGTGAGTCCGGGGGTGTACTGGATATTGTGTTGAGGGACATGGTTTAGTGGGAGCTATAGGTAATAGGTGAACGGTTGGACTGGATGATCTTTTAGGCCTTTTCCAACCTTGGTGATTCTATGAATCTATGATTGAGGTTAAACAATTATTCAGGAATATCAGTGAGAGATCTGCCCCAAGGTGAGAAGGCTCTGCATGGCAGAGGGTGTGGGACGGTCTGGGCAGCTGCCTGGAGTGGTGGGCACCCCCAGGGCTTTGGAACTTCATCTCCGAGCAACTGCAGGATCCTGATAAACTGGTAGAATATTGGGGGCAGGTCTGCTGTGGCACTGGTAACCCCCAAGAGGCACAAATGACTGCAGTGTGCCAGATCCAGAGAGCTGGATCTGCTGACAGTGCTGCAGCCTCTGCAACTCCTGGCACAGACCATGCAGCAGCTCCAAGGTTTTGCTACACGTCCTGCAGTTGCTCCAAGCTCTGGGCAGATCCCTCTGTCACTCCACCCCTCATAATGAGCTCTGCAGTTACTCCTGCTACGGGTCCTGTAGCTGTTCCAAGTATGGTAATAAGAAAATGGTACAAATTCCTCCCAAGGGAGGAAGTACAGCCCTGCGGTGGCTCCAACCCCTCCAATGAGCCCAGTGGCTGCTCCAACATAGTCACAGGTCCTGTGGTGGTTCCAGCTCTGGCAATGAACTCTGAGGTCACTTCAACTCCTGCAACAGCCCAACAGCCACTTCAGCTCCTACAGTGAACCCTGTGGCTGTTAAAACCCCTGCAACTAATCCTGGACTTGCAGACAGATGCGCATAGGGATTAGTTCATATATGTTTGCAACTGCATATGTTGTATATGTGTGAAAATACACTAAATATATTATATATGTATAAATACATTTGTCATAATTATTATCCTTTTCTTTTTCTCTTTGTCTCAACCCATAAACCTTAAACCACAGCACTGCCTTGAGATGCTTACGGATCTCCTTGGGACTATTCAATCTGATCTGGTCACACAGTGAAGAGCACCTGAAGATCTCAAGGTTTTCTCAGGGAGCAGCTCCTGAGGTATATTCCTTACACCAGCTTTGGAAGAGGCCTCCCTCCAGTTCTCTGGTCCTGCTCTAAAGGGGCCCTCTTGTTATGGCAGTGCCAGCAAGGAGACCAGCTCTGACAGACCTGTTCATATTGCCGGCTACTGACTGCAGCCCTGGATTGCTGCTGTAGAGGCAACAGGACTGTTGTGAGACACACAAGACCTTCAGGACTGCACAAATGAGAGGACTCAAGAGCACTGCAGCACTGGTAAGAGCACATGAATGAAAAGAGCACGTTGAGCTGCTGTCTGTGGCTGTACCTCCCCAAATCCAGGCAAAATAGGAAGAAAGAAAATCTAAGTAAGTCTATTTTGAAAGCTTTTTAGGTATCTTATAACATATTCAGGGAATCTGGTTCCATGTTTACATGAGTTCTTGGAGTGAGAAAATGGAAATTAGGTAGGAAAGAATTTAAATACATTTTTATTTATAAGTTCAATAACATTTTTTTTTTGCACATTCCTATATCTCACATAATCAAACAGACAAAGATGCATAAAACATAAAGAACCACCACTGGGAATCCTATTGAGGAAGTTGTGCATTTTATTGTAGCTGGAATAGTGCTTATTGCAACACCTTCCTGAAAGCGTGCTTGATCTCCCTGTTCCTCATGCTGTAGATAATAGGGTTTAGTGTTGGAGGAACCACTGCATACAGAAGTGCCACTGTCAGATCCAGGAGTGGGGAGGAAATGGACGGGGGCTTCAGGTAGGCAAAAGCACCAGTGCTGAGAAACAGGGAGACCACAGCCAGGTGAGGGAGGCACATGGAGAAGGCTTTGCGCCGTCCCTGCTCAGAGGGCATCCTCAGCACAGCCATGAAGATGTGCACATAGGACACAACTATGAAAACAAAGCAACCAAAGCCTAAACTGACACCAAAAAAGAGAAATACAAATTCCATGAGGTAGGAGCCAGAGCAGGAGAGCTTGAGGATCTGTGGGATTTCACAGAAAAACTGGTTGACAACATTGCCTTGGCAGAGAGGCAGTGAAAACGTACTGGCAGTGTGCAGCAGGGAATAGAGAACCCCAGTGCCCCAGGCAGCTGCTGCCATGGTGGCACAAGCTCTGCTGTCCATCAAGGTCCCGTAGTGCAGGGGCTTGCAGATGGCAACGTAGCGTTCATAGGACATGATGGTGAGAAGGGAATACTCTGCTGAGAGGAAGAAGGAAAAGAAAAAGAGCTGTGCAGCACATCCTGTGTAGGAGATGGCCCTGGTGTCCCAGAGGGCGTTGGCCATGGCTTTGGGGAGAGTGGTGGAGATGCTGCCCAGGTCGAGGAGGGCCAGGTTGAGGAGGAAGAAGTACATGGGGGTGTGCAGGCGGCGGTCGCAGGCTACGGCTGTGCTGATGAGGCCGTTGCCCAGGAGGGCAGCCAGGTAGATGCCCAGGAAGAGCCAGAAGTGCAGGAGCTGCAGCTGCCGCGTGTCTGCCAACGGCAGCAGGAGGAACTCGCTGATGGAGCTGCTGTTGGGCATCTGCTGTTGTTGGGCTTGGAGTCCTGCTCAGAGTGCAGAAGATAATGACAAGTCCAGACCATTCTCAGACACACTCCTCCTGCTATAATATGAAATGTTTTTATTCTCTTACAACAGTGTACATTTAGCACCATTACTTGCATTTAATTTCATGTATTTCAGCATTCCTTAAGCAGAAGCAGCATATGGAGCTCTAACCTTCCTTTTATTTTCTTATGCCTTCTCCCTGGATATTTTCATCTGTTTCATGTCTCATATCTTTACCCCAAGTGCTCTTAGAGCCCCCTACCCGAGCTTCTGTGGCATTCAGTTTCAGTTAGAAAATGCTGCCTGTTTGTAGGATAAGTGAATTATTCATGCCTACAGAAAATGATGATAATTCCATCCTTCGAGAAAGGGGAGACTGAAAGCACATCATGTGTGACTGTTCACAAAACAAGCAATTGGTTGATGAAAAATTCTCAGAACTCTTATTGCCCCTTTTAGATTTCTGACTCCAAACCTCTTTGCCTCAGAACAGGAAATGGAAACCCCCTGCCTTGGCTCTCCTCTTGCAAAGTGCCCTCAGAAACATTCCGTTGTGCAGTGGAGTTGTGATCCCCTGCCCCAGGCAGCAGCTGTGGCAGCACAAGCCCTGCCGGGGGGCTCCTTCCCCCCACCCGTCTCCCTGCAGCACCCTGTGCAGCTCCCCGGGCAGGCTGTGTGCTGAGCCTGGCAGGCGGCAGAGTCCCATACCCGGCACACAGCCCCTGGGGCACAGCAGGGACCCTGCTCTGCAGGACAGCCCTGGGCACCCGCCTGCAGCCCCGGCTGCACAGCCTGCAGCCGTGCTGGGACATGCAGCCCTCAGGGCTGTGATTTCATACTGCAGTATGGAAGCCCTCAGCTGGAGCAGAAGGCTTTTTCCACAGTAAAGAAACATGCAGTGCCTGCATCCAGATCTCCTATGGGATGTCCCAAATTAAGTTGACCCTCTATGAAAAGCAGCTCATGGTCTGCAGTGAGACTTACCCTGTCATGGTCTGTGAGCAATGCTCCTGCAGTGAGCTCACAGCCCGCTCACACCACACACATCCTGCAAGCTCTCTTCAGTTTCTCTCCTCTCCTTCTGTCACCTGCAGGCTGTGCTGTGCACAAGAGCTGCTCCTGGGCACAGCTGTCTCTCTGCAGCCCTGCACACTTTTATGAGCTCCCTGTGTCCCAGGAGCCTGGACAGGCAAGCAGCAGATTATGTCATTTTTATCCTTCCCACTCATTTCCCCTGACATGTCCCTGGGTCCTCATGGCCAACAGCTCCTGAAAGACAACAGCATCATGACTGTGCTTTGAAATCCACTCAATTAACCACCACATGTCCAGTGGTCAGTGACTGATTGGAGACATATGGGGAGTGCTCCCAGAGATCGTTTGATGAAACAATAAGGGCACCCAGACAAGGAAGGCAAGGTTTGGACTTTCCCTGTGCAGGGCAGTGATCCAGCTGAGGCAGTGCAGGAGTCTCATCCCTTGACAGAAATCCTGGAGCTGAAATGGGATTCAGCTCCCTACACACCCACAGGAGCTGGGATTCCTCTGGTTCAGTTCAGAAGAGCACAAGGAGTTGCCTGCATGTGAGCTCCTGCTCTGAGTCCTCGGTCCTTCAGCTGGGAGGCAGCTGCTCACACACAGACACTGGGTAATGCCCAAGGTGCCTGGGCTGCTCCTGATGTGTGCCAGTGCTTGTAAACCATGTGGGAAATCCCTGAGATAGACAGCTCCTTCCTGGGCATCAGCCGAGGGCCAGAGAGGGGATAGCACTGGCTGTCTGGTGAATTCACTCACAGCTGCAAGAGCAGCACAGGGCCTTCAGGAAAGCCATGCCCATGGTGTGACCATGTTGCTGTGTCAACTCCAAGGCCCACGATCAGTCTAATGTTTGTGTGCCACCTTCTGCACACTGATACCATAGATTAGCTATCCAGTCAGGCAATGTCCAGTGATGCTTTCCAATTAGGATGTTTACTTCTGTGGTTTTGCACTAATGCAAACACCAACACACAAGAAGCTAGAAATCTTGGTAGAGCTGCAGGCCTGAGCTCCTGTTTGGACCATGGGGACACAGTTTAATGGCTTCCACAACTGCACTGTAGCACAAGGGGGATACCGAGTCTTTAGGATGGATGGGCGAGGAGATAAAGAAGGGTGAATGCCCTCTGTGAGAGAGCACTGAGCTCTGCCTGGGGATGGAAGAGCAGACAGGTCAGAGCTAATGGAAATGGCAAACAGAGGAGACCATCAGTGTCTTTTCCTGTCTTCCTGATCAGGGAGAGTAAATGGAAGGTGCCCTCTGCAGACAGATGGGAATCTGATGTTGTCTGTCCCTTGTCCCATTTGGTGGCCTTTGTCACTCCATTATCTGCGGCAGGGACAGCACAGCAGGGCATGTGGCATCCAGCAGATCCATGGAGAGCACAGATGGCAGCTTCTTGACCAAGCAGTGGAGGAACCAAAGAGGAGAGGTGCTCTGCTGGATCTCATACTCTCCGGCATGGAAGGACTTGTGGGAACTGCGAAGGTGAAAGGGGCATCAGGCCACGTGCAAGATGCAAATGTATCTCTTTTTATTTATTTTGAGGCTGTAAGCTTAATAGTTGATCATAAATGTCAATAAAACTGAAACAAATAATTGAAGACAAAGATGGAAATCATTGAAATTGTGTTAACCCTTCTCAACATGAAAAATTCTCATGAGTCTTGTTCCATTTTAAGTTGTAAATATGAATCTTTGAGGTGATTTGATGTCTTTTTTTTTCTTTTACTGAAACTACAATGTTTTCCAGAACTGTGTTCGCTGGACACAAATGTCTTCAGATTCAGAGACACAGACAGCGGTACCAGTGCCAATGCCCTGTGACCTTAGCCCGGTGCCCAGCACTACTCTTCCCTGCTGCCTATTTGATGTGTCTCATCCTCCAAGTTTTTTCAGCTCTCCTAAATAAATGGCCATGGTTAAGGGCATGTTTTCAGCAGGCCATTTGGGCACAAACTACTCCCACTGCCCTCCAGATTTGTCCATCCCTTGCTCTTTGTTCAGTCAGATACATCCCAAGATACCTGTCTGATTTCTGACTTTCAGGGGGATTACTGGAATTTGTTCCATCTCCCCAAAGTCTGAGAATCAGTGAGAATGTGTTAACCCGTCTCAATGTGTGAAATACTCACAAGTCCTGATCAATTTTAAGTTGATACCTCTCAACTACCTGGCTGATCTATCCCAGGGAGATTACTGGAATTTGCTCTATCTACCAGAGTCTGATGGCCTCTGTTGTCAACTTCTTCACTGTGATTCAATCTATCCTATCCTACCTCAGAATAAATCATTTCTTTTAAAAGTATTCCATATGAAAGACAAACTTCAATAGATGCAGCTTGAACATGGCATGCAGTTGATCACTGTGTTTTACTGTTCATTCAATTGCATCACCTTTCTTTCCATTTGCTGGCCAGATAAAAAAGAGAAATCTTTCCTTTTCCATGTGTAGCTGGTTCTCTGAGGAAAGCCAGTGGGAGTTGGTGCAAAGCAGTTTTAACACTGAGCGGATGAATGCAGAGGAGAAGAGTGATGTGAAGAAAAGTGATGCAAGTCCCATAGGTCCATTGTGAGCAGAAATTGGGTGGGGAGGTTGAGAAGGACCTTTGTCAACACAGTAACAGTACAGAACTCATTGGGACATCCTGGATTGGTATCAGTTGCACAGTGCTGCTTTAATGTCTTCTTTAAACCCAACTATAAATAAATAGACAATAAATTTATACTGGATTCTTTAAGCTCTCTCCAGATATCCCTCCTTTTTGCTGAACAAGTTCTGATAACCTGAAGAAGATAACAAGATGGCATAAGGCACAGGAGATTCTTTAGGTTATAATGGTCCCAGGGTGCATTTGATGCTGAGTTCATCAGCCTCTAGTGCAGAGAGAAGTTTGCACAAAGTGCTCAACAAGACAAAGTCAGAAGTAACAGTGAAGTTTCTTGGAGTATTAATGGGCCCGCTGAGGAACATTACCAAGTAAGCTTCCCAAGGGACTTGTTAGAGAAGATAACTGGAAGCCATGACTACAGGCAGGCAAAGGCACTGGCATGCTAAGAAACCTCTCCTTTGCCTTACAAAGCAGACAGGTCAAGCCCTGATTGCAAGACCAGTGGTAGAGAGGTCCTGTATGTCATGTTGGCTCTGGGCATTTCCTGGGGCAATGTGTTGGAATTTTGTATGATGTTAAATGAAAGACATGGGGACAGAAGATCCCAGGCTCTACATGTGGTGCAAGGACGCTGTGAGGTTCATGTCCCATATGAGACCTATGTTTCATTGCAGGATGTGAGAAGGGATGTGAGAAGGGCCCAGTCTGAACAAGCAGCCAATCCCTGTGAAACTCTGAACTTCAGATCTCTCGGTTTCAGTGCCCTCCTTTGCACATTCTCCCAGAGTTTGAAGTCCTTTATGTTCTGTGGTGCCCAGAACATAGTGAGGCAGTAGCAATGCAGAGCAGAGGGACAACCCTTTCCCTCACCCAGCTGGCAATAAGTTGCTTCATGCACTCCAGGGGACTGTTGTCTTTCCTGGCTGCCTTGGCACACTGCTGACTCACATTCAGTGTGATGCTGACCAGCACCCCAACCCTTTCCAGTCAGAATCCTCTCCAGTGTCCCATATCCAGTCAGTGTGTATGTCCAGCATTGCCCCTACCCAGGTGCACAATCAGGCACTTGTTCTTGTTATACTTTATGCACTTGGTGCTTAGTACCAACTGGTACCCACTTCTCTGACTTGTCCACATCTCTCTGCAAGTCCTCTCCACCCTCAGTGGAGGCAACAGCACCTCCTCATCTGGTCTCATCAGCAAACTTGCTCAGAACGTCTTCTAGTCCTGCATTCAAGTCATCTGCATAAACATGAAAGGAAAGTGGCCCCAAAATGGAACCCTGGGGACCCCGACAGTGACCATCTACCAGCCTGATGGAAAAAACTGACTATAATCCTTTGGGACTGACCTACTGGCCAACTGCTCACCCACCACATTGTGTTTCTGTCTAGCCATATGCAGAACATTCTGTCCAGAAGGTTGTTGTGAGAAACAGTATCAAAATCTCCACTGAAATCCTCAAGGATTACATCAACTGGCTTCCCTTGGTCAACTAAACGGATAACTGTGTCACAAAATGAGCTTAAATTAAACAGGACCTTTGCCTCACAAACTTGTGTTGGCTGCGACCAATGACAGAATTGTCCTTCAGCTGTTTTTCCATAACTCCCACCATCATTTTCTCCATAATTTTACCAGGCTCTGGACTGACAGGTCCATAATTGCCCATGTCATCTTTCTTGCTCTTCCTTACAATGAGACAACATTTGCCAGCTTCCTGTCAGCTGGCATGACCCTAGACTTCTTTAGATGCAATTGAAATGACAGCCCAGAGCACACTAAGTTTTCATCATTGAAAGAAAGTAGATGTGCCATAGCTTTGCAATGCCTTGAACTCCTGAGTATGCCACAGATGGAGCAGAGGGGAAGATTTGCCTCTTCTGTAGTGAACTCATTCTTTTGGTAAGCAGAATAACACTACCTGATACATGGGGACTGTGTCTCTGCTCTGCTCTGCTCAGCTCACAGGGCAGCGGTCTGGCAGGGTGTTGCTCTCATGTCAATGCAGGTAAACTCACTTTAATCCTTTTTCCTCTGTAAATGCTTCCTCTATTTCTATGCTCAGATACACTTCCACATTCCCTCAACTACACTTTCATATATCATTAACAATTACACTTTCTTATACCATCAAAACAGTTTGTCAAACAGTACAGTTCTTCAGTTCACATAAACTCCCTTAATACAGTCTGTATTCTTCAGTTATAAACACTGTGCCACAGAACCAGCACTGATTGAACCACCTCCCTCACACACTTCCTCGCAAGCAGTACATAGTATTACATAAATGGGTTGACACTCATTGGTCGGGTGGAATGTACACCTCTCCTCAGGACAATCTTACTAATCTACAGAGTACAAACTCCCGTCTTCTTACATACAAGCAGAAAGTACATATGAGTGGACAGACAACACAGTCTTTCACTTTGTCCGTGTCTGGCCATTTCCCTCACAGGAGGAAGGAAACATGGATCGGGACTCGGCACTCACCCTGCAGCTGTTCTGTGTCTCACTCACACCACACTCACTCTGACATTTAGATCAAAAACCATGGTTTATTCATACTACACAATGCTGACAACGTTTTCTAGCTGGAATCTTAATAACACTCATACTCTGGTTGACCAGTTGCAAACGTTAATGTTTTTCCCAGAGTCGGCTTGACACACGGTACCAAACACTTAAAGCAGATGATAATATTGAACATACAACCTATAAGCCCCGTGATTACAACTTGGAGAACCCAGGCTACCATTTGACAGGCTATCCACTATATCCCATACCCGTAGGAGAGACCAACCTAGGTCCCTCCTATTGTCACCCACCTGGGAGAGAGCACTTGTTCTTGTTTCCATTCATATGACATACAGTTCCCTTTCATAGGAACTCACCCAAGGAGTCTTCCTACCCCAGCTGGCAACCAAAGCCATGAGCTCACCTCCCTGGGAGCAGCACGTATGGCTGTAAACTGTGTAGGATGTCTCCTCAAGACATATGGGCTCCACTTACCATACACATACCTGGTCCACCTATGGGTGGTCCTTGTCTGTCCCTGCAGTGATCAGGTGAGGAAGGGAGTCCTTCAGAGAAATCTCAGGGTGCGCCAAAAGTGTCTCCCTCTCAGCTGGTCCTGCAGCGAACAGAGCTGGTCCCACCTGGGCCGCCAAATTGACTACAGGAATTGAACTCTATAACCTCTATAACTGATACAGTCTCCCATGACATCCTTATAACAAAGCTGAGGAAGTATGGGATAGGTGATTGGACAGTGAAGTGGGTCGAGAATTGGCTGACTGGCAGAGTGCAGAGGGTTGTCGTTGGCGGTGCAGTGTCTGGCTGAGGGCCTGTAACGAGCGGCGTCCCCCAGGGGTCTGTGCTGGGTCCGGTCTTGTTCAACATCTTCATCAATGACCACCCTCAGCAAGTTTGCTGATGACACGAAGTTGGGAGGATTGGCTGACACACCTGAAGGCTGTGCTGCCATTCAGCGAGACCTGGACAGGCTGGAGAGCCGGGCAGTAAGAAACCGGATGAGGTTTAACAAAAGCAAGTGTAGAGTCTTGCACCTAGGGAGAAATAATTGCATGCACCGGTACAGGCTGGGGGAAGAGCTGCTGGGGAGGAGCTCTGCTGAGAGGGACCTGGGCGTCCTGGTGGATGACAGATTAACCATGAGCCAGCAGTGTGCCCTTGTAGCCAAAAAAGCCAATGGCATACTGGGGTGCATTAAAAAGAGCGTGTCCAGCAGGTCGAAGGAGGTGATCCTCCCCCTCTACTCTGCCCTGGTGAGGCCTCATCTGGAATATTGTGTCCAGTTCTGGGCTCCCCAGTAAAAAAAAGACAGGGATCTCTTGGAAAGAGTCCAGCAGAGGGCCACTAAGATGGTGAAGGGCCTGGAGCATCTCCCCAATGAGGAGAGACTGAGGGAACTGGGTCTGTTTAGCCTTGAGAAAAGAAGGCTGAGAGGGGACAGGATCCAGGTTCTATAAATATTTGAGGTGTGGGGGGCAAAGTGTTGAGGCCAGACTCTTTTCAGCAGTGTGTGGAGACGGGACAAGGGGAAACAGACAGAAACTGCACCATAGGAAATTCTGCACTAATGTGTGCAATAACTTCTTTACGGTGAGAGTGACAGAGCACTGGAACAGGCTGCCTAGGGTGGTTGTGGAATCTCCTTCTCTGGAGATATTCAAGACCTGCCTGGATGCCGAGCTGTGCGACGTGGTGTAGGGAACCTGCTTTGGCAGGGGGCTGGACTCAGTGGTCTCTGGAGGTCCCTTCCAACCCCTACAATTCTGTGATTCTGTGAATATCATGGGGTGGTTTGGATGGGGAAAGACTACCCCTTTGAATGACCTTTTGTCAGGGCATGTCCTGGGATTCCTAGGATCCTCAAAATGCAGCACTGCTTCTGTCACTGAAAAATGGGGCCCTGTGTGGGACGGAGGGAGGGTCCATGAGTCCCTGGCCCACCTGACTGAGTATTTCCATGGTCTTAGCAAAGACATACTGACAACTTGAGAATGACAGTTAGCTGTGTTCATGGTGGCATGGCCACTTTTAATGGCCTTGAACTGTCTGAACATAACTGAAGAGGCTCAGGCTGATGCAAATCAGCTATTGAATGATTGTGTTGAAAAACTGGAAAGACAGGTGGCAGTTTTGATGGGGAAAAAACCTAATTCAATCATTCTCCTATGGAAGATCAGGAACATCTCTCTGGAAGACCATGGGGACCCTGTACAAGGGAATCTGTATAAAATGGACTCTGTAAATGAAGGCACTAAAAGGTCAGATTTTGAGGTTCCATTTGGACTAGATCTATTTGAGATCTGACTGATTGTAACCCAAAAATGAAAAAAAAAAAAAAAAAAATGCAGGATAGGCTGGTGGGAGTGCCCTGACCAGTATCCAACCCCCCAAACCCTGCTGCCCATAATACAGCAGCTGAACTGATGGATATAGTACAGTGGTTTAGACAGAAACCAAGAGAGCATGCCAGCATAGCTGCTCTGGTTATGGGACATGGAGGCAGAAAGCGCTGTGGTGAATGGACTGGAAATTTCAAAACTGACATCCATTACTACTCACCCTGCCCTCCGGCAAAGACTGTATGCTCTGTCCAACATAATGAGGATAGCCATTTGATCAGTGAATGATTTATGGCTGTGTGTCATATAACATGGCCAAATAAGAATGACATACCATTAAATATCAGCCTGTGGTCCTCTATGGAGGACTAACAAAATTATATTAGAGAATTAGGCATGAAAGAGGCAATCTATGAAGATGATTTTGAGAGCCCAGTCAATAAATTTTTCATCAGGAACGAGGGATCTCATCCTACAGCCATCACCTTTACATCAGTATGGGTCTATGTTATCCATACTGAACCCCCCAGTGGCCCTCAGGTGCTGTAATACAACAGGCTGCCCAATTGATGGGGAGACAAGAGTGCCTACGGCCAGATGCAGGCTCTGAATGGTGGTGGAAAGGTCTGAGAAAGGCAGAGAACCATCTGCTGCCATGACTTAGGCGTCCAGCCCCTAAGGTAATCCAGTCTGGACCCATTAGGGTCTTGAGACAACAAATGTTTAAAGACCAGATTAGAGCAGGAGTTCAGTTTAAAAAGATCGATGGACAGCATAATCAGGAAAAAATATCTGTTAAACAGGCCCAAGCACTGAGTATTTATAGTCCAACCTTTTCAGCCAAACTAGATGTGAATGTAACTCAAGAAGGGTCTGGATGGGGGCTCTGGCAGAGCCAGAGTTCTTTGTGAACCCCTATGAGGTTTTGGCCACAGGTTTGGCATGGAGCAGAATAAAGATACATCACAGTTGAAAAGCATTTATTGGCTACCTATTCTACACTACAGGTGGTAGAACCAGTAGCTCAGATTTCAGAGGTTATCGTTAAACAACAAGGCCAGTCCAGGGGTGGGTAAAAGATCTAACACACATCTCTATGATGGGGGTGGCCCAATCACAAGCAGTGGTGCGCTCAGTTGTTCTGCTTGCCTGCTCCTCAAGGAGTTAAGAGAAATCTATGCCTGTTGCGTGTTCGAGTGCATGCGCAATGCCATGTGGAGGGCTTATCACAATAAAGATTGGCGGATTTGCTGCGTAGACCGGTCAGAACTCAGATCTGCGTTGTGCTTCCTGCGGCACCAAACACCCAACAGTGGCAGTTCCGCTTATTGGCCAGCAGGTGGCAGCAGAGACCACTGAAAGAACGTCTGCGGGACAGACCCTGGGGATCCGTTCTTTTGATTATAGGGGAAGAACACAAAGATGGAAGAGGAGGGAAGGGGGAAAAAAAAAAGAAAAAAAAAAATCAAACCACAGCAAACAAATAAAAACTTCTCCAAACGTAGCAAACGTGAATGTCTGTCAATAAATTAATGAGTAATTAAATTGATATCCCTTTCCCGCCCCCCCCCTCCCTCCCCCCAACTTCTGAGATGAAAAAAAAACACTTCTTTTAGAAGAAAACAGAGTAGTAACAACTTCTGTACCTACATTCACCACTCTGAGATCCTGTCTGGGTCACCCAAGGCTTGTAAATAACCACTGGGTCGGTTCTGATGTCGAGTGATTTGTTGTCAGTTCTCTCATGGTTCTCCGGTCAGTTCTCCGGTGCCAGGATCTGCCACAGGGCATTCTGACCACGGGCATCATGTTTCTACGCTGCCGCCTGCATTTAACAGGCAATGGGACTGCCCAGCATGTGCAAGGCAGCACCTCTTTCACACCACCAGAATGTTTAAGGCTGTTGGGATTGTTGTTAGCGTCCCATTAACACTGAGGCTAGAGATACCCTTAGGGTTGACATTACTATTAGCAGTACTTTAATGGTGCCCTATCTGGGTCATTTCCAGGGGATGTCAGGAGTAAGGCACAGTGTCAGGAGAAAAAGAACAGACTCTGATACTTTATAAACGTGATAATAGAGAGAGTTCATTGGAAAAAATACAACTCTT